>NC_133470.1:14175833-14824166 GCF_048565385.1 Saimiri boliviensis | reverse complement strand
TAGAAGAGAGACATTAATGAGGGACTTAGGGCAGCAAATCGTACTTGTTATCTTCCTTTTCCACCATCATTTCTAAATTCCCTTCCCCCTCAGCTACCACCTCTACTGATCTTGGTGGTTTCCTGGTGATGAGACCCAAACCCTCATTCCCGAGGAGTCTGAGCCCGGGTAACTGTTCCTTTCCCAGGCTGAGGTTGATGTACATGCCTATTCTCAGTCACAGTTGGGCAAGGGAGTACCACAAGGCACCCAAGTGAAATATCCGAGTTCCAATGAGTCCCTCCTTGCCCCATTGTGTAAAAGTGGCCCTACATCCTCCTGCTGATGAGGGTCAACCATTCCTGCAAGATGGTGACCGCCCTGTTGGCCTGCAGGACCCAGGACACAAAGAGCACAAGTATCCATGGAGAAGCTATAGCTGCTGTGTCCTCTGAAGGGAGATGGGTGGCAGGAGTACACTTGCTTTGGGGCATCCTAATTCTACAGAGCCCAAAGTTGAAAGGACTGGAAACACAAATTTCTCCCAGTGGATCATTGAGAATAGTGGTAAGTGGGACCACTCTTGCTTCTCCACCCTGGTTCACAGATGCATGTATTCTTCCTGTGGCGGTCACAATGCCATATAGAGGTCTCTGATTCAGCATATATATTGAATTCTGGACAACGGCACTCCAACTTGGCAGAGTCTTGCCTCTGAGCTAACAATTCTGTTGTACCCTCAACAGGCAATTACACAACCAGTGGATCCCATGATCCTGGCCCACTCACCCACTTGCTGTGCTATAAAATGAAGCATCATGGCCAAATGCTATGTTATGTGGGAATCTATCCTTGGAAATCAGGCACTTCATAAGTCCTTGGGTAGTAAACCTGGCTGAGTCTCTGCAGACAGAAAAGGCAAGCCCGCATTTGGAATGAGTATTCCTGAGGGAATGAATTGCTGGATTTTCCAAGACGGAAGGGATCCAACAAAGTCAACTGCTACCAAGTGGCCAATCAGTTTCCTCAAGGAAAGGTACCATGTTGAAGGCTCAGCATTGATCTATATTGACAACAGGTGGCAGCAATAGCTTCTTACTGGGCCCATGTGTGACCTTCATCTCTACCACCATGGCTACTCCATTGTTTCCATTGTACCAAATCTGGTGGCCAGTGACCAGGTGACAAAGGCTGACTGATGCTAACTGGCTGGTTCATTTTGTCTACTTGATTGTTCAGTGCCTCATTCATGGAGGATGGATGCATTCTGGTGAGGATTAACATGAGAATCCTAGATCTTTAAACTTCTTACTCACTCTTCCATATGTCCATCTACATGCCAGAAGTAGTCACCAGGCTCACCCAAACACAATGGGGCCAAGAAGTGCAATCCAATTTTTATGCCCATAAGATGAGACCAGGAAATATTTGGAGAATAGCAATAATGGCTACAATAGTTCTTGTTATATTCTGTTATAAGAGTCTCAAAGCATGTTCTTTCTCTAATGTTCTACAGAATTTTAGTGAAAGTAAAAGTTTACTTACAGCTTGCTTGCTTTCTAGAATCCAAGCAATGTTTCCTTAGGGCTGGATTAGAGACAGTATAGCTGTTGGGTTTCACTCAGAAAATTATTCTCTTATGCTTTATTACTGGTAAGAGCAAGTTATTCCTGGCCTTTTTTAGTTCTGTTAGGGAGGGATCTTTTTTTCTAGGCAGCTGTTCAATACTCATGTAAATAGGCTTCTTGTAGGCCCACTCAACCCGTTGCTGGTCATGCCCATACACATCTGAGTCCCACTGAGATGCCAGTCTGCTCCCCCTCCATGCTTATATTACTATATACATTTTTGGGCCCTTGACTGATCCTCTCCCCAGCTACAATATACGCTGCTTGAATGCTGAGCCTCCTTTCTCTTTATAGCCCCAGTTCCTAGGATGTTATCCTATCCACATAAAATGCTTTGTAATGTTTGTCACTGGTGATGAAATGATTTCAGAAAGCAAACAAAAAGGGTTTTATGACAAAGATAGCCACCCATGCAAATAATGCAAGGCAAACAGTTCTCAAAGGATAAACAAGACCTAGAATGTCTTTTACCTGGGGCATTTGTTGATTTGATATGTGTGCTCCGACCTCTAACAAATGGCCCTCTGCATGTGAGCCCAGTAAGTTGGAGGGCCTGGTTGACATTTTATGTGGCTAATGTTCAGAGCATTGCAGCTCCTTAGGAAGGCTTTATTGAATCTGAATCCCAGAAAACAGGACAAGCTTAGCCAAGTCTATGTCAATTAAAACAGTGTAACCATTTATTTTATGTGCAAGACTTTGAGTGCTCAAGGCAACATTTTGAAGTCAAAAAAGCCAGTCTTCAGGGCCCTTGCTTTCTACTTCTATTCCCTTCTCTATTTTAACTTTCACCCCCGACCCAGAAGCAAAAACAGAATGCCTTCTATTTGGGGAAACCAAGAAATTGTTTTGACTTTTTGTTTTATGACCCAAACCTATATATTACTGGCTGCTGTGACATTATTTCTCCCTGCACACTCATCATTCATAGCTACAGGGGTGAAAATATTCCAAAATAGTATGTAATGTCTGTTATGCATTTGGATGCATAAATTTTGGTTGTCAAGATGGTGATTTAATAGAAACTTATAGGTTCATTGTAGAATATTCTTAATGTCTAGTGTTTTAAAGGACAGTTTGTGTGTTTGTGTTTTTAATTTCTCTCTTGGAAATATTACTTCTTTGTAATATAGTCCTACTTTAGTATGTTCTGGGTCCAACAAATTTTGTTAATAGGTTTAAAGTAAATTAAGGAAAAAACATTTATTAGGAGTCAGGAAGTAAAATATCTTGAGTTCATATTCATAATGTGAACAACAAACCCAAAGTCTCAAGTCCTGTGACATCAGGCATGTAAGTTGAATATGGGAGTTCACATTTTAACATAGTATTTCTTTGGGATTATAAATCAAAGACATTGGATTAGCCCCCTGAGAATTCAGGTTTATACCTATCTGTATTATTTTGAGTATGTTTCTAGTGTGTTTTGAAATTTTAGTGCTTTTTAAAATGTAGTTTATCTCTCTCTTTCTCTCTGACACACACCACACACACACACACACACACACACACACACACACACACACACACACACATTCTTGTCCTCATCCTCACTTTCATTTTCATTCTTACTGTTGTTTAACTTGTTTGATATTACTGATCTTCTCCACTAATTTCCTCACTGTTTTGGCAAGAATTTCTCTGCAAAAAAAAGCTAAACACTCCTTTTCACTGTAGGTTGACTTTGGCCATTTAAGATTACCTGGAAGGGAAATGAAGGTGTTCTATAGATGTCACTAGAAATAAATTGTCTTTACCTGTTTTTAGCACCATTGTAATGCTTTCAAGTTACCAACATGAAAACGCAAATTTTTCATACTCTTGTAAATGGTCCAGAATGAGTCAGGATATAAGCTTCAAGATATTTTTCAAGTAATTTGAATAATTCCTCACTGGGAATTTAAATTATAAATGCCTTTTGTGCATTCTCTTGGAAGTTGGGGTAGGAATGAGTTACAGTAAGGAACAACTGTGCAATGGAAAACAAAATGGCAATTTTACTACATTGTTTTCAGTAATTCACCTTCAGGAACTAGGTCATTCTTACATGCCCAGGCTGCAGTAAAGGAGGGAAATCATTCAAGAATGTCACTAGAAATTTTGCTGTCTGTGTCTCATCTCACTGATAGTCACCTCAGACTTTGGAAAATACCACCCATGACCATCAGAATGTTACAGAATAATATGATTTGGACAGAGAGGGATCATTGAACAGTGCTGGCCAGTGGAAGTATAATGCAAGCCATATGTGCAATTTACAATTTTCCAGTAGCCACATTCTAAAAAGTGGAAAAAAACAGGGGAAGCTAACTTTAATAACATATATTATTTAATGCAATATATCCAAGAAATTCTCATTTCACATGTGATCAACACAAACAATATTAATGAGATATTTTATATTCTTTTTGGTATTAAGTCTTCAAGATATGATATGTATTGTGCACTTATGGCCATCTCAATTCCTACTAACCACATTTCAATCATGCAATAGCACATGTGGCTAGTTACTAGCATACTGGACAGAGCAAGCATGGAGAGTATCTTACCCTATACCTCTCTCTGACAAATAAAGATACAAAAACCAGAAAAGTTAAGCCATTGCTACAATCAAACTGCTGTGTCAGAAACTAAGACTAGAAGCCAGACCTTTTAATTACCTCTTAAGGCTACTTTTCACTACTTTGAGAATTTTTCTTTTTCTCTTTTTTCCCCCGAAATCTCATTGACAGTTTACCCTGAATCTCAATTTCATTTTGCTTCTGCAGTTTTCATTAAGAAAAGCCACCTTAAAACAGGAACAAAAAGAGCAAAGACAGAGTCTTAAGCAATGCTTCGGCAGTATTCTGATACAAGGCCCTCACCTACTTAAGAAGAAAGAATAGAAATATTATGAAATAGGGGAGGATCCAAGATGGCCAAATAGGAACAGCTCTGGAGTGCAGTTCCCAGTAAGAACAACACAGAGGGTGAGTACCCACTGCATTTCCAAACAAATTTTCACTGCCCACAGACCAGGAAATGCCCGGGCCGAAAAGTGCCATGAGTTTTCAGCATGGCGGTTTCAGCCGGTGCTGGGTTGGCACACAGAAACTCACACAAATCTGTGCAGCTGTTTCATTTGGCACCTGGAATGCCTGGGAGACAGAGCCACCCATTCAACAGAAAGGGAGGGGGCAGAGACAGGGAGCCAGGTGACCTGGCTTGGCGGGTACCACCCCCAAAAAAACAAGCAATCTGAAATGCTCTGGATTGAGAGTTTTGTAGCAAACACAGCTGGACCCAGGATGGTCCAGCTTAGTGGGAGTAAGGGTGACCACCACTACCTAGGCAGTCTGTCACTACCAAGGCAATTCACACAGCAGCTGGGTAGAGCCTGAGGCAGCTCAGCAATGCCTTTGCTGGCAGACTGTGACTAGACTACTCCATGAAGGGCAGGGCATCTATGAAAAAAGACAGCAGCATGTCAGGAGTTTATAAATAAAGCCAACCCTCCTAGGACAGAGTGCCTGGGAAAAGAGGCAGTTATGAGTTCCACTGCAGCAGACTTAAAAGTACCTGCCCAGCAGCTCTGCATGGAACAATGGAGCTCCCAGCACAGCACTTGAGCTCCTATAAAGGACAGACCGTCTCCTCAAGCAGATCCCCAACCCCCATGTACCCAAAGAGACACCTCATAAAGAAGCACTCAAGCCAACATCTGGCGGGTATCCTCTGGGATGAAGATAACAGGAGAAGAAACTGGCAGCAACCCTTACTGTTCTGCAGCTCCACAGGTGATCCCCAGGCAAGCAGGGTCTGGAGTGGACCTCCAGCAGTCCTGTAGCAGAGGGGCCTGACTTTCAGAAGGAAAACTAAGAAACAGAAAGAAATAACTTCATTAACAAAAAGGATGTACACTCAGAGACCCCACCTGAAAGTCACCAACTACAAAGACCACAGGGAGATAAAGCCACTAAGATGGAAACAAACCAGCACAAAAAGGATGAAAACACCAAAAACCAGAATGCCTCTCCTTCTCCAAAGGATCACAACTCCTCATCAGCTAGGGATCAAAGATGGATAGAGAATGAATCTGACGAATTGACAGAAACAGGCTTCAGAAGGTGAGTAATAACAAAATTCTCAGAGATAAAAGAACATGTTCTAACCCAATGCAAAGAAACTAAGAAGCTAGAAAAAAAGGTTAGATGAGATGCTAACTAGAATAAACAGCTTAGAGAAGAATATAAATGACTTGATGGAGCTGAAAAACACAACACGAGAACTTTGTGAAGCATGCAGAAGTTTCAATAGCCAAATCCAACCAAGCAGAAGAAAGGATATCAGAGATTGAAGATCAACACAATGAAATAAAACAAGAAGGCAAGAATAGAGAAAAAAGAGTGAAAAGAAATGAACAAAGCCTCCAAGAAATATGAGATTACGTGAAAAGATCTAATCTACATTTGATAGGTGTACCTGAATGTGATGGAGAGAATGAATCCAAGCTGGAAAACACTCTTCAGGATATTATCCAGGAGAACTTCCCCAACCTAGCAAGCCAGGCCACCATTAAAGTCCAGAAAATACAGAGAACACCACAAACATATTAATCAGGAAGAACAACCCCAAGGCACATAATCATCAGATTCACCAGGGTTGAAATGAAGGAAAAAATGTGAAGGGAAGCCAGAGAGAAAGGTCAGGTTACCCACAAAGGGAAGCCCATCAGCCTCACAGCAGATCTCTCTGCAGAAACCCTACAAGCCAGAAGAGAGTGGGGGTCAATATTCAACATCCTTAAATAAAAGAACTTTCAACCTAGAATTTCATTTCCAGCCAAACTAAGCATCATAAGGGAAGGAGAAATAAAATCCTTTATGAACAGGCAATTGCTGAAAGATTTCATCACCACCAGGCCTGCCTTACAAGAACTCCTGAAAGGAGCACTAAGCAAGGAAAGGAACAACCAGTACCAGCCACTCCAAAAACATACCAAATGGTAAAACCATCGACACAATGAAAAAAATGCATCAACAAATGGGCAAAACATCCAGCCAGCATCAAAATGGCAGGATCAAATTCACATAGATCAATATTAACCTTAAATGTAAATGGGCTAAATGCTCCAATCAAAAGACATAGACTGCCAAATTGGATAAAAAGTCAAGACCCACTGGTGTGCTGTATCCAGGAAACCCATCTCACATGCAAGGACACACATAGGCTCAAAATAAAGGGATGGAGGAATATTTATCAAGCAAATGGAGAGGAAAAAAAAAAAAAAAAAAAAAAGCAGGAGTTGCAATCCTAGTCTCTGATAAAATGGACTTTAAATCAAAAAAGATCAAAAGAGACAAAGAAGGGCATTACATAATGGTAAAAGGATCAATGCAACAAGAAAAGCAAATGATCCTAAATATATATGCACCCAATACAGGAGCATCCAGGTACATAAAGCAAGTTTTTAATGACCTACAAAGAGACTTAGACTCCCACACAATAATTGTGGGAGACTTTAACACCCCACTGTCAATATTAGACAAATCAATGAGATGGAAAATTAACAAGCATATCCAGGACTTGAACTCAGATCTGAACCAAGTGGACCTAATAGACATCTACAGAAATCTCCACCCCAAATCCACAGAATATACATTCTTCTCAGCACTGTATTGCACCTACTCTAAAATTGACTACATAATTGGAAGTAACTCACTCCTCAGCAAATGCAAAAGAATGGAAATCATAACAAACTGTCTCTCAGACCACAGTGCAATCAAATTACAACTCAGAATTAAGAAATTAACTCAGAACCGCACAGCTTCATGGAAACTGAACATCTGGCTCCTGAATGTCGACTGGATCAACAAGGAAATGAAGGCAGAAATAAAGATGTTCTTTGAAACCAATGAGAATGAAGACACAACATACCAGAATCTCTGGGACACATTTAAAGCAGTATTTACAGGGAAATTTATAGCAATAAATGCCCACATGAGAAGCAAGGAAAGATCTAAAATCGACACCCTATTGACAAAATTGAAAGAGCTAGAGGAGCAAGATCAAAACAACTCAAAAGCTAGCAGAAGACAAGAAATAACTAAGATCAGAGCAGAACTGAAGGAGATAGAGACACAAAAAAACCTTCAAAAAAATCAATAAATCCAGGAGCTGGTTTTTTGAAAAGATCAACAAAATAGACGGACTACTAGCCAGAGTAATAAAAAAGAAAAGGGAGAAGAATCAAAGCGATGCAATAAAAAACAATAAAGGGGATATCACCACCAATTCCACAGACATACAAACTACAATCAGAGATTACTACAAACAACTCTATGCACATAAAACAGTAAACCTGGAAGAAATGGATAAATTCCTGGACACTTGCACCCTCCCTAGCCTAAAACAGGAAGAAGCTGAAACCAGGATGAAGCTGAGACCAATAACAAAGGCTGAAGTTGAGGCAGCAATTAATAGTTTCCACAATGGTTGAACTAGTTTACACTCCCGCCAACAGTGTAAACGTGTTCCTATTTCTCCACATCCTCTCCAGCATCTGTTGTCTCCAGATTTTTTAATGAAATAGAAAGTGATGATTATTAAGAAATCCTTCTAAAATCAAACTCAAGCCCCCTTTCCCTTTTATTGGATACCATTACTAAAATTGCCAATAAGAAGAATGCCTTAGATATTGTGTATCTGGATCTCAAAAAGGTATTTATTAGGGCTATCATAACATTTTTATGGATGAGAAGCCAAGAGTGTGGTCTCAGTGATAGAATAAATATATGAATTCTGTCTGATCTTGAATGTCATCTTTGAGGGAGCGCTTCAATACTGTTGTGAGGACTTCTCCTTAACCCTTTCCTATTCTACTTTTTCTCAAAGACTATAATAAGCACTTACGATGAAACTTCAGCAAGTTTGTAGAAGATGTAGGATAGAGATGAGTAGATTCAGTGGTCAATGGCAGATTCAGAGTTCGAACGGTTCCCAGCAAGCTAGAATTAACAGTTAAAATGAACAAGCTTAAATGCAATAAGGATGCATGTAAATGTATGTACTTTTGTTTAAAAATTAAACTCTGCAAGAACAGAATGAAAGAGGCATATATTAACATTACTTTAGCGGTGGCTGAGGGGAGTCTAAGGACCTTTAATTTATTATAAACTCATCACGAGCCAAAAGTGTGCATGGCTGCCAAGTATTGAATGTGATCTTGGACTACACTAATTACAGTATAATGAGAAGGCTAATTCCATTGTACTTGGTATCTACCAGACTCTGCCTGGGTTATTGTGCTTAGATCATAGCAGGCTGACAAGCTGCAATGGATCTGAGACAGGCAGCCAGAGTAGACTCTGGAACCAATGATGCGTTGGAGCTGGCTGAGACCTGCCTGCTAGAGATTGCTAAATATTCAGGAATTTTGTGAGCTGGTTGTTAAACCTTTGGTAACTAGAAATGGGCCATGGTGAGAATATTTACACCATTGTAATTGGCAAATGCTGCAAATCAGGACGTTTTGTTTCTAGAGGGTGGGTTTGTCAGGACACCACCATCAGTCACCTAACATGGAGCATTATTGAGGCCAGAGAATGTGTTAGTGAATTACATTCAATAACAACAACAACAACAACAACAACAACAAAAACACAAAATAAAAACTTCAGGTGGTGGGTAGGAGGGAGGATGATGAAGACTTCAGCATTATCTTTAAATACTTGAAAAGTTTACGTTTTTGCTGTGTCAACAAATGAGAGTAATGCTTCTCAAACATTCCCATCTTTACACTAACGACAGCAGAGCCTGAGCTCTCACTACCTCTCCAGCCATCCAGAGGTGTGGCCCCAAACCACCAATTAATAGTGAGAAATTTCTCTCAAGTTTTTAATATTATCTTTAAAAGTTATATAAACTTTACATTTTATTCCACAGTAGATAGATGTCTCTGTGAATTTACAAATAATGGATTAAATAGGTGCTTCTCAAACTTCAATGTATATGAATCCTCTGGGAATCTTGTTAAAATGTAGGTTTCAGTTCAGTAGGTCTAGGGGAGAAACTGAGATTCTGCATTTCTAAGAAGCCTCCAGGCGCCTGGATAAAGGTCTATGAACAGTTTAAATAGCAAGGTTTGAAATTGTGGACTACTCTATTTACTTGCCTTCCCTCTCTCCACCTCCCATCTTCCAGTAAATTTTACACCCCAGGATGATGTGGCATGCTTGATCTGTGGCTGCATACCCCATAAGCTCTTCTTGTCTTTGCTCATCTCCTGCAGAGACACAACCCTCTGGGGATGTATACATGTATCTCAAAAACCTTGGAGTTACAACCTTAATGACTTGTATTTCATTATTTGTCATCTTGCATAATTCTTTTCCGCTGAACAGCACCTCAGCCTTATACCTTCTGCTGATGCTGAGTACCATGACCAAAAAAACAGTGGAGAAAATTCATTCTTTTACCAATTGTGGGGAGATTGTCAAGGATGTCATTCACTACATGACTTTCTGCTATTTGAGGACTCAGAGGAATTTGTTCTCGTTTGCTTTCCAGAAATTGCTTCTTCAGAACAATTTACTCTTTTTAATCTTATCATATATTTGAAATCTTATAGTTTATTGCATTTTCTTCTTTTGTTCAACATTCATTCAATGCATATTAATTGAGCACCTGCTAGGTGCCAGTCAGGCACTAGTCTAGGTCCTGGGGAAGACAGCAGGGTACAAAACAGACACATATCCTTGCTCTCATGGAGCCTACATTTCAGTGTAGAAAACACACTCTGTTAGGAAATACAGAGCCATATTTCAGGCCACCTTCAACAACTGTAAATGACCATATGAAATACATTTCTGGTTTGAATCTGGCTCCTGGCTGTATGATTCTCTAACCCTCATCATCTCTTTACCTGATTCTCTCAACTTTTTCTTTTTCTTTTTGGTTACTGTGTACATTTTATTTTTTGCAAAATGCCTCAACCCCTTCATAGAATGAGGCAGCATATAAATAAACCACTAATCATGTGCAGCAAAGCCAATGCAATAAAGTTTCAGGGAATCACACTTTATTCTAATATACAAATAGTCTAATATCCTGACATGAAATGGCTCACCTTATAATCTAGTGACTTTTCTTACCTTACGATTGGCTATTCACCTTGTTTTTGGAATTCTGGCATGGTGCTACTGCCATGAAGGGATGTCTAATGATTTCAATTATTCTACACATCACAATGGCTCCTATTCTCCCCAAAAGCCCCCAACCACAATATCTATTGGAGAAGACAAATTCTTTGGAAAGATGGTGGCTCTGGAGAATCCCAAGAGTCAGGGGAGGGGAGAGGAGTGGAGAGGGAAAGAGTTTTCTGCCAGAAAAGCAGCTCAGGGATCAAATCCTCCACCTGGTCCATGTTTTGTGACACTCACTAAAATCTAAACTTCTGCCTTTTCTTCGAACTTGTCTTGATCCAATTCATGGTTTTCTTCAGATGAATAAAATACTCCTGTATTTATAGTAGATGCTGTAAACCAGCCAGCCGTGATATTTTTTATATCATAAGCAGCTGCTCTCTGAGCCGACACCGAGTAAAAAAGGCCGATTTGTATTTTTACAGCCAGACATGAAACCAGCTTTCAATAATTTGGGAAGCACGTGCCACAACTTTGATCCTCAGGATGATAATTTTTAAATGAGCCTCTAACGATTTCAGATACTACAATTAATATAAACCTGAGAGGTAGCCCCATTGTAGCCACTTACTAGAAAACAGGGAATTTTAAAGAATTAATTGATTTTAATTTCAATATGAAATATTGGCACTTGTGATGATACTATCTGTGAATAGATAGAGGCAGCATTTATGACCTTTTTAACTACATTCCATTCACTGAAAAATGACAACTATGCTAAAGAAATACTTTCCTCCTTGCTGCTGGCTTCTCCCAATGAGAGCTTTTAGCAAAGGGCATAGAAAGTCCTGCCAATAAATAACAAAAATTTACTATCTCCACCATTATTTTACAGTCTTGCCCTCCCCGCAAGAGGAACACAGAGAGCAGAATAGATGAAATCAACCTGCTTTGCTCAGCACCAAGGACATATTATTACTCAAACTGGATGACTAAGGGAGAGATTAGTCTAGGAGGAATATACAGACAGAAAATGGTGTTGCCCCAGACACATTTCTTGTTTTTTTTTGTTGTTGTTTTTTTGTTTTGTTTTGTTTGTTGTTGTTGTTGTTGTCGTTATTCCAATTTCTCACCACTGATAGCTTCTGCCCCAATTTTTATCCAGTGTTACAGAAATCAGAATTGCCCTCACCTTTCGAGGACACTGAAAGACAGAAATCCCTTGCGTCGAAAGCCATCTAGAAGGAACCATGTCTGCATTTCTTTTGTGGAACTTAACACTCCTCTCTGTGTAAGAGGGACCAGGATGCTTTAGAAAATGCATCTTCAGATTCCTTGAATTGAGGAAGAAAGAGACACAGAGCCAGAAAGAGCTTAACTGGAATGAAAAGTATTTTCCTGGACTCTGCTCTCCTGAATTAATCAGCTCCAGCATAGGCAGCTTAAAGAGCTTGTTGGGGAAAAATTTCTCTCTCCCATGTCTATTTCTAGACAGGCTGCATACAGAGGAGTGCTTTTTAGCCTTTGGTCTGGGGCCATTGCAAACCGAATCAAAACAACTGTTTGCCATTTCTATAGAGAACTTTAATGATCTGAAAGGAAATCACAGGATGTACAAAGAGACCCAGATTTCTCTCCATTAGTAGTTTCAAGGGCTCTTGGTATAGTGATTTTTGAAATTACAATGACAGTTCACTAGGTTTCTCGGATAAAGCCCAGCTATTAGATTTGGTTTAAGGAAAGAACAGGGAGAGCTCTGGCCTTTATCTCAAAGAACCCCAGCTTTACAGTCCTTGTATAAGTCCTTGAGGAAAATAACTCACACTAGGGAGTAAAAAAGAAGTATATTTCTTTTTTAGTAAGCATGCCTTTATAATTTAGCCCAAGTTATTTTTCCCCATTATTTGGGGCTTAATACCTATATTCAGGCTGTTATTTTTGTAGCTAATACCTTGCTGCTCTAAATACATCTTTTATTATAGCACTGATTTCAATAACTTATTACTCTGCTTCCACTTACAGTGATGGCATACCCAAACTCTCCCCAAACAAGAAATTCATAGGAGCAAATGAAAAACATTGATGACAACTAATTGAGCGTCTGCAATGAATTGCCATTTGGCCAGCCGTTTTCACCAGTGCAATTAAAGTCTCTATGCATGTGCTATAAGGTCGGTGTAATTCTCCCCATTTTCGAGATTAAGAAACCGAGGCTCTAGGAGATTCACCCAAGCTCCCAAGTTTCTACAGTTTGAACCTAGGTGGTCTGACCTCAGAACCCATGCTCTTTTCTGATAGGCAAAACTGCCTCTTGCTCAGGATTGAAGGTACAATCTACATTTTGTAGATGGCAATGTAAAGGCTAAGATTTCAAACTTTCTCGGACTCCCACAGTGATCCTTGCCAGGTTGGTGTTCCTGGAAATCTGTTTACAATACCATGACACTCAGCACAGCCACTCAAGGCAGATCATCTGGCTGAATCAGAGTGGTGCCTGGGCAGCACACGAACTCTGTAAAATAAGCTCGTACAAGTTACCTTATACTTAATGTAAAGAATAGCTCCGGGTCAGAGCTTTCCTTGAGGATGATAGAAGCCTTCCCACAATAACATTAACTCACTTAGTTATGTTATACTGTCTTATTTGCAGCCTGCACCCATTCATCTTTACTATTTTGTTGCACCAGATGATTACTGAGTTTTCCTATATTCATTACAGCAACGTGGAATTCTGATCTCCCTCTTATGCTATGCAGGTATAGCACCCAGTGAGGATAACTGAACTTGCTTCAAGAGCTGTGTATTTCTACACCATTCCTGGGACCACAGCATGGAGAATAAATATACATCCAGTAAGCCTCAAGAGAGATGTTCCTGTTTACCTCCAACCACTCAGAGTTAGCAGAATGGGATCAAATACCCCTTTTCCTTTCCTTGTACAAATGCACCCTGGGCATCTGCATCTGGGAAGGAGCCTCAGATTTCTATATAAGTTATGGGAAGTCAGGTCGGGGCAGAAGGGCATTGTGGCAAAGGCTAATAGCTGGCCACCAAAATCCCCTTCTTCCACAGTAATAAAGTTGTTGTCAGACACATTGAAGGCCTCTGCCATGTTCTTACATTTGAGCCCGTCTGTACAGTACAGTGTATTTAAACCTAACTGCCTGGCAACACATTTGCTAGCATTATTTGCAGTTATTTGTGACCATGTGACTGTGTTCTAGACCAGTGGTTCTCAAAACATCAGTATCACCTGAGAGCTTGTTAGATATACTAATTCCCATACTCAGTGAGTCAGAAACTCTGGGGGCGGGGCTCACAGTCTGCGTTTTAACAAGACCTCTAGGGGATTCCAATGCATGCTGAGGTTCCTGAAAATAAAATGTGACTATAAATGATGTGTTGTCCTTCCATGCCTAGGCCTAAAGACATTGAGTAAGCCTCTTCTATGCTCTTGTCCTGCTTCCTTCAGGCCAGAGCCAGATAAGGCTTCAATCTCGGATCAACCATACTGATGGGGACAATACTTTAGGGCAGGAGTTTTATGCTAGTTTGATGAAGCTAAATAATCTCAGATTTAAGTTTTGAATGCATAAAGTAAAATATATAAGATTATTTTTAAAAAGCATTTATATTGATGATATTTTATTTTATTTTATTTTATTTTTACAAAACCAAGTCTTTGGCTAGGTGCAGTGGTTGACACCTGTAATCCCAGCACTTTGGGAGGCCAAGGCGGGTGGATCACTGGAGGTCAGGAGTTTGAGACCAGCCTGGCCAACACAGTGAAACCTTGTCTCTACAAAAAGTAGAAAAAATTAGCTGGGGGTGGTGGCATACACCTGTAATCCTAGCTACTAAGGAGTCTGAGGTGGGAGAATCACTTAAACCCGGGGACAGAGGCTGCAGTGAACTGAGATTGCGCCATTGCACTCCAGCCTGGGTGACAGAGGAGACCCTGTCTCAAAAACAAAAACAAAAATAAAAAACGCACAAATTTTTGAAACAGTGCTGTATGTACAGTTTTAGTAATGTATTAAGAAGATCTGGTGGTAGGTATAATGACTTACATAAATTGGAGATATCTGCAAAAACTGTAATGTAATATGGAAAATATCTGTGATGTATCTTTTTTTCAAATAAAATGAACATTTATTGTCTGTGATTTCTATTGGTGACCAAGTTCCAGGTTCCTAGAAGCACTGCAGGTTGTTGTCTACATTTCTAATGTAACGAAAAGCTACATTTCATTTAGAGATTTGTGATAGGCTGAATAATAGCACCCAAAGACAACCATGTGTGAATCCCAGAAGCTGTGACTGTTACCTTACATGGCAAAAGGGACTTTACAGCAGAGGTGATTAAGGATTTTGAGATGGGACAATTCCCCTGTTTTATTCAGGTGGGGCCTAAATGTTATCACAAGTGTCCTTATAAGAGGGAGACAGATGGAGATTGGACAATAGAGGAGGATAAGGCAATGTGATGAAGGATGCCACATTGCCAGTTTTGAAGATGGAAAAAGGGTCACAAGCCAAGGAATGCAAGGAAGACTACAGAAGGAGGAAAAGGCAGGGAAATTGATTAACTGCCAGAGCTTCCAGAAGGAACACAGCTTTGCCAATACCTTGACTTTATCCCAGTGAAATTGATTTAAGATTTCAGACCTCCAGAACTATAAGAGAATAAAATCTGTGTTATTTAAAGCTACTAAGTTTGTGGCCATTTGTCACAGCAGCAATGGGAAATACATACAAGATTAGTTAAAATAATGGTGATTTTTTTCCATCCAAGTTCATGAACCTCTTGAATTCTATCCATGAACCCCAGGTTAAGACTTCTTACCCTAGAGGCTTGGGGAGCTACAAAGTGGAAGGAACCTGGGTCCTTGAATGACTCCATGAGGCAGTGCTGCCTATGAATATAGAACCTTACTGTAGACCAACACTAAGAGAAAAAGAAACTTCTTAAGCCACTAAATTTTTGGAGGATCTTTGTAATAGCACTGTAGCTTCCCTTAACTACTACGGGTAGTAGGTGATGCTTCAAGAGGGGATAGGGTATAGATATAAGGGAATAGTATATGGACAGGAAGAAGAATACAGAGCACCTTAGCCCATCCCACTAAGGAGCAAACAGTACTGGTGAGTGTTAAAGGCTGGAAACAGATCCAGCAAGGTCAGGAAGCTGGGGCTACACAGGGCAGGACCAGAAAGGGATGAAGTCTTAGAAGGTGGGGCAGCCAGGGCCCCAGTGGCATGAGTGACTGATGTCCTCTTTGTGTTTCAGATTCCATCTCTCAGGCTCATTCTCAGCTCACTTAGTGCCCTGGGGTATTCAGCCAATAGGACCTGGACTTCTCTAGCAGCCACGCAAAAGAGCTTGGTTTGGGGTTTAGTGCATGTTTCTATTGTATCTTGCAGACACTTGGACTCTTGTTCTTCCAGCCATGAATCTCTACCCTTGTTCTCGAACTCTGAGAACTAAATGGGCTCTTCTGGTCTTAGTAATCTTCTGGTCTCCCTTCCCTGCTTCTTGAACCTCAATTCAACTTTCCTCACCTTTCTGTCTTTAGTTCCCCTAAGGTGAAAATTTCCAACTTCTACCTGTCGTCTCACCACCAGTTTCTTTAGAAACCCACCCCCAAGCTGAGCATGCCTCAGCCTAATCTGGAATGGATAAGGCTTCCAAGAGACATCTTCTCATCATGGTTCTGCCTTGAAATAAAGAAGTGAACATTTCTCAAGAGTATTACTTGAAGATAAATTTATCTTTAATTATTATATACAGACATCAGCAGTTGAAGTCAATCACTAAGTGATGAAAAAGTATGAGGGTACATGTGCACAGAGTACTCATATTTCTTAAATCTTTCTGCACATGTTAAGAGGTGTTAAGGAGGAGAGAAGTTAGGTGGGTAGATTAAACCCTACCTTTACATTGTTGTAATGTATATATAATGATTTCCTTGTACAGTTTCTTATATTTATCAATAAAACCCAGTAATCCCATACTAAAACAGAGTTGCTGAAGAACGTCTGTGATGAAATTTTGGAAATGTTAACAGCTGATGAAAACTGAAAAAATGAAGTAATAAGAAAAATAGTTTCTTCTGAAAATGCCATCTGGAGTAGCCATTAAAAAATCGTAACTCCTCACATTGGTGGAAAATTTGATTGAACTAAAGTAAATGGAAGGGCAGCAAGAAAGCTCAAATAATTAGATGTAAAGAAATAAAGAAAAGAATGTCTAGTCTTAATTATACATTTTAATATAAAAATGGCTAAATTAACTCCGGGAATAGAAATATATAAATTGTTATTAAAAGATGACTGTGACTTAATTACTGTTTTGTTTCATTTAGTTCCTCAGATGCATTCCTGGAAACCTAGGCAAAAATCTATCAGATTTTTTTCTTGATTATAATTACAATTTTGGAGCTTCCATGAATGCTCAAAAGTCAATTGCAAGAAAATTTTAAAAGATACCAATGATAATGGCAACAAAATTATATAAGGTACCTAGGAATAAATCTAACATGTACAATAATTGCATGAAAAAAATTATAAAACTATTGAAAGATGTTAAAGAATAACCAATTCAGTCAAGTCTATGAACATACTATGTTTGTAGATAGGAGGATTCAATAGGATAAATAGTCTACTCTTTCCCAAATTGGTCTATAAATTGAATACAATTGAATACAATTTCAACAAGCTGAATCTTGGCATGCTGTTTCCTAAATGTACATGAAGAATAATGCTGAAGCCTATTTAAGATGCTCCTAAAGAAGAGAAACCAAGTAGAGGAATTGAGCTCCCCAAATAGCATGACTTATTATAGAACTGTGTGTAATAATGTAGAGGTTCATTTTGGATAGTGTATGGTGAGGTAAGGATTCATTTCCACTCTTTCCCCTAGGAATAGACTATTACTTCAGTATCATATATTGAATAGTTCCTTTTTTCTTCTTAATTTGCAATATGTGCCTGTCTGTCTCTGTGGTCTCTTTTCTGTTCCCTTGTTTAGTCCCTGTGCTAATCTCAGAATTGGTCCCATCAGTTTTGCCATATTCTATTGGTTACCAGGTTCAGTCTACATCCTAGGTTCAGTCTACATCACTAGGTTCAGTCTACATTAAAGGGAAGGGGATAACACAAGAGCATGAATATCAAGAAGTGGGAATCACTGGAGGTCATCTTAGAAGTCAGCCTGCTATAATATATGTCAGCCCAATGGAAAATTCTACAAAAGGCACTAACAAATATTTCACAAGGGAAACACAAAAGACTTATAAACAATTGAAATGCTTCTCAACTCCATTAATTAATTAATTAATTTGTAAGACCACAATGAGATATCATTTCATGCCCACCAAAACAGAAAAATTCAAAAATAACTATACTAATTGTTGATTATTTCCATATGTTGGAGCAATGCTAATTAGTACATATTTTTCAACAGTGTACAAATTGGTACAACAAAACTTTGGAAAAGGATTTGGCATTACCTAATAAAGTTAAAATGCAGAAACCTTTGGCCTAAAAATGTAACTCCAAGCATACACTCTAAAGAAACCATTGTGCATACGCCCTAGGAGAAATGTACAACATTTTACAATTAGCAACCTAATTTGTAATACACCAACACCACAAAACCGAACGTTCAGTACCAGCAAAATGGATAAATTGTGACATAATCATACAATAGGATACCATCTAGAAGCTAAAGTGAATAAACTACAGCTGTACACATGAACATGAGGAACATAAAAAACCATACTCTTGGCTGGGTGTAGTGACTCACACTTGTAATCCCAGCAATTTGGGAGGCTGAAGTGGGCGGGTGGCTTGAGGTCAAGAGTTGGACACCAGCCTGGCCAACATGACATAACCCCATCTCTACTAAAAGAAAAATACAAACATTAGCCAAGCATGGCGGTGCTGTGCCTCTGGTCCCAGCTACTTGGAAGGATAAGGGATGAGAAAGACTTCAACCCAGGTGGTGGAGATTGCAGCGAGCCGAGGTCACGCCACTGCACTTCAGCCTGGCGCCTGGTGAAGGAGTGAGACTCTGTCTCAAAAAAAAGAAAAGAAAAAAAAGAAATAAACATATAGTATGATTTTATTTATATAAGGTTCAAGAACAAGGAAACCCAAATAGTTTACATATCTATATATCTATATATCAATATTAAGAAAGTTATTAACAAAAGCAGGATAATGAAATTTCAAAGCTGTTGGGCAATGAGTACTTAAATGTTTATTATTATTATTATTAATTCAGCAGTGAACACACAATACATTAGCTTATACGTGGTGTTTACATACTAAAAAATGTAGGGAAAAATAACAATAGCTACTGTTTTTTGAGCATCCCTCTGTGTTAGCTACCTTGCAGATGCTCTATTTGAAGGAATGCATCCTGAGCTTTTATTTTTAATGCTCCACCTCTCATTTTCTGTTTATTGGTTTTTATTTTCAGGAGTCTTTACCTAAAATAAAATAGAACATATTGTGTTTAAAACAAGAGGGGAATCATGTAACAATAAAACCAATGAAGAAAATTGTAATGCTCGACCTAAGGAGAATTTTACCTTTATACACTACCCAGAAATTAGAACCATTTAATATACCCATAGAACCCTCTGGACCAAAAGTAGCCACATGGACAGTCAAACTAAAGCAGGGTTTCTTAACCTCAGAACTATTGACATTTGGGGTCATTATTTGCTATGTGGCTGTCCTGTATACCGTGAGATGTTTAGCAGCATCCCTGGCCTCCACATACTAGATGCGTAGCTCTCCTCCCCCAGGTTGTGACAACCAAAAATAATTCATACACTGTCAAGTGTTCCCTGGGGAAGTAAAATTGCCCCTGTTTGAGACCCACTGCATCAGATGGTCTTGGCACACTCAATGGAAGTACACACATAGGGAAATTATCAAATGTCTATCTTATATTTCCTTGGCATTTTTCAGTCATTCATCTATTCCCTTGACATTTATTGAGACACATTCTTAAGAACTAAATGTTAACTTTAACAGTTAAATTATCACTTCAGGTATCTTGAACATTAATCACCTGCTATTCGAGGTATCAGCTCAGAAAGACTCCAACAGTTTATAATCACAAGTCTGCATTTCTTTATTTTCAAGATCCTTTCAAAATAAATAGAAGACTAGATAGGCCTCAACAGTATTCAAGTATGCATTAGTGACCACTTGTAAGTTTGAACTGACATTGAAGGGGGCCAATTATGCCCTCCACACTCAAGGCTAATGCAGTTTCTTTGAAGTTTTGTTAGGTTTAGCATATGAGGAGCTTCCAGCTATGTAAATTAGATGACTGCTTAAATTGATTAAATAATAACCTGGGCTAAGTGGATATGCTGAAAGCAAGATTGACCTGTATTAAAAATTTAGGGAAAGGACACTTAAAAATGTCAATGCACGCACTTATATGTATGCATAGCCTTTTTTTCGACTCACATAGGAGAAAAATTTTCAGTCTCTGTACATGGTGGATGTAGGCTGCAGACTTCATGAAATCCTTTAGATGTTCATTTTCTTTGCTTAGTCATTTTAAAGACTCTCCTCTAGCTGTGCATGATTTGCTGTTTTTCTGTCCTTGCTCACATTTTTAAATTGTTCATTTATAAGGAACAAAAAGAAACTCCTAACTTGCAGTGTAATTGTGCGCAAGGAGTGTATTTTGGTCCCTGCTGCTGTGTCAGAGGCTCAGAGAAGGGATGCTGTTGCCATGGAGACAGAAATGTTGAGCTGGCTTTATCACCTTTGCCCTGCTATTTAAAATCATATGCACAGCAAAGCTCTGGCAGATACAGGGCTTTCTCTGGTAGGTCAACCACCTCCTCCCTTTTTCTCTTTTAAAAACATCAACTTGGCAGATTAATGCCATTTTCATTTATGACTGTTATAAAACATAATGTAAATATCCTCTTGCACAGAATGAATGGGCAGCTCTTTGTGTCGTCTCGTTCCAGCATGAAACTGAAATTCCTTGAGAGTTTGCCAAAACCAGTTCCCCTAATGGGTTCTACCCTCTTTCTTGGCTTTCTGAGAGTACCAGAGCAGTGTGTAGAGAACAGAGAGAAACCATGAACATTATAAGATGAGGCAAACGTGACAGAAAGGAAGTTAATTGCAGGCTTTTAAAATGTTGTTTAAACAAACCCCTCTGTGCTTGGGGTATAGACTCTTCTCATACACTCCTGGTGAATGAGTGTGCCCATGTTGGCTTTCTGAAGGCAATTTGGCAATACATATCAAAAGCCTTAAAAATGCCTCTTGGCCCATTGATGACAATTCTAGCAATTAATTCCAAGAGCATATATATGATTATAAATAAATATTTTACCACAGTTTTATTCACGACAGTGAAAAACTGGAAACATCCAGTTTCAGAAACATGCTCATGAAAGGGGATTAGTTCAATAAATTCTAGTACATTACACAATGAAATACTAGGCAACCATATTAAGTAACAGTGTAGAAGGTTATTTATTAACATGAAAAGATATTCAAGTAATACTAGTTAATTAAAAAAACAGATTACAAATCACTAAGTGCATTAGTATTCCATTCAAGAAATATTATTACTGAAACACACACATATACACATGGAAAATATCAAATTTTGGCTCTCTGAGTGTTAATTTATTCTTTTTACTTCTCAATTTTATAAGTTCTACAATGATCCTCTATTACTTGTATAATTTCAAAAGGTCAATTACTAAAAAAGTTAATTCATATGCATATGAAAAACATTTTTTAACTTAAACAGTCTTAGAAGTGTTTCTTAGAGAAAGGGAATTTTTTATTCAATGTCTTCAGAATTTCAAGACCAAGTCATTACCTTCTGCCCGCAAATGGATTCTTTTCAGAATTTTGGGGGCAGTTTTACTCTTTTAGGCCCCACAAAACACAGTCAGTTAAATCCAGCTGAAAGGATTGAAGTTACTGAATTTTTGACCTACTCTAAACTGGTGCCCAGAATAGCCTCCACGAAAGCAGGGCTCACTCTATCCATCACCTCTGCCAGAACTCCCGGCTACCCAGGTAACGACATCCGCAGAGGGGAGGCACCAGCTGCTGCTGAGAGCCAAGATGAGGCGCAGATGAGGGGATTTAATAGTCCCATCTCTGTCCTCTCAGAATCCTTCCACTGGGGATGCAGGGATGGGGGTGGGGGAATAAACCTTGAGCAAACCATAAATAAACTTGCAGCTAGGATGTGATTCAACTCTCCATGCTCTCTCGCTTTTTCTCTCTCCAGTTCTCTCTCTCTCTCTCTCTCTCTCTCGCACACACACACACACACACACACACACACACATACACACACACATTTGTCATTACCAATGAACCCTTTTTAAAATACGACAGGGAGGTGAGTATTCCTACATCAGCTATATTAATTTCCTTTCCTAATGGAGAAATTTTTGTGAGTCCAAAATAATGTGCAGAAGCATTGGATGTGAACAATTGAGACACGATCACAGTTGCTCGTCACTCTAATGACACCTTCCCCTCCAACTATCAATTTCCTCAACACCATCACTGCAAACAAGATAAACACTTGGGTCACTACAAAGCATAAGACAGCCTTAACAATATTTCCATGGACCCACTGTAAAACATGAACAAGCTCTGGAGGGGTGTGGCCTATATTATTTAACAGGCAGTGAGGCTAAGGTCTCCAAACTCCCCTGGCTTGCCCTAAAACTTCACTCTCTAGTTTTCATCCACTGCCCTCCAGGAGTCAGGAGGCAGTCCTTTAGCCAGACAGGCAAAGCAAATCAGACAAAATGCCTCCCCAAGTTTCCATTAACTGGAGCCTTTTGAATAGCAGCCCTTAATCACAAGAGCAACATCTGCACGGGCTTTGATGAAAAGCAATATTGGCTAAAAGAATAAGATGGAATGGTCTGGAATAAAGCATTAAAACATAGGGCAGAAACGATATGTCCAGACTAAATACAAGGCAAACCATTGCTTTTCATTTTCTCAATATTGCTATCAATACAGTATGCAATAGACTAAATGTGCCCTTCCACGAAATTCATATGTGAAGATCTGACCTCCAACGTGATGGTATTAAGTGGTGGGGCTTGGGAGGTGGTTTGGTCATGAGGGTGGAGTTTCTGGTCTGCAACCCTGAAGAAATCCCTCACCAGAGCCTGATCATGTTGGTATCTTGATCTCAGATTTCTAGCCTCCAAAACTGGGATTCATAAATTTCTGTTGTTTGCAAGTCCTCCATTGTATGGCACTTTGTTATAACAGCCTGAACCAAGAACTGGGACTTAAAAAATTGTCAGAATGTATTTTTACTTCCGTTTAAATCAACAAAAATTTGCTGATCCTCTTTGTACCTAACTATTTTCTCCTGTAAAATGAGAACAGGAATAGAAACTATCCCTGGTGTTGTTCTTGGGATTGGATGAATCAGTATGTCTAAAGCATCTAAAAGTGCCTGGCATAAGGTGAATGCTCAATAATAATTATTATTATCTTTTATCTTTAATGAGTGTCCCTTACTAATGGACACTTATACTGAGCATTTTATGTAAATTAGTTGGATTTTTTAATTTCACTACATCATTCCATTGTATGAACACTCTTTATTCATTCTCCTGTCAATAGACAGGTGAATTTCTTTGTAGTTTTTGGCTATTGTTAATTAAGCAGCTATGAACTTTTTGTAGTTATCCTTTGCAGGACATACGCACCTATTTCTCTTGGGTACATACCTGGAAGTGGAATTGCTAGATCACTGTTCAGCTTTGGTAGAGACTGTCAAATAGTTTCCAATGTATTGACAATACTTATCTGTTAATGATCTATTTTGTGCCAAGCACAGAACCATCAGCTGGGCTCGGAAGCAACAGGGTAAACAAGACATAGTCCCTTCCCCTGTGGAGTTAGAAATGCTACCCCACTGAGTAGCATTTTAAATATCTTGGCTCTTACTGTCCCCTTTTTATCTTCCAGAAGAAAAACAGGAGTGGTACGGACAGACGGAAGGGTTGAGATGCAGAAAATACAAGTCACATGCTCATGATCTCCAGAATCACAAAGCAAATTAGCAGTGAAGCTAGAACTAGCAGAACAGCAACACAAACAAACAAATGAACACCACGAATTCCACTCTTTTTTTTCTAAACAACTAGGTCATAAAGCTTCAAAGGGAGGCCATCCTCAGATATATGCAGTAGCGGGCAGTTCATGCCCCTGCCTGCGTTTATTAGGCCAACGTGCAGTACATTAGGTGAGTGTAGCTGAGACATTGAGGAGCTCCTGAAACCCTTCTCTGTGCTCTGGAAAAATCCAGCATTGTGCTACCTGAGCTAGTCTTTAGTTTGGCTCTGTGAGAAGGCAAACAAGAGAAATATTAGTAGCTACCTTTCCCTCTGCATAAGGAAACGATATCTTGATTTAAAAAAAAAAAAAAAAAAAGAGAGACACATTTTGGGCAACCACAGTTAAATGTCTTATTTGGCACAGAGAGACACATTCTAATTCAACATAGGGCTGAACTGATAAGAACAGTTTTGGGCGGAGGGGATATACCAGGGTTTCTCAACCTTGGCACTATTGACCTTTGGGACTGCATGACTCCTTGTTTTTGAAATTGTCCTGCACACTGTAGAATGCTCAGCAGCATCCCTGGCCTCCACCCATAGATGCCAGTAGCACCCAATTGTGACAACCAAAATGTCTTGAGACATTGCCAAATGTTTATGGGGAGGGGGGCAAAATTGACCCTGGTTGAATCACTGGGATACACTTATGTTAAGAACGCATGACAGTTGAGCTTTCCTATTTCCTAATATTTTAAATCTTGAAGATGGGTCCTATTGTAAGGGAAAATGGCTGACATTTAATATCAAGGAACTTTGATATTCCATAAACAAGTGTCAAGAACACTTAGTGTTTTACTTCCTTAAGGGAATAACTAGAATATTAATACAGAGTAATAAACAGAAAACTCCATTTCAACTATTGGAAAGTGTGAGTTATGTCATTTTTCAATATGATTTTACTTCAAATGCAGCAGGGTGAGCTTTGCAGCAACCTCGTTGCTGAATAACGATTTGCAATTGTGTGTCAGCTGCATATTAATAGCTATTATGAGAGTGCCTTAAGAAGAAAAAACTATTTCTTCTCTAAATGTTTTGTTCTTGTTGATGTTATTGACACTTGTGATTTTTCCTATCTCTAAATAAAGGTTTAGGTAAACAGATGCTAAAATTTTGTTTGGACCTTGTCTAATTATGGTCCAGCAAGGCCAGGGGAGTTACTGTTTTTCAAAGAAGGAATTTCTTTTCCATAATGATAAAGGTTTAGCAAAGTGTATCTCTCTTATTCATTCATTCATTCACTTAAAAAAAGGTAATTATTCAGCCTGAGCAACATGACAAAACCCTGACTCTACCATATATATATATATATATATATTAGCCAGTCATGGCGGTGTGTGCCTCTAGTCCCAGCTGCTTTGGGAGTTGGGGTGGGAGGATGGCTTGAGCCTGGGAGGTCAACACTGCAGTGAGCTGGGATTGTGCCACTTGCACTCCAGCCTGAGCAACAGAGTGAGACTCTGTAACAAAAAATGGTAACTGTTGAGTATCTACTAGTTGCTCTGCTCTGGGGATATAAGTGTGCACAAGACAGGCACAGGGTGCATGCTAGTGGCAGTGGGTGGAAAGCACACTATGGAGTACCAGTGGTGGTATATTCTTAGTTCTGGCTCTGCCAGTTGCCAGCTGTCAGACCTTTGGAGGCCACTCCATCTTTCTAGAACCATGTATAAAGTGAGATAGATGGATTAACTAAAATGGCAAATAGGTTTCACCTCTAGTGCCAACACATCAGTTGCTATTGGCTGCCCAGAGCACTTGATTATGAGGCTCTATCTTCATTTAACGGCCACGAGGGTTATCATTGATTACTGATGTCTGGCATAGGCACACTGTGGAAACTGATGACAATCCAAATGAATTTGCCATCCCTGGACTTTTAAGGCTTCGGAGTCTATGATTTGCAAAAACTCTGCCCTTTTTATTTCAGTATAGTTTGATGTAGGTGAGCAAGGTTATTTAAGTTTGGAAACGGGCCATATTTTCTCTTTGCCCTATCCTCCACTTCTAATTCTCTTGTTTTGGTCCTAGAGAAGAATTGCAAATTAATTCCACAATACCATACCCCCAAAGGTTAGTTTGCAATATTTTCTGACATCCTTCTTTATCTTTGAAAAGATCAAATAAGGCAAAACTTGACCTTCCTTCATTCAGGGCCTTTTGGGGTAAATGATTTCCCCATGTACTAAGAGATGACTGTTTTCTTAATTTTGAATAGATGAAAATAGACACCAATCAACAAACCTTTGGCTAGGAGGAAAAATCCCTTTAACTCACGTTTTGCTTCAATTACATTGAGGACAAAGGAGCACATTGCACCCTGTGCATGAATAGATGCCTCATTATTCAAAACAAGCATCAAAGAGCATTTTGTCCCCTATAGAAAATACACAATCACTGTTTAATTCAATGGTAGGATGCAAATTTAAATTCCCATAAGGGGAAGGCTGTTAATGCCATTTAAATTGGTTGTAAATTACAGATAATACGCTCGAGACCCCCGAATACAGATTAGTGGGGTATTGCTTTAGGAATTCAATTCTACTTAGAACTTATTGTGTATTTATCTATGAAAAATAAAGCTATGAAGGCTTGTTTACAGCTACATTTTATTGCCTATCTTTTTTTATTTCTGAAGCAAATATTTCACTTTTAAATGCCACGGAGATGGTTCTGTGTAATACAAGAAAATGCCATGATGTTAAACAGATTAATCTTAGAGGCCCCTCTTCATTAAAAACAAACAAACAAACCAAAGAGAGAGACAGTAAAATAGCATCTGATAAAAATATCACACTAGATGACTTTTCTACCTTTTTACCTCATTTCTTTTCGTGTTCTTGCCATTTAAAAAGTCCGCGGTCACAAGACAATCATGTTTTTCAGAAACTAGAGGCTGTGATTATCACTTGCTGCTAAAGTATGTCAACCACTTAGAGGTTGTTTCTCATGTTCGCAGATTAACTAATCATGAGTGGGAGGCCTGATGGGTGAGTCTTTGTTGGAAGAATTCTTCCTTAAAAACAAGACCCTTTCAGAAGGAGAAAGTGTTAGATAAAAATGGACACTTTCAACAAAGGTTTCTGAGCTCCCAGCTTGAAAAGTAGCAATTTCCCTCCCAGTTCATATAAGTAAAAACTATCCCTCCTTTGATGTGGTTTCATGTCTCAAGTAGGAAATAGGGTTACGTGGGTGATAAAAATAAATCAGCTTTGAGGCTCATGTTTTCTTCTCTGGCAGCCTAGGGGGTGTGTTTTTATTTTTTGTGTGTGAAACTGAAAAGTATATAAAAAAAAGTTGCCATTGATATATACACACACAATGAAACCAAGCTATGGAACAATGGAGGAATGCCTAATTCATTATGTCAGAAAATGGATTGTTACCATCAATACCACATGGAGTTAATCATTTCCAAGGAACTATAGTACCAGGATATCCATAACACTGCACCTAAATGGAATAATGTTTTATTTTTTCTTTGATCTGTCACAGGTACTTCCATCTTGGCCAGGACTTTAGTGACACTATAAACATTTCGTTATATCGCTCCTATGAATTACACAGACATTGTGATAGCACTTGAGGTTAACTGAATTTTTGAAATCCCCAGTATTAGCTTGTTTATTTGTCAATTTGTAATGCTTTATAAAATCGCATGGAAACTGACCCTCCTTTTCCTTTCCTGGCTATTTGCATTTAGGTAAAATAGGAGTTTTTTTCTTAATAACTAAGGGTAAAGATGAAAACAGCTAGTTGAAACCCAAGAGTAAGGTAATCTGTTCATGTTAAGAAACTAACAAAATGGAGGTGGCAGGGGTGGGAGGGAGGAATTCGTGTTTTAGGATCTTTCTGTTTTCTTTGATAGGATTTGGTTCAGAATAATCTTGATGCAAATAAAAAGTGAATGAGCAGTCTTTGAATTTCGTTCTTAAGCCCTCAATGCTCTGGGCATCTGTTTATCTTCAGCCTCATCAGGTGGGGCTGGAACCTGACCTGCTGCCCAAGCCGTACCCACCTGTGCCAGCAGTGAGTGTGTGACCAGCACAGTGGTGCTTTTCTCAGTCTCTCCTGGGGGTGGGTTTGGGACATGCATGCTCTTTCTGGAAGAAGCCACAGACCAGTGTTCCAGTATGGTGGGAGGGCAATGCCAACCTGCTCTAGGTCCCATGACCTGGCCCACAACTCCCAAGCTAGCAAGAAGAGCAGTGAGGCAGAGCAGAAAAAGTACCAGACTTCGAGCCGTGCCACCTCGGCTCCTGGCTGTTCTGTTTCAGCTCTCTGGGCGGCAGTTCCCTCATCTTGAAAGTGAGGAGGACTATTCGTTTTAACTAATGTTTAACACTTAGCACATGCCAGACTTGACCTTGGACTCTGGGCACAAATAAAAGTAAGACATGATTCTCATCCTCCAAGGACTCAGGGGAGGAGCTGGGAGGAATGTATACAAACTGGTAAACAGATAATGATATTGCAATTTGGTAAGTTCTTATCTCAAGTATAAACAGAAAGCTGTCAAAGCCCAGAGGGAGAACAAGTTAGATTTCAGATCCCTTCAGCAAAGCCATGAAGGGCACAGGCTTTGAAGCCAGAGCACTTGGGCAAGATCTGGCTTTCCCCTTACTAGCTGTGTGACTTAGGACAAATTACTTAAGCTCTCTGTGCCTCAGTTCTTCATCTCTCAAATGGAGGTGATAATAGTGCCTACTCCCTTGGATTGTTCAAGCAATTAGAACAGTGTCTGGAATGTAATGAGCCCTACATATATTATGCTAATATTATAGAATTCCCAGAAGTCCATGAGGCTGAAAAGGAGCTAGTGAATGAAAGGGAATCCTTAATTGAAAAAAAAAAAAAAAAAAAAAAAAAAAAAAAAAAAAAAACAAATCTAGCTGTGTTTTAGAGAGAATGAAGACAAGCATATATTTTGTGCTGGTTAGGCGACATATGGTTCACTAAAATCCCTTCCTGCCACTTCCCCCTTGGATACCCATAAGTCAGTGCCCAGGCTGCCAAGCAGGAATATTTGGCATGGTTAGGAGTATATGGCATGCTTAGGGGTGTTCTGCATTAAGACTGGGGAAGGACCACTGTTTGATCTGCAGCCAGCTCCCAAAGAATACACACGGACAAACTGACCATCCCCTTGCCAGCTAGGTAGGTCAGATGGTGGAAAAAAAGTCTGGAGCAGGAACATTTTCGGGCCTCATTGATTCCTGCCTCTAAAAGGGCAAATAAGCAGGTGGGTGGGTCTTTCAGCTTGGATGTTGCAAAAGGGAGGGCAGAACTTCGCCCTGGCAGGAATGAGGGCTGTTGGGCTGGCTGGGTATTAGCTGACTCAGGCCAAGTGAGGGCAACTGTGGTCTGTTTGGGAAAGCCCTTTTGGGAAATGCGAGTCAAAGAGATGGGATAGAGAGACTCTGGAGGCTGGGCGGGGGTGTTTATGAGCAATGCAAGAGGAAGGGGATCACATGAGGTCCTGGAAATACAGCATTGAGTAAGACAGAAAAACAAGTCACATGAGCACACATCTGAGATGGTCAGAATCATGGAAACAGGGGTGTGCTGGGAAATACTTAACAACCAGCTCTCATGGGGGAGGAAGCACCACAGAATTTGCTGATTTCTCAAGTGTAGATACCACCACTGTGGCTAGGTTCAATCTATCAATGTGATATCACTAAAGTGCCCATAATACATTATTTCCACTATACAGATAAAATAGAGCTACAGATGGCCTCAAGTGCCTTGATAATAGTAAAATGTGGGAAAATAATTAGCAAGTGATAAATTCTGGGTATTTATTACCTTTGTTTTGAATAGAGGTTTTAAATTATAAATTTATATAATTTAATTTTAAATAATGACCATAGCTTATAATATAATTTTAAATAATAACCATAGGCTTACAAAATTCCTGATGGACCAATGGACCATCAGCCTGAGGAAGTTAGACTAAGCTGGCTCCAAAATGCTACTGCTTGGGGATCTCACTGCATTCCCTGGAGCCTCAATTTTCTCAGTGGTAAAATGGGATCATCTTTCTCATCAAATAATCATAGCTGGATCACAGGGTTCTTGTGAAGGTCAGAAAATTATGTAAAAGCATTTCAAAAACTGTAAATAGCATATAAATATTAAATTCAAACAAAATTTATTCTCATGGGCACAGTAACTTAGTGGTCAAAAGGGCAGTGTCTGGAGCCAGGATCTGCCAATCCTGGTTCTGCTTTTGTTTAGTTCTGTGACATGGGCATATCTTTACTCTCTTTGGGTCTTAATTTCCTTACCTATAGAGTTTCTTTGAGGCTTAAGTGAATTAATATTATAAAGTACTCCTAACAGTGTGTGGCACATGGTGATCACCATTTAAGTATTGACTAAAATTGTTTATCAGCTTGAATAGCAGTCAGCTTACAATTCTTCCAGAACCAGAAGGTCTTTTAACTGAGAAATCCAAGATCCTAGCCTCTTACTGGCTTGATTTAAAGGGGCAGCTCCCCTCTATGGTAACGGACTTACCCTGTGCTACTGGCCAATGCTTTTTAGATAATGAACCCTGAGGCCTATTGCAGAGATAAAGACGCTGCTAGAGTCAGATTCCATAGCCACTCACCATAGTAGCAGGGGGTGAAAGAGCTATCTTATTACATGCCTGGCTGGCTCAATTACTTCAGTCCTGACATAGACAGACGCTGGAGCCAACCCAGGGCAGAGCCCTGGAGTTGGAGGGGTGGCTAGCTGCCCCACGGACCCTGGTCTCATTTACTATCTCTGTCACTGTAGTCCCCTGGGCTGGGCAAGGGTAAGAAAGTAGCCAGATAGGATGAGAGAGATGCAGAAGGACTGAGGCAGGAGCCAGGAGTCATGGCTCATGGCTGCCACAGCAGCCACAGATTGGCTCAAGGAGTTCAGGATTCTCAGACAGAGTCAGATATAGGTTTGAGGGATGGGGAGCAAGGTGTGTGGGAAGGTGGTCAGGGTTTCCTCACCGGGGATGACAAACTCAGGTGCTATGACAGACAGATGAGAACAGAATGACAGGAGAAAAAAAAACAAAAACAAAATACAAAACAACAACAAAAACACCTTGGTCTTCAAGGTGGAAAAGCCAAGACAGTTTGATAGGGCAAGGTTTTTCAAACTAAGGAATTGCATCCACCAGAGAGTCCTGAATTCCACATAGTGGTCAGAACCATCATGTTCTTTTTCTCAACAAACTAGAATAAAATCATCTGACATAGACTGTGAATATAGATTGATGTCCATCAATCCCATTTCTTCTTCTTGGGTGCTCAGACCATGTTTCCCTGTGACCCTTACAGTTTGAGACATGTGACTAGTTTCTGGCTAATGGAATACAGGCAAAAGTGGTAGAAGCCACTTACAAGCCTAATTATAAATCCGCCTGAGTGATTCTCTCCCTTCCCCTCCCTTCCCCTCTGCTCCCCTCTCCTCTGATTCCCTCCCCTCTCCCCCTCTCCCCACTCCTCTCCCTGGTCCCCTTTATGCCATGATCCTGTGTGGAAGATGGTGGCACTATCATATGGAAAGAGCCTGGATCCCTAGAGGAGGAAAAAGGCCACTGAGCCAAACTTCCTGATAAGCATTAGGCTACAACATGAACAAGAAATACACTTTTGTTAAATCATTGAGATTTAGGGGCTGTGTGTTTCAGCAGCTAGCAAGCATTGCCCTGACTAATAACTACAACAATATAGTGGAATAGAGTGGAAGGGAGGGAATATAATGGAATACATTAAATTAAACAAGAATAGAATAGAATAGAACAGAAAAAACAAAAACTATCAAAGTGCATTGCAGGTAGTGAAAATAAACATTGTTTGATGAAGCGTTTGCTTCCATTCAATTCATATAGATACTAGTTTTTCATATAAATTTCATTTTTTTGCTAGAGGTGCAGGTGGAAAGTTTTGAAAATCACTGCCTTAGAGCTGGAAGGAGGGTTGGGGGTGTGAATCACGACAAAGATTTAGGTAAAATGGGGATGCATAACTATACCCCTTTAAGAAGGGTGCTATACACTCACTAGTCATCCCTGCCTTGTAGCTGTTTGTCATGGAGGTTTGTCAATTGTGGCTATTCAGTCCACTTTCCCTTCCTTTGATAATACCATCCCAGTCTTAGTCTATATAGTTTCTCTGGAGCTAACTCTGTCCCTTGGAATCAAGGAGGAGGACACACATACGAAGCCTAGACAATCAAAGTGTTCCATTCCTGGAGCCACAGTGATTGGTTTAGGAATGAACACCTGACCCAAGTTAGTCGAATCAAACTGAGACTTTGGCTGGAGTTGCCATAAAAATAAATGTTTTAGTTCCCTTGTTTTTGAAGTTGTGTGGATATAAATCTGAAGCTGCTGGCAGCCATCTTGCTATTACAGGAGAGAATGTGCTGGGAGTAGCACCATCATTGAAGAAGGCAGAGCAAGGAGATGGAGCAGAACCAAGTCCTGCTGACATCATTGAAACTCCTGGATTTAACCATGCCTGAAGTCATCCCTGTAGTTTTTAGTTGACTCTATGCATTCCACTCTTTGCTTCTTCCCATTTGAGTTGGGTTTTTGACAGTTGTAACTGAAAGTGTCCGGAGGCTGTGTCTTCTACATCTTTAAGATGTCATTTTTCTTTTCTTTCTTTCTTTTTTTTTTTTTTGGTAAAATAGGCCTCAGAAAAAGTGGAAAACAGCTGGTCCTCAGGCTCCTCCAGTCTTTGCCAAGGAAAAGTGGTTTCAATCATTGAAGAATTAGGCTTCAACATATGGAAAGACTATAAGGTAAAGGAAAGGAGAAACTCATTTCTTCATGTTTTCTGTTTTGAGAGGATGAAGAACAGATGAATATTATTAGAGCTACTAATATATTTCTCTTCATTTATTTAACAAAAATTTATCGAACACCTTCCATGTGTTAGGAACTCTGTTAGTCCCTGGAGATTATTAGGCCATGGAGATATTATTGAGTAATAATAGAACAAATTCTTATAAAGAATTTCTTATGTGTCAGACACTTCTGAGAACCTTGCGTTTGTGAATCTTTTTGGTCTTTTCACATGTATCCTATCAAGAGATCTATTACCATCTCTCGTTTTACAGATGAAGGAAACTAGGTACAGAGGTTGAGCTAGGAAGAATCAGAGCTAATGTGGAATGAAAGACTGGCTTCCAGTTTAAGTCTTAAAGTCATTGAACCACGTGGTTTTTGCTGATTCTAAGCTCATAGTTGTCCCTACAAACAACCATCCTCTAAGCCTCTTAAGATCTCTGCTCTGAGTCCTTTCTATTTGAATTCAGTTTAATGAAGTCTGACTTTGACTTTGACTTAACTGTAGCATAGCTTGTTCAATTTCAGGCACTGGATCAACTTTTCTTTATTTAATCTAGTCATTAGCAATATGTGTGTTCTGGGGAAAGGGAGGGTAATTAAAAAATCACAGAGACACAATTCAGCCTAATGGTTAAGAACACAGTTTGGGGACTCATCCTAGATACTGGGTTTAAATCCCTACTCTCCTATTTTCTGGCTGTGTATCCTTGCAGAAGTTACTGACCCTCTCTGAGCTTTTGTCTCTTTATCTTAGAAACAGGGTTAATTATTTCAACTCATCTGATTGCTGCACAACTGTAATAAAGTTCCTGGGGCAGAATCAGCACTTAGTAAATGCTAGTTGTTGTTATAGCTCTTCCTCCTTGGCTCTTAACTCCCTGTTTGTCAAATGAGGAGCTGAGCAAGATGCTCTCTGAGGTCTCTGCTGGCATAAGTGTGTGTGACTAGTATTTTCCAAATGCTAATTTGGGAATGGCAAATTCCCATTATCATGCTTTTTCTTCTTAAAAACTTATTTTCTGTTGTGTTTCTGTAAGATTCGGCTTTGCATGCTAGGTTTTTGTTTTTGTTTTGTTTGTTTTTTGAGTCTTGTGTTGCCACTGGGGCTGGAGTGCAATGGCATGAACTCTGCTCACTCCAACCTCCACCTCCTGGATTCAAGCCATTCTTCTGTCTCAGCCTCCCGAGTAGCTGGGATTACAGGTGCCCACCACCATGCCAGGCTAATTTTTTGTATTTTTAGTAGAGATGGGGTTTCACTATGTTGGCCAGGCTGGTCTCAAACTCCTGGCCTTGGCCTCCCAAAGAGCTGGGGTTACAGGCGTGAGCCACCGTGCCCAGCCTGCATGCTAGTTTGAAGCAGCCAAAGGAGCTTTAAGCCTTTTGCGTGACATCATAGCTTGGTGCCCATAAAAGTGATGAAAAGCCATATACCAAACCAATGAGAAGTTCAGAGGCTGATGGCCCTGGACATTCTCCTTCTGGTATGGTCTTAGGGGCGGAGGGGGCTTGGTTTCCCTTTGACTCTTCTGACAATCCTGAAGGCATTCTCAACTCCAAGCTAGAGATGATACATTCAGGGAGGAACAGGGAGTGAGGGAGAGCCGGTGCGGGGAAAGGAGAGACAAGAGGAGGAGGAGAAGAGGGAGGGGAAGGAACAGGGGAGGGAACATGAGAGTAAAAAGGGAAGAGGGTGTTAGGGAGAAGGGAAGAAGGAGTCAGAGGTGGGGTAGGGGCAAAGGGACCCTCCTCCCACAAAAGGAGGGAAGAGGCAGGAGAAGGGGCAGGGGAGGAGAAAGGGAGGGGAAGGCTAGGACTCAACTAGGAGAATACAGACATAGAGCTGGATGGGCAGGTTGGTTCCTCAGCTTTATGTCAGCTCAGACCTCACTACAGAATTTTCAGTTGGCTCTGGTAGAACCTGATTTCTAAACCATCCTGTTGGAAAACATGGAAGACACCCCAACACAGAGGACCATATGGGGCTGAGGAAGAATTAATGAGCATAGGATCCTCTTTAAAAGCAAAGCTATTATAATGCTATTGGCCTTTTTTTCCCCCACTCTACAGGTCATTCACAAATCATGGTTTATTTTACTACTGAAATAAGAAAACAAAGGCAATGCAAACAAAAGAATAGGCTGAGGAAATGAAATGCCTACACTTCTCAGTGAGACACTCTCCAATGGGGTGGATTTTCCTTCAGTCACTCACTTATTCACTGCTTTATCACAAGTCATTCATAAGGCATCTAGTCTTTGTCATGCCCCATGTTAGACTGAAGGGATCCAGACAGAACTAAGACACAGTACCTACCCTGTAGAACAATGAAAATGCTATGCCAGTTTTGATGCTCTTTCCTTCTAGAGGTAAGGGTTCATGTCCTCTCCCCTTGAATCGTATCTGGCCGTAGTGACTCACTTGCAGTCAAGAGAATGAAGTGGAAGTAACTTATGAGATTAAGTCACAAAAGGCAAAATAGCTTATTCTTCACTTTCTGGGACACTCACACTTAGATCCTGAACTGCTTTGAAAGAATTCCAGTCTATCATTGGTGGGCATTTGGGTTGGTTTCAAGTCTTTTCTATTGTGAACAGTACTGCAATAAACGTGTGTGTGCATGTGTCTTTATAGTAGAATGAATTACAATCCTATGGGTACACAATGGAATACTATGCAGCCATCAAAAGGATGAGTTCATGTCCTTTGTAGGGACATGGATGAAGCTGGAAACCATTATTCTCAGCAAACTAACACAAAACAGAAAAACAAACACCGCATGTTCTCACTCATAAGTGGGAGTTGAACAATGTGAACACATGGAAACAGGGAGGGGAACATCACACACAGGGGCCTGTTGGTAGGTAGGGGGATAGGGGAGGGATAGCATTAGGAGAAATATCTAATGTAGATGACAGGTTGATGGGTGCAGCAAACCACCATAGCACGTGTATACCTATGTAGCAAGCCTGCACGTTCTGCACATGTATCCCAGAACTTAAAGTATAATAAAAAAAAAAAAAAGAAAAGAAAAAACCTACTGCAAAGCATGATGCATATGAATTAAATGCCATTAGTCTTTACACACTATTAAAAAAAAAGAATTCCGACTACCCTCAGGTCACCATGGTGTAAGGAAATCCAAGTAGCTACATGAAGAAGTAATGTGTTCTGATAAACAGATCCAGTGGATGTCCCAGCCAACAGCCAGATGAACTGCTGGACCTGGGAGTGAAGACTCCTCCAGGAGATTCCAACCTCCAGCGATTCAGTTACCTCCAACCATTGAGGCTTCCTAACTGAGATCCCAAACAACAAGAAGCAGATGCAAACCATCCCCTCTGTGCCCTGTTACTGACGCACATGATCAATCCATAGGCATAATAAAAGTGTTGCTTTATGTCACCAAGTTTGGGTGACATTTTAAAATACCATAGTCTTAATTGAAACACTGTCCATTTGTGATACTTGCTGGGATTTATACACAGCAATTTAAAGAAAATTACCATCCTCAGAAGTTCATAGCCTGAAATGGGCAGACCCAACCCAAGGGGCTTAATACTTGACAATCAGAATGTGTCAAGGGGATGAAAAATCTGGCCCTCTAGGCAGTTTTATTCAACAGCCTACAAATGATAATAAAGTCTCCCCACTCATATCATGACTTGGGGATATGTCACCTGCTTAAGCTCAGTTTCATTTCCCACCAGTCAGTCTTTTGCATGGGTATCCACCCATGATGGCCATGTATCTAAGAAAATGTGATTCCACTATGCAGTACTAGAATGCTAGATTTAAGGTTTATAGATCATCTAGTCCAACCCTCACACTTGCCTATCAAGGAAATTACTAAGGTCGAGACAGATTAGGTGCTTTACCCACAGCCACACAGCTAGTTGGTGGCCAAGTGGCAGGAGCCAGGGCCCCTGTAACATTTCTATACTCCACTATCTCCTCACCTGAACATCAGGGAAGTCATTGTACTCTCAGTGGCATCATGTGGAAGTTCCAAACACAGATCATGGAGTCCCATAAACCTGGCAAGAATCCTAGTTCTGCTCCTCACCAGCTGTATGAAAATGGGCAAGTTCACCTCATTAAGCCTCCGATTTCTCATCTGTAAAATGGGGGATAATTATAATACTTATCGACCAGTATTTGTTATGAAGAATAATTGAGATGGTACACAGAAAACGCATAGCATTGTGCGTGGACCATAGTTAATATTTATAAAGTCCTGGTCACTCTAGAATGAAGCATTCAGGCCTATGCCTTGCAGAAGTACAGAAAGATGTGGGATGGATTTGGGGTTGAGTGAGGGTTTTTCGTTTTATTTATTTACTTATTTATTTTTATAGACATGGGTCTCGCTATGTTGCCCAGGCAGGTCTCCAATTCCTGGCCTCAAGCAGTCCTCCTGCGTTGGCCTGCCAAAGTGCTCCATTGTTTGTTTGTTTTAGTTTGAAAGTGATAAAAGGTGGTTCAGGCCAGCACTGCCACCAGCTCTCTCGTAGAATTAAGTGGCTGCTGGCTTCAGCTGAGCATCTGTAATATTGACTCATCCTCCTCTCTCTTCCTTGGATGCCTGCCGGTAGAGAACGCCTTGATTTGTCCCTTCTGAAACATCCCTCCCCGTGAATGTCATCTCAGTTTCTCTGAGTATAAGGCACCTGGATCTGGTTCTTTCCCTTTCCTGAATCTCCTTGTTGAATGTTGGGATTGAGGACTCCCTGTAGGTACCTATGAGGGCTTGCAATGTGATCAGCTTCCTGCCGCCTTGTGCCAGTGGAGTCCCATGGGAGCAGCATGAATACACCTCAGGGAAATAAACATCCACCTGTTCAGCTCTAACTCCTGGCAGATTGCAGCACTGTGCTGACCTCCTATCCCAGAGTAACCTCCAGATCTCGGCTCTAAAGTCAGAGAAAAAACTGCTGGGGGCCCTGAAAAAGAAGGAAGTTGCAGAGGACAGCTCAAGCTGCCATTTCCATGCAGGAGCGTGGAGCCAATCTTATGTTAGCAGTGGTGCCAATGGCCAGAAAGAAAGGACTGAATTTCCTTTTGGCTTTTGTGGGCCCATACAGTCATTCTCAAACATTTCTTGCAAATGTACAATGTCCCAGGGATTGTCTTAGGCCCATAGCAGGGTCCAAAGATGAACAAAATGGCCGTCCCTGCTTTCTACAGGCTCATAGTCTTTTGAGAGAAGCAATGAAAACAGTGTGATCAATATTGAATTTGTCATATGTGTAATGCTAGTAAGGGATTTAGAGGACATGGGTGCTGGTGCTGGTGGAGGTAGAGAAGTGGGGTGAGGAAAACTTCATGGAAGAGGTGACATTCTGACTAAGTATGTTCAACAATGGATAGAGTCTAGCTAAAGTCATAAGTGAGATTTAGGCCTAGGGAATGAACAGCAGGTGCGAAAAAGGTCAGGCATACTGAAAGAACATGGAGTGTCTGCGGGAGTACAAATCACCTAATGGGAAGGGAAAGAGAGGGATGGGAAAGGAGCCAGACTTGAGAGCCCTTGGGAGCACATAAAATCTGAAGTTTGTACTTTACTCCATAGGAAAATTGGGGCTACAGAAGGTTATTGAGCAGGAGGGGGCCTGTATTTCAGAAAGATAACACTGCTCCCAGGGTGGAGAGTGAAGCAGATGACGCTGAACTGAGGGTGGGGAGCCCATTTAGCAGGCTTTGGCTTCATCCAGGCCGGAGGAGATGCAAGCTTCCATGTAAAATGGAAGAAGTTGGTAGGGTTCTATCTAGCAACAGCCTGCCCAGGTTGAACTCACACACACTCCTTCTTTATCTCCCAGATTCCAACTAGCAGCAATTGTTGCATTAATATTTGTTAAAGGGATGAACAAATGTGGAATGTCCTGCCTTCTAAGGACTTCGGATGAATGTGAATTGGTGACTTTGTAAGACCCCAAATTGTGCTTAGATCTTGACCTTCCGATGTACAACATGGAGCCTTCAGTTTGTGACAGCAACTGCTGTTGCTCTGTCCCGGTCATTCTAGATAGCATAAAGTTCACTATTTAGGAGGAGCTATGAAACAGGCCATCAGGTTTCCCTGGCATCCACCAATTTTGTCTGGAGTCCAGAGACAAAGGAGCACTCCCATCTCTTACAGTTCCTGGGTCCATTTGGAGCTGTTGGCTCATCTTTATGTTTTTTAAGTCTTGGAGATGGGAGGGGTGCCAGGGTTTGGGTGTCCCCAGGAGCAGATCCGGAGACAAAGACTTAAATGCAGGTACAGTGTGTCTCCTTATCTGAGAGGGATACATTCCAAGATCCCCCACTGGATGTCTAAACTGCAGATAGTACCAAACCATATATATACTATGTTATTTTTGGACCTGATCCCTGAACCAGCTACAAAGAGATTCACAGGTGTGGAGCATCTACAGCATGGAGACTCTGGACGAAGAGAAGATTCATGTCCTCGACAGGACAGAGAAGACAGAACAAGATTTTATCACACTCAGAATGGCATGCAATGTACAACTCATGAATTGCTTATTTCTGGAACTTTTCATGTAAAGTTTTTGGACTGCGGTTGACCTCATGTAACTGAAAGCAAAACTGTGGATAAGGTGGGGAACTACTGTTGTTTATTTGGAAGGTGGTCTTGGGAAACACTGGTTGGAAAGTGGAGAAGGAAAGAGAAGGAAACCACTACTTCATGTGTTAATAAACAAGTTTCCACTGTGGACTCCTGGGGAGCAATCCCTTTGGGGACTCTGGAGGATGGCTGAATATATTCCACAGTTATCCTCCTGGAGGGATGAGAAAGCTGGGCTATTTCTCCATCAAATCTCACACCTGTCATTGTTTGAGGGCTGCTTCTAGGGATATTAACTCTCCAGCATTTCCATCTTGCCCTGAGCACCAGCCAAGTGCATCCTCACAGAGAGTTATAGATGTTTTTCAGTAGGTAGCCTGAGTATAGATGAAGGAGGATATGCGTGGGTGCCAATAGGATTTGCTACAGGAGCTTACAAGCACAGGAAGGGCATTCTACTCCACCCTAGGAAGATTCTTCACTCCCTAAGTTCAGTGTGGGGAGAGTGGGCATGCAAAACACTGAGGTTCAATCAAAATGCATTGCTGCTCTCATGGAGAGTACTGAGGTGCAAGGGTCAAGGGCCTGGATTTTGTTATTTATTTATTTATTTATTTTCGAGACAGACTCTCGCTCTGTGGCCCAGGCTAGAGTGCAGTGATGTAATCTCGGCTCACTGCAACCTCTGCCTCCTGGATTCAAGTGATTCTCCTGCCTCAGCCTCCTGAGTATATAGGATTACAGGTGCTCACCACCATACCTGGCTAATTTTTGTATTTTTACTAGAGACAGGGTTTCACTATATTGGCCAGGCTTGTCTTGAACTCCTGACCTCAGGTGATCTACCTGCCTCAACCTCCAAAGTTCTGGGATTACAGGCATGAGCCTGCCTGGCCAAGAGCCTGGATTAAAATACATATATATGTGTGTGTGTGTATTTATATATATATATATATATATATATATATATATATATACTTATCTTTGTGTCTCATTCAAAGTTCAAATAAGATGATCACTTTGAGTTTCAGCATCTTTTTGAGAGTGATGGGCAGGAGGGTAATACTATTATATGGCATGGCTGTGGGATAGTGGGGTGTTGGGGGAGACTTTAGTACCTCCGTAATTTCCATCAGCCTTCCTCCAAAGCCACTTTGAATAAACATAGAGACCACAATGAAGCCAGGTGACTGCCAGCCAATACAGGCACACAAGTCACTCAGCCCATTTCAGACTCTGTAGAACAGAGTGCTATTCCAAGTCTTAAGACATTCCAGAGCTGGCATTCTTCAGAGACCTTGAAACAGTGATCCAGTGAGTCTTAGAATCATGGGGGCATGTGTTGAAATGGCAGATTCCTGGGCTGCACTCCCTGATGCTGATTCAGTAGATCTAGAGAGAGTGGGGCATAGCAATTTGCATTTTAAACAAGAATTCCAGATGATTCAAAATAAATATTGAAAAGTACAGTCTTGCAATGTTTTGAGCATAAAGGAAAAGGAAGAAAATGGAAGGAAAAAAAGTGGCAGAAAGTGAAATGATCATGAGATAAAGAAAAGAGGAGGAAGAGCAAGGAGAACACCTCAAATAGGGCAGGCAGCTGTGAGTGGTATAGGTTGCCAGGCAATGACTTCTGTATCAAATAATTGGTTTAGAGCTCAAACATTAAGAAGCAGTCTTCTCGCTAATAAACTCTGAAGGCAAACATGAGTTTTTAAAGCTACATAATGTAAGAGAGTAGATTAAAGTAAGAGAGATTATCAGGCTGTCTTCCAGCTGGAGAGAAATCCTTTTTCTGCGGTGCTAGATCAAGATGAGACAGGTTGTGTGTACCCAGTAGGTCTTCCCACACATTACAACTTAGAGGAAACCAGCACCTCAAGAATACATGAGGAAAAGGAGACCCAAGAATGCCTGCATCTCATAGTATATGAAAACATCAATTTTCCAGAAGCAATTTTTTTTTTCTGCTGTGTTGTTCTTACATGAGCTAAGCACAACATTGTTATCTCTGTAATAGCCAAAACAAAGACAAACCCCAAACACTCAAAAATCCAAAATACCTCTGAAGCTGCTTACACCATTTCAGTCTTGGAGGGAACTTGATATGGATCTACTAAGAGACGGCATGGGTCAAGTTCAGGCAGCGAAGGGTAAACTCTTGGTAGAGGTTTGTCCAATGTTTCTCACACTTGAGGATGCATCAGAATGACCAGGAGGGCTTGTTAAAATGTATTGTTTGGCCCCATCTCCAGAGGGTCTGATTCAGCAGATGGGGACCAAGAATTTGTTGGTGCTGCTGATCTGGGGATTATACATTGAGAACCACTGAGTTGGACCAAAGTCCAAGGTTTAGACCAAGGTCTAGAATGTCCAAGGAACTAAGTGTATGAAGTCTGGTCTAAAAATGGGGCAACAAGAGAAAATAGCCACAGACCCTAGTCAAAAGCATGAGCAAGGGGAATCCTGAAAGACGAACACTCCCTTACACTGCTTGGATGAACGTTTCTACCTCCTACTTGCATGCTTGCTTCTTGGTGAAAGGACCTTGATGTGGTGGTGCCATAATTCTCCACACTCCTTCAAGATGAAAGTGATGTATTTATATCTGCTCTATTAAAAGACACCAAGTAAAATGGGAAGCTCTATGTCAACCTCTGGCTTAGAATTCAGGTCATTCCCAGCCTTGGGAAAGGCTAGACACCTTCATACGAATAAAGGACTCCATGGAGACCCTTAATTTCCACCCAGTAATTTTCAACACTTGGGACAGGCATGATACATGATCTCATATTTCCAGTTTCTTGCAGAATCCTGCAGGCTGTTTTTTTTTTTTTTTTTTTTTTTTTTTTTTTTTTTTTTTTTTTAACTGCCCTAGAAGTAAGGCGGTTTTGCTGGATATAAACTCCTCAGGACATATGGCTAGAGCTATAACTTCTCACAGTATACAAAAGCAGGATCTCCTTAGTTGGAGACTGTAAATTAGGCTAATGGAAAGGAATATGGTAGCTCTCTGAGGTCACTAGGAGACACTTTGGGGCTATACTTACTGCAACAGGAGAAGGGCAGATACTTTAAAAATCCCAGAGGGGGCTTTTATTCAACTTCCTCAGGCCACCATTCTATTCCAACTACAATGTATCTCTACATTTACATGCACAATCCAACTAGAGCCCTTTACTTTGACTTTCACTTTCATCTGCATCTATTGATTACCCACAGATATTCAGATCACTAAATCATAGGGTGAATTAAGGTCATAGATTAAGTTAGGAATAAGACATTGAAGGAGAATCTTTTAGAGCAACACTTCATAACACTTTGGGGGGCTCCCAGGCTTCCACTAGAAGCTCACAAAAGCCGTGAACCTTCTTCCCAGAAAAATGCACCTATAGACAACATTTTACATGCAATTAATTGTACAGATCCCTCAGGTTAAGAATCTATAGCTCATACTACAGAATTATATGCTATACGTACTATATAGCTCATACCCCATTGAAGTACATACTATAGCTCATACCTCATTGAAACAGATGATGCTGATGTAGGAGGAGGAAGGTAGACAGAAGAAGGAGGAAGGAAGAAGGGCAAGCCTCAGGGTAAGCAGCCCCTGTATTGGTCAAAGGGACATAATACTAGCTACTATAACAATGCTCTGAATTTTCATATCTTGACATTGAAATTGTTCCTTGTGGGTGTTCCTGGACAGCAAGTGAGTGACTTGCCCACAGGTGGTAATTCAGGGACCCAGGTTTCTTCTATGTGCTCTACTGTCCTCCAGAACCTCAGAGTCCTGTGCATACAGCTAGCAGGAGAAAGACCACTGTTAAGGTGAACAACTTCTTTGAAACTTTAGCCTGCAAGTACTGGCCATCATTTCTAGTCATATTTCCTCATTGAGAACTGGTTACACAACCACATCTGGATGGAAGCGGGTCTGGCAAGTGTAGCTCCTGTCTGTGAAACCATTTCCTAGCAACAACTCCACACCATGGAAAGCAGAGCATAAAGTTTGTGGCCAGCAAGACATATTGCTTCCTAACCATTGCATGAAAGTGAAATCAGGTTAAAATAAATGGCAAGATTTCTTGAAAGGGAAAAGGAGCTACCAAAAGACATTATGAAGCTCAAGGCATACGTAGAACAGGGCAGCTGCAGTCCCACCCTGTTGGTAGCAAGTAGATGAGTTTGCAGACAGATTGTCTTTTAGCTTCAGAACTTTCTAAAACTAGGCGATTGAACCCCTTCTTATCTCTAGCTCTATCCTTTCTTTCTACTTCTAACAAAAGTGCCAGTCCCTGAAACAATTTCCCAATTGCAATGGATGCTTTCATACACATTCATCTGAACCTGAATTTCTTAAAACTAAATAATTTATACAACATGTGAATCGTTGAAATATAGATGCAGAAGTTGTTTCTATGGAAATTAGGTTGAAAACTTTGAGAGATTCAATAGTAGAAGGTAGCTGGAAATGTTGTTGAATTACATGTGTGCCAAACAATTGTAAAAGATGGAAAAAAAATTTAAATTGTAGGGACCCTGGATTTGGTTGGCTAGTTGAAAAATAAGTAAAGCAGAGAATCATTTTAAAAAAGTGGTACACACAAACCTTAAACATTCTAGTTAACTTAAAACATGTAAATACACATTCATTCACTAAGCTTTTGATGTACATTCAAGTCATTTTCTTTGAATACAAACCTGCTGATAGGAATTGTCAGTTTTCCTTTTTGCAGGACCCATACTTAAAATGCACTGTCTATAATTTCCAGTTGCAGTTTCTTGAAAGTGGAGCAAGACACTTGTGAAGCAAGCTCAGTGCATAATCCCCCCAATTTTAGATGATTTTTCCCCAATCTTTTACAATTGTTTGGCATACACATAATTTAACAGCATTCTAGCTATCTGCTACTGTCTAATCTTTCCAAAATTTTCAACTTAATTTCCACAGAAATAACATATTTCATCAATTCGCATGTTGTATAAATTACTAAGTTTTAATAACAAGTGCAACCAGAGTAATTGTCATAAAGAGGTTTGGGAGCAAACACAATCAACTTGTAGTAAGTGTAGAGCTTAAACAGTGAGAACAGATGCATAGGATAGTAGAGTATGGCTTGGAGCATTCAGTGGGCTATTGACCTCAGTCAGCAAGATTTGCAGAGAGATTAGAGAGCCATGGTTAATTTGGTGTAGGTTGCCAGCCTGCAAGGTGGCCCACGGTGATCCTTGTCTTTGGTATTCAGACCCTATGTAGTCTCCTCACACACTGAATTCATGGCTGGTCTGTGTGACCAATAGAATATGGCAGAAGTGTCAGAAGTGTACATTGTGTGACTGCAGAGGATCAGTCATAAGGAGTGCAACTTATGTTTTGGTCTCTTAGGTCATTCACTTTGGGAGAAGCCAGTCATCATGCCATGAGGATGTTCAGGCAGCCCTGTGGAGAGAACCACATGGAAAGGATCTGAGGTCCCTCACCAGCACCAATTTGCCAGCTATGGGAATGGGCCACCTTGGAAGGAGACTGTCCAGCCCCAGTGAAGGCTGCAGATAACTGCAGCTTTGGCCAACATTTGACTATATTGTTTTGGGAAATCTCAAGCCAGAACCATTTGGCCAAGCTGCTCTTGAATTCCTGATCCACAGAAGTTTTGGAAGGTAATAAATGTTTATTGTTTAAAGCCACCAAGTTTCAGGGTTATTTGTTACCAGTAATAGATAACTAATACATTTGGCAAAATGGTTACATGTCTGTCATTCAGAGAAGCTTCTGCAATAACAGGCCTTCCATTGTGCAGGAAACTAGTCTACCTGCCTTTGCTTTTCTAGGGGTGGTGGGCATAGACCAAATGTGAGGTTGTTGATCAGGGTTAGAGCCGTGATCATGAAGGAAAAAGGACCACATGAGGATAAATTCAAAATTCTTGGCCTTCTCAGCACCACACTCAGCCAAGCTAACAAATTTAGGCTTGATTTGGGATATGGGCAGATAACCAAAGCTTTTTACAAAGTGTAGTTCATGGGCCAGCAGCATTGGCACACCCCACCCCAGACTACTGAATAAGAATTTTTATTTTACAAGATTCCAGGATATTTGTATGCACTTCAAAGTAAGAGATGCACTTAATTAAGGGATCATGTGTGGTGACATGGGAATTGAAGGGAATACATTCTAGAAGGATAGCTTCTGGAAAGGGGTTCCTTTTAATGGAAGTAGTTTCAAAACCTGATTGGAACACTGTAGGATCAATTTCTGAATGAGGGCAGGTTGGATTTCATATTTTCCAAGATTAACTCCAGTTTTCAATACTCTGTTGGTCTATTCTGTAATTCTTTTCTCCAATTTTCTCCTTTTCTTTTTCTTTTGAGACAGGGTCTTGCTCTGTCACCTGGGCTGGAATGCAGTGGTGTGATCATGGCTCATTGCAGCCTCGACCTCCCAGGCTCAGTTCATTCTCCCACCTCAACATCCTAAGGCGCGGAGACTACAGGTGCATGCCACCATGTCCAGTTAATTTTTTTTTTTTTTGTAGTTTTTGTAGAGTCAGTGTTTTGCCATCTTGCTCAGGCTGGTCTTGAACTCTTGGTCTCAAGTGATCCATCTGCTTCAGCCTTCCAAAGTGCTGAGATTACAGGCAGGAGCCACCATCCCTGGACACTCCTGTCTTAAATGTCTATAGTATTTGTCTCAGGAGCCCTAAATCCTGAGTTGAATCGTCTTGTTTCTTCCTACCCCTTGTCACACTATTGTTTGTTTGCTTTAATAGGCAAATTCATTAAAACCCAATAGGGTTGTCTCTCTACTTCCAGGTGCACCTATGTCTTCAGGGAGAAAACTCACATTTTTGTGATTGTCATATACCTAGGACACATGGCTTCCTGAGACAGGGAGAAAGCAGACTGCTGCCTCCTATTACAGTGTGAGATTCTCCATCAGGGTGTAAGACAAGCCACTGTGAGCTGAAAGGCAGGATTTTTAAGGACCAAGCAGGAGACTGGAGAAGTCATTAATTATGTTATCACAAAAAATATTTGGTGCTTTTTCTTAACATTACAGCTATCATTGCTGCTGGTAATGCCCTTTTATTTGTCCAGGGGGGTTTGCTCCCATTAGATTAGATTAAGTGTCTCATCTAAGGCACAATAACAGATTTGGCTCTGTGGTTCAGCTGCTGGCTGTGGTTGACTGATACCCAAGCTTTTGACTCCCTGCTGCGTATCTAAGCGGTACAAGCTGCAGTCAATGTATTTAATCTACATAAAAAGAGCACAAATTGCACGTTAGCCTTTTTGAGTCCAGTAATCAGGTTTTTCTTCCCCTGCTCTACTTTACGCTCTTCCGGACAATTGAAGGCCCTCTTGTGTGATCCAGAGAGGTTGCAACATTTTTTTTTTTTCTGAGTCAGGTAAAAAGCAAAGTCTTTTGCATTTTAATTGCACTTGATCTGCTCATTGAATGACTCCTGTAATTTATATATTGTTCATAGTTTGTGCTTTCTGTAGTCCTGCTATGCAGCTGATAACATAATTCACACACGCTCGCACCTTGGGCTGTGTGTGTAGTGGCTTTGGCTTTCTTTTCTTTCTGAGTTTGCAAAATTCTGTCGCTCATCCTTCAGAATCAAGCTGCTGTAACTGATGTCAGTCACTATCTGCTTATGCAGGTGTAGTGAAAAGGCCACTCAATGAGCCCCAGCCTACTCCTTTGTTTACATTTAAAGATTGCCCTTTTCTTTCCAGCTGCCTATATTATTTGCAGACCCGCTGGCTGTTGGTGACGCAACTTCTTCCCACCCTCCCTGGATCATGCAATTAACCGGCTTAAACTAGAGCTGTGAAAACAACAGTAAATACAGGTATTGCACTCTGGCAGGCTAACTACAGAGGCAGTGAGATTCAAGGTAATCAATAAATATAAAGGGGACAAGAAACAGGGAATGGAGAGATGACTCCAAAATTTTTGAGTACATTAGACATTAAGCTCTTTGGAATGAGAACCTTGCTATTTTGGTGATTTGAAAAATCTTCTAAACATTTACGGCAAGTCTATGGGAAGTCAAAGTCTAGTTTTTACAAAACATTTAGGTGTTTAAGCATTTTATTTGCTTCACAGTCAGACTGAAGCTATATTCCTCTCATTCTCCAGAAGGATGCATTATGAGTTAGATCATCTTGGCCCATCCCAGATTTTGCTTTAATGGTTTGGCTCTCAAAACCCTTTGGGTGGAGATTAAACACCTGCCACTAACAATATGGTCTGTGGACCAGCAGCATAACCATCACCCATGAGTTTGTCAGAAATGCAGACTCTCAGGCCCCACTCCAGAGCTGCTGAATCAGAATCTGTATTCTAAGGAGATCCCCCGGTGGCCTGCACATTATAGTTTGACAGACACTGGATTAGACAATTGGGACTCAACCCCTGCAGATTCAAACCATCTGAGACCCTCGAAAGAAAATACTGAAGTATAGACCCCCATCTCCAGGGATTGATTTAATCATTCTAGCTTAGTTTTATAAGCTCCTCAAGGGATCTAACAGGAAGCCAAGGGCAAGAATCACTGGATTACACAAAATCTTAGAGGATAGGATCCTACACAAACAATTCTAAACTTAAATCAGTACCTCATGGATATTTCAAGAATCTCTCCCTGTCCTACTTCCCAGTCTCCCAAGGGAAGAGCAGGAATTTCAGCACAATTCAACTTGATAAGTGTTCAGCGACTATTATAAGTCCATCTCACCACACTCTACGGGTTCACTCAAGCCAGAAGGTAAAATCACCTTGTGGGCAAGATCAAGTTTTCTGTAGAGCCTCCTGCACCATGAGGTTGAAAGTTCACCCTGTGTGTGTCTGCTGATGGCTCCATGGGACTCTGTGAAGGTGGGTTCCCAACTCTGAAACACACTCCTGTGTAGAAGTTGTAGGACACCCCAGTCTGGATTCCTCAGAATCAGTTTCAGAGAATCCCAATTTCATGGGCATGCATGACTTAGTATTTTGGCATCTTTTCTGGCATATGTTTGGCAGCTTTCTGTGTGTGCGTGTTTTTTTTTTTTTTTTAATGTTTTAAGAGAGGCAGGTGGCCTTTTGGAAAAGATTTTGGAATGGAAGTCGAAAACCTGGTTTCGAGTTCATATTTCGCCACTAAGAAGTTTGTTATAATATCTGAAATTTACTTGAAAATTCTTCACCAATTACAGAGGGACATCTCATGTGTCAAATTTAGATTAAGCACTAACCCAGACGCCAATCAAGCATGCACATCCCAGGGCTGGTCTGTGGATATTCTCAGCAGGAAAGCCATCTCTTAGAGGATGTTCTTATGCCCATTTCTGCTAACTAGATCACCTAGGTTTTGCTAATGAGGATAGCAAATATCAGAAAGGCGTTCTATTGGTGAAATTAATGCCTTGTTAACTGACATGATGAATGTCAAAATGAGCTCTCATGGATTAAATTACATGAGTTCAAGATATGTGGACCAGCTCAAATATTTTAGCAATACTTCCTACTCTTGCATCAAGCAGGGGTAAGAACCTAGTAACATCCATAGCTTGTATCATTAGGAATGGCACCCAAAAATTGAACCCAAGTCCTTGCCCCACCATGGGTTTAGGAGGATTTTTCATTGTCTGATGCTGACTATAATGATAACCTAATCTTATGTCTATGTTGTTGTGTCTGTTTTTGAGTGAACTTTTCACACAAGGTGATAGAATATAGTTTGAGAATTACTTTCCTCAAAATGTCTTTCTGAAGCTGCAACCAAGCAGCTAACCCTCATTCACACAAACCTTTTCAGCAGCTACCATTAGCTACCAAAAATATTTCTTGAGCATGAACAAATAGGCAGGGGTCAGTCACAACTCAGTTGTGTGACCTTGACTCTCACATCTAGTTGCTGTACCTCTTTGAGTCTCAAGTATTGTATTCAAATATCAAGGACATTATTTTAAAGTTTCTTTTCTGGCTTATGATTTAAAAAGTTGTGAAATTCCAACATATGAGCAAAAGCCAAACAGATCAAGATACTCTAGGCTGCAGAGGCTCTTGCTTTGGAGCTGCCTGGCCCCCTGTACACAGCCCCCTAAATCCTAGCCCACACTCTGTGACCCTCTTTGGAATAATCCCAAGCCCCTGAGAAACTAAACTCACATTTGCCAGTCTCTCCGTATGGTCCAAATTAAGTCGATGAACTGTAATATGGAATCCTGACAAAGTTGTGAATATTGCTTAGTTAATAGACTATTCTGGCAAAAAGCAGAGTGGAGGACATGATACGTTATGGTCATCTCACTTAGCAGGTTCCTCTTATTTTGAGAAACACTGGCAATGGGGTTGGTTTTAATTTAACATTTTCCTTCAAGGGAACTTAGCAGTGGTACTCATCTCCCAGTGTGGCTTAAACGAAGCATCAAGTCCGATGATCCTACGGCATGGTGCTTTGTGGGGTGAGTCAATGAAAGCTGTTGCAAGAAGCAGACCCAAATGATGAGGCTCAGTTACTCACTTGCTCTAGCAAAGGAAGAAAAGCATGTTTAATTGACCCTTTGGTGGATAGTTGTTCCCATTTCATCCTCCTAAACAGCCTTAGTATCTTTCTATTGTGGCTTCCCAAAGATTCCTGGTGTGAGCCTTTTATAGTCCCTAATGAAGCCATTGTACTATTTTCAGTCAATATCTGTGGCATGAAACAAAGGAAGAACTTGACAGAGCTGTTTCCAGCACAGTTATTGAAAATAATCCCAACCCACTGGGGCCAAAAATAACTGAGATCAAGACAAAGATCAAGCTATTGTTGCAATCTTGAGCAATAGCAACTCCAGTGGGAAAAATGCTGGGCAGCAAACCAACAGAGATAGTTTATCTCAAAGATTTTTTTCTTAGAAAAGTTCTTCAGGACATCTGGCCCCCAGCTCTGAAGTTTTTTTGCTTTGTGTTATCTAAATGTTTGTTGGGTTTCTGCTTTGCAATGTGTTCTTGGTTTTCTAAAAGAACTTACCTTTATCTTAAAAGATAGCATAAAATGATATACTAAAGGCTTCAAGCAGATTGTAGTCATATTGTCTCTGACAGTATTTTAAATAATGAGAATATTAAAAATGTAAATATTAGAAGCTTTGGTTATAATGCCCATAAGAGATAAGGTGGAAGAGACTGGACAGGTGTTTCTGTGAGGTAATTGGGAGTTTTAAAGTCCAATTATATTCTAACTGTGAGCTAGTAATTTGCTACTAAACAAGTCTGTCTGCAGTAATGTAAAACTAAAAAGAACACTCAGTCCATTTCTTTGAAGGAATCTAAATGTAAAATCTCAATGATTCTAATGTTTTCCCAGAACCAAGTGCAATGATCCTTGAACACAGATCAAGATGTTTTTCTTAAGAAATGCACACGACCAACAAGCATATGAAAAAATGCCCAATACCACTAATCATTAGAGAAATATGAATCAAAACTATAATGAGATACCAACTCATACCAGTCAGAATGGCTATTACTAAAAAGTCAAAAAATAACAGATGCTGGCAAGGTTGTGGAGAAAAGGGAATGCTTATACACTGCTGGTAGGAGCATAAATTAGTTCAGCCACTGTGGAGAGCAGTTTGGAGATTTTTCAAAGAACTTAAAACAGAACTATCATTTGACCTAGAAATCCCATTACTAGGAATATACCCAAAGGAATATAAATTGCTCTATCATAAGGACACATGCATGCATATGTTCATTGCAGCACTATTCACGATAGCAAAGATGTGGAATCAACGTAACTGCCCATAATGGTGGACTGAATAAAGAAAATGTGGTACATATACAGCATGGCATATACACAGCCATAAACAAAGAATTAAATTATGTCCTTTGCAGCAACATGGATGCAGTTGGAGGCCATTGTCCTAAGTGAATTAATGCAGGAGCAGAAAACTAAATACTGTATGTTCTCACTTATAACTGGGAGCTAAACATTGAGTATACATAAATGCTAAAAAGGGAACAATCATAACTAGGGCCTACTTGACAGCTGAGGGTGGGATAAAGGTGAGGTTCAAAAAACTACCTATTGGCTACTATGCTCATTACCACGGTGATGAAATAATCTGTACACCAAACCCCAACAACATTCAATTACATACCCATGTAACAAAACTGCACCTGCACCCCCTGAACCTAAAATAAAAGTTAAAATGAAAAAAACATATTTTTCTTAGATAAATATTCAGTGAGTATTCACTATGTGCCAATTACTGCGTGCTATGTTTTGAATGTGTCCCCCAAAGTTCATGTGTTGGAAACCTATTCTGCAATGTGGCAGTGGTGAGAGGTGGAGCTTAATGGGAGGTGTTTGGGTCATGGGGTGCCACTGTCATGGATGAATTAATCCATTAACATGGGAGTGAGTTATAAAAGGGGAATTTGATCCCCTCTCACTCTCTATCTCTCATGTGCTTTTTCACCATGTGATGCCTTCTGCCATGTTATAACACAGTAAGGAGGCCCTTACAAATGCGGCCCCTTGATCTGGACTTCCCAGCCATGAACCAAATAAATTTCTCTTCTTTATAAATTACCCAGTCTCTGGTATTCTGTTATAGTGGCACAAAACTAAGTAAGACACTGTGCTAGAAAATTGGGTGTATCCTCAAAAAATGTAAAGAGTTATGAATACAAATTTAAGAACCACCAGCTACCACTGTGATTTTGAAATTCGTGATCAAGCTTCGAGCCATGGAAGTGCTAAAGACATCCTTCCAGTGCCAAGAGGCCAGCAGAAATGGGACACAGATGTATTGCTCTAGAGCTTGGAAGGAAGAGAAGTTAGGAGGCCCAGGGGAGACAACTTTTTAAGTCACCCCATTCTCATGTCTTTACCCTTGTTCTTGTATCTTTGATAGTATTGGTCTCAAGTCAGGAGTGAGTGAGTGAGTTGGTCATTGTGTTCAGTGTCTCAGCTACAGCTATTCTTTAGGATCATCTGTAGAACTTAAAAATCATATACAGATTCCCTAACCTCATCCTAGACTTCGGAATCACAATTACTGGATTGGAGCTAGGGTTTCTGTGTTTTTAAAGTATTCTCCTCAGCATTCTGCTGTGCAGCCAGAGTTAAGACATACTGGATGCACAACCAGTGCACCTAGAACACTTTGTGTTGAGGAGCCAAAATGCTAGAAAGTAGAAAGCCAAGTTCTTGCCTACAAGTGATTTATTACAACCCAAGGAGAACATTAGGAAGATAATAAAAAAAATGATAAAGTGAGAGGAAAACAAATAACTCGGAAGCAAGGCCATGGGGACTGCATGCAACATTTGCTGTTTCAGAGGTAAGAAGTCATATTTAAGCTTACACATAAGTAGGTTCACCGCTAATATTTGTAACACCTAGGACCAGAGTACAAATGGAAGCCCACATATACATCAAAATACTTAAAAATTCTATACAAGCTACAATTTTTTAATCAAAACATGTCAATCTTCCTATCTTTATACCTTTGTTAGATGTGGATTACCAGGTTTAAATTTAAAATTATGGGACTTCTTGGAGTTCCAGACTGGACCACAATGTATGGGAAGAGTAAACCCAGGCTGCCAATCCGTAGCCCAATCCCTATCACTTTGCTTATAGACTCCATCCCCCACTATAAAAGGGCCATAGGGGTATAGTGACCAATGGGTTGGAGTATCCATGCAAATTCTATCCTCACCTCCTTGCAAATAGCTACCCCTTGGCTTTACCTCTGACATATGGTGGTCATACTTGCTACATAGTTTGCCTTTATGAAGAAGAACACCAGGAAGAAGCCCATGTAGGCTCTGGAAGCTGGCTTGGTCTATTTGGGTAGGCAATCTCAAGATTTCTGTCACCTAAACCATGGTCTAGAAGGCCTTGGCCTTACTGGCTCCTCCTGTAGGAAGGAGCTCAGCCAAAGTGGAGCCTTCTAGTAGGCAAGGCCCATAATAGACCCTCCTTGATGAAGTCAAAGAATAGCCCTATGTATTAGCAAGATGGTGGATGAGTTCTACAAACGGTAAGCTTGGCCCATAGAAACATGGAAATCAGTGTCTGGAGAACAGTCCCAGAGAAGAATATGTTTATCTTATTCCCCACTCTTTTAGTCCCAGATGTGGATTCAAATTTAGATCTACCAGCCACTCCTGTCTCAGGGTTTTTAATTAGTTAATGTTAGATTCAACTGAAAAGTAGCAGTACTCAGCTAAAATGAACCAAAACCAAAACAAAACACAGTGGCATAAACAAGATAGAAGTTTTTTCTTTTCACATGAATATTAGCAATCAAGGCTACTGTAGTGACTTCATAATCACCAGGGTCATAGGCTCTTTCTGTTTTGAAGCTCTGCCGTCCTTAAGACTGGGTTTCTACTTCATGATTCAAGATACCTTCTTAAGCTTCACCTGTCACCTCCACATTCCACCAGTTGGAAGCAGAAAGAGGTGACAAAAGAGCATGCATCCTGTTAAAAAATACTCTCCAGAATTTGCACACCACACTTCTACCTTCATCTCATGGGTCAGGACTTAGTTATGTAGCCACAACTAGCTAGAACTTGTGCCAGCTAAGCATGAAGATTCTTTTCCTAAGGAAAAAAAACAACTAGTTGACAAACTACCAACAAATTACTGACAACTAACAGTATCTGCCAAGGGACTTTTGATTTCACACAACGGAAACTGGAAATTTTAAGCAAAAGGAGAACTGGTTGGCTGTTGTGTGGTTCAGATAATTGATAGGCTCATTAGAGGGTCAGACTCTGAAAGTGAGCAAGCAATCTATTTAGGACACAACCGTGAACCCAACCTTCAGAGCTGCTAATACCACTGGGCTCTAAATGCTATTACTGAAGGTGTATACGATTTCTCATACCCCTGCAGCTTGGCATCACTCTGTCTAGACCCATGCTCTCCAATAGCTGCTACATGCAGCTGGTAGTACTTATTGGGCAGTGCAGATATAGACTATTTCCATCACTGCAGAAAATTTTACTGGTGTAGACTCAAAATCCTGGACCAAGGTATCCAATTTGCCAAGCTAGTTTATGCACCTCCTTCTTGGCTATCAAGGCTGCCTCCCATCAAGATGCACTAGAACTTGGCTCAAAATAGGAAGGGGATTTGGTTGCTGCACAGCTTAAAAAGCTGGAAATTTCCCCCACATACTTAATGACAGTGTGCTCTTAGGCTAACTACTTCTCTAGCCTCATTTTTGCATTTGTACAATGGAAATAATGATAACTGCCTCTTAGGGTTTTTACGAAGATAAAAAGATAAGACATGAAAATTACTAGGACCATCTGTGTTAATAGAGTCTTAGATATAATCATGAAATGCAATGTATGGTCTTTGATTAGATCCTGCTTTGAACAAGCAGCTACAAAAGATATTGGGGAAAATTTTAATATGGAATGAATATTAGATAATATCAAGAAATTACTGTTAATTTTGTTACATGTGATAATGGCATTGTGATTATATAGAATGTGATAAAGCTTTAAGGGTAAAATATTGTTATGTCTATGATTCTAAATACGTAAGCAAAAAGTAGATGAAACAAATACGGCAAAATGTTAATGATTGTTAAATCTAGATAATAGATAAATGAATGTTATTCCCCTTAAGCTCTGCTATTTTTTATCTTTTTTCATAATTTATTCAAGAAACAAAAGTACCAGGTCCACCATAGGAGTTCAACAAATGTGACTCTCCCTTCTTGGCTTCATAGTCCTAGGGGCCATATAGTCTTCTCATAACTATTGAAATGCTCTCCATACTTTTTCCACCCCACCTTCTCCACTTTTCCCAAGCCTACCTACTTAAAAGCTTCCTGCCCTTTCTCTGACAGCACACTCTCTATATCTTTGGGGAATTTTGAAGACAAGTAGTTTGCCTAGTAATGAAAAGAGCCTTGCAGAGAGGCACCTGTCCACAGCACTGATGCTGGGTGGTAAGGTTTTTCCCCCTTGCATCATTTCACAGCAGGAATCCAAAGAAAAACCTGTGTACCAGTGTTTGTCTTCACACTTGTCAAATCAGCTCCCTTTTACTGATGCCTAATCAGAAAGAAATGGCATCAGGAAACAGGGGTATGTGGCAGTCAGTTTTTCATTTTAGCTGATCCACTTATTCAAAAAATGTAGAGCAGAAAGGGGATGGAAGTTTGTAGGGTTTGGGTCATCCCACAAAGATGGATTGCGGCAGACATTCGTGTGCCACAAATTGGATCTAGAAGGGACACCCTGATTTTCTCTCTGAGTGGCAGCAACAAATTACTTAACACAAAAGGGTTGTAAAGCATTTGGCAAATATACAGCAAGCTACAAATGCTAAATAATGTCTTCATGTGGTGTTGAAGCATCAACAGTTTCTATGTGTATGTAAGATTAAGTGGAATGCCATTTTCATAGCCAGGATCACCAGTGCCACTTTGAGAGACGAACTCATTTATGGGACAGGACCTATCTTTTGGTACCATGTGCCAAAATATCAGGTTTGTACATAAGAAGCAAGCATATTGAGATCCATAGTCATTCTCAACAATAAGGATGATATATAGTGATTAAAAAAGAAAACAACTTGTATATTTGGCATATTCAGTGAAACAATAAATAATGGAATTTTACAAAACACGATTTCCTCTAAAATGGTGTGTTTCAAAATTTAACAATAAGCCTTCTCCTTCCAGCAACATAGTGGGGTGTGTGTGTGTGTGCATGTGTGTGTGTGTGTGTGTGTGTGTATGTGCGTGTGTGCGTTGGGGGTCAGAGGAGTGCTCTGAGGTACTCTACCACAGCATAGCAGATATATAGCTATATCCTGGATACAAGACACTCTTCAAGGCATTTCTGGACTTGCAAGTGGTTGGACAGATTTTCAAAGGCTTCCACAACTGCAACCCACAAAATAAAAACCAGTCCAAGCCTGTACCAGAGCAGGAAGCTTTAAACCATAGGTGATAGGTATATGTGTGTGGGTGGGGAGTTGGGGGGTACCTTGAGAGCAAATACCAATAACAATGCTGTTATGGGAATACTGATACTTGGGCCAGCTTTGTGGTGGGATGCTGATTCTGGGATCTATGTACTAAGCCAAGATCTTCACAGCGGCTGATGTAGTCTTTGGTCAGACATGTTCCTGATTCTCTGCTGAAGCAAATTCTTCTTGGAAGAAAGCTTCTTCTCTAATTTCTAATTTAGACCTACAGGATTAGACCCGAAGTTTAAAATCAAGGCAGAAGTTCACAGAATGCTAAGGCAAGCCGCCATACACCAGAGGCAGCATTAAAAATGTATAATAGATTCAGATCCCCACTCTAATTGGAGATACAGGAATTGTCAGATAGAGAGTATAGAACAGCTGTATGTGAAATGCTTAAAAAAAATAAAAGATGCAATCACATAAATGAGCAGGCAACAATAGGCTAGCAGAAATAACCAGGAAGATTTTTTTTTTCATGAAACTTCTATAAATTTAAATACAACTATTGAAGCAAAAATGCTAAATGGACTGGTTAAATAGTAGCTTAAATCCAGTTGACAGGAGGATTAGAAATTACCCAGAATGCAGCACAGAGGGTCAAACATAAAACCAACTGGAGTTCCAGAATAAGAAGAGAGAGAGAAAGAATGCAGTATTTGAAGATATAATGGCCTGAATCTTCCAAGACTGATGAAAAACATAATAACACATACCAAGCAGCATATAAAAAAGAGGAAATTCATGCCTAAACACATCATAATTCAACTGCAGAAAATCAACTGCCAAGAGATCTTAAAAGGGACCAGAGAGAAAAGATAGATTATCCTCAAAAGATTAGACTAACAGTTGCCTTCAACAACAATGGAAATCAAAAGACAGTGGAATAATATTTTCCAACTGTTGAGAGAAAATAACCATGGGCTTAGAATTATGTATTCAGAAAATCACATTTCAAGAAGGAGGGTAAAATGAAGATATTTATAGATACAAAAAAAAAAAACAACCCAGGGGGATTTACCATGAAAAGAGTTTCACTAAAGGAACATCTTCTAAGAGCTATGCTCCAGGAAGGAGGGAAAGGATGTCAGAAAGATGATCTGAGATGCTGAAAGGAATAGTGAACAATAAAACGGTAAAAATGCATGTACAGATGAGCAAACATCATTTGGGGGAAAAGGAATACTAATGTCAAATGTATGGAGTACAGAAAAATGATAAAAATAAAATACTGCAGAGCAATCACATGTGAATGAGGAGCGGTGAGATGAGAGTCTAAATCTCCTAAGATTCTTAAGAGTATTATTATACAGTATAGATTGGCACAGTTTTTCTGTAAAAGGTTAGAAAGCAAATGTTCTAAGTTTTGCTGGCCACACAGTCTCTGTCACAACTGCTCAGCTCTGTCATTTAGTGTAAAAGCAGCTATTGACAGCACACAAACAAAAGAACATGGCTATGTTCCAATAAAACTTTATTTACAAAAACAGGTATTGGTCAGATTAGTCATTGTGTCATTGTTCATCAAGCCCCTGTTCTATAGGGAAATTGAAATAGTGTTTTATTTTTGACTTTGTAAGTTACATACATATGATGAAATTTCAAAAGTCAGCACTAAAAGAATAGAAGTAGAATCTATAACGGCCAAGCAACTAATAAACAATAAAATAAGATAACACACACACAAAATATAAACCACAAACAGTCCAAAAACTGCCAAAAAATTAGAAAGAAAAAATCACAGAAAAAGGATCAATAAAAAATAAAAAAAAATAAGATGGTTGGATAAATAAACTCAGCTAAAAAGAAATGAGTTACCAAGCAATGAAAAACATGGAGGAAACTTAACTATTACTAAATGTAAGAAGTCAATCTGAAAAGCCTACATACTGTATGATTTCACCTATCTGGTATTCTGGAAAAAGCAAACCCGTGGAGATAGCAAAAAGATAAGGGATTGCTAGAGGTTGGAGATGGGAGGAGGGATGAATAGGGAGAGCACAGAGGATTTTTAGAGCAGTGAAACTACTCTGTATAATACTATAACTGTCGATAACTGTCATTATACATTTGTCCAAACCCATAGACTATGCAACACCAAGAGTGAACCCTAATGTAAACAATGCACTTTTAGGCAATAATGTAGGTTCATCAATTGTAACAAAATGTACCACTCTAGCATTGGATTTTGATAATGAGGGAGGTTGTGCAATGTGTGGGGGTAAGCAGTATATGGAAACCTCTGTTCCTTCCTCTCAATTTTGCTGTGAACCTAAAACTGTCCTAAAAAATAAAATATTTGGAAAATGAAATAAAGACCTATATGATCAAAATATGTATACAAAAAGTGGCAAAATATAATTTTTATTAATCACCATATAGATAAGTGAATTAAACTAGCCAATTAGAAAACAGAAATTGTCAGATAGGATTTTTAAAAATGTAGCTGTATGTTGATTGCAAGAGCCACACTTAAGGTGTAAAGAATGTAGAAAGGTGGAATGTAACAGGATTAAAAAAAAACCACACAGGCAATTACTAATCAAAAGAAAGCTCTAATGGAGAATATGGATTAAAAGCATTATCAGGGTTAGAGGGATCACTAGATCATGATAAAGGCTTCAATTCTTCAAAAAGATAAAAGAATTCCAAGCTTGTATATACCTAATAAAACAGCCTAAAGTGCATAAATATTGGCAGGGGAAACAGCCCATTGGGTGACCCTTGAGCATGTGATGACTAGGAGCTTAATGAGATTGAGCACTTAAGAAACCAGGGTCATAAAATCGAGTGCTCCCTATTTTTAAAGGTAGAGCCATATCTCCAAATAGAATAGTTCAGATCACCTAACACTATAAAAAGGAGGGGTGTGTGTGTGTGTGCTTTAACTTAATGAATTAGAGAGATTCCTATGGGAGTGTGAGGGGTGCTAGAGGATTCCTATTTACATAATAGCCCAGAGGCTAGCTGGAATCCATTATTAGATTCCCTGCACGTGTGCCCTGGAAAAACTGAGCAGAGACGAGACCATATGGCCAGCATGACAGGAAGGCAAGTACAGTCGGTTCAAAAAGGTGACACTTGCTCTGCACAAAAGAGATCTGCTCTAGCTTCATTTATTTCAGAGAATGGTGGCTTGGCCAGCTAAGGTAGACATTAGGAACACTGGGAAGGATTCTGTCAGGGGGAAAATGCTAAAATCACAATTCTGAGGCCATTAATCATCATTGTCATTATCTTTATCAATCAGGCAGTTCAGGCTGCAGTGACGTGTACATAATGTTGGGAATACCTGCTTTTTGCCTTCGAAGATCAGCCATTCCCTTTATAGAATAAAGACAAGCATTCAGTGAAAAGATAGAGAAATGAAGATCTTTTCATGTACATGAATTCTGTCTGAAGAAGTGAAGTCCAGGACTGGCAATGGCTCAGGGGCTCCAAGTATGGCTAGGGCTGAGTCTGCTATGAACTAAGCAGTGGGAGTGGCTGAGGGAAACTCACTAAATGGGCTGTTCTGGTGTTCAAGGATGGAACAGAGAGGTGGGGCTGAATGGGCATGAAAAGCAGGTTGCTTTAGCCTAAAGTTTAGGCTTTCAGTTGCTATAGGAGTTGTGAGGTGTGCTGGTTATCTTCCTTTGTCCCCCTGTCCGCCCCTGCTTCCCCTAGATTATTCTCTACCTTTCTTTGTCTTGCTCTTTGCCCCTAAAGGCTGAGCCCTGTGAATAGCACTCACAACATGTCTTGTTTGGGATACTAAATTTCCATTGGAAATACTTGATCTATATTTATTTTGTTTGCTTTTATTTTTATTGATGCATAATATTTGTATGTATCTATGGAGTACATGCAGTATGTTGTTACATGCACAAAATGTGATGATCATGTCAGGGCTTTTGGAATATTCATCACTGTGAGCTAAATTTATATCACTTCTATGTGCTGGGAACATTTCTAATCTCTTCTAGCTATTTTGAAATATACAATACATTGTTGTTAACTATGGTCACCCTACTCTGCTAGTGAATATTAGAACTTATTCTTTGGATCTAACTGTATGTTTACATACATTAACCAACCTCTCTTCATCCCCAACCCCCACACCCTTCCAAGCCTCTGGTAACTATCATTCTGCTTTGTACCTCCATGAGACCAATTTCGTTAGCTCCCACATAGGAGTGAGAACATGTGATACTTGTCTTTCTGTGCCTGGCTTATTTCACTTAATAAAACTATGTCCAGTTCCATCCGTGTTGCTGCAAATGACAAGATTTCATTCCTTTTTATGGCTAAATAGTATTCTATTGTGTGTATATACCGTATTTCCTTTATGCATTCCTTGGTTGATGGACATTTAGGTTGATTGCATGTCTTTGCTACTGTAAATTGTATACAATAAACACAGTGGAGGTGGTGGTACAGGTATCCTTTTGATATACTGATTTCCTTTCCTTTGGATAAATACCCAGTAGTGGGATTGCTGGATCATACAGTATTTCTATTTTTGCTTTTTTGAGAATTCTCCATACTATTTTCTGTAATAGCTGTACTACTTTACATTCTCACGAAGAGTGTATAAGAATTTTCTTTTCTCTGCATCCCCACCAATATCTGTTATTTTTTGTCTTTGCAAAGTTGGTACAGCAGTTTCTACACTCAACTCATATGTTTCCCTATTATTAACATCTTACATTACCATGGCCATTTATTACAACTCAGTAAACAACATTGATACTTTACTGTCAATTAAACTCCAATCTTTATTTGGATTTTAACAGTTTTTCCACTCATGTCCTTTTTCTGTTCCAGGATCCAATCCAAGATGCCACATTGCATTTAATAATGTGTTGTTAGTCTTTTCTTGTCTGTGACAGCTTCTCAGACTTTTCTTGTTTTTTGTGACTTTGACAGTTTTGACAAGTGCTGGTCAGGTATTTTGAAGAATGAAGTTGGGGTTTGTTGATATTTTCCTCATGATTAGACTGAGGTTATGGGTTTTGGGAAATTTGACCACAGAGATAAAGTGCCATTTTCATCACAACATATCAAGGGTGTAGGCTATCAACATTACTTATCACTGGTGATGTTAATCTTGACCACCTTCCAAGGTAGTATTTGCCAGGTTTCTGCACTCTAACTTACCTTTTTCTCCCTTTCCATATTCTATTCTTTGGAAGCAAGTCACTAAGCAAAGCCTATGGTTGTGTGTGTGTGTGTGTGTGTGTGTGTGTGTGTGTGTGTGTTTTGTGTGTTTTTTTGAGATGGAGTCTCACTCTGCTGCTCTGGCTAGAGTGCAGTGGTGTGATCTTGGTTCACTGCGGCCTCTGTCTCACAGGTTCAAGAGATTCTCCTGTCTCAGCCTCCCGAGTAGCTGGGACTACAGGCACGTGCCACCACACCCGGCTAACTTTTTGTATTTTTAGTAGAGGTGGGATTTCACCGTGTTAGCCAGGATGGTCTTAATCTCTTGACCTCATGATCCACCTGCCTCGGCCTCCCAAAGTGCTGGGATTACAGGTGTGAGCCACCGTGCCCAGCCCAGCAGAGCCTATGTTTAAGGGTGGTGTGCAGGGGATTGGGCTCTGAGTATTACTTTTACATTTAAATTTATTAAAATTAAATTAAAAACTAGTTCTTCAGTCACACTAGCCATATTTGAAGTGGTTAAAGGCTACCATATTGCATAAGGCAACACTGCATAATATCATATTTTATTATTAGAGGCAAGAAGTGAGGAGTTGATGTCCCAAAAGGGAAAAGGATAGGCCTAAGTTAACTGAAAGAAGGAACTATGAAAAGGGATGAAGAGATCTCAAGCAGAATTACTGAAGATCAGGAGAAGGTCAAGGCCAAAAGGTAAGTTAATAAGAAGCTTTAGCACAACACAGTGTCTGTGTATAGAAAGGGCAGAGGTTGAGATAAAGAAGTGTCAAGGCAGTATACACCTTAACTGTGTGCTGGATTTGGGCAAAAAAATTAAATTTACAAATCTGGGCTTCATGTTTCAACTATGCCACTTCTTAGCTGTGTGATGATCTTGGGTGAGCCATAAATTTGCTTCTCTATGCTTGTGTCCTAACCTGCAAAATAGTGTAGGTCAAAATGTTTATCTCATGGGGACATGGTGAAGATCAAAAGATATGTGTTTCAAAGGGCTTTATAATCTGTACCATAATCTACAAATAGAAAGGTGCTGTGGGATGATATTGGTGGGACATGAAAATTAGTTGTTCTGTTGTGTTGGAAAATTGAGGTCTGCTGTTTTCTCTTTTGTCCCTTCTGAACCCCATATCCAGTCTCTGCCCTGCTTTGTGTCTCAGAAACTTACTCCAGCACCCTGCATCACCCAGTCTCCCTTGTCACCTGGCAACCAGTTGGGTTTGACCAGTGGGAGACACCAGAGGGAGATCTGGGTGTGGCAGGAGACAGAAGCCAGTGGACTTCTGTTCTTTACTTGCTTGGCATTCTGTCTCCGATAGTATCTGTACCCCTCCAGAGTTCTAGACTTCCCCAAGAAGCACCCCCTCCATGGCTATAACTCTCACCAGGGTGAAGTAACACTATTTTATTCAGTCTTAAGGGTGGTAACTGCTCCCAGCGTTTGCTGGTTCCTGAGTGGCTCACTATCTTGGCTTATTCTCCCAGCCCTGCCTATACCTCAGTGTGTTGTTCCTCCATTGAACTTTCTTCATTGAAGGCATCTAGTATGAATTCTGCATTATACCTGGACCCAGACTGAGGTGGTGAAAATGGTGAGGAAAAGAATGTTGGGAGTGACATAGGATCAACTGAAGGAGACGGCAGCATGACGTGATGGAGCCAATGCAAGGACTGCAGCAATTGAACTGAGGATTAATCAGGCTCCAAACTAAGTTGTCAGTGTAACCAAAGGAGAAAAGACACTTTGGAAGAAAGTTGCATAGAGAAGCATTGGAAGATGCCAGTGGTATGGGTGAGAGAGAGAGAGAGAGAGAGAGAGAGAGAGAGAGAGAGAGAGAGAATTAAAGGCTAAATGGGGGTTTCTATGCCAACTACACCAAGAAGTCAGCCAGACCACAAGAGCCAAAGACACACGGCCTCCAGTCAAGCAGAAGGTACTACCCACAATGATGAAGACATCAAGAGGCCATGCTTGGTTTTGAAGAGTGTGGATGTTGCATTCATACAAGCATGGTCCTATTCCACAACTGATTGGCTGTGTGTCGTGGAGTAGTTACATTGTCCTCTCTGTGCTTTTTCACATAAAAAATGCATCAGACCTGTGAGATTTAGATAAATGTAAGTCATTTGTTTATTCATTTATGGTTCATTAATCATTTCTGGGCAACATTCACATGCCAGACACGATTCTAGGTCCAGCAGTAAATGAGGCAGGTAAAGTTCCTACTTTCATGGAAGGTTCTAGTGAGGAGAACATATGATGAACAAGTAACTGCCTTAAGTCAGGTTCACTGAAGACGAACTGTAATGATCTGCATGCAGGAAGTTTATTATGAATGATCTTAGGAACATTTATAGAAGAATGAGGGAAGAGGGATTAAGCAGAGAGGGAAGTTGAAGTGCAAAGCAAGTGTAACAGAGGCTTCCGCCAATCCCCCAGATACCCTTCAGAGTTGCCCCAAGGGAAGGCAAATATCTTTGTACCTCCATCTTGACCAGTCATTGAATCCAGGCTGCCTTCAGGAAAGGGGTGTGATCAAAGGCCAGGTAGTCCCTTCCAAGGACAATGCCTGGAGGGGTACTCAGCTGAGAACACTCAATTGGCATAGCTCCCAACACTTGGAGGAATGAGAACCACAGTCCTGAAAGGAGGATCTGCGAGCACAACAGAGCATCTGTTCCACAAACACATCACTGAAGCTGGTAAGTTTGGATAGCAATAGGTGATATGAAAACAATAAAACTTGATGACATGATAGATGGGGGAGTGGGGCACCCACCTGATATGGTTTGGCTGTGTCCCCACCCAAATCTCATCTTGAATTGTAGCTCACATAATCCCCACGTGTCATGGGAGGGGCCTTGTGAGAGGTAACTGAATCATAGTCTTGTGATAGTTAACAATACTCAAAAGATCTGATGGTTTTATAAAAGGGGAGCTTCCCTGCACAGGCTCTCTTACCTGCTGCCATGTAAGATGTCACTTCGCTCTTCCTTCATCTTCCACCATGATTGTGAGGCCTCCCTAGCCATGTGGAACTGTGAGTCCATTCAACTTCTTTCCTTTATAAATTATCCAGTCTTGGGTATGCCTTTAATAGCAGCATGAGAATGGACTAATATACCACCTTAGATTAAGTGGTTAAAGAAAGTTGTAGCTCATCTAGCTGCTCAGGAGGAATTGGTTTCATAGCCTTTCTTTTCTTTTCTTTTTTCTTTTCTTTTCTTGAGATCAGTGGACATATGGATATCAACCCATCATGAGAAATATATGGTACCACTTCTGGATGAGGCAGAGTCCTATGTGTTATAAAGGTTGCAAAATATAGAGATTATTTTTGACCCCAAGGAGTTTGCAATGTAGTTGAGGAAGACAAGGGACAGAAAATGAGCAAACAGTACCAGGTGGTATAGCATTAGTGCCAACATATGGAAAAGGCAAAGGTGGTAGTGTCCAGACCCTTTCAGCCTAAGCAGAACTTCATAGGTGGAAAAGAGTCAGTTTGGGTCAAGAAGAATAATTGGAGCAAAAAATAGTAACCTGGGGATGAGTATGGAGTATTTGAGAAAGACTGTCTTGTGAGTTGGGCATCAGCAAAGCAGGCTGTTGCTACTTTGCCTCATTGACTTGTGATGCTTTTCTAAACGATTATCTGGTTTGCTCCAAGTTAGAAGATCTCTAAGATCCATTACTTGGACATATGAGATCTTGCAGTGCTTTGGTGACTGGTGGCTGTGTTAAGCGGGAGTGACAGAATGGGACCACACAGTTCCAGGAACATTTCTTAGTAAGGAATTCAAGGAGCTGAGAGTGAGTACAGGCAACTGTGAGAACGGTGGTAGCACTAGGAGAGGTGGGCCTTGCAGGCAAGTGAGATACGGGATCAGATATCTTAAGAGATGCTGGAAATGAGATGTAATTTTGGAATCCTACCTGTAGGGCTGATGTCCAATGTCTGGAAACCAGGAAGAGGGATGAGACACCAAAGAGAGAACTCAGGAGAAAAGAATGGAGGCTTGCAAGGCTGTGAGAGGCATATCTCCAGCATTTTGGAAATGCATCCTGAATTCTACAAAAGAAACACTCATAGGTCCTTGAAAATGTATGTCCTAAAGCCTTTTCTGAAGATACAGATGGTCAGCAGGACCCATAGGCATTGAGAAGAAAGATAAATAAATGGCAGCAGTTTTCTGAGACTTGGCCCTGATACATTTTCTGTTCCCTTTGTTGGCAGCAGCGTTATTAAAATAGCATTACAAGGGTTTGAACTTGAAGGAGGATGTCATTTTTGTTAGCCTTTAACCAAGAAGGCAGTTGGAGAAGAGAAATTATCTGCCCAAGGAGGAATAAAGGTTGCATTCAAAGAGAAAACAGGAGACTACTGAGGCACTACTGCGAGCGAGCCCACAATCCCTCTTTACCGGAGGATTGATGGAGAAAATGTTCCCCTCACGTTTTCTTCAGGCACCGAAGTTGAAGTCCCAGGAGTACTAAGGAGAAGGTGACAAGGCAACTTGAAAAGTTAAGAAGTGTAGGAACCAATAAAACAAGAAGACATTCAACCCAGACTTCTAAAGCCACCAAACAAAATGCACTAACCTCCAACGAAAATATAGTTGTCTAGTTCATCATTGAAAACAGTTCTTTCCGTAATGGCTGCATTCACCATTTTGTTATAGTAAGTTGTTTAGCAGGATCCAAGCTTTTGGGATTCTCCTGCAAAACCTACCTATCGGTAAAGAGGTAGTGACAGGATTTAGATGAGAAAGAACAGAATTTTGTTGCACAGTTTTGAAGTATGGTTAGGACAATGGCTGAAGGTGTTAAATCAGAACCTCCTTGAACATGGTGGACCCTAAGAATTGGTGATTCAAGTGGCTAGTTTAGATACCTCAAAGATCACCAGAGATGGGGAGAGTGGAGACCAAAGGATTGAGGAGAAATAGAATGACAGATTGGTAAGAACTTAAAAAGCATACAACTGAATAAAGCCAGCAGTCTAGTTAACAGTACTGTGCCAATATCAATTGCCTGCTTTTGATATCCTATCACAGTCACATAGTATGGGGGAAGATGGGAGAAGGGTACATGACACTGTGTACTACTATCTTGGCAACTTCCTATGAGTCTATAATTATTTCAAAATAAAATGTTTTTTCAAAGTCCTACCCCCAGGCAAAAAAAGCTCTTTACCCCAAGAAAAAACTAATAATCCTTATGAACAATAACGAGTATTTCTGTGGCTCTGTACAGTTTTTAAAACACTTCTAAATACGATATCTCATTTGTTCCTCCCAACAACATTGTTAAGTAGCAAAGGTGCTCTATTATTCCCATTTTGTAGATGAGAAAACTGAGATTCGGTGAGATAACTCAAGTAGGATCACAGAGAGTAAATTGCAAAGGTGAGACTCAAATGCACATGTTTGAGTTGCAGATGCCATGATTACTTGCGTTTAAACCCACCTAGCCTAGGTCGGTTCCCACAGACAGACCCTGAAATGAGGATTTAAGTGCAAGAAGCTTATTTGAAATGCGATCTGAAACTCTAGCAGGGGAGCAGGGAAGCATGGCAGGGAAGAGTACATTACAGAGCAGATTGCCTCTGTGAGCAACTGGGGCTCAGTCCCACCGCGGGGCTCTGGGAGATGCAATAGAGTATGCCTTGGAGTCCTGTCCTACTTAATCAAGAGGCGAAGACGGTGGTGTATTTACCTCTCATGCCCATCCCATATTGAATAAGAGCTGCTCTCATGGGTGTTTATTCCATGTCCCCTCTAGATAACTCAGTTCTCAGGCCAACAGGAAACTTCAGTCAGAGAGCTGCAGACACTGCTTGCAGTAGGACACTGTTAGTATATATTGGAAAGGTTAATGCATAGCACACATGGGCAGAGTCCCCACCAACAGTGACTGTTGCTTTATTCTAGCACCCACACCCAATCCTGCTGCCACTCAGAAAGTTTCCTCTCATTTTAGAATATTCTCCAACCACATATACATTTTAGTAGGCAGACACAAGGGCGCAGGAGTCAGGATCCAAGAGAGAAAGAGCAGCAAAAGAGACATGTACATGTGTGTGCATGTAGATTTTGTGTGTGTGCATCTGCGTCTTTTTCTACATCTAGACTTTTATGGTTCACCAACTTATTCCAGAAACAATTGAGGCTGAGGAGGAGAAGACATAAATGTTGGTGAAGTCCAAAGTCAAAGGGCAAAGTCAAAGTCAAAGGTTGGCATTTTCCATTATACCAATATAAGCCCGGTGCATCTACTGGGACTCCTTTAAAAGGATCTAAATATGACCAAAAAGAGCAATTGACTAAGGAACAGGCTCATAGACAGCATTTTATTTAGTTTGGTGGATACTACAGGGGAGGCTAACGGGATTGTAGAAAAATGGACTAGATAAGGGAACACGCGGTAGTGTGGGAAACGACTTTCTCATGGTGATTGCTGCCCACTAAAGAATTGATTGACTCTTTTCTTATTCATATGGCATTTCTTCTCCCGGGTACATGCTGATATACTCTTCATCTCTGTGGGCTAATTTAATCATTATGTGCATACTCTAGAAATTAGTGCCATTTCCCTTACTCATGCCTGAAATAGACATTTCAGACATTTATAACTCTCAGTCATTTTAATCCAATTGTTTGCCAAGTATGTTCTCAATTAGAGCCATTTTGCTCTGTGTTTGATACCATGAAGTGGAACACATGTTCTGATCTTTTAAAAAATCTTTTAAATAGCAAAGGTGTACTAGGTTCCCCTGTATTACTATAATTCAAAAGTAGCTGATGGAATTTTTCTCTGCTGTTTACCCAACCATAAAAAATTTTACCCTTAAATTAAAATCTAAAAATATCCAGGGGATGTAGTGCCTCGAAATATAGAGCATTTTTGTCTTTAGAAAATTTCTACAGCTTTAATTCATTACATTCTCACAGGTTTTTTCATATTTAAAAGATGTCATAAAGTTGTGATACCAAGTCATGAATAATAAAATAGTGTTCAGTCTTGGTACATGTAACATCATTTTGTTTCCCAATTTAGCGTCAATCCCTTCTAAATCATAGCCATATTCTGGCATTAATACTATCACATTTCCTAAGCCTATGTGTAAACAAACATAAAACCACTTTAACCTAGAAAATGTATCTGGATTTATCCATATTTTGATTCTAAGCTTTTTGTGCTCTTTAAGCTTCAGGAGTTTCCCCCTCCCGTTTACTCATCGTAAACTGAAAGCCAAATCCTCTAACAACTTGGTGCCTCTTACAACAGGTCTTCCTCCCTTTGCAAGGTGCTGGCAATTTTAGAGGACCCCAGTTTCTTGAAAAAGACAGTGCTGTGTTCGCGGGACCCTATTGCAGTTTCCTAAGTAAATTACACGTCTGCCTCCCTTTACAGAATAAAGTTGATTTCAACTCTGTGAATGGAGAGGAGCATGGTACAAGCAGAGTTTACCAGGTGTGAGCACTGGGAGAGTTCTGCTGTTCTGCTGACAGCATATCGACATAGAAACGCAGCTAGGGTGGGTCTTCAATGATTTATAACCAAATGGGTGCACCTGAATAACTGGACACTCATGAATGATTAAAGGATGCTCAAACACAATGTCAAATGGCAGAGGCTACAATATCAGCATGAACAAATATGAAACAATATCAACAGAGTCTACCATTTAACTTAATTTTAAAAAGTAATTTGGTATAGATGACTTGACATTGCCAATTTTGGCTTTGCCAAGAAAGGGTAATTCCAAAGCAACCTGACCATCAACCATTAATATAAATTCATCATTGAAAGGTCAATTGAACAGTCAAAAAGAGCCAGAAATCAATATCTGTGGGTAAAGTTTTGTCAGTGCCCATAAATATAGCAATGCCCTTTGAGGAAAGATGGGCTTTTATCTCAGGGGGACCCAGGTTCTTGCTGAAAGGGATAGGTGAGATCTAGTGTCTTAGGGAAAGGGCTGCACTCCACCCCCACATTTTCATTGGGAGTCTTCAGCCTGGGAGAGTGAACACAGCATTGTCTTCATCCAGAGACAGAAGTTCTCTTAAATTGCCAGCACGTTGCAAAAGTCTCTTTGTTAGGAATGTTTACTAATCACTTCTGTTTTTCTGAGATATAGCTTATAGGAGTGCACAAAGATGGGGTATGTCTGTGTCTACACCAGTGTGCATAACAATGGGGTGTATCTGTGTCTATTCATAGGGTGTATCTGTGACCACCACCACATCAACATATAAAACATTTCCGGACCCCCAAAAGGCTTACTCATGCCCCCTCAGCCAGTACCCCAGGGTAAGCACTACTCTGACCTCTAGCGCCAGAAAGGGGAATTGCTGGATTACAGGATACATGCATGTTTACCTTTAATTGGTACTGCCAAACCTTTTGCAGAAAGTGTTAAACGAATTTCCTATCCTAACTGATAACTTTTTGTTTGCCTAGATTTTCTGCTGTTGTTACTGAAAATGCTCAATAGCTCTTCTCTTGCTATTTGCTTGACCTAACCCATGACAAGTTTTCATTACCCCCCAGGTTTGTAATGGTGTATAAGCCAATATGGCTGTCATTTGTCACTAACTCTTGGTGGCAGTGGAAGAATGAATGATATGATGACACACTGTGATTTCACAGTTAGTGTGGGTGTTATTGTGGATTTCATGGTAAGTCTCCATGAGACAAAACAAGGCATCTTGGTAAATCTCAACAAATTATAGCCTGTGTCATTATCTCATCAGCCCCCAAAGCTTGAACTCCTTCTTTTGCCTCCCAGGTAACAAGACACAGAATTCTCAAAGGTCCCTCAAGAGCTGTTTGAGAAATAGTGGGTTTTAAAATGTAGGAAAGGAACCCAGGGGCTTTGCCAATGGAGTGTCATCACTCAGGCCCCATTTTGAATCGAAACCAGCTGATGGTAAATCTTTATATTTTTTCTTCCTTTTTAAACAGAATTATAATTAGGCTTAACATTTTTTGTTTCAGCTTTTATTCAATTAGTATTACAAAAATGTGTACTTTTAAAGATCAGAGCCCAGCTAACAGACAGAGCACATTTGACACAAATATTCTGTTTGGTACTCATGTCATAGACTATTAGTGCCATTTGTTTAGAATTTGGTTTTATTTTAAACATTGTTAGAAGAAAAAAGAAACAACAAAAAGCCAAGTGGCAGTTTATCTGATCTGCTAAAAATGTTGCATTTAATCTAATCCTTTTCCAGGGATTTAGAAGTGAAATAAATATATAAATGCCTACCAGAGAACATCTCTACATTTTCTTGCTCCTAACTAAGCTAAGAATGCATGTCCAATACCACGAAATGTTGTCTGGGGCTTGCTTTATAAACATACAGCAAATAGGGGTTATATAAAAGGGAAGTACATAAAGGAAGATTGGTCAAATATAGGTAATTGTTGATGCTGGATGATGAGTTCAAGGGATTCAATGCATTCTCTGTACATTGATGCATTTGAAATTTTTCAAAATAAATTTGAAAATTATATCAACAATAACAAATGCAACAAAGTTACTAATAATTAAGTGGTATGGAACAGTAGAACAAGCAGAATTTTAAAAAAAATTTATGGAAATATGAACATGGACTGGCTATTTGCTGTTGTCAATGGTATTGTGGTTATGTTTTAAAAAGTAAGCCTTATCTTTTAGAGATATGTCCTGAAATATTTATGGATGGAATGATAGGATGTCTGCTTTTTGTTTGAAGATAATATAGAGATGGGGGAGGGGATAGGTGAGATTGTCCATAGGTCAATGGTTGTTGCTGAATGACAGCCCATGTGGGTTCATATACTGCTCTGTTTACCCTTGCATGTGTTTTGAAATAAAGTAAAAAGTAATTTGTACAAATACATTCAAAGAAAACAGATTCGTACTGTGAAACTGCAGATTTTTCTTTTCATTGCTAGGTTATGAAAAGATTAAGCTCAAAGATGTTTATGAAAGCAGCTATTGCAAAAACATCTCTGAAATTATTCTCTCATTTGGGGAACACATTACAAATAATACAAATTAAAAATACAAATACAAACAACAAAGGTAATTGTAGGGTTCCGATAAGTGTATAATCACCCAGTGGACTAGTGAATTCCATGGTTCCAAGGTGCAAAACTGCTTCTGCTTGTCTGTGGCATGTCTATTGTGTCACCATGGGGTGAGCTGGATAGGGCAGAGGTGGGATCCAGCTACCAGATCTTGCTTCCCCAACTTATTCCCTGCCGCTTTTAGAAATTCACAGACCATTCAATGAGGACTGACCTTCTTTTCTGAACTAATATTAGAACCTATTGACAAGTGCACTGGGCCGTATGAAAACTATGGAACTGAACGAAGGGGCAATAGTGCAGTGGTTAAGGACACTGGCTTGAAAGCCAGGCTTCCTGGTTGCAGGTGAAGCTGTGTGACCTTGGGTAAGCTATTTAACCTCTTTGTGCATCTACTTCTTCATCTTAAAAACAGGAGTAATGACAGTGGTACCCACCTCAGGGGATTATTGTGAGGAGAAGTGAGGTCAAGCACTTAGAAGAGTGCCTATTGAATGGTAAGAGCTTCACAAATGCTAGCCATTGTTATCCTTATGTTCAAGTGGATCTTTCTTAAAGCATGCTTGAAATAAGATCTCTTCACTCACAGAGCAACAGGCAAAAGCTCAAATAACAAACAGCCATGCTTCCCATTCTTTTCCACCCAAGGACCTCCTAACCAGAAGTTAACCCTGCATGCTTACTGCAGGGAACTCTGGGAGTAGAGTCTGAAGGGGGCCACTAACAAGTACAAATCTCTTTTAAGTTCAATGTTTTAGTTAAACACCCCACACATTTAGAATCCCGTATCATAATATAGTATGTTTTTCTTCCTCCTCCCATTCCTCCTCCTCCCATTCCTCCTCCTCCCCTTCTTCCTCCTCCTCCCCTTCTTCTTCCTCCTCCTCTTCCTCTTTCTCCTCCTTCTTCTTCTCCTTCTTTTTCTCCTCCTTCTTCTCCTTCTCCTTCTCTTCCTTCCTTTCTTCTTCTTTGAGACAGGTTCTGTGTCTGTCATCCAGGCTGGAGTGTGGAGTGCAGTGGCACGATCTGGCCTCACTGCAACCTCTGTCTCCTGGGCTCAAGTGATTCTTCCACCTCAGCCTCCCGAGTAGCTGGGAATACAGATGTGTACCACCATGCCCAGCTAATTTTTTTTTTTTTTTTTTTTGGTATTTTTTGTAGAGATGAGGTTTTGTCATGTTGGCCAGGCTGGTCTCCAACTCCTGAGCTCAAGTTACCTGACCGCCTCAGCCTCCCAAAGTGCTGGGATTTCAGGCGTGAGCCACTGCACCTGGTCTATAGTATGTTTTCTTTTTCCTTTTTTTTTTTTGAGACAGAGTCTCACTCTGTCATCTGGGCTGGGGTGCAGTGGCGTAATCTCAGCTCAGTGCAACCTCTGCCTCCCAGGTTCAAGCAATTCTCTGCCTCAGCCTCCTGAGTAGCTGACACACACTGCCATGCCTGGCTATTTTTTTTTTTGTATTTTAGTAGAGACGGGGTTTCACCATGTTGCCCAGGCTGGTCTGGAACTCCTGAGCTCAGGCAATTCCCCTGCCTCGGCCTCCCAAAGTAGTATGTTTTATTAAAGAAATAATGTGAGCCCTCATAATTTTTTGCATAAAATTAAAAAGAGAGATGTCCTGCATTCATCCCATGGCTTTCCTGACCCTGTGGATATGCCTGCCTCTTAGTTTGAGAAGCTGAGACATTTAGAACTATTTGATTTTGTAAACTCCCTGGATCCTCCTCCCAAACAATCTGGTGTACTTTCTACCAGCTCCTCTTTAATACTACCTTCCAGCCTGTGAGGGGTATTGTCTAGCTTTCCCCCACAGTCTCTTGTGCCCAGGGTATTATAATACAGCCTCTCCTCTCTTCGTTTTCATTGACTCCTCTGTGACTGTTGACAGCATTAACCACTCAGCCCTTTTCAAAACTGACTGAGTTGGTTTCTGGAACATCAGTAGCCTCAGGATCTCCTCCTACCCCTCTGGCCACTCCTCTGTCTCTTTTGCAGGATCATCTTTTTCTATTCAACTCCTAGGTGTCATGCTTCCCAGGACTTTACATCAGCACAGAGTTCTCATTATATGTCCTCCAAGTGTGATCTCATGAATATCTAAAACCTCAGTTTCCACCTGTAGAGAACATTCTAGTCTTTGTCTCCTAGCCCCAGCTAGTACCAGAATTTCTCTTTTCCGGAAGAACACACTTGCGGAAGCTAACCCCGCCCCACCCAAGGCCACAAGTTTGGGTCTGTGACCCAGGCATGGCCAGTCAGAATATTCCAACTCCAGGCTACAGTACTTGGTTCAGGAATAAGCATATAACCCCCAATGGGCCAGAAAGTATTCACTTAGATTTTTCTGCTAGAACTATAGGAAACAAACAAAAATACAACTCTGATTTTTTTTTTCCTGAGACAGGGTCTTACTCTGTTGCCCAGGTTGGAGTAGAATGGTGTGATCATACCTCACTGCAGCTTTGAATTACCTGTCTCAAGTGATCCTCTCACCTCAGCCTCCTAAGTAGCTGGTACTATAGATGTACACCACCATACCAGGCTAGTTTTTAATGTTTTTGTAGAGATGGGTCTTGCTATGTTGCCCAGACTGGTCTTGAACTCCTGGCCTTAAGCGATCCTCCTGCCTCAGCCTGGGATTACAGGCATGAGGCACTGCACCCAGCCTCTGATGGGGTTGTTGAACCAATAAATGTAAACTGGGGACTTTGAGGCTGCCAGAGACCATCATGCTCAAGAAAGTCCAGGACATTAAAAGAGAGACAAAATCCCCCAGATTATCGTATAAAATTCTGGATCCAGCTATTCCTGAAGCCAAAGAAACAACTGCTGGGCTTTTTTGGTGTCCTAAGCCAATGAATTCCCTTTTCTGCATGCCCTAGTCTGTATTGTTTTTCTTTTTGTCACTTGCAACTATCCATATGCTGATGACTCCCAAATCTACATCTGTGGCCAAGGCTTCTCTCCTGAGCAACAGGCTCATAGAAATAACATCCAACTAAACAATCTCCACATAAGTGTCACAAAAGGATCTCAAACAACATATTATCTGCTAAAGAATGGCAACCTTAATCACACTACAAGTTTATATTTACTTTAAATGTTTAAAAATTTTCCACCAAAATACAAACTCTTTAAGGAAAGAAACATTCCTTGTTTATTTATTGCTGTATTTCTAGCACCTGGAGGAACACACATAGATGTTCAAAAAATATTTGTTGAAGGAATAAACCAACAAATGAATGAAACAAAGGAATTTTCCTTTACTCTTTTTATTATCTCATTTACCATAAGTGCAATTAGTACTATTGATTTTGATTCATGAATATCTCAACTCTCCTACCTGATCGCATCACTGCACTCCACCGCTTACCTGAAGCCCAACTTGCATGTTGCTTGGACCATTGCAAAAGTCTCTGAACTCTTATTTCTGCCTCCAGCTACCCTCCACACAAGTACCAGGCTCTTTCTAAAAGGGAAACCAGATTCTATTGTGCCTCAGCTCCACATCTATCACTGACACTACTGAATTTTCTGGATTAAATCTTGGCCCCTGCCTCCCTCTCCAGGCTCATCTCCTGGCTCTCTCTCTGTGCAACCTGTCTTAGCCTGTTTGTGTTGCTATAAAGGAATACCTGAGGCTGGGTAATTTCTACAGAGAAGAGGTTTATTTGGCACATGGTTCTGCAGACTGTACAAGAAGCACAGTGCCAGCATCTGCTTCTGGTGAGCACCTCAGGAAGCTTCCACTAACAGCAGAAGGTAAAGGAGAGCTGATATGTACAGAGATCACGCAGTGAGAGCAGAAGCAAGAGGGAGAGGAGGAGGTGTCAGGCTCTTTCCGACAACCAGTTCTTGCAGGAACAGTGAGAACTTACTCACTTCCATGAGAATGGCACCAAGCCATTCATGAGGGATCCTCCCCCATGATCCAAACACCTCCCACCAGGCTCATCTCCAATGTTGGGGATCACATTTCAGTATGAGACTTGTTGGGGACAAACAAACCATAGCCAAACCATAGCACAGCCATTGCTCAAGGAAGAGAAACAATGTGGGGTCTCCCAAATTCATCAGTGTATTTCCTGCCTCTGCGACTTTTACATGCCATGGCCACCTCCCATGCCCCCCCTTTTTCCCTTTCTAATTTTCCTGCAAAACTCATGTCCTGTCCAGAAAGCCTTCTCTACTCTCTGTCTCCCCATTCTGATTTAGAATTTCCTCCTCTATGTTCACACAGCTGTCTGTACACCCTTTTCCTACCAAAGCACTTATGTGGCACAGACTTTTTTAGTGCTGACTGGTAGCTATATTTTACTTTCCTCTTGGGCATACAGCTAGACACATTTCCCATGCTCCCTTGCAGCTAAGGATGGTCGTAGGCTTGAGTCCCAGCCAATGAAACGTGGGCAGAAGTGATATGTGCCACTTTTGGGCCTGGCCCATAAAAACCTCTCACATATGGTTCTCGTTCTCTTTTTATTCATCGTAGTAGAGAGGACTGAGGGCCTAAGGAAGAGAGGAGTCCCAAGGTAGATAAAGCCACTTGTACAACTCTGCAACTTGGGCCACCCTGTGGTCAAAACTGGGAGATAAAAGAGGGAAAAACAAAAACAAAACCAGGAACTTCACCATTGTACTGATTTCATCACGTTTTGCTTTTCCTAGCCAATCTGCCTACTATTACTTACTTTTCGGTCCTCAGACAATTGTTTGTTGTTGTGGTTTTGTTTCCTGCCCAGAGTTTTTAGTTGTAGTGAGTAAAACGGGTAGAATGTAAATGGCTTACCCCATCTTGTCCAGCATCTCCTCCACCATCTTGTTGTTGTTTCCACTTCCTGCCTGAATACCTGACTCATAGTGGAACCTTAATAATAGTTTTCCAGGTGCATTTATTAATTATCCAGATTCATACGATCAACTACATTATACCCTTACTAGAATAGCATTTCTTGTTCTTAGCTTTACAATTTATATAAGCGTAAAAATATTTGGAACAGTTATCAAGAAAACTGAAGGTATGATTAAGGATAGAAAGAGAGGCTATATTATGTGGCATTACTTAATTTTACTGGTGGGAAAAGAATGAGTGGTGACAATTTTCTGTACAGATCTTCATATTACTAAAGTGTAGAAATTAGTGTTTCTCTCCCTTGTAAATGGAATGTGGCTTGTTTCTTGTACCTTATATTTGTGTATTAAGCATATGTAAGAACTCCATACTCATGTATGTGTTGAGAATTTAATTGATAAATTCTTGACTCCCTAAACAATAATTTTAACTCCTTATTGTTATTTATTATAAATAAATATATCCTTCAATTGACACATATTTGTTGAGATCTCTACATGCAATGTTCAGTGAGAATTAAAAGAAGTAGAAAAATTAGCACCTGTTTAAAAGAATAGTAAAGTCTCACTGATGAGAACTTGACATTCTACAAAGCACTTTCACTATTCTTACCTAACATTTTCCTTGGAACATTCCAGGGATATAGGTTTTAGTCCCATTTGACCCAGGCTCAGAAAGTTTGAGAACTCTGTCCTTGATCACACAGTAATGACAGAATTGAGTCCCCTACCAGGTCTTTTGTTCCAATTTCTGTTCCCTTATCATTATACCTCAGTCTACCTGGGGAATAAAATAGCTCATCCACAGACAGTTTTCCAATGTTTCAAGTTCAAATGCCAACTAAAGAGTCAAATGTAGCAGGGAACCCCCCACTTCCCTAACCCCCAACATGCCCCTCTTCCCTTGACAGCATTCTAGAAAGGGTACTGCTGACATGGTTGGCTCACTCTGAACACCAAGTTTGTGGTTGCAAATGTTCCTACTATTCTGATGAGGGTATTTTATTCAGGATATAATAAATAAGGAGCATAAAAATTATTGTGTGGATACTTGGGACCAAACTGTGAGAACTAGACATCTTTCAGTGAAATTCTATACATAGAAAATTACAAATAATACACAAGGTGGCTCCAATATTCACTTTCATTCTTAACTGAAGAAGTGTGGGAAACTTTTAGCTAATCATTCTGCAAGTAATTAAATGTATTATTAAAACTTAGATGTCAAAGATGTGCAAAAGAAAAAACTAACCTAGAGTGACAATCAGGAAATGTTTGGGGGACTTCCTGGAAAGGGATATAAGTGAATATTTTGGGGTGATAAAAATGTTCCACACCTTGGTTTGGGTGGTGGTTATTCAGATGTCTACAACACATAGGAAAGGTGCTCTTCAGATTTGTATATTGAATTGCCATAGAAAAAACAAAATGCCTAGAAATACATCTAATGGGGAGGTGAAAGATCTCTACAACAAAAATTAAAAACACTACTCAGAGCTATCAGAGATGACAGAAACAAATGGAAAAATATTCTATGCTCATGGATAGGAGGAATTAATATCACTAACATGGTCATACTGCTCAAAGCAATTTACAGATTCAATGCTATTCTTGTCAAACTACCAATGATATTCTTCATAGAACCAGAAAAAAAGGAACTATTTAAAAATTCATATGAAACTAAAAAAGAGCCTAAAGAGCCAAGACAATCTTAAGCAAAAAGAGCAAAGCTGGAGGAATCACATTACAACTTCAAACTATACTACAGGATTACAGCAACCAAAACAGCATGGCACTGGTACAAAAACAGACACATAGATCAATGGAACAGAATAGAGAGTTCAGAAATAAGACCGTGCACCTATAACCATCTGATATTTGACAAATCTGACAAAAACAAGCAATGGTAATGGGGAAAGGACTCCCTACTCAATAAATGGTGCTGGGAGAACTGTCTATCCATATGCAGAAGAATGAAACTGGACCTCCTTCCTTATACCATATACAAAAATAAACTCAAGATGGATTAAAGGCTTAAATGTAAAACCTAAAACTATAAAAACTCTGGAAGACAACCTAGGAAGTATCATTCTGGACATAAGACCTGGCAAATATTTCATGATCAAGACACCAAAAGCAATTGTAACAAAAGCAAAAATCAATAAATGGGATCTAATTAAACTAAAGAGCTTCTGCACAGCACAAGAAACCAGCAACAGAGTAAATAGACAACCTACAAAATGGAAGAAAATATTTTCAAGCTATGCAACCAACAAAGGTCTAATAGCCAGATTCTATAATGAACTTAAACAAATTTACAAGCAAACAATAACCCTATTAAAAAGTGAGCAAAGGACATAAACAGATAGTTTTCAAAAGAAGACATACATGCAGCCAACAAGCATATGAAAAAAATGTTCCATATCACTAGTCATTAGAGAAATACAAATCAAAACTATGATGAGATACCATCTGACCCCAGTCAGAACAGCTGTTATTAAAAAATAAAAAAATAAGAGACGCTGGCAAGGTTGCAGAGAAAAGGGATCACTTATACACTGCTGATGGGAGAATAAACGAATTCAGCCACTGCAGGAAGCAGTGTGGCAATTCCTTAAAGAACTAAAAACACAATTACCATTCAACCCAGCAATTCCACTATTGGGTATATACCTGAAGAAAAAGAAATTGTTCTACCATAAGGACACATACATGTTTAAGTTCATTGTGGAATTATTTACAATAGCAAAGACATGGAATCAGCTTAAATGCCCAACAACAGTAGACTGGATAAAGAAAATGTGGTATATATACACACGGAATACTAAGCAGCCATAAAAAAGAATGCGATTATGTCATTTGCTGCAACAGGGATGGAGCTAGAGGCCATTATCCTAAGCAAAGTAATGAAGAAGCAGAAAACCAAATACCACATGTTCTCATTTATAAGTGGGAATTAAACAAGAAGAACACATGGACACAAAGAAGGGAACAATAGATGCTGGGACCTCCATGAGGGTGGAGGGTGGGAGGAAGGAGAAGATCAGAAAAGAATATCTATCAGGTACTGTGCTTAGTACCTGGGTGGTGAAATAACCTGTACATCAAATCCTTATGACATGAGTTTACCTATATAACAAATCTGCACACATACCATTGAATCTAAAATAAAAGCTAAAAAAAAGTTTATTTTATGTTAATTACACCTTGATTTCTAAAGTGTGCAAAGGAGTTTACAGTTTTTCAAAATTCTTTCAGAGGCACGTTAGCAAAAATGTTTGATAATCATTGTTCTAGGTATACATGGAACAAATTTCTCGTTTATTTTATTCTTTGTTTTTGGAGGCAGGGTGTTGTTCTGTCACCCAGGCTGGAATGCAGTGGTGTGATGTGGCTCACTGAAGCCTCAACCTCCCAGACTCAAGCAATCCTCCCACCTCAGCCTCCTGAGTAGCTGAGACTACAGGCGTGTGCCGTCATGCCAGGCTAATTTTTAAAAATGTTTTGTAGAGCCAGGGTCTCACTATGTTGTCCAGGCTGGTCTCAAACTCCTGGACTCAAGAGATCCTCCACCTTAGCCTTCCAAAGTGTAGGAATTACAGGCGTGAACCACTGTGCCTGGCTGGAATGAATTTCTTGTTTCTCAAGATTCTTACATTTTCTTTTGGTTTCTTAGTATCATGCAACTTGACTGCAAGGTAAAGTGACCCATAACACACCGAATTATTTATATTTTCTTGTTGTTATCTTGAGGTTTTTCTCACAAACCAAACAAAAATCCCCACTTTGGATTTTTATGCTTCAGAACATTCTCTAAAATAATAATAATAATAATAAGGGTGAATAATAAGTATTAACTAGAGAAAAGGTTACTCTTCAGATAATGTGGTGAATGAATGCAATTTTCTGTTTGGTAATTGCTTCCTTTTAGACTCTCTATTTTGGAGGAAGAATATAGTGATTAAAGTAATTTTTTTATGTAAATGGAGTTTCAAAATCAATCTAATTCTGAAGAATTGCTCTCAAATTTATATGAATTTAGATGGGGAAAGTATCCTGGCACACAAAAGTTTCCATGAACAAAGGAGCAGACACAGTGGACTACACTGAGTAGAGATGCTCAATACTGGCAGTTTGATCTCTGACCTGGTCCTGGTTATCACTTCCCTGCAACTCGCCACTTCAGCTATGCCATAAAAACCTTAATAACCAGCTGAATCTTCTTGCAAAGGAGGCATGAAAACCAGATTTTTTTAAATCTTTTGGCACAGTGTAAATAAATAACAAGATGGCCTGTCCTTCCATGAATAATATATCTGTCTCCTGGTCTTTTCTCACATATGTTGAATGGTTTTCAGAGGTTTTGCCAGTTTTCCATGTGTTCTGTATCTGCTCTCTGTTCTGAAAGGTTATCTGATTGTTCTCCTGGGCTTGAGATGGCTTCTAGGCTTTCAGAACTGTGAGCCAAATCCAAGAAATCTGCTGAGCTGCAGGGAAGAAGCTGGGGTTTTTCTTCCTTTACATATAGATCTTTGGCTCTAACAACTGGACCTGTAATGGTTCTTTGGTGATCTGAGACATAATTTTCTTTTTCCTTCATTTTCCTTGTTTTGGGGGGTATAGCAGTGATAACAGGCATGAAGAGAGAATGGGTTGACTTAGAAGAGTCTGAATACCAACCTTTCCTCAAGACCCTGCAACAGAAACACCTCCTGTTTTGAGGGTTAAATTTCTTATATTCGGTAACATTACCACACATCCTCAGAAGTAACTTCCATATCAGTGTCATCTTTTAAGGGCAGAGACTCCTCAAGGTCATTTCTTTTCCCACTTCAATCACATTTTTGTCACTCACATTCCCTACTTTTTCACTGGTTTTATCAGTAGCAGTAGCTCCCACTTTTATTCCAACACCTATCTGTTCCAGTATTGAGTAATTCCCAACCCACAAGTCACCTGAGAGTGACTGAAACAATGGCAGGACCTACTTCCCTCTCTCTGATTTCTGCATTTCTGTGGTGAGGTAGACAGCATGGGAAAACTAACTGCCTTCTTTTGTTATTTTCCTGGAGTTGGAACTTTCCTCTGTACATTGCTTCCATTGGTCTTGACTTGGAATATCCATCCCATGACCCTAGACTGGTGGTGACAAGATTCATTCTTTGCTTATCAAAGACAGTGCTTGGATCTTTCATTGAGAATTGCTGACATCCAAGTAGTCCTCCCAAAGACCTCCGTAACACCACAGTATTGCCACAGGCTGCTCCTGCAGATCATAAGTTGCTTCCCCACTGGACAGTGGCCTGGATACTGCCTGACCACTCCAACAACCACATTTCACCTTGCACCTGCTCCCTGTAAAACCTTCAAAAGTAGCCATTTTGGCCAGGTGTAGTGGCTTATGCATGTAATCCCAGTGCTTTGGGAGGCTGAGGTGGGAGAATCACTTTGAGCCGAGGAGTTCAAGGCTGTAGTGAACTATGATCGTACCATTGCACTACAGCCTCAACAACAGAGAAAGACCCTGTGTCTTTAAAACAAAACAAACAAACAAAAAATGGCTGTTTTGATCTTCTGTGTTATACACATAAAATCAATCTGATTGATTTATTCTGGGAAGAACCTGAAAGCACTATCAGATGCTGAACACGAGGTAGAAGGAGAAAAGGATATTTGGGCACTAAAGACATTTGAGTCTGTTGATCAAAGCTTACCACTGCTCTATGGGTCGCTCTTCGGCCGAAACTGGAGGGTGTCAGTCACAGGTTCTAAGGCCTTAGCAGTATTTTGAGACAGTGAGGAGCTGAGCATTTGAAAGAGACATTTTCATTGTTCAACTCCCACTTAAGAGTGAGAACATGCAGTGTTTGGTTTTCTGTTCTTGTGTTAGTTTGCTGAGAATGATGGTTTCCAGCTTCATCCATGTCCCTGCAAAGGACACGAACTCATCCTTTTTTAGGGAGGGAAACATCACACACAGAGGCCTATCGGGGGGTGGGGGGCCTAGGGGAGGGATAGCATTAAGAGAAATACCTAATGTAGATGATGGGTTGATGGGTGCAGCAAACCACCATGGCACATATATACCAATGTAACAAATCTGCCCATTCTGCACATGTATCCCAGAACTTAAAGTATAATAAAAAATAAAAGATACATTTTCTGCCTTAAAACAATCTCTGGGCACTTCTGCACTGAGTTAAAAAGTGTCCCCCTCAAAAAAAAATTCATGTCCACCTGGAGCCTCAAAATGTGACCTTATTTGGAAATTGAGTCTTTGCAGATATAATTAGTTAAGATAAGGCCATACAGGATTAGAATGGGCTGTAATCCAATGATTGATGCCCCTATAAGGATAAGATGCAGAGACACACAGAGAAGAAGGTCACGTGATGATGGAAGCAGAGATTCGGGTGATGCATCTACAAGCCAAGGAACTTCAACGACCGCTGGCAAGCATCAGACACCAGGAAGAGGCAAAGAAAGATTCTTCCCTAGAGCTTTCAGAGAGTGCGTGGCCCTGCTGTCACTTTGATTTCAGACTTCTGGCCTCTGGAACTGTGAGACAATAAATTTCTGTTGTTTTAAGCCACCCAGTCTGTAGTCCGTTCTTATGGCAGCCATGGGAAACTTATACGTCTTCTTCACTGTTCACACTGCATCATTTGCAAATACTTTTCTAAGTGAGAAGGGGTCTGTGTCGTGATTCTGAAGCCAGATTACCTGGGTTTGTTTGAATCTTGACACTGCCACTTATTAGCTGTGTGACCTTGAGCAACTTACCCCACTGCTCGGTGCCTCAGTTTTTCTGACTTATAAGGTGAGGATTAAGTGAATTAATAATGTTATGGGCTTAAAACAGTGCCTAGCACATAGGAAGTGCCATTATGTGTTTATGTGAAGGAAAAGTCCATGAGGTTGAAATGGCCATGTGAAAAATTGGAATGATTCCATGAAGGAGGAATTGGGACATGAGCTGGACCTTCAGGAATTGGGTGAGGCCCGTCAAGAGTCTGCCCAGGTGGGAGAAACAGGGTGAGCAAAGGCTTGTTGGGGCAGTGAGGGAAGGAGGCAGTAAGACTATTAGAGCAGGACTTCCCAATCTTTTCTTCATGGCTACCAGCACTGAAACTTATATTTGTATAGACATGGGGGCAATGAGGCTGCTTGCTGCTGGACCCCGGGGAGTGACTGTGCAAGTTCTTAAGAGGGGAAGCAATAACTTGGCATATTTGTAATTCATCCCCAGCATCTGCAGGAGAGCGCAGGATTTGAGCAGTGTTTCCACAGATCAAATGTACATTAAAATGCAGATTCTGGGGTGGCGCCTGAGAGCCTGCATTTCTAACAAGCAGGGAATACTGAGGCTTTTGGTCTAAGGACCACACTTTGGTTTAAAATCCTTGCCGCTTGAAATGTGGTCCATGGACCAGCAGCGTCAGCATCCCCTGGGAGCTTGTTAGAAGCACTGCCTTCCAGGTCCTCCCTGTTCCAAACCTACTGAATCTGCATTTTAATTTGGTCCTCAGCTGACGGAGCTGCACATTAACATTTGGAAGCAGTGGATTAGAGGTCTCTGGGTAGCTCAGTTTGCTAACAGGTAGGGTCTAGCCATCTAGGTTCTTAGGCCAAGCTGCACATTAGATCCGCATAAGGAGCTTTTAAAAATCCTGATGCCCAGGCCAAAGCAGCTGAATTAAGTCAAAATGTCTGCAATTGGGGCCTTCAGAAATCAGTATTATTTTTTAACCTCTCCAGGGGATTTTAATGTGTAGCCAGGGTTGAGAACCACTGGGCTAGGGAAGAACCCCTGAGCAGGGCTAGAGAGACTGAGGCCATGCAGATGGGGCTTAGGTCCTTGATGGGGTTTGAGTCCTTTTTTGTCCCAGTGTAGCATGGCACAGCAGTTACAGGCATGAGCTGTGGAGCAACGAGGGCCTGCCTGGGTTCAAACACTGCTTGGTACCATTTGCCAGCTGCATGATGTCAGGTGAGGTACTTAACTTCTCTTTGCCTTCGTTTTTTTTTTTTTTTTTCAAACAAGGATGCTAATAGTAACTAACTATTGCATAGGGTGTTTCTGAGGAACAAATAAGGTAAAGTGCAAGGGTGCTCATGACAGTGCTTGGCACATAGTAAGGGCTCTGGGTGTGTTTGCTCCCTTGAATACATAGCTTATTCTTTCTCAGTTTCCTATCATCCTGCCCCATCCTCAGAGCTAGGCTCTTGGGCAGCAACCACACCTCTGATTAGGCGCTCAATAAATGTTTGAGGAATGCATGACTGAATGGTTACAATGCCCCCTTGTGTATTCAGTGGGAAGAAATAACAAAACATACAGTTGGTTCATAATATTAGTATGGGTACTGTGACCAACTGTTCCGATTGTCCAGGAATGAGGGGTTTCCCTGGACACGGGTGACTTTTGGTGTCAAAACTGCTAAAATACCAGCCAAACTGGGATGAGTTGGTCACCCTAAGTATGGGCATTGGCGAAATGTCCATTTCATCAAAATGTTTTCAAATAAGCATAAAGAGAGGCACCCGAGGCCAATTCACTTATGTGCCCATAGTAATGGCAATGGCAATGGTAATTTGCTTCCTGCCCATGGTGTGTGTGTGTGTGTGTGTGTGTGTGTGTGTATTTGTGTGTGTGTGTGTGTGTGTGCTGCATGCACACCAATAATAGCTGGAATGTCATAACAGTGTGGGTGGCACATCATGTGTTCTGCACTGATCACTTCACATGCTTAAGAGGGAGCATCAGATGGCCTGGCTCACATCCTGGTTATGCCACTTAATAGCTTTGTGACATTGGACATGTTTCTCCACCTCTCTGTGCTTCAGTTTCTCCATCTGCAAAATGAGAGATAATAACAGTACTCATCTTTCTGAATTTTTAAGAGGACTGAAAGGTTCATACATGTGAAGCGTCAAGCAGAATGTTGGATGCTTCATAAAGGTCTGATCGATGTTTGGGATGATTATTATTGCTATCGCCATTAACACTACCTGTTACCTACATATCTCCTCTGCTTCTCTCCCTTCCTTTCCTCCCAGTATCCTTTGCCATGAACCTTCTGTGCCTTGCCTACTGTTTCTTCTCCCTGCTCTCTCCCTCTCCTGCCAGAGGGGCCACCAACAGTTTCACCTTTCTTTTCAGGGTTGTTCAGGCTGAGTCCCTCATAAGGGCACCAAGTGAGGAGGTTAGGGGGCACTGAAATCCAAGCACTTCTTCCTAAGGCAGAGCAGATACCCCAAAAAGGTGCCTTTTCCTCATTCGCACCAAGACCGGACAAGCTGTAATGGAAACTTGTGAATGGTCTACAGAAGAACAACTGTTAGTAACTGTATTTCATATCTTGAGTCTTTTGGATCTCCTAGCTGCCCAGGTCATGCTAACCCCAAACATTATTCATTTCCCTGAAGACATGTGTACAGATAAGAGATGGAGGCATCATTCCAAGAAGATCAGTGAATAAGATTTGTTCTTGTGTATAAATGACATTTTAATATGAAATTGAAATTATCTGATCTAGGAACAGCATGCCCAGCTTTTAGAATTAAACATTTTTTCAACACTCATGATAATAATAATGAACAGTAACTATAAGCACTTGATTTTAAAAGATGATGGAAGAGTATTTCAGAATATTGCATAATATGTACATAGCCAATAACTGTAGAATGCTTGTTATAGATCACCATCAAACATGAAATTGACTTTATCTTAACTTTGAATACAAAATTTGAAACATTTGCACCATTTTCCCCTTATATCATATATAAAATATTCGATACTAAAAAAATAATGATGTTTCTTTGCTGATTGGGTAGATAACCAAGGTTCTGTTCCTACCAGAAAATGCCCCTCTGCCTTTCTCTGAGATGCCTGAAAGTTCAATGTAGGCCAAGTGAAAAATTCCTACTATGAAGACTGTTATGAGAAGTAAATATCTGTTGCATATTCCGCTGCCTTTGTGTTGAGTACAGTCATCCTTGCAATGAATAAGGTAAAGGCAACTTTGACCCAAATAAATAAAAATTTGAAAGATAGACTCTTTGGTGCCAATAAAATGGAATCTCAGAGAACCAAGAGAACTTGCAAACTAAATTAAAGACCTATTGACTATGATCTGAAGTTTTAAAATGGAGAATCATTATTCTGATTTTCAAAAGGGTGAAGAAAGTAGATTTGGGAAACCCAAGACTGAGAGATTAATCAAACATTGCCAGATCCTGGGAAAAGCCAGTTGTTTGTCAGAAACTGGACAAGAAAGTCCTGAATGCTATTCAGCCCTGGGTTTGCTAAACATAAGGAGGGTAAGACTTTGCTAGTGTGGGAAACGATCCCTCCATGCCTTTTGGCATTTCACATGCCAAAGGAGTGAAATGTATTCCTCTACTTCTGACTTTGGGTTTGACTATGTGATCTGTGTTGTCCAATAGAATGTCCATTCTGAGCCTAGGCCTTAAGAGGCCTTCGGTACTTCTCCTTCATGTCCTGTGCTTCTATCACTGTAATGAGAAGAACTCGTGCTGGCTAGTCTACTAATTCTAAGAGGAAAACCAGGAGTACATAGAGCAGCGCCATCACAGCCACTGTAGCCTGAAGTGGAGCCACCTAGCTAAGGTGACTCATTGGGCCAACCCACAGATGCAAAGTAAGCCCAGAGGAGATGGACAGAGCCCCTCGTCCACCCTCAGACACATGAATTCAATCCGTGCTTTATGTCACATGCCACTGCGTTGTTAAGAATCTGTGCTAAACAGCACTCATGTGAATATAGAAAATCCATACACCTATTTTTCTTCTTTGATTGGTAGACCAGAGTCATGAGATAGATGGTTCTGGATGTGAACTTCAGCACATAAGTGGTAAGATCCATTCCTACAATCTTAAAGATGAAACAAGATGAAAATCAAAAGCCAGTCACTATTAAAATTAAGGCATTAATGTTTGGAGAAAAAGCAAGAGTGCTAAGTAATACAGGTTTTATGTAAAAATACATATTTGTGTAGAAGAAGTTATGGAAGGAAAAAGGCTAGAATGAAAACCATGGTTAATATAAAGCTATATGACATTAATGAAAAAATGGCATCCGGGAGAAAAGGGATATTTCCACTTTATTTTGTGTTTCTCATATCATACTTTTATTATTCTACTGAGGAGGCAAAAATCTATTTAGATTCAAACAATATGGATGTAAGGACAATGGAGAGGAGGAGTCAAAGAAGGATTCAAAATTTGGAAGAATGGTGATACATTCATTGAGCAAGGAAGTAAGAAAGAGAATCTGGTTTAGGGAAGAAAGATGAGTTGGCTTTGAACATGGCAAGTTTGAATTATTCATAACATCCAGCAGGAAACAACCAAAAGGCAGTTGGGATTCTGGGTCTAGAATTCAAGAACTTGAGTTGGGCTAGAGATGAGATTTAAAGACAGAAAAGGACAGAAAGGAGACAAAAGAGAAGGTGATCAATATCAGCTCTTTTTGATTAGTGGAAACAAATCAAAGAAAAGCCAGAAGAGGAATAAAAGAGAGTATGGTCAGAAAAATAGAGGAAGAACCAGTAAGATCCAGTGCCACCAACCATTCCCCCAAAGAATTTTCAGGAGAATAAGGTCAAAGAGGTTAAAGAAAAAGAGTTGGCTGCTAGATTGGACAAATAAGACAGTGGGGACCTTGGGCATAGTTGGTTTTGAAATATGGTGGCATCTGTAGCCAGGTAGCAAGGAGTTAAGGAACAATCAAATGATGAGGAAGACCAAAGAGCTGGTTTAGCCATTGCTGCATTTTGAGGTTGCTTAGTGGCCTCTCTTGTTGAAAAGAAGTTACTCCATGGTTTTCATGCTCCTTTCAAGATGGAGCTGGGAAAATTTTCTCCCAGCATTCTTTCACCAGAGAAACTACATTGGAATTTCAGTTGTTTCCCCTTTCATAGAACTTTAAATCACCCTATGCATTATAATTTTTTGAGAGATAATTTCTGTTTCCCCTCCCTGGTTGTTCTTTCCCCACTCCGCATTTTTGCCATGGCAAAGGTTTGCAGTTGGATGAAGAGCAGAAGTCCTTTACAAAACTTTTCCCTTCCTGGCTTTTGTTTTCCAAATCCTGAGCCTCTCCAGAGAATTGTTATGGTGTCCTAGAGAGTGTAAGGCAAGAAAGATAATATTTTTGAGAAAATCAAGAAGGATTTCCCTAAAACTAAAGAGAAATTTCTTTGGCTGGGGACAAGAGAGACAAATTTGAGAGCTTGGACAACCACAGGTATCTATATTCTTCATGCTGACAGTTCCAGGAGAGGAGGAAGATTTCAGATAACTGAGCTGAGGGAGGGAGGCTAGACCAAGGCTTCGACTCCTGGCTGACCAAGGCTTCCCAGCTCCCAGCATAGCCAAGAACCTGCAGAATCTGAAGAGCTGAAGGGAACCTGTGACCTGGCTCTGTTCCATCTCAGTGATACCCTTGGATTTTCCTGAGGGCCACTCTGATGACTTAGCACACCTTGAGGTAGAATCTTAGCACATTCCAAAGAGTAAGGGAAGGGTCTCAAGAATATCTGGGGTTGAATTTTCCACCAGCTTAGCAGGACGAGGCTGGTTGCTTTATTAAAAATAATGATGTGCAGGGTTGTTTGCTCACCTGAGTTTGTGGATTGAGATTTATGCCTGCTGCACTAGAGGAAGTCAAGTTTATATTCTCAAGTAAGAAGAGTGCTTTCTTCATCTGGGAAGAAAACCAGTGGGGGTAGAATGGGTATCTCTAGATGATGTGACAACTGGTGTGTAGTTAGTAGTCAGTTTGGTAGGATGGGTAGAGGAGGGAAAAAGACAATGACATCATTTTCTGAGAAAATGGATTTTAGTTCATCTCTGTTGCTTAAGCTTCCCACATCTTTGGCCAAGGTATTTCATCTCCCTGGGCCTCAGTTTCCTCCTATGTAAATGGAAAGTGTTACATTAAGTGAGTGCTAAGGCTCCTCCCACATCCTGAGATCCTTTGGCTTCATTCGCGTTTCTCTCATGGCAAATTGAGTTTCTTATCTCTAAGAAATGAGGTGTATTAAGCAGCCCCATTGCTGCTGAGCTACATTTAACTCGGCCTAGCACATGCCAGAAAATAGCAAGCTGGGGGACAGTTAGCATCACTGGGGAGGCTATATGTATGCATTTTAATCTGCACAGATCCAGGATTTCAGATACAGTGCATCAGTCCATGCAGATTTAATGGGGGTGGGGGCAGAGGGTGATGAAACCACCAAATTTGCTCTTTAAGACTGGGCCATCTAGTGAAAATGGGTTTTCATACTAGTCTCAGAGGGCTAATTTATCACTCTGGAGAGCAATTTCTCATTAACACAATGTCAATACTGCTGGGGATTGGCTAGACCACCTTTGGAAGAGGTTAAATTACCTTTTAATCAACATATGGAAGAATAAAGCTTCTGTTCCATCATGACATAACAACCTTGCTAATTTGACATCTTCTGAAAGCCAAGGCAATTCTAACTACACCTGTGTGATGCGACCAGAATCGTTTCCAGAGAGGCAGAAGACAGGAAAGAAGGGTTTCTGTGGCTGTTATCCGAACTGGTATAATTGATGTGGGTGCAGTGGGTTATAGCTAATGGTCTGTGTTTAATTATGGAGGCAGTGACACAAGGCCTCAAGGATGATAAGGCACTAACCAGATGATGTACCACTTTCTCAATTCTGAGCTTGCTGAGTGACTGGATAGAGAGTCAGTACAACAGTAACGTGGTCTAAAGTTCATGTTTCTCCTGGAAACAGTCGCACAGACCTCAGGTGAAAGTGCTTTGAAATCCATTGCTCTGGAAATCACTTCTCCATTTAAACCAGGATGACTTACATTGATATATGTCCAAAATTCATTATTAGCTGCTTTGAAAGTATGGGACTTCCATTTTGTCTCACTCCCCAGAGCAATGAAATAACAAGCAAACAAAGAAACAACCTTTTATCCACTAGCTTGAAAAATAATGACAGTAACTGTTACAGAACTGCATATCCATATCCATTCTCAACTTTTGGCAATAGACCCTTCAGTTTTTAGCCAGACGCATGGCTGTCTAGCTGGAGACTACATTTCCCAGCCTCCATGGCAACAATGTGAGGCCAGGTGACTAAGTGTTAACCAATGAGAAAGGAGTAGATTGACGTGTGTAATGTCTGGATCATGCTATGAACGGAAACTGCTCATCTTCCATTTATTCTTTTCTCTTTTTGTGGGTAAGAATGAGGTTGTGGTAAGTGGTGATTCAGTTTCAACCTTGACAATAAGGAAGACACCCTATGGGATGATGGGGTAATAAGAGAAAAAAAACCCTGGGTCCTTAGTTGACCTTGAGGAATAAGGTCATTCTATGTCCATCAACTGCCTGCAAGCTTGGGCTTTCATCTGACCAGATCTTCTATCCTGTTGAAGCCACTGTTATTTTGATCTCTGTTAAAATGAACACAGTGATTTACATCAGTAAAGCACTTTCCAATATGAAAAACATGTTCTTTCATATGTTTTATCTCTTAGTTGCTCGAAACACCCAGGTGAAGTAGACAGAGAAGTCATTAGAGATTCTATTTGACAGGAGGAAATGGAGGCTCAGAGAGGACATGGCTTTTGTCCTCAGTCACACCTACAGAGATACAGAGCCACATCTTGCACCTGGATCTTCCAACTCTGAGTCCAGTGTTCCTTTTACTATCATATTGCGCACCCTACCTTGGAAACCTCAAGTGATAGTAGTGCATGAGAGGGCACTCTCCATTCATTGAAATGTTGTTTTGATCACTTAAGAGTCCCACCCTCATATAGCTTCTCTCCCCTCCCTTCCACCTCCTCCAGACCATCCCCAAAACAGTAAAGAAAAGCTCCATAAGGAAGATTTTAAAAAAATGGTTGATGGCATTGCTTAAAATGAGAACAGTCTGGGGTCAGCGGTGGTTGGGGAAGTGCAGTGGGAGGAGTATTTTATCAATGACATTGTTTAGAATTGCCAGAACATTGGAGTAATAAAAAGCAGAGCAACTTTCAGTCAGTTTTATTATTGTTTCTGAATTCTCAACAGGCGATAAACTCCTTATTGCCTGTACCCCCTTTTTGCCTGCACACTGGATGGCCCACTTCCATTACCACCCCCTTTAGTATATCACAAAATAATAGTTACGAAAGAAAGAAAATAATAAGGCATTAAAAACCCAGTTAACTTCTTCCTTGCTCTCTGATATGTATACACATCCAGGAAATGGCTGGCATGTTTGTACCAATCGCCGCCTGTTCCATTTAGAAGAGCTTCTGTAAAGAAGAGGAAAGCTTGTTTGTTTCCTTGGGCTTTTCCTCCCCTCTTATCTCCATAGTTACAAGAGTTGGTTCTGTATAATTTTTTGAAGCTGGCACCTTGCCCAACTCAAATTGATTATAAAGGTTGGGAGGGACAGTTGAGATCTGCGGCTTGATTCCTGGGTAAGTTGGCTGTTTAGAAAGATAGCATTGACAGCCAAGATAGCCTGCAGATGGGAAGGCAAATCTGGAGATTCCGTTTTTTATTATGGAGCCCATGAATGACTCACTAGTTTGGGCTCTTCCTTGGAGAAACATAGAAAGATAAGTGCCTGGGAGAAATCAGCCAAAAGGTTCTTTCCTCAGAGGCTTTATAGTAAGTAGGGTTGCCAGATTAAATACAGGACACAAGTTAAATTTGCATTTCAGATAAACAACAAATACTTTTTTTAGGATAAGCATGTCCCCAGATAGTGTATGGGATATACTCATACTGAAAACACAGATGCTCAGTTATATTTGCATTTCACATAAACAAGGAATAATTTTTTTGGCATAAGTATGTCCCATGAAATATTTGGGTCATACTTAAACATTATTTACTGTTGATCTGAAATGCAAATTTTAGCAGAGAACCCTGTATTTTTGTTTGCTAAATCTGGCAGCCCTACTTACAGAAATCTAGCAAGATCTTTAAAAAATGGTTTCTTTCAATTCAGGAACAGTCAATCTTGTTTTTCTCTTAAAAGATTCTGTAGGCTGTTGTATTTTATTTATTGGTGTATGAGAGTACAGGAGGGACAAGTCTCTTCACCTGTGTAAACCTTATCTTTCTAAAAGGAAAGGATTAAATGGTTTTTTGAAGGATTCTCTAGTCCTATGTCCTTCCCATGCTACTGATATCTTGATGGAATTAATTTTCCCCTGAGTTAAAATAAATTGGTGCTATCTGAAAAAAATAAAATTCAAGCCACATATTATAATTTTAGATTTTCCAGTAGTCACATCATAAAAGTAAAAATAAACAGGTGAAATTAATTTTATTTAACCAATTATACTAAAACAGTATCATTTCAATATACAATCAATATAAAAATTATTAATGAGATAGTTTACATTCTTTTTTTGTATCTTCAAAGTCTGGTGTTTATCCTTATAGTACATCTCAATTGGACTAGACACATTTAAAGTATCAATTGTGACATGTGGCTCAATGTCTACCATGTTGGACAGCACAGGTATTATAGGCTAAATAAATAGATAAACAGGCCAGGCACGGTGGCTCACGCCTGTAATCCCAGCACTGTGGGAGGCCAAGGCAGGGAGATCACTAGATCAAGAGTTCAAGACCAACCTGGCCAACATGGTGAAACTCTGTCTCTACTAAAAAAATACAAAAAATAGCCGGGCATGGTGGTGCATGCCTGTAGTCCCAGCTAATTAGGAGGCTGAGGCAGGAGAATCACTTGAACATGGGAGGTGGAGGTTACAGTGAGCCGAGATCGTGCCACTGCACTCCAGCCTGGGCAACAGAACAAGACTCTGTCTCAAAAATAAATAAATAAATAAACAGATAAACTTTAAAGAGTTAGGCAAATTTAAGAATGAGAGATCTATAAAGGCTTATGCAGAGAACTTACACTATCATGGAACATATTCATAGGTTTTTAACAATATACAGTTAATCCTTATTATTCACAGATTCTTTAGTTGTGAATTTGCCTACTTGCTAAAATTTATCTGAAATCCCAAAATCAATATCGTCATCAGTGAGCGTGCACATGCACAGAGCAGTTAAAAAGTTGAATTGCCCAATATGCATATGCCCAGCTGAGTTCGAATGAGGTGACACTCTTGTCTTCTTGTTTTAGTTCTCAAACTGTAAACAAGTGTCCTTTTCACATTCTATTTAGTGCCACATTTTTGGTATTTTTATGGGCTCTTTTGTTGATGATTCGCTGTTTAAAATGGCCCCCCACGCATAGTGCTAGAGTGTTATCTAGTGTCTGAAGTGCTGTCTAGTATCCCTAAGCCAAGAAGGCTGTGATATGCCTTATGGAGGAAGCACGTGCATTAGATAAGCTTGGTCCAGGCAGGAGTGACAGCTGTTAGCTTTGAGTTTTATGTTAATGAGTCAACAATGCATGTTAAAGAAGGTGTCTTTAAACAGAAACACACAAGAAACAAGGTTATTTACTGATCCAAAAATGTTGTGACCAGAGGCTCACAACTAGAGGTAATAATTCAATATTCACCAAGTCAGTGTTCTGGGTGACTTTACAGAATATAACTAAAGCAAATAATGAGAATAGAATGTACATTATTTTTTTAATAATAGTTTTAGATTTACAGAAAAATTGAGCGTTTTCACCTCTTATTAACACCTTACAATAGTATGGAACAGTTGTTACAGTTAATGAACCAATATCCTCCATCCATTGTTGTTATTATTTGCTAAAGTCTATAGCGTATTCAGATTTCCTTAGTTTGTACTTAATGCCCTTTTTTTTTTTCTGAATATGAGGGTGCCACATCATATTTAGTTGTAATGTCTTCTTAGCCTCTTCTTTGCCATGATAGTTTCTCAGAATTTCCTTGTTTTTGAATGATTTTGATAGTTTTAAGGAGTACCGTTCAAGCGTATTGCAGGCTGTCCCTCCACTGAATTTGTCTGTTTTTTTCATGGCTAGATTGGGGTTATGGGTTTCTAGGAGAAAGATCACAGAGGTAACATGCCATTTTTAATCATATTATATCAAGGATGTATACCATCAAGATGATTTATGACTGTTGATATTGGCCTTGGTCACTTGGCTGAGGTAGTGCTTGTCAGGTTTCTCCGCTGTAAAGTGACTCTTCCCTCCCCTTCTTTCCATACTGTGCTCTTTGGAAAGAAGTTACTCCGTGAAGCCCACACTTAAGGAATGGGGAGTTATGCTTCACCCCTTTGAGGGCAGAAATGACATGATTTATTTGAAATTCTTCTGCATAGAAGACTGGCCTCTCATTCACCATTTGCTGATATATTCAATCATTTATTTATGTCAGTATGTACTAAGGATATTTATTTTATTGTTTGGGTTATAATCTAATGCTATCTTATATATTTTGATTTTCAAGGGCACCTTTGTGCCTTACAGACTTTTGTAAATTCAAAACAAATTAAACAGAATATATTTAGATGATTCTCCAAAGTTGAATTATTAAGTCAAAGAGTGTGTAAAATTTTTGATGTACATTGATACATTTTATAAACGCGTGTGCTGCTAATTCAATGTACGCCTGGTGTCAAAAGAGAATCCCCCAAGCTCTGCCCACTCCCCAATCCTTGAGACTCCCATTTAGTGTTCTTTGGAGAAACAGAAAGATCCAAATCACGCAGTGAAGCAATTGTTTGGTTTTCTTCTTATGACATTTGGTTTTTCTTTTTTCTGACATGAATCCAGATATACCACAGACAAATCTGGGCCCCAAAGACTTGTAATCATACTAGCTGACATTTACATAGGGCCTCCTATGTGCCAGGCACTTTTCCAACAGCTTTATCTGTATTAAACAATTTAATTCTCACAATGCTAAGAGGGATATCTGGTGGGCTCCATTTTATGGATGGAGATCCTGAGGCACAGAAAAGTTAACCAACTTGCCTAAGGTCATTTGGCTTGTACATGGTAGGGACAGAATCTGAACTCAGGCAGTCTAATGCAGGGAGACATTCTCTTGGCACCCCCAATGTGACTAAGTAATATGAAAACTCTTAATGAACCAGTGCCTTCATTCTTGTTTACTATTACTCTTTCTCAACAGCAGCATTATAAAGGGTGCTCCTTTGTCATATTCTCGTCTATTTTTTTTTTTTTATTTTCAAGTTTCCATTATCGAAAAGCTTGTCTGGTTTAAATGGATCAGAGGACACTATGAATAAAGGTCACTTTCTTTATTGACAAGTTTTCCCAAAGAGAAATTTGCATTTCTGTTGATAAAAACCGTATCACAGATACAGGTGATGGTCCAATGTTTTAGCAAACAAGTAAGTGCAGGGTGCCAAGCTGAGCTCAGCAGAACTGAAACTAGGGCTTCCCTTGCTCCATGAGGACCAACCTTCCCTTGCCACCTCAGGGATTCCTGAAAACAGTCTTGAAAAGTGCACATGATCTTAGGAAGTATTTTCTTTTTCTTTTGTTTTCTTTTTGTTTTAAAATAAAAAAGGTCAGTTCCTTATCTTTCTGTATTTAATGTCTAGGAATTGTCCTTCCTGTACAAGTAAGGGGGCTCTGGTTGTCTTCAATAGCTGGAAAAAGCAAAAAAGATGATTAAAAAAAAATACCTGGCCCTGCACAGCAGCTCATGCCTGTAATCCTGGCATTTTGGGAGGCCAAGGCAGGAGGATTGCTTGACCCCAGGAGTTCCAGACCAGACTGAGCAACTCTAAAATTTTTTAGAGATCCCGTTCCTAAAAAAAATTTGTAAAAATTTATCCAGGCATGGTGGTGCACACTTGCAGTCCCAGCTCCTGGGGAGGCTGAGGCAGGAAGATTGCCTGGGCCCAGGAGTTTGAGGCTGCAGTGAGCTGGGATCGTATCACTGTACTCCAGCCTGGGCGACAAAGTGAGATTTTATCTCTTAAAAAAAAAAATAGCCTTTAAAAATGTTATCTTCTCCTCTATCCCTATTATAACTGTATTAGTTATGGTAACAGTAGAATCTTGGTGGATGAATCCACTGGTTGTTAATTTCTCACTAATGTCAAGTCCAATGCCAGGCTCTTGCTCAGAAGGTCGCCTTCCACTGTCTCCTTCAGAGGCCCAGACTTCTTCCAGTGTGCTTAAGGGCCTCAGAGTCAGTGGCTGGGGAAAGAGACTCTACAGAAGGCACACTTGCTGCTTAAACACCTTAGCCTGGAAGGGCAAAATGTATTTCTACTCACATTACACTGATAACAGGCAGTCTTCTAGTGGGATCCCCTGAAGTGTGGGAAATGGACTCCCTGGCTGGGCAGCTGCTTTTCAGCCACAGCTCTACAAAACGGAAGTGACAGGCAATCCTGGTGGCAAGCTAGTCATCTCTGCCATGAGGGCCTGAGCTGGAATGAGTTCCGATTTCTCAAGATGCTAATGAAACTGGGAAGGGGCAAAAGACACTCTGTTGAAGGGTGGGCACTGACCCCATGCCCTCTGCTGATGTGTATCACATGTCCATAGACTGTCATTGGCTAGTGACATGAGAGGAGAGCTATCTTTCTGTGCACCAGGCACGGAGATCCTGGGGAAAATCAGGATCCTGGGTGACTTGACCATGAAGTGAACACAAAATAAGAAAAGAAAAATTAATATAGTATGTAGAGCAGATAAATGGGAGAAGTGGGGAGGTGGGATGGTTTATCCACAGGCACTGATTTCGTTAAGCAACGGAAACACTGTCTGATATTTTGGAAAAAAACAGAACAAATCCCCAGACTAGATGCTGTCTACCCACATTGCTTTTTGCAGGACACTTCACCACTCTGGGGCTTAGTTTATGCAAAAATGATGTGCTGACCCAATTGTTTTGAAAGTGTATTCGGTGATCCTAGGACTTATAAACTATCAAATGGTAATGAGCACTTTCAGAGCCATGAAAAAAGCCGCCTGTTATACATCTTGATCTGGCTGGTAGTTACACAGATGTGTTTACTTTGTAAAAATTCAGTGAACCATATGCTTATGATTTGTGCACTTGTCTTTATGTATGTTATTCTTCAATTTCAAAAGTATATGAAGGAATAAAAAAGCCGGTCACTATTTCCACCCCTTTTCAAACATGGAGTCCAATATAGTTTTCAACATTCAATTCAGGCTACAAAACATGCGTGGGATTTAGTCAATCTTTTTTAGGCATGTCCCCAAGACTTCCAGCCCCTCTACTCAGTGCCCCTGAAATAGAGGGAAGGCAACTGTCTGCTTCAAATATACTCAGATTTTTCTAGAATTTCTGATTCCCATAGCAATCAAGCCAATGGAAGAAGGAAGCAGGGCCAAATATGGCCATAATCTTTAAGGCCACTGACATTTTCTGTGACTCTTGGCAGAATCCTCAGCAGATTTCTTTTGGTGCTGTGCATCTCACATCTCTTACCACCGGCCACACCTGTAGGCCACTCTGAATGCTCCCTGCCTTCAGGTAGTTCCTTGCTGAGAGTTCATGCTGCTGCCACCACGTGACCTTATCTGCAGGCCAACTAGATTGGGCAGAAGTGGACACATGACCAAAGGGAAGCAGATCTACAGGTGACCAGAAGCCAAGAGGTGGACTCAGTAAACGTTTCACAGAAGTAGAGATGACTAAGGTTGACTGGAGCAACTCCAATCATCCTGGGGATGTGGTACAGAGTCAGGCAGGTGGGTGAGGGCAGAAGTGGAAAACATGTCTGAGAGCAGGCAGGCAGCAAAGCCTTTGAGGAGGAAGAGGCATGAGTGGCCATGACCATGAATAAGCTTAGAATCCACAGAAACCAAAGGATTAGCAGGCTAGAAGGTAAACCAGCTACTTGGCAGGAGCAGGCACAGAAGTCTCGAGGATGAGGGCACAGAGTCACAGGAATGGCAAGCCCACAGGCAGCAGCCATGAAGCCACATGCTACCAACGAAGAGGTTCCACAACTCCAGTCCATTGCCCATGAGGCCACCTGTACTGCCATTCCTCCTTTCCCTTTTAGGCATAAGCACACGATCAAGATTTCCAACACTTTTATTTGACTTCTCCCTTCCCCTATCCATCAAATAGGGTTAATAATAATGCTCACTTAGCGTTTTATGGAGATTAAATAAGTCAATACATGTAAGGCACTTAGTGCCTTCTATATATTAAGTGCTCAAAAACATTTGCTGTATTGAGGGTAAAGAAGAAGATGATTTTCACACGTGTTCTTAAACCCGCAAGAACCAAGTCAACCAGAATCTTCGTTACTTTGAAACAAAAGAAAATAAAATTTTAACTGGTATTTCTAACTCTAAGATACGTGGCTCAAAGCTATTCTGGCTTTACCTCCACTCATAACTTCCAAACACAGCCCAGCTTCCTCACTTGGGGCCATCCTCTAAAATGGCCGATTGTCTGGTTTCTTGGATCTTGGTGGCTGCACCATCATATGGACATTTTAGGTGTTAGAGCCCTCTGGCAAGCTGGAATCAGGGATGAGGAGAAGGGAGACACGCTGGACATACAGATGTACACTTAATATGAAAAAATGACTCTTAAAGTGAACAATAAACTCACAAATGTGTGCCCCACTGACACAGTTGTCTAATGTATGTCTTCCTCAACTGAAACCCTGCCATCTTGATGCCTGTCAAAATGCTAAGCTGCCAGGACCTCCAGGAAAAGATAATTGTCTTAGATGGAGTTCCTCCAGAAGCTGACCTGGACACGATGGCTCAAGCACACATAGCTGATTTGAGAGCTGGTCCAAGGAAACACTGTAAAGGAGTAGGAATATGAAATAAGGAAGAGAAGGCAGCAAATAAATGGTGTGGGATCAAGCCAATGATTGCTGTGGCCAACTGGCATTAATTTCCCAGTACTTCTGGCCTGCCACATGGGAGGGTAACACAGACCTCTGGGACCAGAAAAGGCAAGGAAATGCAGGTTCTGGCAAGTGGAAGTCAGGCTGGAATGCATCACAGTGGTAAGGGTGGGGGGATACAGGCAGAAGACTGACAGTGTCTGACGGGATAGCCCAGGCCTCCTTTGAAGTTGTGGCTATGTTTGCATTTCTAGGGATCAGGTGTTACCTTACAAGCCATACTGACAAACAACCATTCTTCATTTTCCAAATCATTTGGGTTGAGACAAATGTAATGGTTTCCCTAAAATGGTAATTGTATTTTCCTGGAAATCGACACAGGTTTGTTTATATGCCACTTACATGTTGCAGCACATAGCACGTGCAGATCTTGAACATCTTGAAAAGGCAGTACAGAGACCCAGCACAAGTCTGTTCACAGACCTGCCCAGAGGATACCAAATGGTATGTTATTTCCTCCTCTCAACTGCATGTCACCAACAAAGGAACCCTACATGCTGGAAGTGAGGCTTTTTGGAGATCTCGCAGCAGGCTACAGACGTGAGATTTATGCCAGTAAAAAGGTCTGGCATCCTTTCTGCAATGTGTCAGTGGCACGGATGAATACTCAGGATGGGGGAGGTTGCTATTTTAATTTACATGCTATTGCTACCCGTTTTGGCTGGGTTACCCAGAATGCCCCAGATACCTATTTGAATGGGAAGTGTTCCATATTTGTAAGACAGACCATCTTGTGGAAATTGGTGTTTTGTCACTCTCCTGAACAGTGTGAAATTAGGAAAATGGCTTGTGTGTCTTGTTTGTGTTATAGAATTCTAGCATTTTTTTTCTCCCTGTTTTTCTTTCTTATTAGCATTTTTTTTCCAAGGGAGTTGAGAAAAACCAAAAGATCCTTTTCACCACTTTTTCAGAATCATCCTACACGAAAAATGCAGGCTTCCATTACATCTTAATTATTGTTTGCAAAAACTGTAAGTAGTTTTACACCATGATTTCTATATACTACTGAAATTGCTTGGTAGAAATTTGAAAGCTACCAAAAATCATTTTTTGTTTTTGCAAATATCTTCTTTTTATTTTTCTCCTGGAATACTGATATAGTAAATAAAAGTGGTCCTTTGTTCTAGGCCCATATGCTGATCTGATTCACTTTAGATAATTTGCTCATAGAAGCCATATAATTTCTTTTATATTCTATTATTTTGCAACATATTTCTATGCAGTACTGAGTTATCACATCTTTACATTTCAGTTTTATACAATGAATTTTGTCTGTAGAACACTCAGCTTTCCATATATAATATGCATGCATATTTAAAATGATAAAAAGCAGCATTCAAGATTCCAATGAGAGTCTCATATAATTGCAGTGATGTAATATAACATAATGCAATAAAAATGCAATTTATCCCAAGGACGTATTTGGCAGAACGCAAAGGTCACTCTTTTCTGACCCTAATTTTCAAGCTACTGTCTGCCATTTACATTGTATATCATTAAGAGCACACACAACCATATCATGTCTTTTGGGGGCCAATTTTACAGAAATTATGTGTCTCTGTGGTTTGTTTGGATGATGGGGCGTTCAGTCTACACTAGGAATGTCATATAGACAACCTCCCCTCACTCCCTGCCTATCACCAGAATGCTGGAAGTAAATTAGAGAAAAGAGACTAGACAGTCCTTCTGAGAGATTCTGAAAGAATAGACAGCAGACTTCCAGCAATAAGACAGACTGAGCTTGTGAGCAAGGCCCCTCATCTCACTAACACATAGAGCTGCAGACAAAACATATCCTCCAGAGTTTAAATACATATATGAACTCAGGAAAGGATGCAGGGGAAATCCTCAAGTGCTGGACAGGAAGAAAGGAATCAAAGTCAGAGCAGTAAGGCCAAACAGGTACTATTGCATACCATGAAGATTTCATACAGAGATACAGGCACCACAGACTGGTTCTAATACCAGTGTGGTATGGGAAATGAGGCTTCAGACTTTGATGGGGCAGGGGAGCTGGCATCTTAGACAGCTGTCCTATCTAGGCTTTGAAAAGGAGATTAGAAAGGTTGCCAGGGAAGCAATCCTGACCCAGGGAAGTTATGAGGAAGCTTGTATCTGGGCTCTGGGGTGGAAACAAGTCATCTGCAGGAAATTAAAACCTAGGATTGCACTCTACTGAATGTAGAATTCGAACTGACACTACCTGGATGGCACAGGAAATCCAAGCCAAACAACTAACCTAAAAACAGATCTGGAACCTTGGAAACCTTCAGAATTCCTAAACTGAAACAAATGCCAAACCACTCTGTAGGTCCATTTTCACAACTCTCAGTGAATCCTCAGTGACTCTCAGGACTTCTTTAGGAAAAAGAAATCTCCTAAAGATAAATTCACAATAAAAAATTCTAAATGTATAGAAAAATGCACCCATTGTGAGGGAGGTTTAGAAAACTTACCAAACACTGGGCGCGGTGGCTCAAGCCTGTAATCCCAGCACTTTGGGAGGCCGAGGCGGGTGGATCATGAGGTCGAGAGTTCGAGACCATCCTGGTCGACATGGTGAAACCCCGTCTCTACTAAAAATACAAAAAATCAGCTGGGCATGGTGGCACGTGCCTGTAATCCCAGCTACTCAGGAGGCTGAGACAGGAGAATTGCCTGAACCCAGGAGGTGGAGGTTGCGGTGAGCCGAGATCGCGCCATTGCACTCCAGCCTGGGTAACAAGAGCGAAACTCCGTCTCAAAAAAAAAAAAAAAAAAAAAAAAGAAAACTTACCGAACAAGAGATTTAGTACCCCAATTTGAATATAATAGATTAATCTTAAATAGACTATAAAATAAGTATATTTTAAATGATTGAAGACATAAATAAGAGAAGAGAAGCCAAAATAGCAGCCCAAAACAATATGAAAAAAGAATCAGAAAGATATGAGAGAATCAGAGTTTCCAGTTGTGAAAAATGGAGTCATGGAAATTGGTGAACAGGTTAAACAGTAGTCTAGACAAAGGTGAAAAGAAAATTAGTGAACTAGATGGTATATATGAGAATATTACCCAAAATGTGGCACAAAGAAAGGGTGAGGGGAGAGAGCAAGAGAGAGAGAGAGAGAGAGAGAGAGAGAGAGAGATATGAACTATGAAAGTGATTTGGAGGAAGTTCCAACATATGTCTAATTAAAGTTGCAGAATAAAAAATTAAAGGGAAATGGTGAGAAGCAATATTTTCCAGGACTGAAAAGAGACATGTGTTTCTAGATTAAATAAAACATATCATGTCCTAAGCAAGATAAAGTAAAACAAATACACACCTAGATAAATGCCAAACTACAGAATGTCTGAGAAATTGAGAAAATCTCTAAAGAAACCATAGAGGAAAAAAATAAAATAACTTGCAAAGGAAGTATACAGGTTATAATTCAATCACATGAACACATCTAACAGAAAAAAGAAGCTGGGAAATATGGCTCAGTTGTGTGTCTGAGAAGACAAGAATGTATCTTTTGAAGAACAGAGACCATCTTTGACCATAGCATAATTTCACCTTTTGCATATTGAGCTCAGACCTATGGAATAAGAGAGGAAGAAATACACTCTTGGGAGATAAAACTTTTCTAATAATCCTCAAACCATATCATTCAAAGCACTGAAACTTCCCTCTCTAAAATTATTTTGGATTTGCTGTGATAAATGGTGATAAAGGAATTCTCCTACTCAGATTAAATATAACATGGTTTAGAAATGGATTTTGTCCAACTTAAATTAATGGAGAAGTGGAAATTGAACAACCTGCTTCTGAATGACTCTTGGGTAAATAATGAAGTTAAGGCAGAAATCAAGAAGTTCTTTGAAACTAATGATAACAGAGACAACATACCGGAATCCCTGGGACACAGCTAAAGCAGTGTTAAGTTCTGGTCAGGGCAATTAGGCAAGAGAAAGAAAGAAAGAGTATTCAAATAGGAAGAGAGGAAGTCAAACTGTCATTGTTTGCAGATGACATGATCCTATATCTATAAAACCCCATTGTCTCAGCCCAAAAGCTTCTTAAGCTGATAAGTAACTTCAGCAAAGTCTCAGGATACCAAATCAATGTGCAAAAATAACTAGCATTCCTATATACCAAAAACAGGGAAGCAGAGGGCCAAATCATGAAGGAAATCCCATTCTCAATTGCTACAAAAAGAATACAATACCTAGGAATACAGTTAACAAGGGAAGTGAAGGACCTCTTCAAGGAGAACTACAAACCATTACTAAAAGAAATCAGAGAGGACACAAACAAATGAAAAACATGCCAAGTTCATGAATAGGAAGAATTAGTATGGTGAAAATAGCCATACTGCCCCAAAGCAATTTATAGCTTCAGTGCTATTCCCATTAAATTACCATTGACATTCCTCACAGAATTAGAAAAAACTATTTTAAAATTCATATGGAACCCAAAAAGAGCCCAAGTAGCCAAGACAATCCTAAGCAAAAAGAACAAAGCTGGAGGCCTCATGCTTCCTGACTACTACAGGGCTACCATAACCAAAACAACACGGTACTAGTACAAGAACAGATACATAGACCAAAGGAACAGAATAGAGAACTCAGAAATAAGACCATGCACCTACAACAATCTGATCTTCGACAAATCTGACAAGAACAAGCAATGGAGAAAAGATTCCCTGCTTAATAAATGGTGCTGGGAGAACTGGCTAGCCATATGCAGAAAATTGAGACTGGATCCTTTTCTTACACCATGTATAAAAACTAACTCAAGACGGACTACAGACTTAAATATTGTTCACTTCCATCAAAATGGCCACAATTTGGTCATAAAGAAATGATGACAATCTTGGTTAACTCCTTTGCTGAAATGTAGACAGATAGCCTACAGCCTTTCCCTGGTTTATAGATAGCCTACAGCCTTTCCCTGGTTTAACAACAGTTTGACAGCCCTATCAAAAAGTTAACTGCCATGAATAGTGATGGATGTACAGGGAAACCAACAGAGATTAAACATGTAGGCCCCTCACCTATACAGCTCCCTTCCAAGACCCTGGAAAGATCCCTATCACTGTGCTCACATGTCATTTGTTTTTATAAATTTTTCAAAAATAAGATGTTCTCATTATAATCTGTTAAGTTCTCTGTTTCTTTTTAGTTCTACTCCCTCTCCATCACACTTCCCTTCAAGTCTGCTGGTGTTGAAGTGGCCAAGGACATTTTTGAGCTCAGGCTGAGGGGAATTTGAGTTGGGGAATACATTTAGTTTATTCTTAGTGGGAGATGTTCATGTGGTTTATAGTGACTTATACATATAGTTAACTTATTGCTAGCCATCTTGGTATAGAATTGGTTCTAGAATTCTACACACTGTGCCAACATATCCAGCATTGTGACACAAAGACTCGGCACACAATATGACTCCTAGGCTGTCTTAATTCATTTTCTGTTGCTTATAACACCTGAAATTGGGTAACTTATAAAGAAAAGGAATTTATTGCTCGCAGTTATGGAGGCTGAGAAATCCAAAGTCAAGGGGCCACATCTGGTGAAGGCCTTCTTGCTGCTGGGGAGTGTCCACAGAGTTCCAAGGTGGCACAGGGCATCACATGACAAGGGCCTCGGTGTGCTATCTCAGGTTTCTTTTCCTCTTAGAAAGCTACCAATCCCACTCCCAGGAGAATCCATTAATCCATGAATCTGTGAATAGATCAAGCCACTCATGAAAGCAGAGCCATCATAATCTAACCACCTGTGGAAGGCTGTATATCTCAATACTGCCACATTGGGGGTTAAATTTCAACATGAGTTTTGTAGGGGACAAACATTCAAACCATAACATATCCACTTTGAGATATCAACTGGACCTCTGGCACCTAGTACAAGATGTACATGAGTAGTGGAGAAGGAACAAAGTATGAAAAATACATAGGTTGATGCTGTGAACGATTCTTCCAAACAACAAGTACAAGGAATATACTTGATATACTGGGTTGAATATTGTCTCCCCAAAATTCATGTCCACCTAGAACCTCAGAATATCAGCCTTATTTGGAAATAGGATCTTTGCAGAAGTAATTAAGATGAGGTCATACAGGTTTAAAGGTCATAAAGGTTTAAAGTGGGCCGTAAATCCAATGATTGGTATCCTTATAAGGGCTGTGTTGCCACTCAAATTTCACCTTGAATTGTAATAATCCCCACGTGTCAAGGGCAGGGCCAGGTGGAGATAACTGAATCATGGGGGTGGTTCTTTCTTTTGCTGTTCTCTTGGTAGTGAATAAGTCTCACAAGATCTGATGGTTTTATAAATGGGAGTTCCCCTGCACCAGCTCTCCTGCCTGCAGCCATGTAAGATGAGACTTTGCTCTTCATTTGCTTCTGCAATGACTGTGAGGCCTCCCCAGCCATGTGGAACTGTGAATCCATTAAGCCTCTTTCCTTTATAAATCACCCAGTCTTGGGTATGTCTTTATTAGCAGCATGAGAACAGACTAATATAGGGCAAATCATACAAAGAGAAAAAGGTCATGTGAAATCAGAGGCAGTGACTGAGTGATGCTGCCACAAGCCAAGCAATGCCAGGAACCACCAGGAAAGGGCAAGGAAGGATTTTGCCACAGAGACTTTGGAGAAAGTATGGCCCTCCTAGCAGCGTGATTTTGGACTTCTGGCCTCCAGAACTGTGAGGGAACACATTTCTTTTGTTTTAAGCTGCCCAGTTCATGCTCATTTTTTATGGCAACACTGGAAAACTAATGCATTTAAATACAGCATTTACAATTACAAGTGCATAATACATCTCCTTTCTTTTACTAATTGGAAGAAATCGAATTGATTTGGATTCCTTTATTGATAAGCACAAACCTGTAGCAATGCTATAAGCAGTAGAAATGTGTGTGTGAAGTTGCATATTATATGCATCCCAGCTATCAATAATTAAACAGAGAATTTCAATCAGCCATGACGGAGGTAAGGCTGAATTATTTCTATAGAAAATGACATTACAGAATTGTTGTCACATGAAGATGTGATCAAAGAGTATCTAGCCACGAAAAAAAGGAGGGGGAAAGGCAGTATACAGATATTTCAGGAAGATAATTAATACAAAATATTATGTTATTTTTCTTGTTTTTTGTTTGGGATATTTGCCATCTTTTTTGAAATTTACAATTTCTTGCAAGTTTTAGTCTCATCCTAAATAAATGTTCATACTTGTACCTAATTTTGTACTTGTTATTTTATATGGTTTTTGAAAGAGTTCCTTCCACCACCACCAAATTCTATAAGCTTTAGGTCTCACAGCACGCTTTTCAGAAATCTACAGGCAAGTTAAGCCCTCTGGAAGCTTATATTGTAAGTGAACCAAGTAATCTCTGGATTTACAGCTATCCTGCACAAACGGGATTTTCACGAGGTAAAATAAACAGCTCAAAAATTGCTTGTACTTCTCATAGTGGTTTCTCAACAAGAGTTCCAATGACATCTTAGGTGGGACAAAACTTGGTTATTCCAGAATATTCCTTGAACTTAAGAACATTTGGCATCCTTGGCAGTGTACTAGATGCCAGTAATAGGCTCCAGTCTGTGACAATCAGAATCATGAAATGAATCACTCTCAAACATTTTCAAATTTAATCTGGCTTGTTGAGGGGGAGAAATACTGCCTCCATTGAGAACTACTGCTACAGTAGGTGGCCATGAGATATTCTTTATAAATCCTATTATTTCAGATTGAGATCAAATTGGAATTGGACTCAAAGGCGAGGCCCCACCCGTTGTGTCTAACTTATAGGGCAGACTCACCCTGGCTCTTCCAAGTCAGCCCCTCTGTCCTCAAGTGAAGCCTGGGAAACACATCTTGAAAAGGCTCCCCATGTGACTCTGATGTCCACTGTAATTTGAGAGCACCCGTTCTCATCAGGGTGGTTGTGAACTCCAGAGAACATTTGGCAATATCCAGAGGCAGTTTTGGTTGTCACAACTGGGACGGGGTAGGGTGTTATTGGCATTCAGTGGGTAGAGGCCAGAGATGCTGTAAAACAGCCTACAGTGCACAAGACAGTCCCCACGACAAACATGAATCCAGTCCAAGATACCAATAGTGCCAAGGTTGAGAAAATCTGATCTAGACATTAGATGTCCCTGAAATTCTCTACGTCAATCTTGTTTTACTAAATCAAATTATATTTTAAGGGTTAGGAGATTTTGTGTCCATCAAGCCCCATGGCTTTCAACCAGGCTGACCTGCTGGGAGCCATAAGCAGTGTCATGCCCTGAGTTTTTGAGAGACATAGGGCTTGTACTCCATCCCTTGCCCACATCTGTCAGGCTGCCTGCCCTCAGCCCTTTTCAGATGCAACAAGGTTTGCCTGAGCCCCCAGGGAGTCCTGGTCTCTCCTAGCTACTCTAGATAATATGACACAGACAGACTATAAGTACTTACCAAATCATTTCTGGTTTATCCTTCATCTGTTTTTCAATAACAAAAAACAAACACGTATGCATTATAAATTTCCCTTGTAACCTGTAATATACTCTGTTTTATGCCTTATCTTTTAAAGTGTATGATTTTCCTCATGCCTTCTTACAGCCACATAGTACTCCATGATGCAGATGTACCATAGTTTATTCAACTGTGAACCAATGTACATTAGGGCTTTTCCAAGCTTTTGTTAATACAAATAATGCCACAGTGAATAAAATTATATATGCATTATTTCATATTCATGGAGGGGTTTCTTCAGAGTGTGTTTGTGGAAGTAAGTAAGATTGATGGGTCAAATGATAAGTGCAAATGTAATTCTGTTACCTATAGCCAAATTCTCATAAATAGTGGCGCCACTATTTTTCACTTCCACTGCAATGCAGAAGCATGCCTGTTTTCCCACAGCATTGCCAGCAAGGTATTTTGTTAAACTTTTCTATGTTTGCCCAAAGTATGGATAAAAATATGTAGTCTCAGTGTAGTTTTAATTTATTAAAATGAAGTTGAGCATATTTTCTTACACGTAAGAGTCATCCGTATGTGTTTTTCTGTGGGCTGTTTATATCTTTTGTCCACTTTTCTATTGTGTTTTTAATCTTTCCTCTTCCTCCTCCTCCTCCTCCTCCTCCTCTCCTTCCCCTTCCCCTCCCCCTCCCCTCCCATTCTCCTTCCCCCTCTTCCTCCTCCTCCTCCTCCTCCTCTCCTTCCTTTTCCCCTCCCCCTCCCCTCCCATTCTCCTTCCCCCTCTTCCTCCTCCTCCTCCTCCTCCTCTCCTTCCTTTTCCCCTCCCCCTCCCCTCCTGTTCCCCTTCCCCCTCTCCCTCTTCCTCCTCCTCCTCTTTTTCTCCTTCTCCTTCTTCTCCTTCTCCTTCTCCTTCTTCTTCTCTTCTTTAGACAGGCTCCCACTGTCACCCAGACTGGAGCACAGTGCTGCACTCATGGCTCACTGCAGCCTCGACCTCCTGAATCCAAGCCATCCTCCCATCTCAGCCTCTTGAGTAACTGGGACTACAGGTGTGTGCAACCCCACCTGGCTAATATTTATACTTTTTGTAGAAATGGGATTTCACCATGTCATTCAGGCTTGGTCTTCTTCTTGATCTTTAAAAGTTCAAACACATGAAAAAATGCTCACCATCACTGGTCATGAGAGAAATGCAAATCAAAACTACATTGAGATACTATCTCACGCCAGTTAGAATGGCGATCATTAAAAAATCTGGAGACAACAGATGCTGGAGAGGATGTGGAGAAATAGGAACACTTTTACACTGTTGGTGAGAGTGTGAATTAGTTCAACCATTGTGGAGGACAGTGTGGTGATTCCTCAAGGACCTAGAAATAGAAATTCCACTTGACCCAGCAATCCCATTACTGGGTATTCATCCAAAGGATTATAAATCGTTCTACTATAAGGACACATGCACATGTATGTTCATTGCAGCACTGTTTACAATAGCAAAGACCTGGAACCAACCCAAATGCCCATCGATGATAGACTGGACAGGGAAAATGTGGCACATATACACACCATGGAATATTATGCAGCCATCGAAAACGATGAGTTCGTGTCCTTTGTAGGGACATGGATGAACACCGCATGTTCTCACTCATAGGTGGGTGTTGAATAATGAGAACACATGGACACAGGGAGGGGAGCGTCATACACTGGGATCTGTTGGGGGGAAATAAGGGAGGGACAGTGAGGGGTGGGGAGTTGGGGAGAGATAGCATGGGGAGAAATGCCAGATATAGGTGAGGGGACGGAAGGCAGCAAATCACACTGCCATGTGTGTACCTATGCAACAATCTTGCATGTTCTTCACATGTACCCCAAAACCTAAAATGCAATAAAAAAGTTCTTTATATATGTGAGGGAAATTAGTGCAGAAACAAGCTTCTTTTGTAAACTGAAAAGGAAGTTTTAAAACTGGGAGAAATAAACACATAATCAACTAAAAAGCTGAAATTTTCTGCTACTTAGCAGGAGAAAATATGAGGATTAGGTCAAATACAGGCACATAAATGGAATGGGTTTTTGTTTTCTTCTTTTTTTATATATATGAAAATATAGTGTGAGCAGAGCTGTGACTCACTACATATGGCTGAGGTGCCAGAAAATTTCAAATCCAATGGGCTTTTCACGCTGGGCTTCTTAAAAGTGAGATCTGCTGCTGAGATGTAGCAAATTTGCCAACCAGCTCCTTTTTTTAAGAAAAAGATGATGATGTGATCTCAAAATGAAATATCTTAAAGAAGAAAACATGTATCTAGTTCTTAAATGCATTAATTAGAGGCATGAGTAGAGAATAGCTATTAAGTATCCCAAAAGCCAGGGGTTTCGTAATGAACAGTAATACCCTCTTGGCCCTCATTTGATTTTGGGGGGTATGTTTAAAGAACAGAATAGCAACAGAAAAATATGGAGCTCGAACTATTATGTCTAAATAAACATCTTGCAGCAATGATAACTTGGGAATGTTCTGAATTCAGAGAGTAAGATAGAGCATCCTCGGTAATGTTATGCAGAATCTGCACTGGTATTCTCTTAACAGGGAGTAAAGGGGCAACAGGAAAATAAATTAGCCACTCTAAGTGAAGGCAGCTTGATTATTCCCTTGAATCTCTGCTGGGGCTGAGGTGACCTGCAGCAACAACCTCCTCTAGAGATTGGGTCAAGTTCCATTCTCAACCTTGGAAAGAGACGGCAACACCAGTGGAGGCATATGAAATGGCCCCTCCACTCATGGAGAAGCCATATCTCTCTGCTGAGAGATGCTCAGCAGGATGCTCAAGCCAGCCATGTCTGTGAGGAAGAGAAGAAAAAGGTGAGCAGAGAATCCAGAGGTGATGCTTACTGCAATTTCAATGGCATGACGAACAAAACCTGATTGGAGTGGGTTCAAGAAACAGGAGAAAAAGTGAAGATGGCAAGTAGGGACAACTCATTCCAGCACTTCGGGTGTGAAAGAAGTGGAAAATTATGGCAATGACTGTCACTGAATTCATTGAAAGAGTTCTGAATGCAGAATTGAAGGAGGCATGTGTGTGTTTTAATTCATGAGGATAGTACAGCACATTTGTAAGCTGGCCCAGCTTTCTCTAGCACAGAGGGGGAAATTGCTGACGTAGGAGAGAATTGCTGGGGTAATTCCTTGAGCAGATGAGTGAGAGGGACCAGCTTCATGGGTCTGCACCCTGCGCAGGCTTCCAGGGCCTAGGCCTCTTACACTTGATACAATGCTCTGTCACGGTCTTCAAATTCGACATCACCTTCCATTTGTAAGTGGAGTCTGATGAAACATTGAGGCACGTGCCAGGGGACCTGGAGTCTCAGCTCACACACAGCCTTGCCTTCCCTCATGTCTCCAGGACAAGTTCTTGGCCACCTGCTCCCCAGACCTTTGGTGGCCTAGGCATCATCTGGTCTCCTGCTCCCTGGCCCTGCCCTACCAGCTCACTGTCCTATGCCCAGGGGTGACTTGGTGAGGAAAGTGGGAAAGGCCCGATTTCCCATGTCCTCCTACCCCCTACCGCCCACTGGTGGAGTATGGGCATTAGGGTGGCCTGGCTCAGGTGCACACCCTGGGGTGTCCCAGGGCAGGGTGTGATGGTGGCCATCCTGCCTCTGGTTGGCAGTGCCACAGCATATCCAGGAAGCTTAACAGAGGCTGCATCTTGGTGGGGTCAAGCCTCTCACCCACCCTGAATCCAAGTACCTAGTGTGCACTGGCATAGAGGTTTAACAATTCCTGAGGGTCATCCATCTGCCATGGAAAATCTGGCTTGACTTCCTCAGAGCTCACCCATCTTGGTACAGCAGGCAGCTATTGGGCCCAAGTGTGTACAGTAAAATGTGTGCTAACAATGATGTAAACATTTCATTTTGTCATTATCTAGAACGACCTTAAATAGCAAATAAAAGCACAATGACAGAGAGAGAGAGAGAGAGAGAGAGAGAGAGAGAGAGGAAGAAAGGAAAGAGCTTCATATTTTAGCACTCCCCCCAGCCTTTTAAACAAAGTACCCCACATTTTCATTTTGCACTAGTCCCACAAATTATGCACCCAGTACTGCACGTCATTAAAACTTCAAATAAACTGAATATTTACTATGTGCCAGGCACTGCGCTAAATATTTTCACATAAATGATCTCATCTGATTCTCTTGGAATTCCTGCCCTAATGACACTTTTCTTCAAGCTAAGGAAGTATATCCTTAAGCATGCAAGATAGTTAAGAAGGGATAGGCACTCAGGTCTGTCCATTGTCCTGGATAGCACCTTGAAATTCTCCAGCCAGCAGAAATGATGCATTGTGAGATAAGCCTGTTTCTTAATATTATCTCACCATTTTTAAGTTACCTATTAATCTCTAAAGAGTTCTGTTTTTCCACCTTTCCTTTAAAAATGCATAACGTCCCAGGGGGCTTTGCAGGTGGCATGGTGCTGCCAGGTGGAGAATGTCAGACAGATGTTTTTGGCAGGAACATAAAATGTGTGAAATGGCCTGATGTGCTCTTTTTCCTGTCCAGTCGGATGCTGGTAAATATTGACCAAATAGTTCTTGGTGTTAAAAGCCAGATTTGTAGCATTTCACCCAAAATCTGTGGTGTAAATACTGCCAGCATGGCTGACTCCAAGCTACTAAGGCCATGAGGAGTTGGAAAGGGGTGCACAGCAGCACAGCATTAGATAGTATTTCTACCATATTGATGCAATAGACATTTTAAAACCTTGGGAGCATAGAAAATATCAAATATAATAAAATAACTAATGATGAGTTTTGAGTATTCAGTACCTTTGCTTTTAATATAATTTATGTAATTGTATGTTTATTTGATTTACTTTTTAATAATGGCTCTGTTTAACAGTCAGTCACATTGACTTTCCCTCCCTGTTGGTCTGAATACTATGATTAGATCCCTGCTGCTTCTTTCTCCAGCTCAGAGGGAACGAATTCTGCCCTGCCCATGGCTTGAGGGGCTGCCAAAACCCCACTTCTGTGCAGCCACTGGAGTCTGACCCCAAGGCTGAGGAAAGCTTTCTTTCCTTGGGTTTGTTTTCATTCTTGCCATCCACATCCCGAAGCAAAATGTCAGAACCCCAGAGTGGGAAGGACCCTAGGAAGATGCTGGTTTCTTGACTGTTTCCAGAGATCTGGAAATGGAGTCCCACAGAATGCAAGGGCCTCACCCCCACCGCACACTGGACACCTGTGGGCCTCAAGGACCTTAGGCAAGCTGCACAACTTTCCCTCACACAATCAATATAGTGTTTGCATTTCTATTCTGTGCCAGGTACCATGCCAGGTGCTGGAGACTCACCAGTGACAAACCTGCCAGGGAGCTTGTGTAGAGAGCAAGAATTAAGAGTTCACTCTCAGATGTGTTAAATAAAAGACTACATTCCAACAGATTTTGGTCTGAATCTTGGTTCTGCCACTTGGTGGCTGCACAACTCACTTCAGTCCTCTGAGCCTCAGTTTCTTCTTTGCTTATATGGAGATAACAAAGGCTTACTCTTGCTTGGCACCTAGTAAGCATTCAATAAATATTTGTTCACTTCTAAATTAAATCTTGATTGGGCAGAGCCTAGGTCATGTGCCTGCTCTCCAGGTGCAAGGGATACTAAGAGAATGAGTTCTGACTTTTTTTCTGGGGAGATTGGTGTAAAGCTTTAATGGCGGCTATGTGAATGCCTCAGCCTGGGTGAGAGCATACTGTATGATGAGAGAAGAGAGGTACCCATGGGAACATTTGGTTGTTGCTGCAGACTGCCCTGTATCCCAGCCACCCTGAATGATGTGGGATGCAGGCCCTAGGACCCACTTACCTGTTCTGTCTTCTAGGGAACAGCAGGGGCCCAAGGTAGGCAAGCCCCATTTAGCTTCATCCTGGGCCCCATCATCTTGCCTTGCAGCCACCACATTCCTGAAGACCCTACCCATCCTGCTCTACCACATGTGTCTCCTAGGAGCCTCCACCCACACGCTCCTTCAGTGATAGTAGCCTGGAGAAAGGCAGCATGCCCTTTGTCCCTAACCCCCCAGCTGCAGTTTGCATGGCTCAGCCCTGTCCAACTGGGGAAGCCACTGGACCCAGTGCTGAGCATGAACATCATAGACACTCTGCCTGTCCTCTTGCGGGGCCTGGGAAGCCCCAGGAAGATGAGCATTTCCAGCAAGTAACTGCGCGCACTATGGAGGACTGCACCTTCAGGCTCAGTTGGCAACCATCATCTGGACAGCATGTGGCCCTGTAAAACCATCTTGTCCAAGCAGAGCAGTATTGACCTCCCCATCCTTACACCTACAAGGACCCTTACATTTTGATATCTCCCCAAACCCCATCTTCACCCCAGCAGAAGTGGCCCCAGAAGGTAAAATTGTATGCCCACAAACAGGAGTATCTTCATCTCCTGACTGGCCTGCACCCTGCCCTTCCTGCCTCTGCCTGTGACAGTGAGTCCACTTCTCTCCCCTTTCCCAGTCTCACCTCCCTTGCCTTCTTGACTCTGTGGTGAATGATTTTCATTTTCAGTTGGTTTCTTTTGAACATATCATCCCTATACATTTGCTGCTTCTCCTGGGAAAACATCTTTAGCTTTCTCTGGCTGTGGTGTTTCTCTTCCCACCAGGGTCCTCTGTGATGGTCAGGATATCTTCAGTGGGGTAAAAGCAGGCCCTCCGTGGCAGCATGACTGACCAGGGCCTGAGGATGACTATTCAGGACACCCATCAAGGTCAGCTCCACGCTGTAACTCAACTGAGCCAGGTAGAGTCTGGGGCTTAGAGGCTTCTTCCTACCTGTCTCAGTTGGGCTACAGCTTAGGGCTGACCTTGATGGGTGTCCCGAATACCCGAATGAATGACCTACCCATCTCCTTCCTCTCTTAACTCATCTCCTACCACTGTCCTTATTGCTTATTCCACTTGACCCACTATCTTTCTTGCTGTTCTTTGAACACTTCAGGCATGCTCCTCCCCTCATGCTTTTGCTCTTGCCTTTTCTTCTGTTTACAACTGCTTGCCTAGATATCCAATATGACTTACTCCATCACCTTATTCAGGTCTCTGCTCAAATGTCACTTTATCAGAGGTGTTTACTAACCATCCCTCATCATTCTGTATCCCTCTAACCTACATCATTTTCCTATATAGTTCTTATCATCACTTAATATATAATAATTTATATTTGGTTAGTGTTTGTCTACTCCAACGAAAATGTAAGCTTCTTTATCATCATAGTGTCTCTATCAGTGCTTGGCACCAAGTAAGCGTTCAATAAATATTTGTTCACTTCTAACTTAAATCTTGACTGGGCAGAGCCTAGGCCATGTGCCTGCTCTCCAGGTGCAAGGGATGCTGAGAGAATAAGTTCTGACTTTTACATTGAGGAGGAAAATTCTTAAAACTTAGAAAGGATTTTTAAAAGTTGCTTAGTAGCCACAACTTTCCTACAATCACAATCCCAAGTTTTGTCATATGTGCAAGGAAATCTGAGTACAGACTCTTCCTAGAGTTTTCTAAGGTCCACCTAATCTTTTTGAATCTACTACATCCAAACCAATAGCCGTTCCCCCTACTTATTTTTTCACTCCAGCAAACTGCCTTAATGAAGTCTATCCAGTAACTCTCAGGCTTTTATGGTCCTTTTCATTAATTTCGGTCGCTTCAAATTAGATTACAGAATTCTAGTGACAACTGCAAGCATAAGCAGAATTGGAAACAAACGGTTTACTCTCGGCTGAATATACAACTCAACCAGCAGGAGCAGAAGTATCCTGGCATCTTACAGAGTAGCCCTCTACCTCTGAGCAGCTGCAGGCCCTGGGCATCATTATTACTTCTAGTGGATAATATTGATTGATTAGGTGAATCAGTTAAGTGGAGAAGGGTTAAGAGAGTTTCTGAGTGCTTCACTTATTACTATTATAAGGAAAAATGACTTTATATTTAGTGTCTATGTGAATTTCCTTTTGTCACTGGACACATTGGGTTCTTACATGCCCCCTACCCCACATTCAGGGAAAGACTGCTTCTTTTCTCTTTCAGAACCCTTTGTTGACACATCAGCCTATTGCTTCCTGGAGGAATAATTTGCACTTCCAGCTCAATTCTGAAACAATATGATTGCAAGGAGGAAATACATTTGGAGTAATTATATAGGTATATAAAACTTATTATCTAACCTGTCTCAGTTGGGCTACAGCTTAGGGCTGACCTTGATGGGTGTCCCGGATACCCATCTTTTGAGGTGAGTAAAGGAGGCACTATTAAAAAATAGGATAACAGATGTAAAACTTAGGACGTCTGTCTTGAAAAACTGAGACATCTGCTAAACCTGATACATGGAATGCTCCCACAATGGCAATCTTCTCCAAAGCTCACAGAGAGGCTTGTAGGAATTGTCAACAAGGTAAATGTTGCTTATTACATGCATATGACAGAATGCAGTGATTTGGTGGATTAAGATAAACAATTTGGCATCCCAGAAGAACAGAGTGCCTGTGACACATACACAAGGATAATACAATCCTATCTGGTAAGATTCTGTCCCATATCTGGAAAACCAGCATCTAGTTCTGGTTCCAAATGACTGAGTTCTGGCATATACGTGGACTTGGCCAGGCACTAGAGTTGGAGGATGATTGGATACCACTTTTTTATGCCTGAAAATGCCATACTCTGCCATTGCATTGTGAATTGTGTAACTCCAAGATTGATGAGGTGTATGTGGACCAATGGTTTGAGTCTTCTCTGCCCAGGTGCCAGACTATGTGAGTGTGCTTTCACATGATCTCCGTCTCAGCCATCTGCATCTATCTGAGAGATCCTGAGTCAAAACCTGCCCAACCAAATCACTCCTGAGTTCCTGACCCATGAAAACTGTGAGAGAAAATAAATGATTGTTATTGTTTGAAGCCATTAAGTGTATGGGTGATTTGCTATGTGTTAAAGAATAACTAGAACAGGTACCTATGTGCTCTCACCAGAGTGTCCAATGATCAATGGATTTTATAAGTTAGAACTTTAAGGGAGAGGTCAATGCTGAAGACAATGATTTAAGGAGAATTTGCATATACATGGTGGATAGAACGGCTGAAGACGAAACCAGATGCCCATTCATTCATTCATTCATTCATCTGTTCACTTAAAAGGTCAAGAAAGATGGTCAGAGTTAGGTCTTGATTTCCAAAGCCCTCCTTTCTCATTGCTTTCCTCTGCCTCACTGATCATTGCTTCTCAGTGTCTTTGCTGCTTTCTCTTCATTCCTCAGTCTTCTAAACTTTCAAGTCCCTAAGCTCAGACATAAACTACTTCTCTTCTATGCTTATTACCTAGGCAATCTTACCTAAACTCATAACCAATTACTATCCATGTGCTGTTGACTCCTCGCTTTGATTCTCCAGATCTAACCTTTCCTCTTCACTCCAGATTCATGTTTCTCACTACCTGTTGTACAACTCCACTTTGAGGTCTATGAATCTCACACTCAGGATGTCCAAAGCCACACTCGCAACATTCTCCCAAAACATGCTTCTCCTGCAGTCTTCCCCATTTCAGGAAGTGAATCCATCATCCAGATGGCTCAGGAAAAACTCTGTAGCCATTTTTGGATCCTTCCATTTATTTCACATGTTTGATTCATCAGCAACCCCTTTTGGTTTGACCTTTAAAATACACCCAGAAACCACCCACTTCTCACAATTTCCATCACTTCCTCCCTAGTCCAAGTCATCATCAACTTCCATCTGGTGGATGATAGTGATGAAGAGAGTTAGTGAGTGGTACAGCCAGAAGATAATGATTCTCAAAGCAGGAGATTTTAAAAGATTTGTATTAAATCAAACTTTTTATTTAAGATAATTGTAGATTCACATGCAGTTAATAAAGAATGTAAAGAATAATATTCAGTTTCCCCAGTGGTAATAAATGTCTTGCAAACTATAGTACAATATTACGACTAAGATACTAATATTGATATAGTCAAGATACAGAACATTTCCATCACCACAAGAATCTCTCCTTTTGCCCTCTTAGAACCAGACCCATCTCTCTTCCACCTCTCTACCTCATCCCTAACCACTGGCAACAATTAATCTGTTCTAGTTCTAAAATTTTGTCATTTCAGAAATGTAATATAAATGATATCATTCAGTTTGTAATCTTTAGGGATTGGCTTTTTTAAAAAACTTAGCATAATTCCCTGGAAAGTCATCCAAGTTTTTGTGTGTCTCAATAGTTCATTCCTTTTTATTGCTGAGTAGCACCGTAGCCTGCTTCACCATTTCTCTGTGGTAGGACATCTGGGTTGTTTTCAGTTTGGGACTATTATGAAGAAAGAGACTATGGACATTCGTGAACAAGTTTTTGCATGAACATAAGTTTTCATTTTTCTGGGATGAGTGCCCAGGAGTACAATTGCTGAATCATATGATAGTGGCATGCTTCCTTTTTAAAAATAATTACCAAACAATTTTCCAGACTAGCTATGCCATTTTATATTCCCACCACTAGTATATGGACAATCCAGTTTCTCTACATCTTTGTCAGCATTTGCCAGTGTTCGGTGATGTCACTGTTTTTTTACCACTCTGACAGGTGTAGGCATATCTCTTTGTGGGTTTAATTTGCATTTATCAAATGGTTCATGATGGTGAACATCTTTTCTTGTGAGTATTTGCCATCTGTATAGCCTCTTTGTCGAAATGTCTGTTTATGCTTTTTGTCCATTTTAAAATTAGGTTGTTTAGGCTTTTTTAATGTTAAGTTTTGAGTTCTATATTCTAGGTACTACTTCTTGGTTGGATATGTGGTTTGCAAATATTTTATCTCAGTCTGTAGCTTGTCTTTACCTCCTTCTATAGGGCTTACACGGAACAAATGCTTTTATGTAGATCGGGTCCAATTTATCCAGTTTTCCTTTTATGGATCATATCACACTTCTGGTATCAAGTCTTAGGACCTCTTTCTAGCTCTAGATCTCAGACATTCTGCTATTTTTAAAACAAATATATTGTAGTTTCACATTCTGTATATAAGTTTATGGTACATTTAATGTGTGAGGTCTAGGTCGAGATTCTTTTTGTTTGTTCGTTTGCTTATGGATGGTCCAGCACCATTTGTTGGAAAGGTTATCCTTCTTCTTTTGAGGTTTTTTTTCACCTTTGTCAGAAATCAGTTTGGCATACTTACATGGGTCTATTGCTGGGTTCTCTATTCGGTTTCATCGATCTATGTATCTCCACCAAATCACACTAGTCTGATTACGGTAACATTAATATTAGATAACGTTATCCTCCCACTTTCTTCTTCTTTCCCCAAACTGCTTTAGCTACTGTAATTCCTTTGCTTTTCCATATAAACTGTAAGATAATCTTGCCTAAAACTACAACATAAATCTTGCTGGGATTTTGATAGGGATTGTATTAAGGGTATATATAAATTTGGTGAGAATTGTGATCTTTTCTATGTTGAATCTTTCAACCCATGGACGTAATATGTCTTTCCACTTAGGTATATCTTGTTTTATTTCTTTCATCAAAGAAATAGAAACTGGAGGCATACCAGTTTCATACTTTTTTTTTTTTTTTTTTTTTAAGACAGAGTCTTGCTCTGTCACCTAGGCTGGAGTAGAGTGGTGCAATCTCAGCTCACTGCAACCTTTGCCTCCCGGGTTCAAGCAATTCTCCTGCCTCAGCCTCCCTTGTAGCTGGGAATACAGGCGTGTACCACCATGCCCAGCTAATTTTCATATTTTTAGTAGAGATGAGGTTTCACCATGTTGCCCAGGCTGGTCTTGAATTTCTGGCCTCAAGTGATCCGCCGGCCTCAGCCACTCAAAGTGTTCGGATTAGAGGTGTGTGCCACCATGCCCAGCCATCATACGTGTTTTGTTAGAGTTATACACAGTATTTAACTTTTATAGCAATTGTAAATGGTATTGTATTTTTAATTTTGGTGTTCGCATCTCTATTGCTAGTATATAAAAATGTGATTGATTTTTATATGTTTTGTCTTGTATCCTGCCACCTTGCTAAACTCATTTATTCTGGGAATATTTTGTAGATTTCTTAGGACTTTTCATATAGACACTCATGTCATCTGCAAATAGGCACAGTCTCACTCCTTTCTTCCCAATGTCTGAGCCTTATATTTCTGTTTTGTTTCTTATTACCCTTGTTAGAACTCCTGGTACTTTGTTGAATAAGAATGGTGAGAGCAAACATTTTTTTTCCATAGAGGAAAATCAGTCAGCCTTTCATTATTAAATATAATGGTAGTTGGAGTTTTTTGATAGATGTTCTTTATCAAGTTGAAGAAATTCTCCCTCTGTTGCTAGTTCATATATTTTTCTTTTTATCATGAAAGGATGTTGAATTTTCAAAAGCTTTTCCTACATCAATTGCTATGATCCTGTGAGTTTTCTTCTTTAGCCTGCTATTATGGTGGATTACATTGATTGACTTTGAATTTTTAACCAGACTTGTGTCCTTGTCCAAGTCCCACTTGGTCATGATGTATAATTCTTTTTTTAAATATGGTGGTGAATTTATTTCCTGAAATAATTTTAAGAATTTTTATATGTATTTGCAAGAGATAGGGTTACTCTTTTGGTACTGTCTTTGGTTTGGTATCAGGGTAATACTAGTTTTGAGAAAAATTCTCTCCTTTTCTATTTTTTGTAAGAGATTGTATAGAATTAGTGTTAATTCTTTTTTTTTTTTCAGACAGAGTCTCGCTCTGTCGCCCAGGCTAGAGTGAAGTGGCACGATCTCGGCTCACTGCAATCTCTGCCTCCCAGGTTCAAGTGATTCTCTTGCCTCAGCCTCCTGAGTAGCTGGGATTACAGGCACATGCCACCACACCCGGCTAATATTTGCATTTTTAGTAGAGGTGGGATTTCACCATGTTGGTCAGGCTGGTCTCGAACTCCTGACCTAATGATCCGCCCTCCTTGGCCTCCCAAAGTGCTGAGATTACAGGTGTGAGCCACCAAATTATTTAAACATTTAGCAGAATTCTCCAATGAAACCATGTAGGCCTGAAGATTTCTTTTGGGGGAGTTTTAGAATTACAAACTCAATTTATTTAGTAGTTGTTGGGCTATTCTAATTGTCACTTATGGGGTGAGTCATACTTTCCACTTTTTGAGGGCTTGGTCCATTTTATTTAACTTGTCCAAGTTATGTGTGTAGAATTTTCATAGTACAGTTGACCCTTGAACAATGCAGAGGTTAACGGGCACTGACTTCTTGCACAGCTGAAAATCCACATATAACTTTTGATTTCCCCAAAACTTAACTACTAATAGCCTACTGTAAACCAGAAAGAAGCCTTACGAATAACATGACGAGTCAATTACCACATTTTTGTATGTGTATATTATATACTGTATTCTTCGGATAAAGTAAGCTAGAGAAAAGAGAATGCTAAGAAAATCATAAGGAAGAGAAAACATACTTACTATTCATTAAGAGGGAGTGGACCATCATAAAGTCCCTGCTCATCTTTACATTGAGTAGGCTGAGGAGGAGGGCTTGGTCTTGCCATCTCAGGGGTGGCAGAAGTGAAGGAAGTGGAGGAGGTGGAAAGGGAGGTAGGAGAAACAGGCACACTAAGTATAACTTTTTTTTTTTTTAAATGGAGTCCTGCTCTGTCACCCAGAGCAAATTGCCGCATTGCAGTGGAGTGCAATGACACGATCTTGGCTCACTGCAACCTCCGCCTGCTGGGTTCAAGTGATTCTCCTGCCTCAGCCCCTCAAGCAGCTGGGACTACAGTGCGCACCACCATGCCTGCTAATTTTTTGTATTTTTAGTAGAGAGGGGGTTTCACCATGCTAGCCAGGCTAGAAAAAAATTCGTGGACAAGTGGACCCATGCAGTTGAAACTTACGTTGGTCAGGGTTGACTATATTTCCTTGTTATCCTTTTGATGTCTGAGAGTCTGTTGTGATAACCCCTGCTTAATTTCTGATATACATATATATACATATGTGTGTGTGCATATATATATATATATATATTTTTTTTTTTTTTGAGATGGAGTCTCTTTCTATTGCCCAGGCTGGAGTGCATGGCATGATCTTGGCTCACTGCAACTTCTGCTTCCCATGTTCAAGCAATTCTCTTGCCTCAGCCTCTCAAGTAGCTGGGACTACAGGTGCACGCCGCCATGCTTGGCTAATTTTTTGTATTTTAGTAGAGACAGAGTTTCACTGTGTTGCCCAGGCTGGTCTCGAACTCATGACCTTGTGATCCACCTGCCTCAGCCTTCCAAAGTGCTGGGATCATGGGCATGAGCCACTGCACCTGGCCTGATATTGGTATTTTTATTTGTCACTGTTTTTTATTTGTCAGTCTTGCCAGAAATTTGTCAATTTTACTGATTTTCTTCAAAATAAAAACAGCTTTTTTGTTTCATTGATTTTTTCTATTTTTCTGTTGTCAATTTCAATAATTTCTTTTTGTTTTTATTAGTTCCTTCTTTCTGCTTGCTGTGGGTTTATTTTGCTCTTCTTTTTTTAAGTTCTTGATGTGCTTATATTATTGATATGGGACTTTTTCTCTTCTAACGTTAGTGATTAGTGTCATAAATTTCCCTCTCAGCTTTAGCTGAGTCTCATATATTTTGATTTGTACATTTTTATTCTTGTTCAAGTTGATTTTCTGAATTTTCCTCCAGATTTTCTCTTTGACACATGGATGATTTAGAAGTGTGTTAACTTTTAATTGCAATTGTTTGGATACTTGCCTTCTTCTTCTTATTTTTTTTTTTTTACAGTTATTGATTTCTAGATTGAAGCCATTGGGGTTAGAGAACATATTGTGTATTATTTCAGTTCTTTAAAATGAGTTAAGTTTTGTTTTATGGTCGGAGTGTCACCTGTCTTGGTATGATCCCTGGGTACTTGAAAATAACATATATTTCTCTGTTGTTGGGTGGAGTATTCTATAAATGTCTATCAAATCCTGTTGGTTGTTGGTGGTGTTGGGTTCTTGCGTATCTTTGCTCAATTTCCTGTCTAGACATTCTATCAACTATTGAGAGAGGGGTATCATAGTTTCTAGATATAATTGTGGATTTGTCTATTTCTCCTTTTAGTTATATTGGATTTTTTTTTTTTGGTGTTGTTTTTGTTTCACATAGCTTGCAGCTTTGTCATTTGATGTACAGTCATTTAAGATGCTATGGTGGGTTGACCTTTTTATCATTATGTAATGTCCCCCTCTGGCAATTTTCTTTGCACCGAAATCTACTTTATCTGGTATTAATATAGCCACTCCTGCCTTTTTTGACTAATGTTCACATGCTATATCTTTATCTCTCCTTTTACTTTCAACCTACCTGCATCATTATATTTGAATTTAGTTTTTTTGTAGGCACCACATAGTTGTGTTGAGTTTTTAATGCACTAAGCCAATTTCTGTGTGTTAATTGGTGCATTTAGACCAGTTATATTTAATGTAATTATTGGTATGTTAAAGCTATGTCTGTCATTTATAATTATGTTTTAAATTTTTCCTCTGTTGATCATTTCTCTGTTGTCATTTTTCCTGTCTTCCTGTAGATGAACATTCCTTTACTTAAACATTTTTTAAAATTCAATTTTGATTTACCTATAGTATTTTTGAGGGTATCTCCTTGCACAACTTTCTCAGTGGTTGCTCTAGGTATTGCATTATATACACATAATTTATCACAGTTTACTAGACATTATACCAGTTTGTTAGAAGTGTAGAAAACTTACCTCTCTTTATGTGTCTTTGCCCTTTTTTGTTTATAATACATTATCTTAAATATTTTTTTCTGCCTACATTTAGAAACACATCAGTGTTACAACTTTTGCTTCAAACACCAAACATACTTCAGAAGACTGAAGAGAAGAAAAATGTATTTACCCATATTTTTACTCATCCTGCTGTTCTTTCTTCCTGGTGTTCTAAGATTCCTTCTTTTATCATTTCCTTTCTGTTTAGAGAGCTTCTGTTAGCCATTCTTTTAGGGTAGGGCCTGCTGACAAAAGATTCTCTTACCTTTCTTCATCTGAGATTGTCTTGATTTCTTCTTCATTCATCATGGATATGTTCACTGGATGTAGGATTCTAAACGGATAGTTCTTTGAGCACTTGAAAAATGTTAGGCCATTTTCTTCTGGCCTCAATGGTTTCTGATGAGAAATCTGCTGTCATGTGAATTGTTTTTCCTTAATATGTAATGTGTTGTTTCTCTTTTACTGCAAGATTCATCTTGGGCTTTAATTTTCAGAAGTCTGACTTTTATGTGACTTGGTGTGGATTTCTTTGGGTTTATCCTGTTTGGGGTTTGCTTACTTTCTGGAAACTGTATATTAACTTATTTTACCAAATTTGGAAAGTTTTCAACCATTACTTCTTTGAGCACATTTTTTAGCCCCTTCCTCTTTCTCCTCTCCTTCCAGGACTTCCATGCCCAGATGTTAGATCTTTTACTATAGTTCTGTTCATTTTTTTTCCTGTATATTTTTTTTCTCTGTTGTTCAGATTGGATAATTTTTATAGTTCTCTCTTCAAATTCGCTGATTCCATTCACTAGCCTCTCCATTCTGCTATTGAGTCCATCCATTGAGTTTATTTTGATTCTTGTATTTTCAGCTCTATAATTTCCCTTTGGTCCTTCTTTATCTCTTCTCTTTCTTTGCTGAGATTTTCTACTTTTTTATTGGTTTCAATCATGCTTGCAATTACTTATTAAAGGGTTTTTATAATGACTGGTTTTAAATGTGCATGATAGAATCCTAACATTTCTGCCATCTCAGTGTTGGCATCCATTGTCAATTTCATTCAAGTTGAGAATTTTCCGGTTCTTTGTATGACACATGGTTGTTTTATTGAAACCTGGACACTTATCCTATGATATTCTGGATCTTATTTAAACCTTTTTCTGTAGCTGGTTTCTGCTGATGCTGCTCTGGCAGGGGAAGTAGAAGTGCCACCTTATCCCTGCCAAGTGAGCACAGACGTCCAGGTCCCTCAAGCAGGCTCTGTTGTCATCTGAGATGTCATTAGACTCCCTATGTAGACTCCATTGACACTCTGGACAGTGACAGCTCTGGGATGGTTCCCTCATTATTGCTGAGTGGTGGTGAAAGTCCTCACTCTGCTGAGCCTCCCCTGACATCACCCCAGTAGGGAAGAGTGCCTTGTTACTGCCAGATGAAAATAGGAGACCAGGCTTCCCACAAGGGGAGTGTTTGTTATCATCCAGTAGGGATGAAAGCCCTGACTCCATACTCAGCTTCTTCTGACACCACCCTGATGAGGGGGGCCTCATTACAGCCATGCAATGGTGGAAGTCAAGACTATTCACTCAGGGTTTGCTGATGTCTCTGGGAGTGGGGCCACGGTTCATGTTCTTTCTGTGGTACTTAGTTGGAGTGGAGTGGTTATTTTCTAAATGTTCTGTCTTAGACACTTTCCTGGCACTTTGGCTAGAGAGAAAAGGCTTTTGTTGGGGCTTTTCCTGTCTGCTCCTGTTGCTGTTCCCAGATTGCCAGTCCAAGTCCGGGATATATGAGGCAAAAAGAAAATCCACGGAATTCATTGCCTTGTTGTTCATCAGGTCCTAAAGTCCCTAGCTGGCCTGCTTTCTTCTTTCCAGCTTTCAGAATCTTCTCATGTTTGTTTCATATATAATGCCTAGTTTTTAGTTGTACTTAGCGGGAGGAATGGGTAAAAGTGGAGCTACTTCATTTTCCTGAAAGTAGAAGTTCTCCAACAGGTCTTTATATAAAGGTAGAGGAAAAAACGTTTGGATAGAGAACAGGTAGATGATGATGATAATTGCCACAAAACTCAATAGAATAAACACCATCTGCCTAAGAGAGCTTTAGGAAGCAGAGCTTCATGGGAGATCCAGATTTGAACTAACAGTAGATGGTGGAAGAGTGGGAATGCACAGGCTTGCTTGCTATGGAAAGGGGAATGGAAGTTCCAGGGAACACTGCAAAAAGGAATAGGAATGACAGGAAGAGCAACAGAGGTGAAAAGCAGAACAAAAAAATTCTTGGCTGAGAATATGGAAGAGGAGAGATGACATGTGAGGGTTATATTTGAGAAGTGACACAGGTGTGACAGGCAGGATTGACTGCCTTAGCAGTCACAGATAAATTTAGTGTCACATCAGGGCCTGATCACAGTATACCTTTGGCTTCCTAGTAACAGGAAAATAACTTTTGCTATAATAGGGTTCAGATAGGTAGAATGGTGCCTGCAACTTCTGGATTTCATTTGCCTGGAGGCACACCCAGCCCTAATACAAATAATCTGAAATGAAGGGTTTAGTTTCCAAAATGTCCTGGAAGAGGGATGGACCACTCATTTACTCAATTCCCACCCCTTAATTTCTCATTCCAAAAAAGTTTTTAGGAAAACTGGTATGATTTTTTTTTTTTTTTGAGACAGCATTTTGCTCTGTCGCCCAGGTTGGAGTGTAGTATCATGATTTGGCTCACTGCAACCTCTGCCTCCAGATTGCAAGCAATTCTCTTGCCTCAGCCTCCCGGGTAGCTGGTACTACAGTTGTGCACAACCATGCCTGGATAATTTTTATATTTTTGGAGAGATGGGGTTTCGCCATGTTGGCCAGGCTGGTCTCAAACTGCTGACCTCAGGTGATCTACCTGCCTCAGTCTCCCAAAGTGCTGGGATTACAGGTGTGAGCCACTGTGCCCGGCTTGATTCCTTTTCATCTAGGCATTGTAGTGTACAAATTTTTGGAATATTTGTTTTCAGTTTAAAACAAATTGTTGTTGTAATAACAATAATAAATTTATTGAGCACTTATTAGATGCCACATACTACTAAGTGCTCAACATGTTTTAAATCATTTAATCCTTACAATGGCCCTATAGTAAATCTGCACTATTGTATTAGCTGCATATTATGCATGAGAACACTGGGGATGTAATAAAGGAATTAGAAATATGTTCAAAACCTCCATCAAATTAAAAACTGGCATAGCCATCTTCTCTTTTACCACATTCATTACATGAGAATTACAAAGAATGATGTTTTCCATTCTTCCTCAAATAATTACTACAATCCAGCTCTTGTATTATTTCATCTGCTGGGATAAAAAGTAAAAGACACTAATCTCATTTGTTTCTTCTCTGGCAAATCACTTAATCCATTATCCCTATTTTTCCTGCCTTTAAATTTGGGGCTGTCATACCAGGCCTCTAACCTGCTAGCCACAGAGAACAGAGCAATAAGATTTTATTGCAAAACATTTTGAAAATATTGAACTTACGCTAAATTATTATTCAGCCCATAGGGAGCTGGGTAGTAGCTAAAGAAGGAGAAAAGCAGGAAATGGAAGAAAAACCACAGAGAACAAGGGTTGCCTAGCAAGGTGGAGCTGAAGACAACAAAGGCCCAAGAACACTGGGAGGTGCCAGAGGTTTGTTCTCAATCGTATCCACCCCCATGTTGTCTCTAGTCTCCTTTGCACAGGGCTATGGGCTTATCTTGATGCCTCACTGGTGGTTACATCAATGTCAAATGATTTGAATCATTGAAAGAGCTTCTTTGGACCGTTTCCCAAGTCTTCACCTTTGCCTCTCATCTCCTCTTTCATCTACCTTTCCAAAGGTTCCCACAGATTGTCTATAGGTTCACCAACACTGATTTTGCCTCATGCAGAAATATGCCCAGGAAGCTCTACCAGAGCAGAGCTGAGCTGGCCGGTGCTCAATGGTGTGTGTGTGTGTGTGTGTGTGTGTGTGTGTGTGTGTGTCCTCACCACATAATTGTCTTGCCTGATGTAGAATCAGTGTCACACAGATTGCATTTATATTCAGAGAGAGAAAAAAAGAAGAAAATTCAAAGTGATTCTATTGTAAACAATTTTTAAACATTTAAAATTCCCCCTTAGTGATGTACTTCCAGGGTAGGGCAAATTTGGAGCCTTTTTGAGTCAAATCTATAAACAGAAAATTCCTCCCTCCTGAGTTGAAGGCCATCATAGATCAACTTCCTGCCTGAAAATCTGTGGATTCTCCCATCAAGTTGGCACAGGCTCTGAGCAGATTTGAGGGTTTCCATGCTATCGCTTTTTAGGAAAACTTGAATAATGGAAGACCAAAGCTCAGATTCCATTTGTTTTCCTCTGTCTTCTTTTCCAAGAGGAATGCTGGCTCATGCTCCTCACCAAAATTTAACCCCCCAAGAAGCACTTCTTTCCTTACTTCTGTTTGGAAAGAACAGCATATAAATAGACTTTAAACCACTTAAATACATGCACAAGCTCTTACACGTGCTTTCTGCATCCATCTCTCCCCTTGCCTTGCACCACGCCATAGAGTATACTGATGACAGATTAAACAGTCCCAAATTAAAGTTTCCATCATGCCATGTCACCACTCAGACACATTCAATGACTCCCATTTGCCTATAGGATAGATTCCCAAGTCCTTTCCATTCTTTTCTCTCGCTCTTCTGTTATGCAATCCCTTCATTTCAGAATCCTCCTAAACAGGTCTTCCTATTTTCCCCACCTTATTCCTCTTAATGTCTGTCTCATCTTAACCCTTCACACCGGTCTCCTTTCTACATATCTAAAATTCTTCAGAGAAGTGGTTGCTTCTCAGTGTGGTCTCCAGAACACCAGCATGAGCATCACCTGGGAACTTGTTAGAAATGAAAATGCTCGGGCTCCACTCCAGACCCGCTGACTCAGAAACTCTGGTGATGAGAACCCGCAATCCAATTTAACAGTCCTTGCAGGTTTGATGGCCCATTTTAGCTCAGATTTCACCACTTGCTGGATGCTTCCCTGGTCTCCACAGCTTTTGTCCAGGCTCTTAAGATGCTTCCATGTTTGCTTATCTTATTTGGCAATCACCACGTGCAGCTTTGCTTGCAGTTAGCTACCTTGTAAGGAAGCCAAGGACGATTTCCACCCCTTTTTCTCTTTTCTTTCTTCCGTCCTTCTCTTCTTCCCTCACTCTCCTTCTCCTACCCTTCCTCTTGCCTCTCCCTTCTCTCTGGTCTCCTTTCCTCCCTCCCCCTCCTTCTACCTTCTCTCTCTCTCCCTTCTCCTTTCCTCTCTTCCTCCTTTCTCTCTCCTTCCTGCTCTCCTTCCCTCCTCCCCCACTCCTTTCCTCTCTCTCCCTCCCTCAGTCCCTCCTTCCCCTCTCTTTTCCTTTTTCCCTCCCTCCTCTCTCTTTTCTTCTCTGCCTCCCTCCCTCCATCTTGCCCAATACACCAAAGCCCTAGCACAGCTAATCAGCAATTGTTGATTGGTTGTGGTTAGGTGACTAAACACAATTCATATATGTTGGTAGTATCTTTCCAGATTTGAAGTCTGGAAGAAAGACATGTCCTTCCAACACTTGTCCTTTACTTCTCCTGTCACAAACAGAATTCCAGTGCTGATGGCTCCTGACCCCATCTCTAGCACTTCTTGAGGTTTAATATTCTGGAGATACTGTAAGTGATTAATACAGACTACTGATGTGCTAATTATTAATGACTAAAGCAGGTCCCAGAAAAATCATGATTTAGCAAACTTTATTGGCTCAGTCAGACTACTTAAGACAACGGGCACTAAATGGTAAACCAAAAAGATCAACGTGACCAAATAGTAAGTCCCTGTTGCTCTCCACCTACCCTCATCCCACTCTCTGGGGAAACAACCCTTTTCAACATGGAGAGCATCATAGCCAAAAATCATGAGGTGAACCTCATCCTCTCTCAGAGTCCACCAGTAAAATAAAGGGCACACACAGGATCATCAGAACCTCTTCCTTTCAATACCATCTATTTTCAGTATTTCCTCTCCTCTTTACCCATCATGAACCCCATATTTTGACATTTTCATGTATAAGGCAATTTGCCCTTAAATGCCATGATGTCCAAAGAGAAGTTAAAGAAGCAACCAGGGGCCAGGTGTGGTGGCTCATGCCTGTAATCTCAATGCTATAGGAAGCTGACCCAGGAGGGTTGCTTAAGGCTAGAAGTTCAAGACCAGCCTGGGCAACAGAATTGAGATCCCTTGTCCACACAAAAAAATTTAAGATTAGCTGAGTGTGGTGGTATATGCCATACTCCCAGCTATTCAGGAAGCTGAGGCTGGAGAATTGCTTGAGCCCAGGAGTTGGATACTGCAGTGAGCTCTGATTGCACCACTGCATCCCAGCCTGGGTGAAAGAGCAAGACCCCACCTAAAAAAAAAAAAAAAAAAAAAGCAACCAGGTTGCTAGATATCTTGTGAGAGGAGCAGAGGAGAGAATCATTTGTAAGATGCCTCTGGGGAAAAGGGTTTATGATTTTTATTCCATGGTTCTTCTCTGGCCTATGGTGTTTCAACAGGATTTGGAGTTAGTGCACATAAACCATTGTGAGATTCCAGCCTCCTTTAGACTAGTGAACTCTAAAACTTTTTTGATCCAGGCACCTATATCAATTAAAAAATACTTTGAGCATGTAACACCAACACGGATATATTTGTTTCTAAGTTATATTTGTGCACTACTGTTCTGATGAATTATGTATACATAATGAAACACATACACAAAAATACATTTTAAAAGGTTGAGGGAAAATATAAAATGAATATTTTTAAAGTATTTTGCAATTGTGATATCTTCCTGCTGTCATTTGCTAATAGCTCAACTAATAATATGGGTCACAGAAAGCTTCATTACATTGGCAGACACTGTCAGGACTCAACCTATTGTCTTGGTCCACCCTAGCAGGCATCTGCAGGATTCCTGTACAAGCAACAGCTCCCATGTTTCTCTGCATGAAAGCATTCTCTAACTATTAAAGTGTGACTAGTATGCACAAGTACTAGGGACCCAACACCCCAGGAATGACCAGTGAGGGAGGGGAGTCAGTGGATAAATGCCCCAACTTCCTTGTACCTCAGTAGGTGATATGGTTTGGCTGTGTCCCCACCCAAAATTCATCTTGAATTGTAATAATCCCCACATGTCAAGGGCAGGGCCAGGTGGAGATAACTGAATTATGAGGGTGGTTTCTCACATACTGTTCTCATAGTAGTGAATAAGTCTCAAGATGTCTGATGGTTTTATAAGCGGGAGTGCCCCTGCACAAGCTCTCTTGCTTGCCACCATGTAAGATGTGACTTTGCTCTCCCTTCCCTTTCCACTATGATTGTGAGGACTCCCCAGCCATGTGGAACTGTGAGTCCATTAAAACTTTTTTTCTTTATAAAGTACCCAGTCTTGGGTATGTCTGTATTAGCAGCATGAGAACACAGTAATAGAGAGGTATAATTCAGTCCCACACAGTCTCTCAGAGGGTCCTCATCAGAATATCCTTTATTGGCTTTCTTGCTTTTGTGTCACTTTCCTACTCCCTCACTGTGCTTCCTGGAATTACCCCGCAAATAGGATACTTGTATCTAAATCTTTGTCTTGGAGACTTTTTTGTTGGTGGGGGGGGGGCAAACTCAGATAATTGTTAATAACATTTTAAATGGTCTCGATGCTCTCTATTTTTAAGTAATCTGATTATGATGTCATTATTTTATGCAATGTGGTTGGTGCTGAGCTACAACTAAGGTATGAGAATTGGCAGTGCTGCTATTTTCTTCTGATTTTATAAGCATGAACGAATAGTAGTATCTTGATCTATGGTTTCTTCGCAAGGAATTTTTTTAAAGTTACATACCTATTGTGAGAGGATTTTTAGTTACAACTGGCTAATACAATTTGTAATGCTACCTAACCAGGAATATGTAAACTGCAATACTATGCAATACACTGAAAGAAGTGATCACATGAGGACTCCACTGTCAACTCTTCTCAATGTGAAACATTCCCTCCTTCCCTAGAATACCTCTAAAAGCACATGGGACATATGATAGAAAAAGGAAGGTCACTGATAGCAATCTATATATTAAATGGTAGTCAAATTGAATCTATCTATCTATCTATCTATCTATCTATCTAATCATTCTAACGTTTGCTCCCTATACCCCAAAGGTGAATATATTATCTCATTCACCTTTGGGGTATGATCACTCCATTTTGGAGGCCACTGCTCTAGAAAATCTAAGGCCATATTTAAGAAACCAAAGACAAGTGGACAATTGAGGCAATAAAGAGCTCACAGAGACTCATTTACAACTGGAGGTTGAGAGTTTGTGGTAGGATGGGCAATATTTCCGTGAACTGATGTCCATGAGTGCTTGAGGCCTTTACTTCGGTGTCTGAAGGAAGAAAGAGGATTTAGGTGCATGAAGTGTGGAGCTAGAGAAGGCTGGAGTAATTAGAAGTGAGGACAAGAAAGGAGAAGGCAAGATTTTTGTTCTTGCCTGGTTTCACGGCATGGTTTTGATCCCCAGTGGAAAAAGGTATTGAGCTCTAACATGAAAGGAGTATGAGATACTCTGGTGATATAGAATATAAGTGTTTTTGTCTGGGGGGCTGGGGTGACAAAGAATATCACATAGTAAAGAATAGAGATATTCTCTGAACTGTTGTCCAAAACAGAATGCTCTCTGCTACTGCATCCTGGACTATTTAGAAAGTATGGCAAGAGAATGTACTTGGTGGGGAAGCTGGAATTCTTGCCATCAGCAGCAGCACTGGGAAAAGGCTTTCATTCTACTTCTGAGCAGGTAACACTGACAAGGGGAAGCCATTTCAGGAAGAGAAGGAAATTTTGGTAATGGTGGATGTGTGGTACCTGCAGCTGCCATACTGGTTCATGAGCTCCCTATGAATTTCTGCCAGGGATATCCAGGAATATTCAATTGGGAGAGGGAGAACTTTTCCAGAAAGCTGGTGACCTTGAATAAGTAAGTAGAGTTAAAAGCCAGAAGTTCGGATTAATTTGATTTCATTCATATCCCCAAGAAAACATTTGGGTTATAAATAATAATTTGGGTTCTTCTACTATAAAATAAGTAGATGATTATTTAATATCAAGTAATCGTTTCTCCACTTTGGCACTAAAGAGCTGGTCACATTGCAGATAAAAAGTTACAATCACGATTTAACCTGTTCACTTCTTATAGGGCAGTATTTGAAGCAAGGAAGTACTCTAAAGCACTAGTTGATGATATGATATACAGGAACAAATAAGGAGGGGAACTAATAATAATAGTGCTTCTTCTAAGCAGGTTTGCAAGGGCAGACTTGCTTCCTGCTCCCCTGAGTTGCAGAATTATAGATGTTAGAGCTTGCCTTGTAAGTGCATCACTCCCCTTGGTGAATCATTCATATATCCCATGAATGATATTTTGTGGACCTGACCCTTAGATTCTTCCACATTGAGTAATAATTTATACTAACAACTTCTTGCTTCCATAATTTATAAACCTGATCATTCCCACCCAAATCCTTAGAATCTCACCTCCTCATACAGTCATGATTTAATAGCTCAGCTGTGAGATAGGATCTCAAGTTACCAAAGCATCATAACTTTTGACATGAATACTATGAGACATGCAAGAGGAAGCAAAGACCACTGAAACCAGTTACACTTCAGGCAGGGAGCACAAGCTAACTGCAAGATAGACACTGCAGAACCTTGGTTCACATTTTCAGGATGATGGGAAGCCATTTAATATGTTGGATGAATTTGGGATGTGGGGGAGATGGCATCCCAATGTCTTGAAACTGTTACTAGACTTTCCAAAGCTCTCTTCATCTATTCCCAGTGAGTAGTTCCTCATGTCTCAATATAGCAAATAAACACAGCCCAATCGACAAAATGCATAGACTTTTTGGACAGGGAAGCAAAGCAGATCTTTTCATCCAGGGTGCTATCTGCAGTTTGGCCTCATTTGGGGACAGTTTTCCTGAAGGGTTGCTTTCCTGAGTGGGAAGAGGTCTCTTGTTTGGAGTTTTTTAAAAAAGATTTTTTCTTAAAAATTTTAAATCCATTTCATATATATTTTTTCAGGGTCAAATTTTAGAAATAAAATGAAAGATGCAAACACATTCAATCAGAAAGTGGTCAGCTTTTATCTGAAATCCTGTATATACTACTGAGAGCAAATGTTTAGCTTATGTGGAAGTGAACAGGGGGCAAATGAAACTTAGAGAAATGCGACTTATTCGAAATTGTTGTAGATAAATTCTAGAAGTCAGAAGCTTAAAGAAAGACATAAATAATGGTTTCACAAACTTATCCAAATGCCAATAATAATTTAATATTCTCCTTCTAAGAGTAAGCACTCCACTTTGTAATTATTATCTCAAAATGAATTCATGAACATTAATTAAGTCCCATCCAAGCATCATGATTAAGAGATAATTAATAACAGACATTTGATACTAGTCAAATTTAGTAAACATTTGTTTCTATTGAAACTTTTTGTTCATTTGCCAGATAAGCAAAAGGTTAACTTCACTGTTGCAGTATATCCTCTAGCAAATGTTGTGTTTGGAGTTTGAAAGCAGTGCTCTGGGAAACAGTGTACTGTTACCATGGTCTTGGAATGTCATAATCCTGAATTCTGCAACCCTCATGCAGTCAAATGCACTAGCAATTCTGGGCAAGCAACCTAATGCTCCAGATACTCTGGTTTCTAATACCATCATAAAACAAATATAATAACCCTTGTCAGCTTCTTAACACTCTTTCCACCCTTGGTTTCAAGGCCATTCTTCACAGTCTTTCTAATCTCTCCTTTTACTTTGCCCACTCTTGGTGGCATAGCTAATATATTTGACACTTGGAGTAGATCATTTCTAAAAATGTGCTTTCTTTCTATGCCAAAATTATCTTTAGTATTGATCATATAATAATCATAATAATGATTTTCTTGAATTTTTCTCTAGTTGTAAAACAAGCAATTAACAATTAAAATGAAATTTTGCTTGAGCAAGATGGCTTAGACCTATTTCTCTCTGCTCCTACCTGCTAACTACAACTATAAATCTTAGAAAAAAGCTCAAACGGCAACCAAAATAACACTATAAAGGGTGGTAAGAAGAAGGTGAGCTAGTTTAGGTTCACAGTACTGAAGGAACAACACAGCAGCAGAGGGTCTAATATCCCCCTACCCAACAGAAGAAGGCAACCCTGGCCTGGCATTTCCAAGCCCCCAACCTGGCAACACATGGCAGTGCAGGTAGGCTGATTTCTCCACCAAAATGAATGGCAGTCCTACTGATAATGCCCATTGAGCCTACAGTGCTGGTAAGAAGGATTGATTAGGAGCCCCACTAAAAATAAGCAGCTAAGGCAAAGTCTTTCTGCCCCTGCAAGACCTGAGATGCTCCTCTTCTACTGAGGGACACTGGGTGACAAGTTGGCACTAGCAAGATGGGTTCTGCCACACACAATAAGCTTCTTATTCCAGGAAGCATTCTTCATCCTTATGGGCTAGAGTTCCCTTCCACCACCTTAAGACACCAGGTGGCCCTGCACTGGGAAACCCTTTTGATCCTTTCAGGCAGCACTACCAGGGACCAGTGGGAGTCTCAGCAGCACCAGCTAAATCAGGCATACCAAGAAGCAATGAAAAGGCTCTGAAAATTAAAGTATCATTGAAACCACAGTCCAAAAATGTAGGATCTGTTTGCTAAGCCTAAACTGGGTGTTGGCCTCTTAAAGTAAAATACTTAAATAGGACCTAGAATCCCCTAAGATAAAAGAAAAAAATGTCCAGGATACAATAAAAATTCACTCACCACATCAGGAGCCAGGGAAACCATAATTTGAATGAAAAAAGACAATCCAGGGATGTGAATGAAAAGATGAACAGGATGCTAGAATCATCTGACAAGGAATTTAAGGTAAGCATAATAAATAACTTCAAATAAATAATAATGAATTCTTTTTAAATAAGTGAAAAATAGAAAAAAATCAGAAAAGAATACAAGTTTTAAAAAATAATGAAATAAAAATCTTATAACTGAAACGTACAATAATCCAAATTTATTAACTTGCTGGATAGACTTGATCGTAGAGCAAATATGTCAGCAGATAGAATCGATGAATAAACATTGTCTAAAGAAGAGTCACATGATCTGAAAAAGAGAGAGAAAATAGCCTGGAAAAAAAAAAATGAACAGACTCTCAAAGACCTGTAGAACAATAACAAAAGATCAAACGTGTATATAATTGGATTTCCAGAAAAAGAAGAAAAAGAATGGGGCTGAAAGAATATTAGACATAATGACTGAAAACATCTCAAATGGGGCAAAAGAAAACACATAGATTCAAGAAGCTGAGCAAACCTCAAACAAGATACCTCCCCCCACAATCCATATCATGACATATCATAGTTAAACTTCTGAAAACTAAAGCAAAGATAAGATCTTGAAAGCAGCCATTACCTATCAGGGAACACCAATCTGGATGACAATGGGGTGCTCATCTGAAACCATAGAGGCCAGAAGGAAGTGATACAATATTCTTACGGTTCTGAAGGAAAAGAACTGCCGATCTAGAATATACTTTGGGAATGAAAGGGAAATCAAGATAGTTGCAGAAGAAGGAAAACCAGGAGAATTTGTCTCTATCAGACCTATCCTTAATATTGTCTAAAGGAAATTCTTCAGACAGAAAGGAAATTATAAAAGAAAAAATCTTGAAGCATCAAGAAGGAAGAAAGAACAACAGAAAGAGGAGAAATATGGGTGAATAAAATAGACTATCTTTCCTACAAGCTTTATAAATTATATTTAATGATTAAAACAAAAGTCATTATAACACTTGATACTCAACACAATTATATTTGAAAGCAATCAGATTAAAGGGACCTAAATGGAATTAAAGTTTCCACAGCTGACTGAAGTGGCAAAATGCTGCTACCAGTATACTGTGATACATCACTTATCTATATTGTAATACCCAGAGAAACAATTAAGCAAGCTATATAAAGAGATACACTCAGAAACACTATAAATAATTTAAGACAGATTTATTAAAGTGTTCAAGTAACCCACAGGAACGCAAGAAGAAAGAAACAGAAGAATGATAAACAAAGGAAACAGTCATAAAACAAATAATAAAATGGTAGGGTAAGGTTCTAACATACCAATAGTTATCTTAAATGTAAAAGGTCTGAATATACCAATAAAAAGACAGATATTAAGCAGAATGGATTTACAAAACAACTCAAGTACATATATGTGGTTTACAAAAAAACTCTCAAATTCAAGGGCATAGGTAGGTTAAAAGAGGATAGAGACAGATATACTATGCAAACACTAATTAAAACAATTAGGGCCAAGTGCAATGGCTCATGTGTGTAATCCCAGCACTTTTGAAGGCCGAAGCAGGTGGATTACCTGAGGTCAGGAGTTCGAGACTAGCCTGGCCAACAATGGTAAAACTTCGTCTGTACTAAAAATACAAAAGAAAGAGAGAGAGAGAGAGAGAGAAAAATAGCTGGGTGTGGTGGCAAGCATCTGTAATCCCAGCTACTTGGGAGGTTGAGGCAGGAGAATCGCTTGAACCCGGGAGGCAGAGGTTGCAGTAAGCCAAGATCACACCACCGCACTTCAGCCTGGGTGACAGAGTGAGCCTCCATCTCAAAAAAAAAAAATACAATTAGGAGAAGCTATATTAATATAAGATAAAACTCAGGGCAAAGAAAATTGCTACAGATAGAGACATTACGTAAATATACCAAGAAGCTATAGCAATTATAAGTATACATGCAACCAATAACAGAGCCTTAAAATGAGTGAAAGTATAAGCTAATACAGCTGAAAGGAGAAATAGACAAATTTACAATTATAGTTAGGGACTTCAATGCTTCTGTCTCAGCAACTGATAAAATTACTAAAAAGAAAATCAGGACATAAAAGATCTGAACAGCACAATCAACCATCAAGAGGATCTTATTGACATTATAAAACATCTCACTCAGTAACAGAAGAATACACATCTTTTTCAATTATCCATATAACAGTCTCTGAAACAGTCAATATCTTGAGCCATTAAACAAATCTCAATAAATTTGAAAGAGTTAAAAGTATAACATAGGGAGAAATGTTAGATATAGTTGATGGGGATGGAGGCAGCAAACCACATTGCCATTTATGTACCTATGCAACAATGCTGCATGTTCTTCACATGTACCCCAGAACCTGAAGTGCAGTAAAATATATATATATATATATATACACAGCATATTCTCTGATCTTAATAGAATCAAAGTAGAAATCAATAACAGAAAGAATGAAAAACAAATCTCTCAATGCCTGGGAATTAAGCAGCACACTTCTAAATAATCCATGTGCCAAAGAGGTTGTCTCCAAGAAAATAAAATTATGGAAATTAATTAAATATCTGGGATGCAGCTAAAGCAGCACTGAGAAGGAAATCTATGGCATCAAAAGCTTATATTAGAAAAGAAGCAAGGTCTTGAGTTGGTAATCTAAGTTGCTACCTTAATAAACTAGGAAAAGAAGAGTAGGATAAGCCCAAAGCAAGCAGAAAGACAGAAATCATAAAAAACAAAAATCAATAAAATTAAAAACAGAAAAATGAATAAAAATGAAATAAAATTAAATGCTTGTTTATCAAAAAATGAAATGATTGATAAAGTTTTAATACAGTAAATAAAATAAAAATAAAGGAAAACAAGTCACCAATATTAGGAATATTGAGAATATTAGGAAGCACAGACTACCAGTACAGATCTCATAGTCATTAGAAGGAAAATAAGAGGATACTACAAATAATTTCTACTCATAAATTTAACAACTTAGAATAAATTGACCAATCCCTCCAAAACCACAAACTGTCAGTGTCAACCAACAATAAATAATCTAAATAGTCCTATAACTATGAAGAAAACTGAATTTGTGATTTAAAAACTCCTCCAAAAAGAAACATCCAGGCCCAGACAGTTTCATTGGAAAACTCTATCAAACATTTAAAGAAGAATTAACACCAATTATATATAATATTTTCCAGGAAATTGAATAACAGAAAAAAATTTCCAACTTACACTATGAGACAAATATCCTGATATCGAAACTAGACAAATAGTACAAAAAAGTACAAATAGATATCAATATTGTTTATAAACTTGGATGCCAACATTCTTAATAAAATAGCAAATCAAATCCAACAATGTATTAAGAGAATACACATGGACCAAGTGAAGTTTATTTCAGATATAAAAGAATGATACAACATTCAAAAATAAATCAGTGTTAACCTATCATATCAACAGGCTAAACAAAAATTCAGGTAATCAATATTAATTGATGCAAAAACACATTTGTCAAAATCAACACTCATTCATCATAAAAGTTCTCAGCAAGTTAGGAAGAGAGAAGAATTATTGCCACTTGACAAAGAGTATCTACAGTAAACCTATAGAAAACATTATACTTAATGGTGAAAAACTGAATATTTTCTCCCTAAGATCAGAAACAAGGTAAAGATGTCTATTCTCACCACTCATACTCAACATAGAACTGGAAGTTCTAGCCACTGCAGTAAAGCAAGAAAAAGAAATAAAGTCATACAGATTGGAAAGAAAGAAACGAAATAGTTCCTATTTGCAGATTACATGATTGCCTATGTAGAAAATTCCAAGGAATTTCTAAAACATAAAAAGATATTCTAGAATTAATAATTGCAATAATTGAGTTTAGGAAGGTCACAGAATGAAAGATAAGCAGAAAAAAATCTATCTTATTTCTATATACTAATAGAAAGCATATGGAAGCAGAAATTTAAAACACAATACCATTTACAATCACTTCAAAGAAAATGAAACACTTAGGTCTAAATTTAACTGAAAAATAACAATGTGCTGATGACGTTGAAGACTTTAATAAATGGTGACACTTTCTAAGTTAATGAATTAGGAGATTCAACACACTGAAAGTGTAATTTCTTTTCAATTTGATCTATAAATTGAAAGCAATTCCTATCAAAATCCCAGAAAAAATGTTATTGGCATATACAAGCTTATTCTAAAATTTATATTGAAAAGCCAAATAACTAGAATAATTCAAACTATCTTGAAAAAGAAGAATAAAGTAGAAGCAATTACTCTACCTGATATTAATGATTACTACAGTAATCAAGATAATATGTGTGGGTGGAGGGGCAGACACATACATACATAGATAAGTGGAAAGGAATAAAGAATACAGAAATAGACTCACACAAATATGGCCAACTGATTTTTGACAAAGGTGTAAAAGCAACTCAAAAGAGGAAAGGTAGCCTTTTCAAAAAATAGTGCTAGAGAAACTGGACATCTATAGGTAAAAATAAATAAATAAACAAAACTAAAGTAAAATCTTTTGCTCTGTAAAAGACCATATTAAAAGGATAAAAAAGTCAAGATACAGACTAAGAGAAAATATGTGCAAACCACACATCTGACAAAGAATTAATATTTAGAATATATAAAGAACTCTCAAAATTCAACAGTATAAATACCCAAACAATCCAATCATAAAATGGGCAAAAAGCATGAACAGACATTTCACCAAAGAGGATATACAGGTGGTAGATAAGCACAAAAAATATGTTCAACATCATTAGCTATCAGAGAAATACAAATTAAAACCACAGTGAGCTATCACTACACACCTGTTAGAATGGCTAAAATAAAAATGGTTCTAATACCAAAAACTGGTGAGTATGTGAAGAAGCTGGTTCACTCATACATTTCTGTTGGGAATGTAAAATGTTACAGCAACTCTATAAAGCAGTTTAGCTGTTTCTTAAAAAAAAACAAGCATGCAATTACCATACGACCCAGCAAGTGAACTTTTGAGCATTATCCTAGAGAAATGAAAACTTATGTTCACATAAAAACCCATACAGGAATGTTCACAGTAGCTTTAGCTATTGTAGCCCAAAGCTGACAGCAGACCAAAACTGAAGACAGCCCAGATGTGCTCCAACAGGTTAATGGTTAAATAAACCATGGTATGTACCATGAAATACTATTCTGCAATTATAAGGAATGAACTGTTGATACATACAGCAATGTGGATGAATTGCCAGTGAATTATGCTGAGTGAAAAAAGCCAATCCCAAAAGGTTACATACTGTATACTTCCATTTATGTGACATTTTTAAATGAAAAAAAAAAAAAAAAAAAAAAAAGTAATGGAGAACAGAGTGGTGGTTTCCAGTGGCAGGAATGGGATGGAGGAGAGGAAGAGAGGTAGATATGGCTATAAAAAGGCAGTAAGAGAGATCCTTGTTATGAAAATGTTCTATATATTAACTATAGTGTGGATACACACACTTACTCATGTAATAAAATTGCATACAACCAAATACACACACACACACCTGAGTACAAATACAACTGGAAAAGTCTTAATAAGATTGTGAATTGTATCAATGTCAATATTCTGGTTGTGACATCATACTATAGTTTTACAAGACATTACCAATGGCGAAAATTGGGGAAACAATAGAGGGGATCTCTTTGTATTATTTCTCACAGCTGCATGTGACTCTATAATTATCTCAAAAAGTTTTATCTTAAAAAAAGAGAGCAACAAAACAGAACTGAGAGCCCCAGATTAGAATCTTTTAAATATTAGCTTATTATTTGCTAAAATAGAAAGCACAAGTTAATGAAGAAGCTATTTCATATGAAATAGTGTTGAGACAATTGGCCAGCTAATCGGGGGAAAAAATAATACAATTAGAATCCACTTTACAATAAATACCAAAAAATTCTAAATGACTAAAATAGAATTAATTACGATACATTAGTTTTTACTCAAATAATAGAAGATTTCACAACAGAAAATAGGGATAGATTTAACTTTACAAAAATAAAAATCTTATCCATATAAAATAATAGCCACATTCATGGAATGAAAAGAAAATGGAGTATATATTTGTTGCCATTATGACAAACATTTATTCTGTATTAAGTAAATGACACATACACACTAATAAGATGCAAACACTAGGATTTAATGAAAAACTGAATAAAGACAATTCCCTTGGATATCCAAGTAGCAAGCACACAAATAAAAATGGCTCACCTCCCTAGTAATCAGAAAAATACATTTTAGAACAAAATGAGTCGATTTTTTTTTTTTTTGTCCAGGCTGGTGAGTACTCACAAGGCAGGTGGTCTCAGACCTCATATATCCTTTTAGAAATCAGTTTGGCAACATGTTCATGTCTCTGTGTCCATCCCAGAAATATTACAGCTGTGTATTTATGCTGATAAATAATTATTAATGGGGAACATTGATATACACAAAGATATTACTTGCAGTGTTCTTTTTAACAGCAGATTTTGGAAATGGCTTATACTTCTAATGGGTGGAAACTAAGTATATGGTAATAAATCCGCCTAATAAAGTTGTATACCACCATTAAAAATATTTATGGTGATTGTGTAGTGTGATTAGAATGCTATGATAAAATGCTTATTCTTTGAAGATGTTAAGGGATAAAAACAGGACTAAAACCACATGTAATATTATTTCAGTTGAGTAAATAGTATAGAGAAAAACTTGAAATGTAAAGATCACTGAAAGTGGTTATAATTGAATGTTTATGCTGAATATAGAATAAACTTTTACACTTATATTTAATTTTTAATGAATATTACAATGCACAATTCATTTTAAAAATAATACTTTTTTTTCTTTCTTTCAGGGCTGCCCCGCCCAGCAAGGAGGCAGACTAGTCCCTGTCTGCCTGCAGAGGCTTTGCTGAGCTGCTGTGGGCTCCGCCCAGCTGCTGTGTGACATTATATATAGTCTACAGTATTTCTACACTAATTGTGAATATTTTCTGAAGCAATAATGTTGTAACTTTCAAAATGTCACTTCTATTTCCTCTAAAATGATTCTTCTTCAGAAAACAAGGACTCATCTAATAGATTGAGTGAAATAGAGATGGTAGTGGTTCACAGTTTATGAAACGTGGCTGTTAAGTTTGGGGACAGCTCCTTTAAGGCAGGATGCCAGTGAATGAGAAACCAACTCTCTCCCATGTGCACAGAAATTTGAACATCAGAGATTGACAGAGACACTTCAGTGAATTGGGCTGTGTGGCGGAGCCACATGTCCAATGGAAGTTTTTTTGTTTTTTTTTTGTTTTTTGAGACGGAGTTTTTGCTTTTGTTACCCAGGCTGGAGTGCAATGGCATGATCTCGGCTCACTGCAACCTCCGCCTCCTGGGTTCAGGCAATTCTCCTGCCTCAGCCTCCCAAGTAGCTGGGATTACAGGCACGCGCCACCATGCCCAGCTAATTTTTTGTATTTTTAGTAGAGACGGGGTTTCACCATGTTGACCAGGATGGTCTCGATCTCTTGACTTCGTGATCCACCCGCCTCGGCCTCCCAAAGTGCTGGGACTACAGACATGAGCCACCGCGCCTGGCTTCCAATGGAAGTTTTGAGAGGTACGAATAGAATCAGACCCAGAAGCCTAGTTCTATAAATAGGGCCAATGTGGGAAGAGGTCATGGACGATTACTGGTAAATGCTGAGGCTCCATGGCTGAATGATGCCTAGTGTACTATCCTCAAGAATACAAGGAGCTTAGAAGAGAGAAGCAGGCCTCATCTGGGGCCCAGCACACTGGTGGTCTGACTCAGAAATTGGGCAAGGGTAATCCTAGTGGTGAAGAGTATCACCTGAAAGGGGCCAAGGTGAGCAGGGGCTGCCGGTAAGCTATCTTATGAGAGCAAGTAGGTGTTGACTTGGCACGAAGAGGCCACAAATGCAAAGATGGCAATTAAAAATGCTAGCCCGCCTAGACATGAGAGATTTTACACTTGCTCTCTTTTCTTTCTTCTATAAAATTGTTCCATTCATAAAATTTTATAATTAGAGAAATTCTCCCAGGTGAAGAAAAATGAAACTGTTAAAGTCTCTTTTGTACTACACATTGATGTCCTGTTCAAAAAATGAATGACCTGGCAACTCCTTTTATCTCTTGAAGTTATAGTAGCAGAACCCTTGCCAGTTACATTGGGGAGACTTGCAGTGCATGATCGGAGCAGACCTAACAAGCCATGGACACGCTGAGGGTGGTAGGAGCATGCGCTGCAGGGTGCGGCACAGACCATTTGTGAAACTGACTACCACACTCTTGTTTGTTCACGAAATGCATGCGAGCCAGGTCAGACAGGTTGTGTCTCTAGGGGAACTAATCCCTACCAAAAGCCTATGGGTTTGATGGCTGAGAAAGCCCGCAATAGCTTTTCTCCCAAGAGACCACTGCAGAGCTAGATCTCAGACTTGCCACAGTGCTGGGTACCAGGGGCCTGTGGATTTGGGCGATCGAGGATACTTACTGGCCACTCCATTGTCCTCTTTAACAATAACATTCCTGCTTTGGAGTGTCAACATGGTTATTTTTTAGCATCTGTTTTGGGCAATGTTCTAATTGTTGATGCTCATTAGTCCAGGGCAATTTTGCCGATTTTTCCTTTCTTACTCAGAGATGAATCTGGTTCATTTGCGAATGAACTTCTAAGAGAGGAAAAGGTGAACCTTGTACCTGGAAATGGAACGGGACTTGGCATGTGCAAAGGTGTGTGTGTGTGTTCATGTGTGCATTTATGTGCATGTGTGTGTGCATGTGTGTACATGTACATATGTACATGTGCTTGTGTGCATGTGTGTGTGTGCATGGGTATGTGTGTGCATCCAGTTCTTCTGTGCAGACATCTCTGAGCCTCATACTCCACATGCGAAGGCTGGGTTGGGTGGGGTCGTCTCTGAGCTCTCCTACCCCTGGTCTGTGATGTGCCAGTATTTCACTCACACTCATGCCACAGTTGGCACAGGTGTCCCATCCAGCCAGATAATTCACTGCCCAAAACAAATCTAGGTGTATTTTAACTTCACTGACATCCCTGCCTTATAATTTCATGCCCCTGACTCCAACTCTCTACTGGGGCTATAACTGTGTTCTGGTCCTTCCTTGGTGACCTTCATGGACGCTACTCTGTCTCTTGCAGCCTGGCTTCTCATTTGGCTTGTATAGGACTCTCCGCAGATTTGAGCAAACCCTGGTGGCCTCAAGTGACAGTCACATGACTCTAACTCCAACCCCACTCTGCCCACATCCTCCCTCCACATGGAAAAGGAAGGCAGATTTAACGGTTATGATACTTGTAGGAGATGTGGCTGTTTCAGCTCCTTTGGAGTAAGAGACCAAGCCCAAATGGGAGGGGAGATAGCAGTGAGTTTAACAACTACTTACTGCTGGCTTCCTACGCTGGGAGAACTGAAGTGGCATCTGTGGGAGGTGCAAGCCACAAGGCCTCTCTCGACGTGCACCATCAACTCAGAGAGATGAGATGCAAGGGGAAGGATGGGTACCACTGGTGCGAGGCATCTAGGTCCCAGAGGGAGAGGAGAGTTTACTCAAAGCCACTTAGAGCAGTGACAGAGCGTGGGATAGATGTTCCCTATCCTGACCCCTGGCACAGGAGTCTCACCCTCCATCAGAGGCAACAGTGTGCCTTGAAGGCATGGCTAGAATGGAAACTGCCCTATGCACAGTGGGCCTTCACCCATGTTCTAGTTTAGATTATCACCTTATCTAATAGATAGAGTGAAATAGAAATCCAAAGTCAGAAAACTGACTTGGAAGTCAGTTTGCCATGACAATCCCTAACCTACTTCTTCCTGACACCTGTTTTTGTCAGATTGCTTGACTCAAGAATGGCCTTTGTCCCCAGGATTTAGGGTAAAACAAAACAAAGACAACCCTGTTGCTGCATGTATGGCTTAGGATGCTTTCAATGAAATTGCAAGTGATGGAGACCTGACTCAAAGAAGCTTAGCCTATAAAGCAGTGTAATAATTTACATAACCAGAAGTACATGGTTGGGTGGCTCTAGAGCTGCTTATTCTAGTAGTTTGACAACTTAGCCATGGTCTTAAGTTCTTTCTCTACTTTTGCTGTGATGCTTTGAGCATCAGCTCCTTTCTAGGCCTTGTTCCTTGCATAATAGTGATCATCCAGCCTGGTTTACTGGAAAGACCCAATTCATGCCTTTTCCCCTGACATAGTTGTTAATAGCAATACCTTTCACCCTCAGTAGCATCCCGGTTTAGGTGATCAACTATGTGGTCACATGCATAATGTTTTTGCTGTTAGTTGCAAATGGAGTTACATTAGCCTCACATCCATCGGGAGAGGGAGGGATGCTCTCTCAGAGAGTAAGAACTTTGCTAGGAATTCCCAGAAAATCTCTCCTCTCATTTATCTGGCCCTAATTATAGCAGGAGGGATGCAATTTTTCTTAGTTAAAATAGACCTACCCTAAATCTAGGATGAAATTCTAAGATAGCTAAGTTTCACGGGAGAGGGATGGGTGTCTGATTATTAGTGCTCTGTTAGGAAAGAGAAATTGAGACTACAGAATACAGCAGCCACAAGCAAAACCCTTTATAATGAGCCTGCTTCTTACTCATGATAATTTCTCAAAAATCTCTATGAAATGCAATGCTCTACTGCTTGTGAGACTAGTCAGAGCTGCAGCTGGACAATGAGAGGCTTCAATGCAGTACAGGGATAGTACTTTATTATTCCTTGCCTTCTAGCATGTAGCTTAGTACTTTAAAGTAATAAATGTTCAGTATATACTTATTGATTGCCTAACTGAAGGACCAACTCGCATATCCTTTGATCCGGTCTTTGCTAATTTTATCCAAAGGGCATAAAACAGTTCGTAGGAAGTCCTCAAATGAAGAATACTGAAACTCCCCACCCCAATGCAGAGTGCACTAGATGTCTCTTTCCCATCCAAATAGTCAAACCTTTCCCTCCCCCCATGAGCTCTGAACACTCCTCAGGTAAAAATGTCATTCTCACTGGGCTGTTTCTCTGAATGCTTTCCATCTTCTTTCCCTAAACCCAGGTTTGATTTCTGTCCTCTGTGCTTCAGTTATCCCTTGTATTTTCTTCAGCACTTCTCCTTCTGCCTTGTGTTTACGTTTTCAAATGCCTGCCTCATCCAATCACCCAATCACCCAGTAAATATTAGTAACCGTGAAAACATTTGTAAAACAAAGTTTCCATTTTAAATACATTATTCCACTTCAATAAAATATAGACCCCTTAAGAAACTCTTGAAAGCAATAGACAATTTCCGCAGATGCATTCACACGGGTGAGCACTAAACTGACATCTACAACTTAAGAGCTTTCAAGAACCCCTTGAGAAAGCCATATGTTTATGCAGACGAGGTCAGATTGTGTTGGTGCACCCCAGGGTGATAGGTTCAGCGACCAGCCCAATTCACGTGTCTTCTACAGAAGTCACCAATTATACTGGTTCAACCAACACCTAGGGCCTAACAACTCCAAAATCTTGGTCTCTGACTTAAGTCTTGAACTCCAGATCTGCTCTTCCAAATGCCTACTGGACATCTCTGTGTGGCTAATCAACAGGCACCTCCAATTTGAGATGTCCTAACCAGAACTCCCTGGAGCAGATACTGACGGTGCACCACCCATATCCCTTGAGTGCTATCACTTCAATGTGCTCCACAGACATCCAGCTGCCAGGATCTTCTCTCTGTATTTGGGGAAAATTTTCTGCCTAAGCTGGGTGACAAGTTGGAATTGCCAGAAATTCAGCATCCCCTGGACCGCTCTTAACTAGCTTCCTCACCTCTGGAGTGGGTGCTTTGTATCCTGTCCGAGGGTTTGCCTGTGTGATCAAGCTCCAGTTGCTCACAGTGGTAACTGGCCTTGCGAATGTCCCTCCCATTATCCGCTGTCCCTCTGGCTCCCTTCCCACTTCCCTACTCCCCTACAGTGTTTCCTTCACTTCCCAAATCAACTTTCTGCACTGGAATCCTTGTCTCAGGATCTGCTTCTGAGGGAACCTAGGACACTTGTCATCGCCAGCGCGAAATCGTCTTCTCTTCCTAGGGACTTCTATCTCAGTGACCACGCCCTCCCATCCTGTCACCCAACTCAGGAAACCAGGTGTCAGTCACTCTTACTCCTTCTGTTTCCTCTGTCATTAAGCCTTGTCGATTCTGCATTCCAAGTACCACTTGACTCAAGTTCCTATTCTTCATCTCTGCTGGCACGACCTTCATTCAAACCTTGATCATTGCAACAGCCTCTCTTACCTGGCCTCCCTGCTGCCAATCTCACCTCCCTCTGATCAGTCCTCCACACCAACCAACAGAATGGTCATTCCTCATTCCAAATCTTTCCTTGTCACTCCCTTGCTTAAAGCCTTTCAATGGTTCTCACTGACAACAATAAAAAGCTCCTTGACAGGACCGACCAGGGACCTCAAGTGGCCCTTAGCTTCATTTTCCCCCTCCTCTACTACTCCTCACAGCTTCTACTATGGACTTACAAAATATCTGCAGCCTCTAGACAGTGTACTGCATCCCAGCTTCAGTTCCCTTCACATATAATGCCTTTTGTTTACTTTGGAAAGCTTCTTTTTATCTCTCACCACTCAGCAACTGTCACCATCTCCGGCAACCTTTTCTGATTTCCCTGCCCCATGCCATTCCCTATTCCTTCCCAGTGCAGGAATAGACCCACTCCTTGGGTGTTCACCCAGCTCATTTTATAACTCACCATGTACCACATAATGTCACATTGTATTATGAATAGTTTTTGTTAATCTGTGAGCAGACTGGGGTCAGAAACCATATATTTACCATACCTCTAACCCACATCCTTAGCTCAGTGACTGGGCAGCTAGTAGGTACTTAAGAGATGTTTATTGGATAAACAAATGAATCACTCATCTGGCAAGTATGTGAAAACTCAATTATAAGGAGATGTTGTATTAGAGAAGCAGGATATGGATAAAAAATAATATCTGGGATGGGAAATTTCTTGGGTACTTATTTAAAATAATCAAATATTACAATTAAAGATCTCAAAAAATCACCCTGACCCATCCTGAAAGATTTTGAGGTTGTTCTTTCCTGCTGTTTTAGCATGTTCCTTCTTCCCTCCATTTTCTTAGGCACCCCTTTTAATGTATGAACACAATTATTCCACATTAATGTCCTATTTCTGTCCCAAAGCACCCCCTCATACACAAATCCAGACCTATCCTTTATGAACCTCTTTTTTCCTTCCCTTTGCAAGGGCAGCCAGGATGAAATGGCAGAAGGGTGCCAGTATACATTTATTTGGGAATGGGGGCCATGATACCTGTTGCCTATGCATTAATCTGAATCGATATAATCTTTCCTGAAAACATAAGCACCTCAAAAGGCAGCAAATATGAATCACAACTGGCAGTCAGGATCAAACATTAACCCAAGGTTGCGATGAAGCCAAAAAAAGAAATAGGCTAGTAATTGCCTTCCACGATATCAATCCCTACTTTATACAGACATAGCCCCTCAACACACACAAAGACTTTATGGATCTTTCATCCATGAACTTGCCCAATTATAATTGTCCAGCTGTGTCTTTAGTTGTATTCAGGCTAGGTCTTGGCAGCCGAGACCTCACATACCTGATCCAAGAACTTATAATAGTTATGAGGTCTATAGAGGAAGACTTTGGTTACTGAAATGATTGAAGACACATTCATAGACAAATATTTCCACAGGTATCATTAATTGCTTGGGGCTGATTTTAAACCCCCCATAGCCTGATTGAAACAAGTAGAAACTGACATTTTGTGTTGATATTCATTATTGTCAATTCTTCAACTTGCACTGTGTGTCTTTCCACCCCTGTGTGGTCTTGGTATTTCTTAATTTAACTCTTCTTTTTCAAAAGAGAAAATTCAGTATCAAGGAATGGTACTACTTACCAGGGCTGATTTCTCCTTTAGGCATAGTAGACACAGTGCCTGGGGCTCACTGTACTTTTAAGGACCCACAGAAATCTTTTAATTTCTTTTAAAATAAAAAGAAAAAGGATTTTTTAGGTTGAAGAAACTGTTTTAATATATAATACTATTATATTCATCCTTACACTAATGCAATTGTAACATGTAATTTGTAATATCTTTCTACAGAGGAAGGAGTCCACAAATGCAAAAGTGCTCAAGACAGTCATCATTCAGCCTCACTTACTACCACCTTATGCCTGCAACACAACATGGTTAGAATAGAGCCTTTTGAACGCAAGTTCAAGTTCCCATATCAATTATAAACTGTGTTATAAAACTCAGATTTGATAAGAGGAAAGTCATGGGTTAATACACACAGTATTGGAACTTCAGGGGGCTCGAGACTACCAAGAACAGACAGATTCATTCTGTTCTCTGCTGTGATTAAATAATTTCTGCTCTGCTATTCTCTCTCAAATATCTTCATCCTGTTTTGATTAATAGAAAAAAATCTTTACATCTTTGGAGATTCATTAACCCAATTTGGTTGCTTCCTTGGCTGTCTCAAGAATTCTAAGGATTTATTGTTTTCAATTTCAAAATGATCAATAGTACAACTGACACCTACCACTTATATGCCGGTCAGCAATCATACAGTCACCGTCCCTGTAACTCCAGTTCTTAGCCCAGTGTCTGGCAAACACTAGGCGCTTAATAAAGGTTAGATTTATACATGAATCACCTCTTGGATGGAAATTACATTATGTAGGTGTATTAATTTGATCTTTTCCAATCTCCCACCTTGTAAGAAGCATCTTCCACCGATATCACAATTGTCATTTTCGGGTGATCTCTGGGCTCTTCTTCCCACCTCCCGTGGCTCCATCAGCTAGCCACTTCCTCCCTCCTGGGCTCTGTTCCTGGCTCTTCTCCATCCTGGGGTCTGGAATAGTCCCCAGCCCGCCGGGAGGCAGTAGGGTCCCAGCTCCTCCGGCCCTCCCCGGCGCTCCCCACAAGGTCTCCCCGGACACCCCTTCCTCCAGGCACCCCGCGCCGCCCACGGCCACGCCCTCCCCGTGGGCGAGATCACCTGTCCCTCCTCTGCCGCCGCCTCCTCGGGTACCCTTTCGCCCCCCTCCTGTTCCCCCTCCTCCGCCGCCTCCCCCAAGCCCTCCCCTTCCCCGCCTCCTCCCACCCCTTGGTGTATATAGTAAAGGCCGGGCGCCGCACGCAGACACACACTCGCCCGGACACAGGCGCACACACGCTCACGCACAACCGGCAGCGGCAGCGGCGACAGCGGCTCGGTGACAGCGGCGACGGCGGCTCCCACCGCGGCGCACCCCCTTCAGGCGGCCGGCGGTGAGGCCAGACCCGAGAGTTCCAGCACCCGCGACCACCCCGCGGCTTCCTGGAGGCGGCGGCCGCGATTGCAAGGTAGCGGCCGCTGCGCCCCCGTGCGGGCCGGGGTCACCCCCACCCTCCCCTCGCGGACCTGCCACCGGGACGCAGGGGGCGCGCCGGGCTGGGCGCGCCTGGCGGGGCCCGGCGCCCGGGGAGGGGCCTGCTCCCGGGGGCAGGACGGCGCCCGGAGGCCGGGGCCGGCGGGGAGGGCCGGGCGGGGGCGGGGACGGGGACGCTGGCCGAGGCCGCCGCCCGTGTGGCGCGCCGGGGCTCCGCTCCGGTTCCCGGCGCCGCGCACTGGCCGGCGGGGCCAGGGACTGCCGGGGAGGCGGCGCCGGCCGGCGGGGCGGGGGCCCCGAAGTGGGTTTCGGGCCGCCGCCCGCACTGGCACCGGGCGCAGAGAGCGGTTCACGGCGGACTCCGAGCCCCGGCGCCGCACCAAGCGGTCTCCGGATCTGCAGTTCTGCCCCGGCCGGGAAAACCCGGCGCCTTCCAGGCCCTTCGAAAGATGGATTCTGTTGACGTATCTGGCGGCCCTGGCGAGCCGGGTGGAAAGTTGGGTTTTGCCAGATCGCGCTGGGCTCCTCTTTGTGAGGCGCGGCCAGCCCCGCATCCCCCCGGAGCCGGGTGAGTGTGCGCCGACGCCCCGGGAGCCCCGGTGCCCCCCAATGCCCAGCCCCGGGGTGACCGCACCAGCTCGGGCTTTCTGCCATGTTAGGCACAGAGCAACGTTCTCGTTGCATTTTTGCGTGCGTTTTAGTGGCGCCTTTTGCTGCGGAGGGAGTTACTGCTTCTCTCTGCGGTGGCTTTTTCGGGGTTGGGGTTGTGCTCTCTGTGTTTGTTTGTTTGCCATTTAAAGCCCGACTATTGTTCAGGATAAGCTCCGCCTGGGTGGGGAAATGGCATCCCACCACAGTTGCTGGCGAGGGGTAGAAATGTTGCCAAACAGCTGCTGCTTTGTGTTTCCCTATCAGAAGTCCCTGGAGTAGGTTTGGGGCAGGACGGATGGATGGAGAGAGGGATAGGGCACGGAAGAAAAAGGTGGCTTTGGAGGAGCGGATTGTCACCGGCACCATGGCACTCACTCAGCGTCCTTTTCGGCCTGCCAAACTTTTATGAATATTCCTTTTGTAGCAAAGGGAAGCTTGATGAATTTAGCCCAGTTTTCCAAGGAAAAGCAACCCATCTTTAACAATGGTTTGAGAACTTAATCAATGAAAAAGGCAGGAGAGGAGGACAAGGAGGCGCCGACACCATATCTGGTATGTGGTTGCTGCTTGCAGTCAGGTAGGGGAGAGGTGGGCAGGGCACGGCGCGGCGTCTGGGTGACCGTGTTCCAGGAATTGTTGGAAGCTCTCACCTGTGCCCGCTGGTGCCACCCACCGTCGTGCCCCTACATCCCGGGCTGCCCAGAACCCGGCGATGGGGTTTGAGGGGCGGCTTGCGGCAGTGCGCGGGCTGGCCCCCCTCATCTGGCGTTTTTAAGGATGTGTAAATATTTTGCTGAGGATAAGTGACATCAACAGAATGATATTCCGCAGAGCCCGGGTGTGCAGCGATGATAAATAGATATGGCCAAAGTTTTGATAACCGCGTATTTTCATGGCTCTCTCTGTTTCATTTGGGTCTTTGTTTTTGTTGGTTTAGCATTATCTCGCATCCTCTGGTGTGATCCCTTTATTTAGCTGATTCTTGGAAGCTTCTCTTTAGAACAGAGAGAAAAGCAGCCAGCAGGGAGAAAACAATTCTTAGCTTTGCATGAGTCAGGCAAGGTTTTCTGTGCCTTTCCCAGGAAATCCTTCCCACCGTTTTCTAGATGTCTCTCTTGCTCCTTTGGAGTCCTCAGAATTGGTTGTTGGTAGAACGAGAGACTTATGATAACTTTGAAAATGTGGTGTGGACATGCCTTTGTTACAGTAGAGGGGTGGCAAGGTGGGAGGGGGACAATATGGAAGGGGACAGTATGGTGGCTAGTTTTCTTCTCAAACGGGAACATGAGAAGCCAGGGGTGGGCTGGAAGGCAGAGAATCATAAGCTTGGTGGCATCCCAGTTTCCCTGCCCCTTACAAGCCCAGAGAAGCCACCTCCCCCCACACCCCCACATACACACAGTCTCCTTCGAATGGGCACTCGCTTCTCGTCCTGACAGATGCCCACTAGAGGCATCCCCAGGGCAGCCCAGACACTGTGAACCAAGTCAGACTGGAACTTAGGGGTAGTGGCTACTTTGGCACGAGCCCAGGGGACCATTCAGCCACCCGAGGGGGTTCCTTTATGATGAAAGAAAGCCAAGACCTCCAGCGGTGACGTTCTGCCCAGGAAAACCAGTTCATCTGAGGAACATCTGAGCAAATGAAAAGACAGTTTTCCAAGTGATGTTGCTTGCTGGGGTGAAAACTCGGTTTGATAGGCAGTTAGGCAAGAACTGTAAGATACATTTCAAAATCTTGTGTCCAGAATACAGAGTCCCTGAGACAGGACCATCTGAACTGCAAGAAAGAAAAATCAAAGACTAGAAGGTGTATGAGAGCTGTTGCTGGGAGTGCTCTAGCTGTAATGACCCAGAAGCTGAGGATAGGACTGGCCTCCCAAATCCATTGACCCAGAATGGAGATAGTCTGGATGTACAGAGAGCCCTGTAGAATGTGCTCCAAATCTTTGATAAGACAATAGGAAACGTCTGTTCTCTGGTTTCTCCCCTAACCTTAGCATTTTGGAGAGGATGGTAGTGGAAGGAAATAAATTGGGACGGGAACTAACATTGATCGTTGGCCTCTGTCTGCCAGGCACTTCACATGTGGTAAACCTTCTCAGCCACCTTATGATGGAAGAATTATTTTACAGATAAGGAATCTGAGGCTCAGATAAATTTCCAGTCGTGTGTCAGATTTCAGACTTTGGTGGTTATGATTTAAAGGGGCAACATGTCCCTCTTCTGCTCCAGATCTCATTTATTTTTCTTAACCTGTCGGAGCCTCAGTTTCCTTACCTACAAGATGAGAATAATCTTTCCCATCTCACATGGACATTGTAAAGATTAAAGTGGGGCTTGTCAGCATGGAACCACAGGGCTAAAACTAGAGTATGACACCAGGTACTTCAGGCCCCCAACCAAACATACAAATCTCTGGATCTCTTCCTGCTGGATCTTTCAGCCCCCCCACCTTGACAAAGTCTGGTACCCAATTGGTGGGAGTTGGCGGGGGAAGGTGGAAGCCCACCAGTGGGCAGCCCAGTTGCTCACAGTGCATACTTATGTGCCAAGTAGATAGATCCAATAATACCTATGTCAGATGGACAGAATATGCCTTTACATCTTGGAGTCCCCACCACTTAAATGTTGCTTAATAAATGAGAGTTGAGTGACTAAATGATGGCACTGAAGAAGTGAACAGCAATGGGGAGGGGACTGTAAATCATTGTTACGGGAGACCCAGCAGGAAGAGATCCAAAGATTTGTATGTTTGTCTGGGGGCCTGAAATTCTTGGTGTCATACTCCAGTTTTAGCCTTTGGCAGCTCCATGCTGACAAGCCTCAATTTAATCTTTACAAAATCCATGTGAGATGAGCAAGATTATTCCCATCTTGTAGATGATGAAACTGAGGCTCAGAAAGGTTAAGCAACTAACTGAAAGTCCATGATGGGACCAAAGGGTGGGTGAGGTATTTTTTACTAGTAATGTCTCAAATAAACAAACACTCTATAGGAAAATGAGGAGGGGACTTGCTATGCAAATGTATCATTAAGGCAAACCCCTTAGTCCCCTTTCAACCAGGTGGTAGCCTTTAACCTCCTAGAAATTCTGGAGCCACTGAGAGAGCTGGGCTTCAAAGCTATGTATGAGGTGCTTCTGAATGCTGCCTCCCTGATCAGAATATGAGGGAGACCTCAGAGAATGAGGGGGAAAGATGGCTAATTGCACTCTTCCCACACACAAAAGCCTGTGTGGGCTTCTGAATTAAGCTTGATTTGGGGATCAGGGTGACATCCTTGCTATAGAGTTGGCAGCTCTTGTCTTGAGAGAATGCCTCTGATTGCCACTTCTCCCTCCAACCTGATTGTCTGCCTGGGTGCCCATCATCTCATTCTTTCCAGACTCAAGGCCTTTCCTCCGTGGCTTACAATGTTTGATGAGCCTCTTGAGTCTGCCACTTCCCTGCCCTCTGATGGCAGCTGGTGAGACGCTGATTTTGGCAGCCAGGTTGGTACTTGTGGACTTCACACATGACCCTCCTTCTCTCTCCTGCCAAGAACACACACACGAGCACACATGCACACACAGACACAGGAGCACATAATTTGATCACATTTCTGTATCTGCTTCACCAAATTAGATTCAAACCCTTCAGAATTGTTATTGAAAGAAGTATGTGACTTTGGTGTTCTCTCCCAGCCCCTGGCCTGAATAGACCAGAGCAGCTAAGATGAAGACGGCTCAGCCAGCAGATGTCTTGAGACATTGATCATACTTGCTGGACTTCCCACTACTGTGGGGGCAGCACCCCAAAACATGGGCATGGTCTGCCTTCATCCATCTGGGCTGCTGTAACAAAATCCCATAGGCTGGGTGACTTATAAATGATAGAAATGCATTTCTCATAATTCTAGAAAATGGGAAGTCAAAGATCAAGGTGCCAGCAGATTCAGTGTGTGCGGAGCGCTTTTTTACTGATTCAGAGAGGACATCTTCTTGCTGTGCCCTCACATAGTGGAAGGGGCAAGTGAGCTCTCTGGGGCTTCTTTTACAAGGGCACTCATCCCATTCATGAGGGCTCCACTCTCACGATCTAATCACTAAGCAAAGGCCCCACCTCTTAATACCATCACGTTGGGGATTAGGATTTCAACATAGGGATTTGGAGGGGACAGACACATTCAGACTGTGCATGGTCCCAGGGTCTTTCATAAAAGCCAATTTTAATCTCTACTTAGACATTGGGCTGGGCTCCTCGAACATCCCAATCCTTGTAATTCAATTTCTGCTGTAATTAGCTCCAACAGCTCAGTAATTCTAGAGACCTCTGGAGCAGATTCTGCTCACACCTATCACTCCTCTTCCCATAACTTTTTGGTTTTTCAGCACAGCATTGTCTAATAGAACTTTCTATGATGATGGAAATGTCCCATGTCTGCACTGGCCCACACACTAGCCACTAGCCACATGTAACCGTGGAGTGCTTGAAAAGTGGTTGGTCCAAATTAGGAAGTGCATTAAATATAGCACATGCATAGGATTTCTAGGACTTAATTCAAAAAAAGAATCCAAAATAGCTCATTAATCTTTACATTGATTACATGGTGAAATGATAATATTTTCAATATATTAGTAAAATACGATAGAGTATTAAAATTACTGTCACTTGTTTCTTTTATTTTTTTTTAATGTGCCTACTAAAACATTTAAAATTACATGAACATTTCTATTAGCCAGAGCTGCTCTGGAGCAAACTAACTAAACTTGTGGCTTCAGCCTCCAGATGTTTTAGGGACATAAATGCTCTCCATCTTGGTGGCAGATGAGAGGCAGGGGGCTGACTCAGTAGCCACAGCAGCCTGGCATCAAGCAATTTTGATTTTCAGTAGCTCGTCATGGGGGTTCCCTACTCGCAGTCTCATGTTCTGTGAGCAATGTGGGACCCAGAAACCCAATAGAATGAGCAAGGCAGAAGGAGCACAGGCAGTATTGGCTGAAATGAAATGGCTTCTTCCCTTTCCTCGACCCTGCCCACCCTAGGCCGGTGTCCTCGTCCATCAGAGAATTCCTTGACACCTGTTCTAGTAGCAGCTTAAAGTAATATCCATCCCAGGGATTTGTGCTTGGAGAGTAATGTTGCCAGTAGACACCCTCATGCTGAGAGTGGGTTATTTGGGGCCAGGGCCAGCCTTAAAGAAAATAAAAAAGAGGATGCACACTGTCATTTCCTGACAGCTTGATGAGAACAAGAGCAAAGGCATAAATAAAATTTCTGCGAGGGAGACAGAATAAGGAAGGTCAATTTCACACAACCATAGCACCATGGATGAAGAAACCTGGCCAAAAGAGGGTTCAGGGAGGTGGAAGAAGGATTTTGGCTGGTTCCGTGGTATCATCATATCACATCATTACTGGGTCTTTCCCTGGGCACTGGGCATGGCACGAATAGGCAGAAAAGGATGGGATAATGAACTCGGGACTGCAGTGATTTACAGGTCAGGCGTCTGTGGCTCTGGCTCCTGAGGGGGCTGCCCTCACAGGGAACCCTTGGCTGACCTCCTTCGGCTCCTCAGAAGGAGTTGGTTTTGTTTCACATGGCAGAAGCAGACTGTTTACTGGAGCACAGGAAGAATCCGACATTCTGGCGAAAAATAATTCATTAACAGCCAGGGTATTACCAGTTCCCTGGAAAAGCTCCTCCAGCTGCACTGTAGCAACTGTTCTTTTTCAGCAGCAGAATTGGGCCTTGCTGGCAGCCAAGACTGGGTGTGTTTGGGCGTTTTTGTTGCTGTTATTTTTGCCTTTGTGTGTATGGCCACTTTTTCCTTATAATTCAGAGAAAGAAATGGAGGCCTGGAAGGATTGAAATGGTGTAGCTGTCAGCCATTCTTTCCTTCGTGCTGTAAGCCTGGAAGCTTCAGGCTGACTGTAGGAACATAGGTTTTTCCTGATCAAAGCCCATCCCCAATGTGGGGGCACTGCAGAACCACATAGAATGTTCTAGGATGAAAGGAATTTTAGGGAACTGAAACACCTGTTCTTAAGATTCTCTGAAAGCAATTGGCTGAAGAATCCCTCCCCACCCCCATACGTACAACCAGACAGAAAGTCCAATCTTGGCCGTGTGGAATTCTTTTGCTTACTATTAATTGGCACAGTGGGGCCAAAGTATGTGATTCATCATCCCAGTTTTGAGGACATTTGGAAAGCCAGGCAAGCATAACCAAGAGAATGAGCTGCATGTTTTGCTCACTAAAGAATGATTGAATCTACAGTAAATACAAGGAAAGATTCAGGAAGCTTTTTGTGCTCTGGAAAAATATGTTTTAAAAAAAGGTTTCTGTCTGCCTGTTTGTTTATTAATGCTTCATGCTCAGAAGTGTGTGCCCAACTAGCAAAAAATGGGAAAGAATAGCATTTCCTTGTTTTAGTTTTTTTTTTTTTTTAACTCTAATCGCAGGTTAAGTAAGATACAGTGTATTGATTTTGGTTTTGTATGCAACATAACTAGATAATCATTTTGTTTTATGAGATATTAATTTCCACCCATTTAGAGTGATGAAATATGCATTTAAAATATGCCATACCGACCCCACCATCATCACAGTATTTCTTTAATGTCCCTAGATTCAGAAGGAGAAAGTATTTTATTTATATGGAAAACAAGTAAATATGGAAGTCAACATATATGTAAACCTTCCTTAGATTTTGAAAAAGATAGATCTTTTCCCTTTGATGACTGCCAAAATTATGAATGTTAAAGGCCAAGCATATTGGCTTTTATCTGGAGCATGGTTTCTTCACCTTGGTCCTGTTGACATTTCAGACCAGAGAATTGTTTGTTGCAGGGGACTGTCCCATGCACCTTAAGATGTTCAGCAGCATCCCTGGCCTCCACCCACTAGACACCATTAGCACCACATCCCTCTACTCCAAACCCTGCCAAATGTCCCCTCTGGGACAAAATTAGCCCTATTGAGGACCACTGGTCTAGACAAAAATTTAATAAGTACTTTGTGTTTTTGTGAAAATTCCATTTGAAATAATAAAAGACACAATTTTCCCCCTCTGACTTTTATATATACAATTCATGGGCATGATTAATTAACAGTTGTAAGTGGGTCATGTGTCTGACTTAATTCTAAGGTTGGCAGAAGGGTCTATAAGATTGCATAAGCATGGAGACTTTTTTAAGGCAGGCAATTTTATAAGTCATAGGTAATTGGGGGATGCGTTGTAAGAACTAGTGGCTTCTCTGGTTTTTCATAAAGAGAGCAGGTTTATTCCTCCCTAATTTCTTTTTCGTATGCACCTGATTCCAGGCATGACTTCAAAGCCACCAGGCATCTTCCACTACCCCTGGCTCCTCCCCACTGTCATTTCTCCAGTAGCATCTTAAGCCCGAGCCAATTAATTTAGCCTTTTAGTGTGCTTGTGAGAGCACTGCTTGTAATATTGTAATGGACTCATTTCAGATTGTGGCAGCCCTTTACTCACCACTGAATTCTATGTTTTCCAGTACTATTGAGAGAAAAAGTCAACAGTACTTTCTTGGTAGATGGATCATTTTTCATAATGATTGGAAGTTGAAATTCTGGTGGCCCCCATCACCCCTGGCAGTTTTGTTTCCTTTTACACACATTTGTTTCCTTGAAGCCATTCTCCTTGAGACAGCTAGCACCTGGTAATGCCTACAGGCAGCAACAGCAGATGAAATGCTGCCACCAGGACAAGCCCTCAGCCATATACTTTCTGGTAGTCCCTTGAAAGGCTAGAAAGGAGGGTCATGTCTTACACAAGAAAGGTGTCATGGGGGCAAACTGTGCCCTGCCTATACATGGAAATGCAATGGGTCTTTAGGGGACAGGGAGAGGGCAGAGAGTGTCCCCCAGATCAGCCCTCCCCTGCCAGTCTCTGGGAGTGATGTGGGAATGGGGGATGCTGGTGGAGGATACCGGGCAGTTGCTCAGTGCAGAAGTCAACATAGGCCACTTCATTTTGCAGCCACCCAAGGTAGGCTGACTTTTTCCAAAGAGTGCCATGCGTAGGATTCCCTTGCACGCTAGCCAGTGAGGAAAGATGGAAAGGTGAGCATTGAGGGATTTGGCAAGCCAGCAGCATTTCTTCATTGGTGAGTTCCAGCATCTCTTGAAGTATAGTTGAAGTCTTCCTTGTCGCCATAAAGAGAGAGAGGCTGGCAGAGATCCACAGTGTGCTGGGCTCAAGCAGATAAATAATTGATTTGCAGCACGTGACACTTGGTCATTCTAAGTTGCCAGTCCCTTGCAGGCCAGGATTCGGGTGATGGTCGAAACACTGGGAGAGGAAACAGGATCATAAATCTGGGTGTTGGAGGCCAGTTTTGTGGTGCAGAGGCCACTGGGGCCACCGCTGTGTGCTGCAGAAGCAAACAGACAGGTCCGAGTGGTATGTTGTTCCTCAAAATAATGGCAATGGAAATGGCTGTGAAAAACATTTAGGACCTTGTCATAAAAATGCAAACAGTCTTCTTTCTATAGAGAAAAGCTAAATAAACCCTATTGCAGCTGTATTAAGTAGAAACAGATTTGGAAATCGGGTGTTTTTTTTTTTTTTTTTTTTTTTTTCTTTTTTTTTCTGAGACACTTATTTATAGCAGGTTGGGCAGAGGCTGCCACTATCTTTCGAGACTCCGGAAGAGTGTTTTCCAGATGGTCCTCGCTGTTTTTCTCTTTATTAAGCTTAGCTAACACTGCTGTGCTTGGAAAGGGTCATAGAAACCAGTGGTTTTTTTTGTTTGTTTTGTTTTGTTTTTTCAGATTACAATGGCCATTGATTGGTTAGCAATCAATGGATGGGAATGGATTGAGCCTGTGCCGATGAATTTCCTATTGCATTTTATAAACAAGGAAAATGTCAGGAAAGCACAAAATAGAGGTGCTCTTTCGACTATGTATATCAAAGCTTTGAAAACCATACGGAGTTACATTTCTTATTAATTTCCATTTAAATTTTGTTTTTAAAACAATGCTCCCCTCTTTACTAAAGCTCTACAATGTCACCGTTTCCTTTCCAATATCTAAACAATGTCCAGATCCATTTCAGATTGAGCAATTAGCTCTGGCTGCAATTTCCTTTTATGAAAAAAGAATCACTAACCCTCTAGACTAAATATGAAATTATTGAATGTGAAAATATCAATATGTGGCCATTTGTTCTAAGATCCTTTTTGGCCTATCACTTGCATTTTAAGAAGGTTAGAAAAGGCCAATTCTGACCTGCACTTCCATGTTGGACACAGCCACACCAGAAACCCCAGGCTTTGTTTGTGCTCATAGGAGCTGGGAAGTTGGATTCGAAGTCATCAGGGCTGAAGCTTACAGCCCAAACTGCAAGGGGAAACATCTTAGAATGCCACATAAGCCAGTGGTCCCCACAGACCGGGTTTGCAGACCACTGCCTGTGTGGGACAGGATTTCTGCCCCTTCACAGTAAAATGGAAGAAAAGTGAAAATGCAGTGAATTTATTGTGTTTAAAGCTAAACCTTTTTCACTTTACAAAAACTGCCGTATATTCCAAAATGATCTTTCCCACTGTCCTTGGTGTAAAACTTTCTTTTATGACTGATCAAGAGATAGTGGATGACATTTGTATTTTGACATCTTTATTTGACAAAGTGAGAAGTTGTCCAACTCATATTGGATCCTTCATTTTAAAAATGTTACTCATCCATAACATTCAAAAGTTTGAGATTCACCCAGGAGACCCAAGTAGACTTGGAAGGGGTGCCTTTGTTATGATTCCTAAGCCAGAAACAGCAACCTGAGGAAGGATCCTGGGGCTGCTTCCCTGAATCCCTTCTTTACTCAGCTCTTCTGACCCCTCACTCATAGAGAGCTGGCTTTTCCCAAAGCCCATGTGAAGAATGGAATTGCTTCTTTGGAGGAGTTTGAGGGGGTAAAACTGGCCTCTTGAACATGAAAGTACAAGCGTGCAGCCTCAATGCTGAGAGCCTGGGCCATTTATCCCTGACTCCCAATGTCAGTGCCATTGCTGGTTCTCATGGGCTTGACCTCCTTCACCCTCTCCTCAGCCATGCCCACTGCTGTAATGAACACAGGCCTCAAAAGGCTCCTGGTGTGGCCCTGTTCTCCTCACTGCTCTGCATGATTTGTTGTCTTGCTCTCCCCAGCTGCTGTTCTACAGGCCTGCATCAATTTCCTCCTGCTAAAGCACCTCTCTAGTCTTGTCACTCTAGCTCAAGAACATTCAGTGACTCCCTATTTCCTAATAAGGTTGAATAAAATGCCACATATGAAGCCTTCTCTACTTCCCAGCCCATTCCTCCCATCCTAGAGCTTACACTGGCATTCAGTAAGGCATCCTGGGAGGGTGTCTCCAGGTTGTACAACTTCTCTGTGCTGGGTTTTGTTTTCTTTTATTGGGGGAGACTTCCAAAAAGGTTATGGGATGTCTTGAGTATCTTTCTAGATGAAGAAAATGGAAGGCTTGAGTTTAATGTGTGTGTGTGTGTGTGTGTGTGTGTGTGTGTGTGAGAGAGAGAGAGAGAGAGAGAGAGAGAGAGAAGAGGGAAGAGAAGAGAAGGAAAGAAAGAAGAAAAGAAAAGAAAAAGCCATTAACAAAATGAGGCTTTCTGGTTTCATGAATTGCAGCCTTACTACAAGTCTCTTACCACTCTGTGTTAGGATGCCACCTTTCTGGCATGCCAGCAAATGGGTATTGCTTCAGAATTACACTAGAAGCTTATCCTGTTGAGAACTGAGCCACTTACACAAGCTCTGAAATTTACAACTCAAACATAGTGGAAGGGGTCCATCCTAGTCAATACAGACTGTCCATTCTGTAAGGAAACATCCTCCAATGACTGCTCATGTAGTCATAAAAGCAAGGACATTATCCATCATTTATGAAGCTCCTGCTATAGGCTGGACAGTGGTACCAGGTGATTTACATATATTATTTTATTTCCAGCTTCATCACCATATGAGGTAGGTATGGGTATTATGAACTCTATTTCACAGAGAAGGAATCAGAGGCTAGGAGAAGTTTAGTAACTTACACAAGGTTACGCCACTTATAGGAGGTAGAACTGAGATTGTATACAGCCTGGTTCAGTAAAACTTTATGCAATGATGGAAATGTGCACAGTCCGATATGGTAGCCACTAGCTACGAGTAACAGTAGGAGCACTAGAAATGTGGCTGGTGTGGCCGAGGAAGTGGATTTTACTTTGGTAGCAGCTCTAGAATATGCTTGTTTCACCACATAGTTCCGTCTCTCTGCTCTCTGCAGACTTTACATCTCTCTTCCCCTCTCCAGACCCAATACAGTTCTGCCTTTTCCCAGAGGCCTGTAGCCAGCAGTTCTCAAGGGTGAATGTGCATTAGAATTGCCTCTGTACTTCAGGGAGCAGTGGTCGCTGGTTCAAGTCAGCAGGGAGAAGCTTCCTTCCCACTGCTGTCCTGAAGAGCTTACCCTCTCATCATCCCAGCTGTATTTGGGCAACAGATTTGGTCACTTTCTTGGCAGTTGTTCTTGAAAGCATTTATTTTAATTTGGGACTCTTTTGGGAGGAAGAAGGTGGAGAGCTAGTTGTGGGTGAAGGAAGAAGAAGCATGGGCTCTAGGAACTCCCTGACCACCCTAGCAATCTAGGGCAAGCCTAGGCAGAGAGGCCCATTTGCTGTCCGATCTGCTATTCTCTGTAATTAAACAGGGCAGAAAAGTTGACTAGGAAAGAGTGAGACAGACAGATAATGAAGCCCGGTTTCCCCACCTCCTCCATGCCCCTACACTTATTTCTTCACTCTAATTAAAGTCTTTGTCCATTTTGGGGGGCAAAAGCCAGCCTTCCTGGGGCAGGGGTGGAGGCAAGGGGGTATGAGTGGCTAGATGGCCAGGAAAGGTCTGGAAAGGTCTCTGGAAGGAGACTGTGATGTCAGCCACCTTAACACTTGATCTCGATTTCAGCAATGCTGAGAATGTCCTTGTTTAAAAAAAAAAAAAAAAAAAAAAAAAAAAAAAAAAAAAAAAAAACAGGCAGAAAGAAGTAGTTGAGGTTACTCACCGAAGCAGCTGTTGAGCTGTTTTTCTTATGAATATTTGTAAAATAAAAGAGTGATATGGAATCATTTTTTTCTGAGTGTGCACAAATATTGCTTTCCCCCCACAGAGACTAAGCTTTTCTTTCTCTCTGTCTCTCCCTCTTTTTTTTGTTGTTGTTGTTTTTTGTTTTTTGTTTTATTTGAGAGCAGAAATCATGTGTCTTTTTTTGTGGCTTGGTCTCAAACCAACATTCATTCTCTTGAGCCAGGCAGCACTTTCTAAAGCTCATTTTAATCATAGTCTATGACAGTCCAGCCCTCCTTGGCTCCTGGCAGCACTTAGATGCTGATAATAGATTGAACAAAAAAGTGCTAACATACAAGTTTTCTTCAGTTTGTCTGGTTCCAAAAGTAAGTCTCCAAAAGGCATGAAGTCAAGGACTTTTTTTGCATTATTATAGAGGTTCTGTCCCCATTAATTGGTGGTGAAATGTAAATTTCTCGGGCTTTTAATACTTCTTTTTTTTTTTTTTTTTTACCACTTAGCTCTCTGTCATCTACCCATGAGAGGGCTCAGTAAATACCAGCACATGGTAGGTCCCAGATTTCTGGCCCTCTCTGGTCTTCTGTCATGATCCTCACCAGGGATCGAGGCCTGCCTTCCTCTAGTCAGTCAAACGCACTGTTAACTCCATTGTGGATATTTGGACAGGAAGTTCTTCATCCCCCATCCATATGGATACTTCTTTGCTGCCTTCAAATCTGTTGCTTTCTGCAGAGGACTAGGCCAAGTGCTCCACCCTCCCCCTTCATTCCTTTTGACCACGTCTGTCGCTGGGGGCAAAGGACTCCATGGTCTCCAAACCTAAAATGGAGCTGAAGCACTGGGCGGCTTTAATATATGTGCTTTCACTTCTACCACACAGTCACTTTTGGAAATAGCTATTTTCATTTGCGGGATGAGGAAACTGAGGCAGCAAAAGGGCACGTTCTGAGTGATGAACAGAAAAGGCGGGCAGGGCTCATATCATAATAGGTCTTGTGTGCCTTGATAAAGACCTTGAACTTTATCCTGAGCAGTTTTCAGGAGGCCTATGACATGATCTAATTTATGTGTTTGGTCTTTTTCCCAGTGGAGATGAACTGGAGGGTGGGGGATGGTGAAGGCCCTGTTGCAGTAACCCAGAAAGAGAGGTGAGGAAGAACCCAAGTAGAGGAGTGCAGTGGATGGGGAGGCCAGTGGCTGGATTCAGAAAGGATCTAGAAGGCTGCCTCTCTGAGGCTCGTTGATGGCTTTGTATTAGTCTGTTCTCATGCTGCTAATAAAGACATACTCAAGACTGGGTATTTATAAAGGAAAGATATTTAGTGGGCTCACAGTTCCACATGGCTGGGGAGGCCTCACAATCATGGTGGAAGATGAAGGAAATGCAAAGGGATGTCTTACGTAGTGGCAGGCAAGAGAGTTTGTGCAGGGGACCTCCCCTTTATAAAACCATCCAATCTCTTGAGACTCATTCACTATCAGTAGAACAGTATTGGGGAAACCACCCCCATGATTCAATGATCTCCATCTGGCCCTACCCTTGACACGTGGGGATTATTACAATTCAAGGTGAGATTTGGTTGGGGACACAGCCAAACCATATTAGGCTGATAGACTAAATGATGACAGCACCCTGGTTTCTGGCTTTTGGGTCCTTTAGTGGGTCAAGAAACTCAAAAGAAGGGAGAGAGTGGGTACCTGGGCCTCCCCTCCCTCTGCAGCCAGGCTTAGGTGAGTAGCCAGAAAATCTTGGTGTGGCCCAGGCAATCTATTCTGAGTCCTCAATTCTGAAGGAAATGCAATGAAAACAAATGAATGGGTCACAAGAACCTTTTGAAGCCATTCTGGGGACAAAACCAAAATCTGACAGACATAGTCAACAGCCCAGGAGCACTTGCAGTCCACAGCTTTAAATGAACTTTGCAAATACATACACTTTAAATAGGTCAGACTCTGTAAGTAGGAGGGGACTTTGAGTGAGCCTTCTGGTTCAGGCTTTGACTGGGCCCAGCTAGGGCAGGGGGGCTTGGCTGGTGACCTGCTGCTAGCATGACCAATCATCCTGTCCTCATTTGCCCAGGATTGAGAGGGTGCTTAAGACATGGGACTTTCAGTTTTAAAACTTGACAGTCCTGGGCAAACTAGGGTGAGTGGGTCACCCCACCTGCCAGGGGAGGCATTGCGATATGGATGGCTGAGCTGATTGGAACCAAAGCGGAGATTCAGTTCCACCTGAACTGTCATCAGTATGGGGATGCCACCACAGAGAAGAGAATGAGCTTGGGAATAGAAAAGGCAAGAACATACCCAAAGCCCTTTCCAATAGCTTCTCTGGTTCCAACTGAAGCACTTCTCTGAAAATAGGAGCCTGAGATTTTTACCCTGCCTTCCTGGAAACTAGACCATGCTATCTATGCCCTTCTTATCCTACCCATCTGAGATCTTGTCCAGATATTTCAGGTGAGTTTCAGATAAGTGAACAAATTCTTCAGTCCTGCTGGAATCTGAGACTAGTAAGTTCTTAACATATCCTATCCTAGGGCATAGGATATGTTAAACTGCCTCCTGGGTGAGAAAAACAATGTCTTTATATAATACATCCTACATCCTTAAAATCATGAATAGAAAAGTCTTTTTATTTTTCTAGGAGAAGTAAGATGCAGAACCTTGCATAGCAGTAAGGTCATGCAGATTTAAATTTTGCAAAGCAATTGTAGTCCTCCGTTATTCATCACTCTCCTGAAACCAAATTTTAAAATTTTTAAGTTTTCAAAAGCTTCCTTTCTCCACCCCTGTCCCAAAGATTTCTCTTGCAAAACAAACTCAGTAAATAAACAGGCAACGTGTTGTAAATGGTACAGAGGAAAACTTGGAGTAGGAAGCTAATGAAAGGGGTTTTTCCTGCTGGTTCCTGGTGCAAGCCTTCAGATACATTAAGAAATGCAGAGAGAAATGCAGAGTGAAGTGACATACTCATCTTAGAACACCAGTGACAGGGAAAAGCACTCAGAGTTTATTCTCATGGTGGAAACTGACCCCTCAGCAACTGGAATATGGAGGGTGAACTAGGAGGAATTCAGTTCAGGGAAATAGAAGCTAAGGGGAAAACTAGAGAAAGATGTGAAAAAAGGAAGATTCCTCTGCCACGGTCATCTAGTTCAGATAGTGGAGAACCACCCAAAATGGGAGTTGGGTCTTTGGAAAGTGCCCTCAATGATACCCTGTACTCCTAAAATGAGTCTGAGAGAAAAAAATAGTGTTGTTCATTTGTGTCCCTCTGTACCACTCTATGAGGAATAGATATTAGACCTTAAATAACAGCATCAGCATTTTTTAACGGTTGTCTATTTCACTTCAAATACGTCAATTTTTAAGCAGTGGGGTGACATAGTTTTTTCTTTCCTTGGTAATGTTTGGTTTTTAAATCCAGCTATATGGATGGGAGAAGTCTTAAAAATTATCCAACACAAGTGTTTATTTGGGGATTTTTGTCTAAAATTCTTACATACATACACAAAATTGCATATATTATTAAGTGTACAGCTTGAAGAATTTTCACAAATAGCACACCCACGTTGCCACTGCCATTATGGAGACACAGACTGCATCAGCCCTCAGAAGCTTCTTCATGCCCTCTTCATTATCCTCACCAACAATTGCCACTATCTTTTAACAGCATAGATTTCTTGTATCACATATAGGGATTTTCAAATCATAGCTTTTTGTATGAGTGCCAAAAAAAAAGTCCTGCGATTTATTTTGGTGGGGAGGGTGGGAGCAGAAATTTTGTAATGGTTTCCTTTCTCTGGCTGCTCTGAGTTAGGCTCATTAAACAGGAAGTTTCCAAGCTGGGTTCTTGCTGGTATAGGGTTTGGGGCAGGCTGGTCTCTTCTGCCCAGGACAATGCCCAGGCTGCAAGCCAGTAACCTGTTTGTTCTTGGCACCACCTGGGCCAAAGGTAGCCACCAAGCTTGCTTTATTTGCCTTATTAAAGACTCTGTCAGACCTAGCAAAGACACATGTCTAAGAGCACCAAGGATAGGACAATAAAATAGCTGGGAGTCCTCTGAATAAACTGGCCTTCTGGAAGGTAAAGCCAGGCACAGCCACTAAAACAGGATATCCAACGAGGACATTTTTCTCCAACTTCCAAATGAGAGTATGATTGATGAATTTCTCTTATTCATAGGTCTTATTGTATTTTTCTATGTGCTTTCTGCCCCCTTTTCTTTTTGCTGCAGGAGGCAAAATGTAGGAAGGTGGGAATCAAGCTATGGAACATACATCGTAATGTGTATGGAGCGGCATCAGCAAAGGACTTATTTGTTCTCCTGGGCTGTGGAGTGCCGAGTGATTGAATGCTCGCCAAGCTGTCAGTTTTATGAAACGAATTCCCTAACCCTCTTGGCCCAGAGCTTTGCTCCGCCTGAGATGGAAAAGAAATAACTTTTAATAGAAAACTCATTGCAAAAATCTAAGATAAGGTTTCCGAGTAACTTCTCTCCTAAGAATAAAATGAAATATTGAAGAAAGCATTTGATGGGGGACTCTTAGGGAACCTTCCTTATTTCTCAATTCTTAGTTAACAAACTATGTTAATAAAAATATTTAGACTTTCATGATGCATAATGCATTTTTATTCCTAGTGAGCTGCCTGTTTGTATACACAGATGTTTCCTGTGGCCCTTCTATCATTGCTTCTATTTTTTCTGAAACAATATTTCTAGCAGGAAATAGAATCTTATGTTAAGAACGTAAGCCCCTCACAGACCCTGTTAGTTTGAGTGAGGATATTTTCATTTCTAGATTTAATACTTGAGGGAGTAGAGTTGGAATCTTTTTTTTTTTTAATTCAAGAACATGGAAAATACTTTTAATAAAAAGTTAATGCAATGAATCCACTCTATCGAGACATTAGACAGTTCTTCCTTGGCTTCTAGATTAGACCTGACCAATTCATCCAGGCACATTCATTGCTGAAGGGCTGGATGGCTTTTCTGTCTCCGTTCTCACTGTCAAAGCTGCTGTGAGTAATGTCTGCCCTTTCACACAAACCTTAGGTGTGTTCAATTGGGTTTTACAGATTTTCCAGAGCATTGTTCTCACAGAGCTGCAGTTTCCTTTCCAGCACCAGGAGCACTGTCGCAACACAACTCACCAGCTCAGTTTCTCTGCCACTTGTAGGAGCACATGGAAATGCATTACAAATAAAATCCACAGGCGAGTGTGCTAAGGAAGGAAATGAGGTTTTACACATCAGCACTTTTCAAAAAAAAAAAAAAAAAGGTGAACCTGTCTTAATTGAAAAATAGCACAATGCCCTAATGAAAAATCAAGTTTCAAGATTCAGTCCCTAATATCTCAGTGATGAGTGTGTATTTTCTCCTGTGGCTCCTCCTGCGAGTAAGTTCTGAAATAATCAGGCAGTGTGTTGAAATAAGATATCATTGGGTGTTACTATAGGAGTGAGGCATAGCTGTCTGGCTTACATACCGGTCACTGCCTATGTGCTAGGAGAGAAGGGGATGAAACACAGGAATCCTCCTCTTCTGGTTTTTTGAAGTTTTATTTTCTTTACCTTCATAGTAAATCTTGTTTTTCTATGATCATAAAAATAGACATACTTACTTAAAAAATTTACAAGTATGAGAAGACAGCAAGAAGAAAATAAGTATCATTCACATTCCTGACACCCAGAGATTGCCACTCTCACCATCTTGGTTCATGTCCTCACAGTTATTTTTTTCTTATACATGTATTATCTATTTTCTCCAGGAGTTTGGAGCTGTACAAAGTCTTGTTGTGCTTAAATTGATTTTCTCAAAGCTTTGCTGATCATTTATGTTTCCCTAATCATTAACATCAAGAATGAAAAGGTACCTGTTTTATTACCTCTCATGGGTGACAAAATTTTTTTTTAGCATATTTATTTCTCCTCTTCTACTGACTGCCATATCCCCTCACCACCTGGAACCTAGCAGTTGCTTAATATAAATATTGTTGAATCAATTAATGAATGACGACAGTTTATTCTCTTATCAGCTCCTGAGACTAACGCCTTCCACCATCCTCACAGTGAGATGAAGCCTCCTGCTGTCCACTGGGTCTGCTCTCCCTGGGTTTCCATGAAGTGTGGGCAGTCGGGGGATGCAATGGAAAGGGGTCATTCTTTAGAATCAAACAGACCAAATTCTCAGGTCTGCCAACTACTACATAATGGGATGAGTGTCTTCATCTCTCTGGGCCTCAGAGATGCCAACTGTACAGTGGGTGGCAATGATACTTGCCTGTCAGGATGAGTGACAAATATGCAAGATGCCTGGTACACAGGAGAGGTCCAACGTCTGCAGCTGCTAGTACTTTGTCCACTTTCTTTCCAATGACAGCATGAATAAAGAGCCCTTGGGGCCCTAGAGCATTTCCTTTCTCTTCACATTTCCAGTCGTTCCATCTAATGAGCCATAGGAAGATTTTTGATGAGTTACTTGATGCTTCTGTGCCAAGCAAATCAGAGAAATAACCAAGAATTGAGTGGCTTTTCTAATAATCTGTTTCTTTTGCTTCTTCCACTGCCACCGCACGTGCTTTCACCACAGCAGGACCAGCAGCAGGTGTCCTGCTGCACTGTAATTGCGTGTTCACACAGCTGACTCCCCCACCACACAGAGAATGTGCCTTCCATCTTGTTATCCTCAGCCCGGGATCCACAGTGCTCGTAATTGAGGAATCACTCAATATATATTGATTGAATGGATGAATGAATAAATGAACAAATGAATAGTATCGTATTGTACACGTCTTGTCCCTATCCCGACCACACACATGGACTTTCTGCAAACCATACTGTAGAATTAAATCGTAAGCCTTCTGAATCTATAATGTAAGCCTACAACAGACAGACATATAAGTACTGGTTCTGCAAAATTTGAGCTTAAGGGAAAAAATGATATTCCCTCTTAGTTGCCATGATTAATCCATGAATTCACTGGTTAGCATGTGAGGTTCTTTAGTGGAGTAGGAGTGACAATGTATGCATGGTACAGCTTCTTGTCTGCAGCTTTTAGTTTGAGTTAGATGTGTGTTGGCATCTCTCTCAGAATCTGAGGAGCTGGCATTTATTTTTGACAGCATCTCAAATCTTGTGAAAGTCAGAGCTGGGGGCTGGCATTGTTTTTTAGTAATATCTCAGATGGTGGCAGGACAACCTTGATGATAATAAAGAGAGGCTCAAACAGATGTCTTCTTAGAGTTCTTCCAAAAAAACTGAAAGTTCAGCAGAAAAGAGCTTCTGAACTTCCTAGAGCAAAGGCTTCTTTGAGCATCAGCTATTTGCAGACGGGACACAAATAAACACACACAAAGTCATAGGGATTGTTTCCCTCTCAAATTCACCATGGCAATGATTGCTGGTTAGTCCCCCAAAACCTGTTTTGTTTATCTTTCTAGGTACCCAGATAGACTACATTTCCCTGCCTCTCTTGCAGTTGTATGTGTGGCCATCTGCTTGAGTTCTCGCCAATGGGATGTGAGTAGAAAGGACATGTGCACCTCTGGTCCAACCATAAAAGCTTTCTAGGTTTTCCTCCAAGCTCTTCTCTTACCCACTGGCTGTCTGGGATGGAGCGAAGTCCCATGGCCACCTTGAAAGCCACAGCTAAAGATGGCAGAGCCTCCTCTGCCTAGGGAAGGTCATTTCATGGAACAGAACCAGCAGATCTGGAGCCCCCATCCTGGATAGTTAGGTAAACAAGACATAAACTTCCATTATTGAGCCGTTACAAGTTAGGAGCAATTCACTAGGTAGCTTATCACACCTTAACTAAGTCATACTCCTTGGATTTTTTTTAAGTAGCTGACAGTTTTCAAAGGCCTTTTATGTGCCAGGAATTGTTATGTTATTAATCTTTTCAGTAGCCCTGCAAAGATACCTGATTTTACAGCTATAGATGTGACTCCAAGTAGGAAGGAGATGAGCATTTTGTCCACCACAGTCACCCTAGGATTGGCACAGAGGGGTGGCATTGAGTAGGCTCTCAATGAGGCTTATTGATGATGAGTGAGAGGAAGGTTCAATAAAGTGAAGTCACATGCCAGACCCCACAGCTAGAAAATGCTGAACTTGCTGGCCTCAAGGTCCAGCTGCCTCGGAATATTGGTAATCTAAGATTTGAAAAAGAATGGGCAAGGAGCCAGTGATGGACACTTAGAAAAAAAATGTTTTTGTCTCTTTCTGATTGAAAAAAGTAACACATATTTAAAAATCATTATAGATATTTGAAACAAAGACAGGAACAGCACTCTGTAATATTAGAGAAAACTGGTACATGCTTGGTTTTATTCTTGAAGTTCTTAATACACACACACACACACACACACCAAAAATTAGTTCATGTTACACATAGAAAATATAGAAAATCTGTATTCTCTCCTGCCAAATGACTTTGTCACTTATTTTTCCCTTAAATAATTTCATTGGACATTTTTTTCCGTGTCAGAACATACCAACCTGTTTCCTCCTTTGCAAGGACTGTGTAATATTTGGTGTAATAATCTGGGATAATTAACTAAGCCAATTCCCTCTCAGTTGACATTTAGGTTGTTTCCAGTCTTTAGAACACAAAAGAGCTGTGATAAAACTGCTTGTGCACTTATCTTTGGGGGAGATTCTTGAGAGTTAAATGTTGGGTACGCTGATGGACATTTTTCACTGTCTTCCACACACGAAGACCTATTTCTGCAGAAGGTCTAGATGGTCAAGAGATATTGAAATGAACTCAGTGGAGTTAGTTCTTCAAGTTAGCTTCAACAGCAGAAAAGAAAAAGCATTTCTGGGATCTCAAAAGGCTGTAAGCTATGTTCCGAGTCCATGGCAAAAACTAACAGCAAGGAGGCACTGGCATCTCAAATCTAGAGGGTGGCACCTTCTGAATATTGGCTGGTTTCTCTGCATTCCCTCAGCAACGAAGTCAGCATTGTCTCGAAGATTAGGGCTGATCTGGGCCCAGGAAGGACACTTCCACACTAAGAAGGGAAGCAAGGCTCCTTTCTGCAGAGGGGGCAGTGGCCAGTAGGACAGGGAGAGAGAGAGGGAAGAGGACGGTGTGTAGACGTTGCTGCAGCGTTCCTGTCGGGGCTGGAGCTGAAGATTGTAGGACACTCACTCCACAGAACCAGGCAGAAACCTGATGTGCTCAGATAGCTTTTGGGATCAGCAGGCAGCTCCAGGCAGATGTCTTTGTTTGCAGGCACAGCTGCATGCACTCTGAGATGTTCCTGTCCATGAGGGATGTTTCTGGAACAATGATGATGATGATGATGATGATGATGATGATGATGATGATGATGATGACACTGGCCATGGTTGGCAGTGAGAAGGAAGAGGTGATTACCCAAACAATGCTGGCACTCGAAGAGTTGACCCTGAGAGGGTAGGGGCTGCCTCCGCTCTGTGTGTGTGTGTGTGTGTGTGTGTGTGTGTGTGTGTGTGTGTGTGTGATCCCTTGTGGTATAAGCATGTGATTTGTGCTTTGTGTGTGTGTGCAGGTCTGTGCAGTGTGATGTGGCTCAGTATGTGAGTGTGCTGTGTATATGATGCGTGATGTGTGCGGTCCTCTCTGTGACTGTGTGGGGTGTGTGGCAGCAGCAGTGTGGGGTGTGAGTACATGTAGTATGGCAGAGTGGCATGGGGCATAGAGCATGTGTGGATGTGATTGGACACATGAGTGTGTGTGCCGTGTTGTGTGTGCCTGTGTGCTGTGTGTGGGTGTGTTGGGGGGGGTGCTGATTAAATTCCCCCAAACTATTCATTTGGCCCACAAAAGACCTCTGGGCTCACGTTGAGTTTTCCCTGCTGTCTTCCCTGTTTCCTGTGGCAAAAATGCCAACTTCAACAAGAGAACCTTCTTGATCATTTTCCCCCTAAGGAGACCAAGTTCTAGGGAAGGGCTTAAGTGTCCACTGGTCACAGTTAGAGAAAGAGAGAGAGAGAGAGAGAGAGAGAGAGAGAGAGAGAGAGAGAGAGAGAGAGACAGTATTCTCTAGAGCTGTCTTATTTTATTATTCTTTTAACTTATTCTATCAGTCTATCTTACCTTTTTATAGAGGTGTATATATAACACATACAGTAAAGTTCACAGAGTACACAAGTCTAACATGCTGGTGGGTTTTAAGTGCATGTGTATTCACCCATATAACCATACCCCAGATCAAAATAAAATACAGTCCCAGCACCCTAAAGAGCTCCCTTGAGCCCCTTTCTAGTCAATATCTCCCAAAGGTAAACACTATTGTGGCTTCGGTATCGCTAGATTATTTGTGTCTGCTCTAGAGTTTCATGTGAACAGAATCATGCAGTGTAGGTAGTCTTTTCGTCTGGCTGTTTTCACTTAGCATAATGCTTATGAGATTCATCCATGTTGTTGCTTGTATCAGTAGTTCCTTCCTTTTTATTGCTGTGCAGTATCTTATTGTATGGATGTATTACAGTTTGTTTATCCATTTTCCTGCTGACGGACATCTGGGTGGTTTCCAGTTCAGGGCTATTGCAAATAAAGCTGCTACAAATATTCTTGAACATGTCTTTTGGTGGCCATATGTAGAGCTGTCTTAATGTTGCCTGTGATAGCATTTGACAAAGATAGAGCTTGCAAAAAATAACCCCCTGCCAAAAATCAAACAACAGCAACAACAACAAAACCCCTAACCTACCCCAGCAGGTTTCCCAAGAAGAATGAAGCAGTCAACTTGCATAGGGCCTGTCTTGACTTCTCTCCTTTGGGGGAAGAGGGTCACACTGAGAAGGGTGGAAGGCTTGCCTGGACACGGAATTCCACTGCCAAACAGACATCATTTCTGAGAACTTCAGTGTTTATGATCCAGGTTTCCCAGTGATTAAATTACTCCTTGGGAGGTAAGTTGGGATCTTTGGTAGGGCCACTGGCTGCTTCAGGATCTGTGAGCTGTGGTTTAGGTTTCTAATGACAAGATTTCCCATTAGAAGCCCTGTAAGGCTGGGTGCAGACAACTTCTAAAGATGCCCAGTTTACTTTTAAGGATCTCAGACCTTGGGAAAATCCAACCTGTTGCCTGTCCACAGGATGTGAGGAAGGATTTCAGAGAGTGAAGAAAGAGAAACAAAGAGGCTTGAACCTGCACACTGGTGGGTTTTGGGCCTTTAGGTGTCTGCAGCAGCTTGCTCTTTGACCCATTATCTCTATAGTGGAAGCTCTGGTCTGACCCCTATCTCCTGGGTACTCACCTCCACCCATCTATGTGCTTACTTTGAACCCTTGCAGCTCTCTGCTCCAAGACTTGAGTACTGGCTCTGGAAGCATGCTTGGCCCAGGAACAGGGCAAGCAAGAGGTTTTGGAGCTTATGTCCCCAGGAGCAGCCCTCAACCAATGATGCAATGGAACTGGAAGACAGATGCCCCCAGCTTTCTCTCCTTCAGTAGGGAGAAGCCTGAGGTTAACTTCCAGTGGGACTGAGCCCCAGTTGCTCACAGCAGTCAGCTGCTTATTAACGCATCCTGAATTGTTTGCCTTCCTGGCTCATTTCTCTACTGCTCCATGGGCGCTGCCTGAGGTCCCCTCCCACATACACTATATGCACTCAGATCTTGGTCACAGGGTCTGCTTTTGGGGGAATCTAAATTTAGCCATGCTTCTCTCCAATGAAAAATGCTCTCTGGCACATACATTAATTTTGCCTGGGGATTTTGTGAATGCCATGACACTGTCTGCATTGCCTGGTCTTGGGTTCAACCAGGCCATCATCAGGTATCTTTGCTGTGGAGAAGCTTGTGATCAGGGGCTGATTCAGGGAAGTACCATAATGAATACAGATGGTCCCCAACTTAAGATTTTTTTCACCTTTATAATGGTACGAAAGTCGTACTCATTCAGTAGAAATTGTACTTTGAATACCTGTACAACCATTCTGTTTTTCACTTTTGGTATAGCATTCAATACATTACTGAGATAGTCAACAGTATATTATAAAATATGCTTGCTGTTAGATTATTTTACCCAACACTAGGATAATATAAGTGTTCTGAGCTTACATTAAGGTTAGCTAGGCTAAGCTATGATTCTGGTGGGTTAGGTGTATGAAATGCATTTTTGACTACAATATTTTCAACTTACGACAGGACATAACCCTATTGTTAAGTCAAGGAGCATCTGTAGTATTTAATTTTCAAGCTACAATGAAGGGAGACAGCCTTGGTCCCATTGCTCCCTGTCCTTGTCACTCCCGATACTGTCTGTGCATGATAGATGTGTAACTCCAAAAAGGTGTGAGGAAATGGAATAATTTAAGACACGAAGGTTGCAGGGGTAAGAGTTGAGGGGTGGGCATTGTTACTTAAGGGGATTCTCAGCTGCTCTGTATCCCTGAGGAAAGTGGCTTATCATAAAATACAGTGTGAAAAGGAAAAGACAAAAGTTACATCTCTGCCATGATAGGTCGTTTCTGGTAAAAAACAAAACAATAAAGTCAAATGGTTTTGGTTTGTCGGGAGCATAAGATTCCTGAACGAATTTTTTTCATTTTTTTCTAAATTTTCCAAAATGCAGTTGTAACGTGGGCATGAGTATTTTAAAAAGAATTCCAAGATGAATCCTAAAAATCATAATGCACAAAGCAATTTGTCCTTTTCATCTCTTCTTGGAGGGGTATTTTTCCATATAACTTAAGAAAGGGAACAGAGGAAGAAGGTGGAGCTTAGGGCAGTGGAATATAATTAGCTATAACATTTGATGATTTGAGTTTAAGTTTTTGGTTCTGGGAGGACAAACACACAGACCTATTTCAGTGGGGCTGGGGTGATCTGGAGGCCTACAGCATTTAAAGAGGGAAAGATGTCAAATTGCAGATACAGATCTTGGTTCATCTGTGTGTAGGGCACAGCTGGAGCAGAAAGGGCTCGGTGAGGGGAATACGAGGGCACAGATAAACTCAGGCTATCCAAGAGTTGAGGATGGTAGAGGGAGGAGTGTGGTTTTGGTTTTGAAGGACTCCCTTTGGCCTGATGCCCCTCATTGCCTGGGGCAAATTTAGAAGCACACAAGCTGTTTAAGTTACATTCTATTAACCTTTCCCCAGTGGCTGTATTTGCCTGGTCTGATCCGGCACCATGCCACACACATTTTCTAATCGTTTTGCTGTTTCACTGATTGCAGAATTAGAAGCATCCACTGTCTGGTAAAAGTAGGTCAGGGAAGTTCCTGACTTCGCTATGTTACTAATAGATTTCTGAATGGCAGCATACGGGTGCCTGAATGTGACATTAGAGAGCAGAAGAACAATGGTGATCACTCACTGACGATTTTGTGCTTGAGTCATTCTTTTCTCCAACATGAACACGTGTCGGCAAGGTCTCTGAGATTACAGGTGCTGGTGAAAAGTAAATGAGGCACTGAGATGTTCATTTGAAAGCAAATCAGTGCTTTTATCCAGACCTGATTTCTCCAGTCCTCCCTCTTCTTGTGGCTCTCTGCCATTTGCCTTTCTCATCACAACTCTCCTCCCTAGCCACCATAAAAACCTTTTCTGTAACTCCTGCCATATGAAATGGCATTACATACGTGACCTCTTTCCATCAACCCACCGCCTTCCCCTCCTCTAAGCTACCTTGGAATCCCATCTCTCTTCTCTTACCCTGCGTTCTCCTCAACCTCCTTTTTTCTCCTCTTGGCGTTTTATTCTCTTCCCATATGATCCCAGCATAAGGATACTGTGAGCCTTACAGAACCCATAGAAAATAAAACTGCATTGCTTTATAATCAACTAGGAAGCCCTTAGGTTGCCCCCAGGAAAAAAGTAAAGCGAGTCAAATTATAAAGACCTAGATATTGTCAAATTCACCACATGGACATTGCTATTGTCAAGTAATGATTTAGATAGGCACGCTGTGGGTGTCTCACTTGCTCTCTTCTTAAAAAAGAATACGAACCATTTTTGCTTAAACTACTTCTTTCTTCTAGCTCCAGACAATGGTGATCATAATTATGTCCGACCAAAACATATTGCTTGTGTGTGTTCATGTTTAATTTGAAAAATGACAACAGTGATTTCTTTGAAGTCTCATACTCACCCAGAGCTACCCTGCCAGTGGGTGTTCTAGTATCCAGAATTTCTTAGAGGAGGAGGAAGAATAAATCATCATAAAATGATGTAATAAAATCTTTTTAAATAACAACCAGGTAGTAAATTAACATACACACGACCTTTGAAATGATTATGTATGGGGAAGTTGAATCCAGCAAACAGCTGGCTGGGTGCCTGCCTTTGACTAATAGGCTGAGAGATACAGCTGCTAGAAAGATATTTGAGAGTAAGTCCTAAATGCAGAAATCTGTCTTTCATTTAAAAAAAAAAAAATCTTCAGTTTTGTCATTTGACAAACCCTAATTTCATTGGAATTGACAGCATTGCCTTTGTCGAGCATACATTTAACAAATGAGATTGAACAACCACCCCACTCAGTTTTATCTAATTTAATTTGACAGTCAAAGCAGATAGGTAGAATAGTGTATTTACAGAGGAGGTAAGAATGTTTTCCCTGGGGTAAATGACATGGCTGACATGGCTGGATCAAGCTCAAAGCAAGTTATCTCCCCCATTGCTTTTATACTTTTGTTTTGTTTTGTTTTGCTTTTTAAATTGAGGTACAAAGTAAGTAAAGCGTGTTCATCTTAAGTATACAAGTTAATAAATTTTCCCCTATGTGTACATTCATATAACCACCACCCAAATCAAGACGTAGAACATTTCTGTCCCCGCAAAACTTTCACTTCCCAATCATTATTTTTCTCTTCTTCTGGCTCAAGGTAATCACTACTCTGACTTCTACCATCACAGATAAGTTTTGTTTACTTTTGAACTTCAGTTTTGTTTTGTTTTTGAGACAGAGTCTTGCTCTGTCACCCAGGCTGGAGTGCAGTGAGACGATCTCAGTTTACTGCAACCTTGGCCTCCCGAGTAGCTGGGATTACAGGCGTGCACCACCATGCCCAGCGAATTTTTGTATTTTTATTAGAGACGGGGTTTCGACACATTGGCCAGGCTGGTCTTGAACTCCTGGCCTCAAGTGATCTGCCCACCTCAGCCTCCTAAAGTGCTGAGATTATAGGTGTGAGCCACTGTGCCCAGCCTGAAATTTATATGAAGTGTATCAAACAGTATGTACATCTGTGTCTGGTTTCTTTTACAAAGTGTAAATATTCAAGATTCATCCATGTTGTGGAATCAGTAATTTATTCTGTTATTGCTCTGTAATATTCCATTATATGAATATAGGATATTTTATGTATTATTGATGTACATTTGGGTTGTTTTTGGCTTTTCCCTTGCCTTCAGGTTTAACTTATATTTTCTGGATAGTCTATAAAAGGGCATCTTAGGAATAAGCAAGAATAATGTGCCTATGGGTAAACTTGTTTCAAACTGGCGGCAAAATCCACTCACCACTGCATAAACAAATATTCTAGATCCTGAGTGGCAGGAAAGTCTTGGGTTATCTTTCCCTTAAGACTCAAGTTAGCTTCATGTTCTCTTATCACATCCCCAGCAGAACTGTGGAGGGAGGAGGGGCTCAGCACCTAGCCTCCATTAACCCTAATATGAGAGAAAAGAAGGTGAGCTTTAGAAACAGACAGACAGGTGGGACCTGGGGTGGATTTGCAGGTGGCCAGGAAAGGAGAGCAGCAGTTTTTCATCTGATGTACACCAGTATCTGGCACCATGCCCACCTTTGGGCAGACTCAGGGACACAGCTTAATTTTGGGCATCTCTCCTGATCATTCTGACACCTGCCCATTTTCTGAATCTGGGAAATAAAGAAGCCATTATTGCGTCTCATAAAGAAGCTGACCAGGCAGCACGCCTAGGGTAGTCATTTGTCACTGGGCAGAAACTGGGCACAAAGGGATGTCACCTTAGAAGGCTTCCCCCTCCCTCCAGCTGATGGGTGAGGCGAGCAGCTGTATGTACAGGTGCAACAGGTTGAGAACTCCTGGGAGGGGAGGGCGAGTCTGAAACCTGGATCTGGTGGTGCAGAAACGAAAAGAGATTAGTTGTTTAAACCATCCCAGTTTGCCTGGGACTGTCCTGATTTAACTGCTGAAAGTTCCAGGGCCTGGGAAGCCCCTCGGTCCTGGGCAAACCAGGACGATTGGTCACCCTAGAAGAGGGAGCCCTTTTCACTCTGTTATCAGTGCATTTCAATTAACAAATATTATTAGCCTTCTGTTACAGACTATGAACCTTGCAAGGTTTCGGGGATAGACTGGTAACAACAAGGCAGTGGTGATCTCTGCTCCTCCTTCCAGAGTACTTCCTCTAGCAAGAAAGGTGGGATTTAAACAAGTGATTACAACACAGTGCAATGCTTGCTTTGATTAGAGATAATAAGGCAATGAATAATTGGGAAAATTCTGGGAGCTCTGGAAGCCAGTGGAAAGGACAATTCACTACCAGTTCATTATTTCCTTAGCATATCCACAAAGTTCTAGAGCTGCTTAGAAAAGCCATTTACAACAAACTCTGATATACTCATAACAGCTATCAACAAAGAGGGTGGGGGATGATGAGGAAATAGACAGATGTAGGTCTATTGATGTAATCTCTTTGTGCTTCGTACATTCCCAACACGTAACCACATTTCTTCTCCCACTCCAAGAGTCCTTATTGGGTGGTGCAAAACATTTCAGTGTGTAGTGAGCAGGAGTCCTTGGCGTTGTCCATGCCCATAAATTCAGAGTGACAAGCATGCCTTGGCAAACCTTCTGCGTGTTTTCAGATCACATAGATAAAATGGGGAGAGGGGTGAAGATGATGTTCTAGGGTTAATAATTCAGTATGTTTGTAAACAGGGCTCCAGGGTGGAAAAGTTAGTGCTAGATATTCTGCGTGTTGTGTTACAACAGAACAGCATGTACTTGTAAGTATCTAAAACTAATGGACATGTACTCTTGCCTAAGAGCTCAGTTATTGTTGTTTTCTTAAAAAAGCTTTTTAATGCACTAGAAATATATGGCAGCTGTTGTAAGAGCTGAAAGACCAGCCCAGTGCAGGTTGACAGATGTCCATATATCCATATTATATATAAAAAATACCCCCGAATATTTTACTTTCCACCAGCTATCACAAGATCCAATAAAACAAAACAAATCCCTCAAAACTGAAGCCCTTATCTCCATGGAAATGTCCAAACATTTAATCCTGTATCAGAGACACAGCCAAACAAGACGGGTCTTGAATTTCAGTCTCTTTCTTGTCTTCCTCAGCCCAGAGAGTGCCAATGTTTGTATAAGGTATATCCTTTCATGGATGTTTGTAGGAAAGATGAGGATGGATGGTTTTTCTAGAGTATTGTTTTCATTATGTCTTAGAAATAACACAGATACATTGGGGCAATTTCTTTTTCTACCTTCACTACCTTTATCATCATTCAATTAAAACAAAGATCCTCACAAACTATTATTTTTCTATCATATGGGAAGCAATGTTCCACTTACTTGTTCTGAGTACTGACTCTTTGGGGTTCCCAACTATCATGCAGCTTTTTCCAGCCTAACTTGTGACAGGTTGAGGAGGTATAACACCCTTCCCCCAACACCCCGGATAACCTCTGAGCTTTCCTTTGCAAGGAAGCAATAATGGAGACTTATCCATGAGGAACGAAGTGCCTCTTCCCGTCACTGTTTGACCATGCCTTCCTTTGTAGCTTGTTCAGCTTGGCTTGTCCTGATTTATGATTTTTTGCCATCTGGTTTATTTCTCTTGTTGTTTTGTATTGTTTTAAGTGTGCTCCAGGCCATCTTTAACTGAATCTTTAAAAAAAACAAATTAAAAAAACAAATCATAGGAGTGTCATTTGAAGGTTAGGGATGAAAGAGAAGTTTAAAATGGGACTCCGATCTTCCCTGCAAAGTCCAGTAGCTAAAAATAAAGTTCCTTTTACTTTGTTGATTATGTAATAGAACACGTTCTCAAATGTGAACGCTATGGAATGTCACAGTTGTTCAGAGAATACTTGTTTGGGTTTTCCTAAATTGAGGTGCAAGTGTTCTCTGAAATAATTGAAATCATTCAGTTAAGCTGTTGAGGACCTACTGTGTGTAAGCCACTTTGCTAGACACTATTGTGGACCACTTTGTGATGTTGATGAGCTGTAACCAGAGGCAGTGCTTGCCTTTTGCTTGGTCTAACCTCAGTTTTCATTATATTACACCATAGAACTCTTTCTAAAGAAAAAGAAGTGTGAGAGGGGAGTAGAGAGAGACTTCTTTTGTAAAAGGAAAAGATAGAGTTGGGCAAGGGCAGTGTTTGCTTGAAAAGGGGAAGGTTCTCTCTGGGTACTGGGTGCTGTCTGTGTTCTGGGAAGCCATGAAATATCAGTGACCTGGATAGCTATGTTTAAACCATGTTCTTATTAAAACCAGCAGTCGTGGCTTTCCCAGACAAAGAAATTCTGAAACAGTTTTGGAAATACATTCACAAGAGTGGAATTCATAAATGGAACTGTACAGCCATCAGCTGCACTGTTTAGACATAAACTTGGATGAGCAAAGGGGGAATTTTACAAGTATGGATTCAAAGCTTTTAAATGAACTTGCCTAATTGGTAGTAGTGATGTAGAGCATCTTGCTGGAAGGAAAACAAATCTCATATCTAAAAATGTTCGCTTAGATGTAAAAGCAAATGCAGCCTCAAACAATGCTTGTGAAACATCTTGGTTAAGGATTTTGGAAGAGATTTAGGGATCATGGGTTGTTGCTTGGCACTTGGTGAACTGCTCCACACAATTTAGAAACCCTGTCAAGAGGTTCCTAAATCCAGCTGACCTTAGAATCACCTGGGGAGAGTTTGGAACTTGTACGTTTCTGGACCACATTAGATGTACTAGGTCAGACTCTTGGTAGTCAGATAGCGAATCTGTGAGCTCAGAGGGATCCCCAGGTGATTTCGATCATTAGCCCTGTTTTGAGAACTGCTAGCCTAATCCATTTCTCTGGATGGCATCCCGTCCACACCATTCCAGACTTTTTTTTTTTTTTCTTACAGATGGCCATGAAATCATATCTCAGCACATGCTTTTGACTCTGGATTGCACATATATTCATTAGCTGTAGCCCAATTTAAAAATCCAATCAACTCTGTGATTCCTTCAAATGACTGCAAATCAAGTCACATCCAGTGCTCCTCAGGTTTATTTTTGTTCATTATTCTTCTACTGAGTGCTCAGGACATCCGACTGCTCCTGAGTTGGTGAGCTAGAGGCATAAAGATCTTTTGGATCCCTCGGGTGTCGAGATGGTTAAAAGGAGAAATGGTGATAAGTGAATAAAAGGATGAACACTGGTTAGTGAATGAACACAAATTTGATAAGGCTCTATTATAATCTACATGCAGTGTGAGGCTCTTGACAACCTCCTCCACCAACCCTCCCAGTGTCTTTATGGGGGTGTATCAAACCCCATTTCATACATGGGAAAAGTGGAGTGATAATTCCAGGTAACAGAGCTCAGGGACAGAGCCAGCGATCAAGCCTGGGCCTTTTGGGTTTACCATAGCATGTAGTTCTCCCCCTCTCTTCCATCCTAAGTCTGATCTGGAGTTTTCTTCATTTTAGTGTCCATAAAGAGCATTCTAAATTCGCTTGTGCTCTGCCCTGGGGTCCAGGTTGGGCTCATCAAGATCCACTTACTTCTCCAGAGACGCACCCCTCATAATCTATGTGGAGGAGTACCCCAGTTCTACTCTGATTTGGCATGTTTGAAAGGAATCAAAGGTAGGGCCATTTATTTTTGAATTATACATAGGTTTCCCTTCATCTCTATAATGTAATTAGGCAAAAGGGCTCTAGGAATACCAAATGCCAAGCCAAGAGCATTAAGAAACTGCCAAGGAAGCAGGTATTAGCAGCCTCTGCTATGTGCCATGTGGGCCACGGCTGTTCTTAGCTTCTCGGCAGAAGGGAGAGGCTGTGGTTCCAGGAATCAGGAGAGAGAGAGAAGCAAGCAGGAAGGTCTTTTCCTCTTCCCTGCAGATTTCTGGTGGTGCAGCTGGCATTTCTCGGTGATTCACAGATGGGCTTGCCTTTGATGGCCTTACCACCTTTCTTATTAATTTTCTGAAAGATAGTCTCTGGACCAAGACCAGGGTGACCCATCCATAGCACTACTACCATTTGGGACCAGATTGTTTTGTGCTGTGGGGGGCTGTCCAGTGGCCTGTAGGATGTTTAGCAGCATCCATGACCCCCCCACTCAGTATCAATAGAACCTCCTCACCCCCCGCAAGTGAGGGACAACCAAAAATGTCCCTAGACATTGTCAAATGTCCTCTTGGCAGCAGGGAGAGAGTTGTACCAGGCTGAGAATCGTTGGCCTAGAACTACAGTAGAAACATGAAGGGAAAAAGAGATCTTCTGCAGAGGTAGGGATACTGGGTTCAAAATGAACCCCCAAGCTTCAACTTCTTCACCTTCCCTCAGCCTGCAGAGATGGCACCAAAAAGTGGTATATAAAATATGTGAGACTTAACCCAGCAATCCCTTAAAGGGTAAGTACCCACTTGCCCCATTCACCCTTTTCCCACGCTGCCATCCCACCCACCTGTTTTAGTATACAGTGCTGTGGCAGTAGACACTCTTGATGGCACGGGCTGGTGGTTAAGAGCATAGATTCTGGAGCCAAGGCTACAATAAGTTCACATCCTAACTCCACCTCTTAGTAGCAAGTTCCCTATTCTTTCTGTGCCTCAGTTTCTGCATCTTTAAAGTAGTGATAATAAAAGCATCTTTCTTTTAGGGGTGTTTGTAAGGCTTGAATATTTGTAAACATTTAGAAGAGTACCTGGCATGTAGTAAGCACTGTGTGTAAAAGTGTTTTGTAAATAAAACAGAAAGAGTATGGATGAAAAAGTTCTGTTAAATGCAACCTCTCTTGAGAGCTAACATTCCAGGTGAAGTAGAAGAGGGAGACTATAAACAATAAATAAAGGAAAAAAAGATAGCTTGCAAATGTGATAGGTGCTGAAGGAAAGACACACGGAGACTGATATAAGAGAGGAAAACTGGGATGGAGGTGATGACTGTTCCAGATGGTCATAGAACTTTACCTAAGAAGGCTGTCTTTTTGTTTTTTGGTTTTTTTTTTCCTGAGACGGAGTCTTGCACTGTTGCCCAGGGCTGGAGTGCAATAGCGATATCTTGGCTCACTGCAACTTCCACCTCCAGGGGTTCGCGCAGTTCTCCTGCCTCAGCCTCACAAGTAGCTGGGATTACAGGCACACACCACCACACGTAGCTAATTTTTTTTTTGTATTTTTAGTAGAGACAGGGTTTCACTATGTTGGCCAGACTGGTCTCAAAACTCCTGACCTCGTGATCCACCCAAGAAGGCTGTTTCGATTTGAGACTTAGCTGAGAAGGAACCAGCTGTGAGAAGGGCATTCCAAGCCAAGGAAATGGCCAGTACAAAGGCCCTGAGGCAGGAAAGAACTTGATACCTTCTTGGAATGGGTTAAAATGGGGCCAGATCAGACAGGGCTTTGTAGGGCTTGGCTTTTATTTTAAAATACAATGAGATGCCTTGGAGAGTTTTATGCAGACAAATAAAACTATCTGATTTATGTTTTAAAAGAAGGAGGGAATAGTCAACTGTGTCAAAGACTGCTGAGATGAGTAAGACAAGGGCCAAGAGAATCTCTCAGTGGATCTGGCCACAAGGAGGTCAATGTGACCTCTGTGGAGAAATAGAGAGCAGCTGTTCTCTTTGCCTTTTGGGTTTAGAACATATGGTTTCGCCAAGAAATAGCCACTTGCATTTGAAGGGATCAATAATTCAATAACATTTCTTAATACTGCTTTGGTCAGTTTTCAGGGAATTACTTGGTTTTATTCTTTCTTCAGTAAAACTTATTGTAACGGTCACAATGATGTTTGAAGTGGTGATGTCATCCTTGGTACCTAAGACATTACTGTGTGCCCACCATCAATGCCGTTGGTGATTTCCCTGTATGGGACAGTACCAGCCCAGCCACACACACAGCCCCTGGAACTCTGTGACATTCATGACCCATGTTCATGGCAGAATGGCTGGCTGAGGCCAGGGGCTGCCTGTCACCAGGAGAACTACCTAGGCCCTTTATAAATGGGCCAGGCAGGGCACAGAGGGTTGACCTCGGCTTTCTCAGTGCCACGTTCTCATGGTTGTCCCCCCCTGTGGCCTTTCACTTCCATAGTTCATCCAGCCCCTTAACCTTGCCTGAACTTGTAAGCTCAAGAATGGTAGAAAATCTCTCAGAATAAATCCTTAAAGAGGCATTTGACAGAGCATATAGAAACTTACACTTGGTAAAAAGTGACTGTAGAAAAAATCTGTTTAGCACAAGCTTAAATATTACCGTGCTTTTTATGCGGTCTCCCGCAGCATTTTGGAACCAGGACATTTTTTCTGAGTGATCGTTCCCTTTGATTTTTCCCCCCACAGCTTTGATTTTGTAACACAAGAATAATATTTTTTCTGGACCAAATTTCTTATAAGTGGTCTTGCCCAGGGAATGATGATTCTATTTTCTCTTAAGTACCAAGAAGTACATACACATACAAGCACACTTAATAGCTTCAGATGGAATGGTTTCACTTTTAAAGGTATATTTGCAAAATTCTGTTCCTGTTGACTCCAGCCCCTGATTTAAAGCCCCACCATTATAATGCTATTGCAGGCACAGTGGAGAAGGCCCTTCATCACCTGCATAGTAGATGCGGGCTGCTCCTTCTGTCTTGAGGAGCAAGCCCCGGGTCTTGATGAATGGATTCCCTCTAATGTGTGTAATGCCTTCAAGACGGACTCAAAGGTAAATCGATCCCATTTGTATTAAGGGAAGGTTCTTAACTTCCCCAAGTTAATAATCATCTCCAGTGTTGGACAAGGTTCCAAATTGCTGACACCTTTGTTCTTACCAGCTGGCAAGATTGGGTCACATCATTAACCATACAGGGGCACATTTTGCAGTTAACTCATCCTAGGGGGCTGCTCTCCTCAAAATCAGTCATTGGACCCCGCCTTACTGTGATTTTTTTTTAAGGCCTAACTGACTGAATAGCAGGACCTTCCTATCAGCTTTCTCCTATCTAGAAAAGTCTCTTTCATGCTTATGCCACTGAATTCTGGAGTCTGCACTGAGTTCTTAACTGAAAGTCTGTGCAAATCCCAAATCCTAATGAAAAAAAAAATTAAAAATGTATGGGCTTTGTCTGAGGGTTCCCCTCTCTCACCTCCCCTTAAAAATGAGATTGCAAGAGCACCATTGCCCTGGAGTGTCCACTCTTCACTTCTATAGCCCTTGGGTCTCCCTTTAATCACAGCACTGCAGGCACTTGGGAGAAAATCCAGTCAGGGCCTGCATTTCCTTGAGGTGATTCCAAGAAGTAGATTTTCTAGGTCAGTGAATATGAATGATTTTAAATTGCCCTCCAGAAAGTTTTTAACCAATTTACTTCCCTATTTGCAGACATTTGCTATGAAGCTGTATTCATTTGTTCATTCATTCATTCATTCCTTTATCTATTCATTCATCTATACATTCAATTATTGATTCAGCACCAAGACTGTATACCAGGCACTATGGACCTACAAACAAATATTAATCGATTTCTGTCCTGGATGGGGCTTGGTGGGTTTTCTCTTTGTTTCTTTGAATATAGTTGAGATTATGTCTAGGCCAAGATAAGCTGTCCATTTACGTAGTGGTGAAAGGGGATCCAGACTTGGGAGGAGCATTCCTCACCCCTCGCTGCACATCAGAACCACCTGGGTAGCTGTAAACAATCCTGAAAGCCAGGCCTGACCATGGAAGATTCTGACTTCATTGGCCTTGGGTGTGGCCTGGAAATCTGGGTCATTCAGACGAGATCTGGTGCATTCAGGGTAATATGGCCGTAGACTTATCTGGGTCTTTCAAATCTCCCCAATCAAGTCTCTTGTGCAGCCAGAGTTGATTGTCCCTCCACACCCTTTATCTTAGAGAGTCTAGCCTGATGAATATCCTACATCAGGTACCCACCGCCTCTACTTGTCACTTTAGACTTGATGATAATTACCATTCCCCCACGTATCTTACCTACTGTGGGTCATGGGAGGCCAGCACCATGCCAGGCTTATGTTTGAATAGACTGACCATTGCCACAGAAAAGCTGCTGAGAAGAATAATCATCTTTCTTTTCATCTTATTTATTGTTTATTTATAGTTTCAAATATAATCTTCACCTTGTTTATTTAGCATTCCATAGTGAATGTCCTTTGGCTCCCTATCTTTTGTTATAACAACAATAGCTAACCCCTACTGAGTATTTACCATATGCCAGGAACTGTTTCAAGCTTCTTGCACATGTGAACTCACCTACCTGTCTTAACAACCCTGCAGCATATACACTGTCATCACTCCCATTTTATAGATGAGGAAACTGAGGCATAGAGAAGCTAAAGGAGTTGTCAGTGCTCATATAGCAGTCAGTGGCTGAGCTGGGCATCTCCATCTCATTTCATTTAAGCAAAGCCTCTTCTCTACAAGTAGGAAGGGCTTCTCTTGAATTCATTATGCCTTTGTATTGTATTTTCTTTCTCAAAGCAGAACTTCAGGGGATGAGTGAGTATACACCTATGAAAACTGTCAGCATCCCTATGCTCTCACAGTGGCAGAGTGGCTTAGGATAGAGAGCCTAGGAAGAGAATCACTCAAAAGCTTGAGTCACTTTCATTGTGTCCACTGGACCAAGTTGTCTTGATCTCATGGAGACACAACTTAAGTAACCAAAAGCAAATGGTTCTTACCTGTGCCAAAAGCAGGCAGGACCCTCTACAGTTAGCACTCTCACATCTGCATACTTTTAGAATTGTCCTCATAAGAAAAAGGAGAGACCAAGAAAAGTCTGGGCATGATTCAAAAACAGCCTGAATTTGTCTGTCTTTGAAAATACCTAGAACTTCTCATCTGCTTATTCTGGGAGAAATCAGAGGCTCTTGGAAGTCAGTAATTGTGATCTCTTGAGTCATAATTTCTGCAGTTGTATCAGAGCCCAGTGTGGGGAAGCAAGATGGAAACAGCACGTGGAGCTGTTGCCATAGATGAGGCAGAGAGTGGAGGGGCTGAAATCTCCTCCTGGAAGGAAGGGATTAGCTGCCCAAAGAAGAAAATAGATTTGAGAAATCCATTTACCCTGAAGGTTTAATAGGGAATGCAGGTCAGACTTACTCAAATGTCTTTAGTCACGGGTCTCTCTCCTGTTTTTATCTTGTACCCAGCTCTGAGTTTCAAAAGAGAGGGGGTAGGTGAACCTTTAAAGCCCTGATGTTAATATTTGCATTTACAATATTAGGAATAAGAATTCTTGTCATCTATTGAACTGAAGGGATGGTGTTAAAATAAATGTAAAATTATTAATCGACTGCTTGTATATTTCTCAGTTATTAAAGCAAACTCTTGCTTGTGCTTACATATTCATAACACCCAAGTCAAATTTCTAAAAATGTCACTAGCTTATCTTTGATTTTTCTCTTGAGAATTAATATTGCCTGTGATAAGAAAATAGCTTGGAAATATTCACATGGATTTTGACATGGCCCTAAGGAATTAGCCATTAAAGAATTTCAGAATCCTAATTAGTCTTCAAATAATCTTTTGCATGGTAAAGAACTTCCGCTTGGAAGAACACTATTTCAATATACTGTTTGTCACCTCATTACCTGAAAGCTGCTTGGAGCCATTTTGTGGAATGCAAATCACTTGAGGGCCCAGAGGGCCAACACAGAGATGCACAGAGCCTTGAATTGTAAGCATAACCCTGCCACTACCTAGATGCATGGCTTAGGCCAAGTCACCTTTCCTGAACCTTTGTTTCCCCAGCTGTAAAATCAGTTGTACTAGATGGTCTTTGTAAAAATGGAAATTAGAAAGCCATATGTCATCTAGCCCCTGCCTTTCTTTCCTACCACTCTGAAATTTGTTTGCTCCTCTCCTCCTTCTCCCCATCCCCCATCTCTGTCTCTGTCGTCTCTGTCTCTGTCTCTGTCTCTGTCTCTCTCTCTCTCTCTCTCTCTTTCTCTGTCACACACACACACACACACACACACACACGCACACACACACACACGTCTCCTTAGAGTGCTGGAATACTGTGATGCCATGGTGTCTCCTTTTTTTCTCTTGAATCTTTGCTCAACAAGAGGCCTTCCCTGATCACCCTCTTCAAAGCAGGCCCTTCCCCCACCCTACTCCCTGTCACTCTCAATCCATTGACTCTGATTGGCTTTCTCCTTAGTGCCTAGCATCATCAGAAAGTATAAGAAGACAACATGGTGCTGGTGCAGGGGTGGATAAATGGCCTGATGAAATAGACTGGAAAGTCCAGTGACAGACCCACATGTTGCTGAGTTGGGGGATGGTTCACATATTTATTTTACTACTTTAAATTGGATAATATTAAAAAGAAACTATTTTTAGAATAAAACCAAAAAGTGGACCATGCATGCAACATTGCCAGGATCCAAGGATAATGATTATGCAAATTCTGTACACTTTAGGTTCAAAAATTCAAAAAGAAAAAGAATGCTAATTTGAGACTGGGTACAATGGCTCATGTCTATAGTCCTAGGGAGGCTGAGGTGGGAGGATTGCTTGAGCCCAGGAGTTGGAGGCTGCAGTGAGCTATGATTGAGCCACTGCACTCCAGCCTAGGTGACAGAGTGAGACCCTGTCTCTAAATGTCTCTAATTTTTTTTTAACAAAAGAGTGCTGATTTGGCTATAGAAGATTGCTTCTCCAGCTAAGAGGTTGGCATAGACAATCTGGAAAGACCCTTGGAGCCCAAACATGATTCTGTGTTCAGCATTCACTAGGCCTCAGGCAGTTTCTACTTTGCCAGTAGTAGGTGTTTTCCCCATTTCACAGGCAAGGAAACTGCAGCTCAGAGAGGCCAAGTCACTTTCCCAAGGCCACACAGTTCTCAAGAGGTCAGAACCAGGATATGTGTGCAGGCCTGACTCACAAGCTCATGCCTGTGCCGTAGATCACGAGCTTCCGCTGGCTATTTGAAGGTTAACGGGTGTGACTTTGGCTGGCTTCTTACTAGGGAAATAGAATATTCCTGTCCAGCATGCAAAATAGGACGCCTTTACCTTTAAGGAACTTCTGACTTTCCACTCCAGTCGTCACTTTTATGGGTGCCGCATCGCAGAGAACCACAGAGGAGGTCTCGGTAGCAGCACTTTGAAGTCTCTCCCACAGGGCCCCCTAGTTGAGCACAATTGTTGTCAAAAGACCAACATGTTTTGGCTCTTGCTCGCCTTAATACTCCCTCTCCATTCCCAAATACGAAAACATTGGCATTTCTTGGAAAGTGGTTTTGGCTCAAAGCCTGCTATCTATCCCACACTCTCAGGCCAGCTTCCTCAGGGCCCCTGTTGCTTTATTTCAGTGAGTGTTTGTGTGTGGGGGCTGACGTTGCTGCCTCTTTTGTAAAGGATCTCCTGGCAGGTGCCCAGGGAAGTGTCCTTGCCCCTTGGCTAACCAACAGTCTGCACTGCAGCGCCCTTCTCCACACTGGGCTCAGGAGTGGTGAAAACCCACAATGCACACATGCAGAACCACTGAGGGTTTTTCTCCTTTCTGTGGTTATTCAATAGTATTTTTAATGTCTCTTTTCTTGAATCAAGGGATAATTAACCTAAATTCATAAATTCATAAATGGTCAGATGGATACGTTTTGACAATTGTATGCACCTTTGTAACCACCTAAAGGAGGCTATAAAGCAGTCCTGTCACCCCAGAAAGGCCTTTCAGGATCCTTTCCAATTCATTCCCTCTCCTCCCTCCCTGGAGCAACCACTTTCTGGTTTCTAGCATTGTAACTATTTTTGCCTGTTTTTGGATTTTGTGTCAATGAAATCTTATAGTATGCGCATTTTTTGTATCTGGCTTCCTTTGCTCCACACAATGGTTTTCAGAAGCAGTTGTGCCATTATCTGTAGCAGCAGTGCATTGCCTTTCATTGCTGAGTAGTATTCCACAGTTTGGGTGTGGCATTGACCTGTTGATGCCCACTTGGATTGTTTCAGGTTTGTGGTTCTCATGAATACGACTGCTACGAACATCTGAGTACAAGTCTTTTATGAATATAGGTTTTCATTTCTTCTGGGAGAATACCCAGGAGCGGAATGGCTGACAACAGGGCAGATGGCTACTGAGCTTTTCTAGAAGGTGGGAGACAGTTCTCCAAGGTGGTGGTGCCATTGACCAGTGGTGGACAATTATTTCACTTGCACCATAGCCTCAACAACTTTTGGTGTTTCTAGTCTTTTAACATTTTAGCTATTGTAATGGATGAGATATGGTTGCTTAGGTATTTTTTTTTTAGTACATTTTAAAGAATTTTGCAGCATGTCAGTCAATGCCAGCTCAGACACTGAAAAGGTCCCATGGGAGGGAAACCAGGTTTTAAATGTTTACGGACAGGAGGTTTCTACTAATCAGCCCTGTCCCTAAAGCAGACTCTTTCCAGCCCTGAGGGCTGTCTGTGGGCTGCCTCAGGGCAAGCCCAAGGCCAAAGCCCTAGAGCAGGGAACTAGGGAAGGAGAAGGAGGCCCACAAGAGAGTCAGAGTGGAGAAGAGGAGGGTCCTTGCCCAGGGAACACTCTGAATCACACTGTGACAGCCACAGGACAAGTCTCAGGGCAAATGGTGTGGCACGCCACATAGACACTGATCATCTAACATGTAAGCAGCCGGCAGGCACAGAACAGCTCGTGAGCCGCTCAGGGAGTCCCAGCCACTTGTCCTCTCAGCTTCTCCGACCATTCACAGCAGATATGACAATGTTTCTGAGGCAGAAATTTGTTACCTTCTAGTTGGCATAGGCAACTGGAAATCTTCCAAAATCCAGTTGCCAGGAATGGAATCTGCTAGGTGGCAAGCATCAGAACTATCGGTAGCCATCCCCGGGAGTGCCAGCTATGGGCTTTCCTGGATTCTCCAACCCTATCCGCATGAGGGTGGAGCCTGCCTCTAAAATATTTCAGCCAATCAATATATATTTGAGTATCATGAATTTGAGTATTATGAATTTTACCTTTTTAAAAATAGCCATCATGCTAAAGAGCAAGTCATCAATTTCACTAAACACACACACACACACATACACACGCACACACACACACACGCACACACAGAGAGACACTTCTAGCATTCCTATTGCTCTTTAACCAAGCCTTGAGTATTGATGTACATGAAGAGATAACTGGAACTCTGGTAGCAGCCTCAGGATGGGAGCTTCCAGATTAGAACTTGAGCTTCCCCTCCCTGGGGTGTGCACTTGTTAGTAGAATGGTGGCTAACTGGGTTAGGGCTTCACCTAAGTCAGACGAAATGTCCCACTGTAGGTGCTGGTATATTTTAAGGTAAGTTACACACATCATAGCCCTGAATCATGTATTTCTGGAGCAAGAGAGCTTCGGCCTAGGGAGAATTTAATCAACCTTGGTTTAGGGGGTTGGGGGCTGGGTTAAAGTCAGCTCTGACATTTATTGCAGGGCTTGAGGCAAGCTTGGGGTTCCTGGTCTGTAAAATGGGGACAATCTCTGCCTACTTCCTCAGGTGGTTGTGAAGTTACAGAAGATACTTGGATGGGCCCTTTGCATACAAGAGATCCCACTGTGTCAGTTTGGTCCCTTCAATATGGCAAGGACCCAGTGTCTTTAGAACCAGCATTTTTGGAGAAGAACCCAATAAGAAGGCAATAATGTTGTACACAGGCAAGAGCTTGCTAGGGGTGGAACATCAGCAGTCAGTGGAGGAGGAGGGTGCTTTTGAATGGGCAGTCTTTGCCTTGAAAATCAATTACATAAGGCACCAAGGGAGAAAGCTGGCCCTAGATCCTTGAGCCATAGATGCTAACTCCCCTAAAGGACTGTCTACAGGGACCTTTCCTATAGAGAATCCAGTGTGGAGAAAGGGTAGAAATCCAGGCCTTCTTGCTCTGCAAACCAGCAAACCATCAAAGGGTACAAGGAGAGAAGGGAGTGTTGCAGTCCTAGAAGATTCCTCTGGCAAGAAGCCAGGGGTGCCAACTTCCCAGGTATGTTTGCCTGTGTTGTGCTAGGGACCTGCTGCTTCTCCCTCCCATAGCTCCACCTTCTCACATGGGTGAGGGCCACCTGAGCAGCTGTGGGGCTCCAGGGAGTGAAGCTACTGAAAGCCTTTTTCCTGCTCCCTGGAGTCAGCTCCCTCATCCCTACCAGCTCTGTGAATGCCAATGAAACAGACTCTTTCAGTGGATATTTATGCAGTTACAGAGCAAAGAATGGTCCTGACCCCATGTAAATACACTGATTCAAGTCAGAAAGAGCGGCCAAGGGTGTTCAGTGAATTTACTGCAGAAAAGCAGTAAATTGGAAGCTCAGACTTGGGCTGTGGGTACTTGGGCTGCCTCTAAGGTTCTAGTTTGAAAATCACTGGTTTGAAAGCCAGTGTGTTCTGGGGTGCTCTGAGCTTGGTAAAAGCAATAAGCCTGCCTGCTCCCAGCACTGTGCACAGGGTGGGTCCCAGGAAGCTCTGCATTACTTAAGGTAATGCTAGCTTTGCTTACTAAGACATGGTACTGTTACCGTGGCTCAAACACAATAGAAGTGGATTTCTCACTCACTTAAAGCCCCAAATGGATTTTCCTGATGGCAAGTGGCCCTTCTCCTCCAAGCCATGATTCAAGCATGCAAGCCCTTCCATCTTGTGGCTCCACCATCTTCAACAGCGTGCTTCTAAAAGGTCATTTTGCATCAAGCTAGGGGGAAGGGGACAAGGGTTGGAGCATTACATATGGAAGAAAGCTTTGTAGGAGCCAGACCTGGAAGTGGTGCCCCTCACTTTCAACTCACGTGCCCTTGGCTAGAGCTCAAGCACATGGCCACACCCAACTGAAAAGGAGGCTGGGAAATGTAGTCCCGGAAGAAGAGGAGGTGGGTTTGGGGAACAGCTGGCCAGTCCGCCGCAGATGAAATATTTCTGGAAAGCACATGAATGAACCCCTGCCTGGGATGCAAGCTGGGCCAGAGGCATGGGAAGTGAGAGTTGAGTTCCAAAAAGAAAAGGGAGCACCTATTTCAGGCTGCGTTCTTCATGGGCCAATTGTTGCTAGCTGCAGTGGTAATGGTGGAGAGGGGAGCCCAAGCAGGGCTGGTGCCAAGACAGCAAAGCTAGGCAGACCTGCCTGAGGTACAGATGCAGGCTAAGAAATCCTAGGTTCTGGTCAGAGACCGAAGACATCTCCACTTCTTCCTTCCTGCCTTTCTCTACTCTCACCTGCTCTCTGCACACTACCAGGAACCTTTGCTCTCTCTCCCCCACCTCCCCCAGAAGTGCCTTACCAGCAGTGAATGCTGTGCATGTTCTGGAAAGCTCTGACCCTCCCTCCCATCAAAACAACCATTCCCTGGAGATTCACAGCTCAGTTCATGGGGGTGGGGAGTCAGTGGGGTGGGAAGCAACAATCCAACCAACCCAGTCACACCAAGGTGGTACCAGTCTGCTGGGGATGCTGAGAAACTGAGAAGAGAAAATAAATGGGAAATATCTAGTGGGGTACATGGTAAATGCTTAGTAAATGGTTTGTTATTATCAATTTATCAGTGCGTGTGTGAGAGAGGGAGTAATGGGGGGAGAGAGAGAGAGAGGAAGAAGAAGAAGAAGAAGAAGAAGCAGAAAAAGCAGCTAGCAATGCCCTGCAAATTAAACCATTTTATCTTTTCCTCCCAACCTAATGGTCTCACTAGTGAATTGATGGCTCTCTGCTCGTCAGGGCCTGGGAAAACATCAAGATTGTGTTGGTTGAGTTGGCGGTTCTTTAGGGCACATGGTTAATTGATGAGGGGTGATTCTGAACACCCTTTTGAAGAGCTACTAGATTGATGGAAAAGTAATTGCGGTTTTTACTATTGAAAGGAATGGCAAAAACCGCAATTACTTTTGCGCCAACCTAATAGATACCCCACTAATGTTTGAAGCACTCTTGACTCTGCCCTAAGCCCTCACCAGCCCTGGGCTTCAGCCACCCAACCTACTAGCCTGTCCCAAACACACCTGTCCTCTTCTACCTTTGTTTCTGTCCTGCACTTTCAGAAAACCCTCCTCCATTCCACCATCTCCTGCGCCAAAATCCTACTCATGTGACAAGGTCCAGTTTACAGGTCACTTGCAACAATAAAGATTTGATGACTGGATTTCAGAGGGAAAACACCTGACTGAGGTGGAGCAGATGAGGAAGGAGAAACCTGATTTGAGTATCCCTCTTGACTATTAGAGGGACCACAGGTGGCTATAATCATGCTTGGTCACCGTGTGTGTGTGTGTGTGTGTGTGCACGCATGTACACATGTACACATGCAAACACGTGCATTCTAGAACTCTTCCCCTAAATACAATAGGAAATAATAACTATAATCTTTATTGGTAACTAGCCAGATGTTATGCAGCCGATCTTTTTCCTTCCCCACCCCAACTTTGTATTGTTTATGCTATATTAGCTCCAACCATGATGCTTGCTTTAGGATACATACAGTGAATTTTGGGGGACTTCAAAAGCCTCACCAACCCTAAGATTTTGTAGAGGGTGTTGTTCTGCTTTTGTGCCTCTGGGCAGAAGGGCGCTTTTGACAAAACAGAATCCCAGAAAGAAGCCTCCCTGTCTAAAAGATGAGTACTCTCCACCCTCTCTTTCCTGCATTGGCTGTGTACTTCTCAGGTCGAAGTTATTATTATTATTATTATTAGGCAGCATGCAGCTGATGAAGTCAAGTGCTGTTTATTTATTGATTTTTGGTCCCTGAGTTGGAACACAAGATCACCAGAAAAGAAACTCCTTCTGTGACTCATCCCAGGAACATCTTGCATTCCAGCCAGCACAAATATGATTCAAAGAACTTTCTGGAGGGCCTCAGTAATATTTTAGCAAAGGAACACACATTAGCTATGCTGACCATCTCTTGAACAGTTTGCTTTTGGAAAGATAGTCATCTTTGGCCCCTTTGTGTGTCTTGTTCTTTATAAGATCTTGAGTCACACCCCTTTCCAGTTGATTCCTCTGTGGTGTGAACATTACTATTATAAAGGAATGTCTTCTTCACAGGTGTTACAGAAGGTGTCACCAACCAGGGAAACATTTGGTCATGGTGGCCTAAATTAGTGACATTTAGATATTCTCATAAGCCTTGTGACTTTCCAGGCCATGGCTGGTGTAGCAGACACTTGTTGGTGTCCTGCCATTTCCCGCTCAGACTGGCCTCTTACACACCAAATGCTGCTTACTGCGAACACCCATGACTTTCCCTAAAGGTGTGAGTTTGGGGTTTTTGGTTTTAGTCTCAGGAGCACACCAGATCTGCATGCTGGGCTAGCTGGGAGTACCAAGGAATGAATACATTCTCAAGGAGCAGCTCTTGGCCAGTGATGGATGGGGGTGGGTGAGTAAACACCCCAACTTCCTAGCCTCTCAGTTGAGATGACTCTGAGGTCTCCCCAGTGGAACTGAGCTTCAGTTGCCCACAGTGGTGACTTACTTGACAAATTGGCTTCCTTGCTTTCCCATCTCACCATTTCACTCCTCTACTGGTGTTGTCTGGGATTTTCTCCCAGATAAATTACTTTCAGTCAATCCTTGCCTTAAGGTCTGTTTGTGGGGGAACCCAAGCTGAGACAATTAGCTAGTTGGGTTCACCAAAACCCAGCAGCCTCCTCTCCTCACTCCCCTCACCATGTTCATCAGCATCATTGGTGATGGTTCAATGACCATGATTGGTGATGGTCATTAAGTTGCCATTGTGGCTGTAGCACTGCCGTAGCATGTTGTGCATGGGGGTGCAGTCCTTTGAGAGCCCTAACTTCTGCATGGAAACCTGGTAAGACAGAAGCCGGCATTTCAGGAGGTAGCCAGTTCAGTCACAGGACCCTGGACAACTTTGGATGCTGCTATAATCTCTGCACCAGGGAAGCACATACTCAGGAGGTTCAAGTTGGGTGAGCAATAAGTGTTTGCTGATTGTGTCTATAAAGGGATGAATAATTGACTCACAATCATGTCCTCCCTTAGTTCTGAGTGCTTAAGGGTCAAGGTCATGCCCCTGCCCCCTTTATTTGACCTCAGGTGCCTTCCAATGGGCCCAGAAAACTTAGTCATAGTTGTAGGCTCTTGTCTCTATGGAGAGATTTCAAGACAGCTAGGAAGATTCCTCCCCATGACTAGTATCTGAAATGCCTCAATTAGAGTTTCATTTCTTTGTCCATAGCTTTATTACTGGCTGGATTATCTTTATTATACCAATAAAAGAACATAATACTTCAGCCTTATCAGTCATGCACCTCATTGAGAATGAGTTTATCAGCTTCTTTCTGGAAAACTCAATTTTGATAGGAGAAACCTAATTCTGACTGCCCAAGGAAGGGTTGGGGGAGCTGGGGGTTAGGCAAAAATAAATATTAGACACAGAAAGATGGTACATTTAGATTTTTTTCCTAGGACTGATAACGCAGCCATGTCACAAGGGAATGTGCTTGATGATTTTAAAGGCATAGGAGTTCTGCCCAAATTTGGAGCACCTTCCCTAAGTACTTGTAGTACTCAAACTTGTGAACGATGCTGTGTTTTATTTTTTACCACGTTCTCACTGTGCTAAGAAGTTCCAGTCCTGTCTGTCCCTCCACCCGGCTGTACTGCAACCAAGCTATTACAGATTACAGCATCCTCTTGTGGCCAGCTGAGTAACTCATTCAGTGTTTTCCTCAGAGCTTTCCTCAGTTTCTCTGTGTTCTTTCACTCTACTGTTACAGCTAACCAATTTCTCCTTTGGACCTACAGAAACTTTTGAGTCTTCTCTCCTTCAACTCTTGCTTAGTTAGCTCAAAAAGCCTCTTCGCTTTCTCCCTCCCTTTTATCCTTACCCTTGTCCTCTCCTCTTCCACTCCTCCCATGTTTTTATGAGAGAAAATGACCTTCATGGGGCCGGGCACGGTGGCTCAAGCCTGTAATCCCAGCACTTTGGGAGGCCGAGGCGGGTGGATCACAAGGTCAAGAGATCGAGACCATCCTGGTCAACATGGTGAAACCCCGTCTCTACTAAAAATACAAAAAAGTAGCTGGGCATGGTGGCATATGCCTGTAATCCAAGCTACTCAGGAGGCTGAGGCAGGAGAATTGCCTGAACCCAGGAGGCGGAGGTTGCAGTGAGCCAAGATCGCGCCATTGCACTCCAGCCTGGGTAACAAGAGCGAAACTCCGTCTCAAAAAAAAAAAAAAAAAAAAAAAGAAAATGACCTTCATTATCACTGAAAAGTAGGAGAGGAGAGCTACTTAAGCTCTTGTGTCAAGGAGAAGGAAAACTGAAGGATATGAAGTGAAATTATGTGTGGTCAATCAGTAGTAATTTCAGAACCATTAGAAGTGCTCATGAGTCCATATTCAAGATACAAAAGGGTCTGGCCACCTTTTTTTTTTTTCTCCCCCAGCCTTTCAGTCTGAATAAGAAACAGATTTCTGTATTTATTTGTCTTCCCACCATATTTAATTTCTAACATTGAGAGAGCATTGTTTTCTATTTTCACTTCAAATGCTTATTTCAGCTATGTTGGGGGTTAGGTAGGATTTGTGGGCTGGCCTAGAAACCTTGTCATCAGGTGTAACACTAATCCTGTGGTAAGTGCCTTTTCAAGTTTCTAGTAACTGATTTTTAAATGAATCTTTGAACAGACAGGGTTGAGAATGTATAATCCCATTCAGATGCAAAGGGAGCATGGGTGATACTACTCAAGATGCTCACAGGAAATATGGCCAGTGGATCTGATGATGCCAATGATGCCAATGACATGATGATGATGATAGCACTGACAATGAGAATGATGGTGAGAATGAAGACGATATTGACAGTGGTGACAACAATGATGCCACTGACGATACCAGTGATGATGACGACAGTGATAATAGACATGATTTACTGAGCACTTTCCATGTGTCAGGCACTGTGCCAAGTACTTTACATAGCTTATCTCCTGTAATCATTACAACCACCCCATGTGACAGGTTTTAAAAATTTTTTTAATCCTCATTTTACACAGAGAAAAACCGAGGCTTCGAACTTACTTGCCCCAGGTCACACAGATAGCAAAATTAGGCAGAGCTGAAGTTTGAACCTAGGCCTATCTAAGTTCAAAGCTTGTACTCCTAACCACTCTCATAGGGGGCCCAGTGCCCAGGGTGATGCTCCATGCCAAAGGGTGCAAGGGATTCACATGCCTTAGGCGAAGGGGAAAATCTGAACTCCAGTTCTTTGTACTTCAGAAATCTGCACCCCTTCCTTCCAGTGACCCCTCAGAGGGTCTATTTCTTGCACACGGGTCTCTGGAAAATGTCCTGCTAATGACACAGGATTATAAACAGTCTTTTTCCCAGAACAAAAATTTAACCTTTGTATCTCAATCTAATTAGAAGTATTTTCTCTTACAGAGACAGGTTTTTTTCCTCCTCTTTGTTCCAAATTTAAGAGGTTTCTTTGTTGCCAGAAAAAAATGTCTAAAAACCATAGCTCTTTAAGATGATGGGTCCTGGCCTGAGACCTTAAATGTGACCTGAGCTCCTGCATGAGATGGCCGCTCCACCAACAGCACCTCAGGGTGCTGGGGGTTCTGGGTGTCCCACCAAACTGTAGGGCGTTGACCCAGTGCAGGGATGGGCACTTTCTGTCTCTTGCAGTCCACTGTCCAGGTGAGTGTCCCCTACCACCATGAGCAGCTCTTCATGATTTTCCTCTGTGATGCTGAGCTTCACCAAGACCTGAGGAAGGCAGTTTATTCCTGTTAGTATCAGGAGCAGCCATCTCTAGAAATAAACATTTGTTCTTTTCCTTAGAGAGATCCTTCCATGAACATCACCCCTCCGGCTGTCTAGGGACTGGCATTCTTCCCTTAGAGACTTACTCCTTCCTCTGCAAGAAATGTGAGCCTTGAAGGAGCCCTGTTAAAAGCAGATAATCCTGGGAGAATATGGATTTGGTTAATACCTTGGGAATGGAGCCAAGAGAGACAGCAACCTGCCTACAAAGAAAGTGGCATCAGGTCGGAGGAATAGATGCATGCCTGGCACACAGTAGGTGCCCACATCGTTTTTGAAAGAATGAATAAAAATGAATGGACACGAATCTCGTTTCATACTCCTGTCTTGCAGTCAGGCCCACATGAATCCCCAAATCCATCATAGGTCCTTTGTGGGCAGGCTAAAGGTGGTAGAGGCTTGGAGAACCAGGCCTGGGAGTTGGTGGCATCCTCCTTCCAATTCCTCCTTGGCGCTGCCACCTGCCCATCCTTTGGGGCCCACAGCAATTCCTCCTCAGCAATTCCTGGGAAGCTAGGTTTGACTCCTCCCCAGCAGGCACCACTGGCTCCAAGGAGGGCTGAGTGAGAATAGGGCAGTCCCCCATGTTACAAAAGAGGAAACTGAGTCCCAGGTGTATAAAACAACATTCCAACAGTCATGAAAAGTTCATGTGTGTCCTGAATCTCTTCATTTCGATGACTTATTTATTAGGTTCCATTGAGTCAAGGGACAGGGGTGTTCTTTTTTTAGCAAGCTCCTCGCCTATCAAACTTTTTGACTTTTTTGATTGAATCAAACCATCCCATATACTTTGGTGTTAGATGCTGGTTCCAATAGAGATGTTCTAATCCTGGGTGACTGACTGTGCTGACTGTATAGCTAGTGTGTTAGATTCAAGTACTCGTCAATATTCTTTGAAATGTGAAACAGAGGCAACAGGTGGAGTAATGTGCCTTTAAGGAAGGAGCGCAGGTCTGGGAATAAGTGCAGTCTATGCTGTGTGAATTTGACCACGTCACTTGACCTCTGAGCCTCAGGTTCCTGTTCTTCAAAACAAGAGGATTGGGGCCACGCACAGTGGCTCATGTCTGTAATCCCAACACTTTGAGAAGCCGAGGTGGGAGGATTACTTGAGGCCAGGAGTTCAAGACTAGCCTGGGTACCGTAGTAAGACCCCAGTTTCAACAAAAATAAAAGTAAAAATCAACTGTGGCAAACACCTATAGTCCCAGCTACTCAGGAGGCTGAGGCAGGAGGGTTGCTTGAGCCTGGGAGGTTGAGGGTACAGTAAGTAATGATTGCACCACTGTACTCCAGCCTAGGCGACAGAGCAAGACTCTCCCCCTAGAAAACACACAAAAAAACCGGAAGGGGTGGGTTGGGTCAGTGACACTAAGACTTGTTCAGGCAGGGACGTCCTGGAAGTCTCCGTGGGCCCTGAGAGCTTCATTTCTCTTGCTGAGTTGCAACGTTTTCATTCCTGCACTATTAGAAAAAAAAATTGAACACTCCCCTTACACACACACACACACACACACACACACACACATGCATGCACACATATAATTATATTTACATGTCTTCCCATATTTATGACATACACTATAAAATAAAATACAGGAATAAAAAAGATGAGATGATAAAACAACCGTAAATAAATTTTATGATACCTCGGGGCATGACCTTACCTCCTCTCCCTGGGAAGACCTTGGGCTTTCCTGCTGTTTATGGCCAGTTTCTAATGCTTGGCTCCACTTCCATTTTTCACAAATATCAGATCAGAGATAATATTTGTACTCTGTCCTCCCTAACAGATCTTCCCTGTAGCCACTGTAGGTCCTCACAAAATTTAGTCCCAGTTGCAATGTTTGTGGTCACTACTGTTTTCATAAATGAATTAGCGTATTAGGGAACTCATCTCTCAAGCTATTCTGGGCATTCATATTCCCATCAGAGGGCTGTGAAGACCTCTGGATGTAAAAGGCAATCGACCATAAGGCAGGTGACTATTTTGTGTATTCTTCATATTTTAACCAATTTGAGACTACATTCATGTGGTAATTATGTTCACAGCTTTGATAAAAAGGCCCTGTGCTGATGTTTAAAGCTTAGAAAATTTAATCACTGGGGCAAGTAATTGACAATTATTCTACCCAATGGGGAGAGAAAAACCAGTTTTTACCCAGTTGGAATTACTTCTTAGATATTTAGTGCATCTCAAGTCCTGAATGGTAAAACCATATACATGTAGAATTAAACGATGAAAATTATGCTTTTCTTACTTGGCTCATAGAGAGTAGCTGATAATTTTTATGCAGAATTAGGTTAGTCATTGAAGGTTTGGCTTAAGTACTAGATGAAGAGCAAAACATAGACTCAGAATAGAGCACTGATGGAAGGGGGCAGGATTCTTAGCAGAGGTCTCTGGGAAGTCAGCCTTGCAAGAGAGAGAGCCATCTCATGTCTTCCTGGGGGTGGGAGCACATGGGGAGACACTGCAGGGGCTGGGCGGGAGAGGAGGGAGTTTGGTGTGTTGATAGCCTCAATCTTTTCTGGGAAGTAAGAAGGAAGATGGGCCATTGAGAATATCAGCTCACCAGCAGTCCTGTGCTCTGGCCTTTAGATTAAGGGTCCACAGCCTCAATGTACATTAGAATCACCTGCTGCATCCCGGAATAATTAAAACAGAGTCTTAGAGGTGGGACCTAGGCATGGTTTTTTTTTTTTTTTAAGTTTCAGATTATTCCAATGAATAGCAAAATCTGAGAACCAGTGGTAGACTAGCGCTTCTCAGAATTTAATGTACATACAAATCTCCTGGGGCTGTGGAAGGCAGATTCTGATTCAGTGGGTCTGGGCTGTGGCCTGAGATGTGCATTTCTAGCAAAATTCTGGGTGCTGCTGCTGCTGCTGCTCCAAGAACCCCACTTTGAGCAACAAGGGCATCCAGGGGTATTCAATCTTTTGGCTTCCCTGGGCCACATTGGAAGAAAATTGTCTTGGACCACACATAAAATAATGATAGGGAATGAGCTAAAAAAATTGCAGAAAAAATATCATTATGTTTTAAGAAAGTTTACAAATTGTGTTGGGCCACATTCAAAGCCTTCTGGGCAGCATGCGACCCTTGGGCCACGAGTTGGACAAGCTTGGGTAGACAGTCCAACTTTGACTAGAAATAATTGATAGCTGCCTCCATGCTCCATAAAAACCAAAGCCGTTGATATTTTATAGTTGGAAAACACATATCTTGAGAGAATCTTCAGCATATGTTTTAAGATGTGATTGTTGTAGGGGAAGAAACTTATCTCGATAGAAGAAAAAATCTAGATGAGGCTTATTTCAGTGGAAGAGGAGAGCAAGTAATACCTGCAGCTTGTTAGGGATGAAGGGAACATCCCCAGGAGCAGGGCCCAGGATCTGGCTCCAGCGTACCGGAATTCAGATGGAGGGCCTGAAGAAGACACTTGGAAGCCCACAACAAAGCTTCCTGGACCTGGGGGTGGGATCTGTCCTGTGTAGCCCAGATCACTAAGGCTCCCCTGAAACTGAGTGTGCCTTCCCAGTGACCTCACTCCAGTAATCCCAGGGGCCTCACAAAGCCCTCCAGCAACGGTGACCACTGGCTTGAGTAGCTATGAGACAAACACCTCCCCACTTTCTCACCGTTCTCAGATATCCACTCCTGGAGCATTTGCTCAGGGGTGCTTGGCATTGTAGATCAGGAGCCTCGTGACCATCTTTACCATTGTTTCTGTACTGAAAATGCTTCCAGTTCACAAAATAAAATCAAACTTTGCTCTATCTACAAGGTGATCTGGGACTCTGAGAGGGGCTGCCAGCATGCCCCAGGGCTTTTGTCCAAATTAACTGGCTCAGAAATCAGGCTCAGCCTGAAGTGCCTTCAGGGAGCCTATTCTGGGACAGCATGGGGTCACAGTCACATTCTGAGCTTCTTTCAGTTTGAGTTGGTGCAGGGTCTTCAGGGGGCTGTGACTAAGATCATTTAGGATAGAGCTGAGGTCATTGGGGTGAGGGTATTAAGTTATTTGTGAGTGGCTGAGTGTGTGTGGGTGAGAGGGTGGGTGTGTAGGTGTGACTCTCACGGTGTTAAATGCCGGCAACCAACAAATAGGTGGAATTTAGGACTTGGAGAATAGTCTAAACTATCTGAGAGGTCAAGTATTTTTTCTTTTTAAATTAAGCCATAAATGAGTCCTCATTAGAAAAACGTCACTGTGTACAGAAGCCCGTCGGCTGAAATAGGTGCTTTGAGCAAAGCTCTGGAAGAGGAGGCTTGAGAGGCAGACAGGACCTGTGTGGACACCCAGTGTGGGGGCAGAGACGTGGGGCAGGTCACTGACTGATCACCGAGGAGTTAGGTCTGAGTCAGCTTCTTGACGAATGTAGCTTCTCATAAGGAAAGCAGTCGATTTGATTTTGTTTTTCTGGGTGCTTCAGAGAAATACAGGGTGAATCCATTCACACACCACCCCTATTGGGAACTTTAATGTCCACAAAGTGCTTTCATATCTCCTGTCCCATCAGAGTCTCCTGTGGCTGGTAAAGGTGGGTGGCTGCCATGTTCTCCCACCATGGCACCTGCGAGTCTGACCCTCTGCTCTTCCCAAAACAAGAGCCTGGTGACCTCTGTAAGAAGCGGCCTTCTGTAAGTTTTAGTCAGCCTTTTTGAGTTGCAGCTTACTCATCAGTAAAAAGGGTCAGGAAGAGGCTGGAGAGGTCAGCTTTAATGCCTCTGCCCACCTTGACGTGCCATGAGTCTATAAATGGTGTGCCTGCAACGAGAGGGTGAGGATGAGAACACCAGGCTCAGGAAGGCTTAGGTGTTCATTCGTGCAGCAATTCATCCAGAAGATATTTCCTAAGCACCTACTAGTGCCAGCTGTGAGGTGGGAGATCATCCCCTGCTCCTGGAGAAACAAGTAAATAAGAAATCCCAGTATGGGGGCTGGGCAGAGTCAGGACTAGACAAGGTCAAGTTGGGGTCCTCTGGGAGCCCAATGAGGATGGGGGATGATCTCAGAAGAAGCAACTTTAGAGCTGAACCCCTTAAGTCAGACAGATGAGCAGGAGTTGGCTAGGTGAAGGCTAGGCAGGAGAGAGCTCCAGGCTAACGGACAGACCTAGGAAGACTGGCCTCTGGTATAATTAGATCTTTGCAATAATTAGATGAGGGGTTCAGATAATAATTCTGTGACCCCATGATATGGTTTGGCTCTGTATCCCCACACAGATCTCATGTCAAATTGGAATCCCCAGAGTTGGAGGGAGGGGCCTAGTGGGAGGTGACTGGATCAAAAGACTTCCCCCTTGCTCTTCTTGTGACAGAGTTCTCATGCAATCTGCTTGTTTAAAAGTGTGTGGCACCTCCCCCTACCTCTTGCCGGCCACGTGAAGATGTGCTTCCTTCCCCTTTACCTTCTGCCATGATTTCAGGTTTCCTGATCCCCAGGAGCGGAAGCCTGTATTGTATGGCCCACAGAACTGTGAGCCAATTAAACCTCTTTTCTTTCTTTTTTTAAAAATTATTATTTTAAGTTCCGGGGTACAAGTGCAGATCATTCAGTATTGTTACATAGGTATACACATGCCATGGTGGTTTGCTGCATCCATCCCCTCGTCATCTACATTAGGTATTTCTCCTACTGTTACGCCTCCTCAGTCCCCACCCCCTGTTATCCCTTCCCTAGCCCCTCCCACCCCTGACAGGCTCCTGTGTGTGATGTTCCCTTCCCTGTGTCCATGTGTTCTCATTATTCAACACCCACGTATGAGTGAGAACATGTGGTGTCTGGTTTTCTGTTCCTGTATTAGTTTGCTGAGAATGGTGGTTTCCAGCTTCATCCAGGTCCCTGCAAAGCACATGAACTCATCCTTTTTTATGGCTGCATAGTATTCCATGGTGTATATGTGTCACATTTTCTTTATCCAGCCTATCATTGATGAGCATTTGGGTTGGTTCCAAGTCTTTGCTATTGTAAGCAGTGCTGCAGTGAACATACGTGTGCATGTGTCTTTATAGTAGAATGATTTATAATCCATTGGGTATATACCCAGTAATGGGATTGCTGGGTCAAATGGTATTTCTATTTCGAGGTCCTTGAGAAATTGTCACACTGTCTTCCACAATGTTTGAACTAGTTTACACTCCCACCAACAGTGTAAAAGCATTCCTATTTCTCCACATCCTCTCCAGCATCTGTTGTCTCCTGAATTTTTAATGATCGGCATTCTAACTGGCATGAGATGGTATCTCAATGTGGCTTTGATTTGCATTTCTCTAATGACCAGTGATGATGAACATTTTTTCATATGTGTGTTGGCCGCATAAACATCTTCTTTTGAAAAGTGTCTGTTCATATCCTTTGCCCACATTTTGATGGGGTGGTTTGGTTTTTTTCTTGCAAATTTAAGTTCTTTGTAGATTCTGGATATTAGCCCTTTGTCAGATAGATTGCAAAATTTTTCTCCCATTCTGTAGGTTGCCTGTTCACTCTGATGATAGTTTCTTTTTCTGTACAGAAGCTCTTTAGTTTACTTAGATCCCATCTGTCTGTAAGCTGAAACTGGATCCCTTCCTTATACCTTATACAAAAATTAACTCCAGATGGATTAAAGACTTAAACATGAGACCTAACACCATAAAAACCCTAGAAGAAAACCTAGGCAAAACCATTCAGGACATAGGCGTAGGCAAGGACTTCCTGACTAAAACACCAAAAGCAATGGCAATGAAAGGCAAAATAGACAAATGGGATCTAATTATGCTGAAGAGCTTCTGCACAGCAAAATAAACTATCATTAGAGTGAACTGGCAACCGACAAAATGGAAAAAAATTTTTCAATCTACCTATATGACAAGGGGCTAATATCCAGAATAAACCTCTTTTCTTTTTTTTTTTTTTTTTTTTTTTTTGAGATGGAGTTTCGCTCTTGTTACCCAGGCTGGAGTGCAATGGCGCGATCTCTGCTCACCGCAACCTCCGCCTCCTGGGTTCAGGCAATTCTCCTGCCTCAGCCTCCTGAGTAGCTGGGATTACAGGCATGCGCCACCATGCCCAGCTAATTTTTTGTATTTTTAGTAGAGACGGGGTTTCACTATGTTGACCAGGATGGTCTCGATCTCTCGACCTCGTGATCCACCCACCTCGGCCTCCCAAAGTGCTGGGATTACAGGCTTGAGCCACCGCGCCCGGCCCACCTCTTTTCTTAATGTAATAAATTACCTAGTCTCAGATATGTCTTTATAGGAGCATGAGAACAGATTAATACACCCCATAAGTCTGCCAGCAGAGCTAATTTCCCAGACAGTTGCTCTCCACTTCCTCGTCTGCCCTGGGCCCTGAATCTTTTCCCCACTGTCTCCATCCAGGGGGCACATGGGCTACATGAGGGTGAGGCCCTAGCAAGTGGCTGCAGACCAAGACAGTAAGATCTCCTGGGTCTCCAGCAACTTGCAGATCCAGGTTGCCTGCTTCCCACCTAGCCACACTGCCACTGTTTACCGACCTCTGCCCCCACACCCCCAAGGATAGTGGGGGCAGACACAATAGATGGGTGCCCTCATTTAAACCCATTTGGAAATGTTTTACAAAACCCAAACAAAATGTTCCCTGTCACCTCTGAAGAAATTCATGCCCCTGGGCTTGAGCATCAGCCAGCTCCTATGATGCTCCTTGATCTGAAGACGTTCTCCCACCCACCCTCTGCCCCTGCTAATCAGCAGCTTGGCTGAGTGGGGAGACAGGCCTCCACCTTCTCTCCAGTCATTATCTGGTTACTTGGTTCATCCTCAGGGACACAGACTCGCCCTTTGAACCCTTTATTCATGACCGGTTTTGTACTCTCAGGGCATCGCTGAGGATTCCAGTACTATCCCCTGCAGCAGCAATACCCACTATGCTCCCACTGGGTGCACCCAGACCCCCTCAGCTGCTGACTCAGAGTCAGAGGAGGGTGCTTCCTGGCAGATTGAACAGCAAGAGGAAGAGATGTAGGGAGAAGGATGGAACGAGGCTTTCTGGGAGGTGGGAGGGTGCATGATGAAGGCCAAGTTCATGTTCCTTTGCTTGGGTAGCCCAGGGCCAGCGCCATACTTGGTGGAAACTAGGTGGAGGCGTGCAAGCCTGACTCAGGGCCAGCGGCTGTCTAGGGAAAGGCCTGGAGGTGCTCTCGGGCCTGCTTTGGCTGAGTAGTCAAGCAGGTCCAGAGCTGGCCTATTGAAGGAGGTGGAAGTGAGGTTTGGGCCAGGGGCTTTCCCCCTCTGCCCTGCGATCCTGCATACTGCTCCCCTCCACTCACACCCTGGCCTGTCCTCTGTTCTCCATCCCACTGGGCCTCAGCCCTGTTCCCAGAGACTTGAGCCACAGCAGGGGACCCAAGGGCCTCTCTGTAGCTCGTTGGTGCTGAGGTGCCCTCCTACCCATGTGACATCTGTCTCTGGAAGACAGGCTAGGACAGGTGGGTAACCAGAAGTAGGCTGAAGGGATGGAGGCCCCTCAAGCCCTCCAGTAACAGAACCATAGCCACTGTGGGATGCAGTCGGACGGGGACAGATGAGGCCTCTTGTGAGGAAAAAAAGAACAACAGTTCAATGACTAATGGGAAGGACCTGGCCTCCACTTTGAAGAAATGTGATGCTTGAGTACCGTATCTCTCTTGCATGCCTCTGCAGGCGCATACACTCAGTGTTGAAGGAGAGGTTGTGGGGACCACTCTTGGCAGGAAACAAAATGCACAGAGGGGTGTGGCCTTAGCAGCTCTCACAGTGGGAGGTAAGCCTGGGAAGCCCAGCCTCTATGTACCTTTAGGCTAGTTATTTAATCTCCCTGTGGAATCGGTTTTTCCACCAAAAAATGGGCGTAATTATAGGACCCCTGTGGCCAGGTTGTTCTCAACAGAGGGCCTGGCAAATGGCGGATGCTCAATGAGCCGTAGCTCTTGCCATCCGTGGAAGGAACAGGGGTGTGAGGGAAGCTGCCTGCCTTGGCAAAGTCCTCTTTTCACTTTCTAATCTGGACTGTTCTGGGAACGGTAGCAGACCTAGACCAAGGCCAGGCAGAAAAGGGACTGAGGTTTCACAGGAAATGATGAGAGCTGGCACCTGAGCTGAAGGTGTGTGCAAGGAGGTGGAGGAGGCATCCAGAAGTTTGCCTTCTCTCCCTTGGTGGGGGGGGGATTGAGAGAAGCATACAGGGAGGGAGAGAGACTGCTATTTCTGCAAGGATGGACATATGCAGCTGTTATGAGAAAGCTGTCTCACAGCTAGATAATCCTAACCCCACAGGAAGACTAAATGTGACACAGAACATGTCTTGACTTCTGTTGAGTGCCTCTCACCATGAGAATCCTCTTCAGATGGGTGGCTATAAGTGCCTTCTTTGACTGTTGCTGCCCTTGTCCTCACCAGTCCTACTGCAGTTTCCCTTCAGCCTTTTCTTACCCTTCCCCAAGGGTTCTGGCCACTGTGAGGGACAAGGATCTAACCTTAGGTTCTCAGGGCCTTCATGGGTCATGCAAGAGGCCAAAAAATATTTGTCCTGCTGATGTGGATGCCTCTCCTGGCATAACATTGATACCTTTGCATGCCAGCAAATCTCTGATCAAACATGTGTTGCCTCCACTAGACTATAATGTCCATGAAAGCAACAACCTTGTCTGTTTCACTCAGGATAAGTGAATGAATGAATGAATGAATGAAAGCATACATGCATGCATGAATGAATGGTATATTTGGGGCCAGGTGCAGTGGCTCATACCTGTAATCCCAGCACTTGGGAGGCTGAGGTGGGAGGATCACTTGAGGTCAGGAGTTCGACATTAGCCCAGACAACATGGTGAAACCCCATCTCTCCTAAAAATACAAAAATTAGCTGGGGGTGGTGGTATGCACCTGTAGTCCCAGCTACTCGGAAGGCTGAGGCAGAAGAATCACTTGAATTCAGGAGGCGGAGGTTGCAGTGAGCCAAGATCATGCCACTGCTCTCCAGACTGGGCTATAGAGCAAGACTCCATCTCAAAAAAACAAAAACAAAAACAAAAAAACGCATATTACAGGCATGGCTTCTTCTGAGCTGAATCGGAATTCACTCATCTGATAAAGAACCAGACCCTTCGGCTAAGGCAAGCCCTCTCAGCCTCCCTGGGGCCAGACCGCCTCCCAACTCTGTCCCAAGGGAGTTATTGGCCAGCATGCTGGGTCTCCTCGTGGCTTCCAGAGGGAGGCTCTGGATCCTGCTAAAGTTGTTTGCACAACATCCTTTCCCTCCCTGCCTCTCCTGCCTCAGAGAAACTCCTTGTTCTGTGCACTTGACACATTCTGATTATCTGGAAATACCACGGAGTTGTTCATTTATTAAATGCGCCTTACTGTAGTGAGACATTGTTTGTTTATTTATTTATTTTATTTTTCTTCTTTTTTAAGAGGGAGTCTTGCTCTGTCACCCAGGCTGGAGTGTAATGACACCATCTCGGCTCCCTGCAACCTCTGCCTCTCAAGTTCAAGAAATTCTCATGCCTCAGCCTCCCAACTAGAGTAGCTGGGACTATAGGTGCACACCACCATGCCCGGCTAATTTTTATATTTTTAATAGAGATGGAGTATCACCATGTTGACCAGGCTGATCTCAAACTCCTGACCTCAAATAATCTGCCACCTTGGCTTCCTAAAGTGTTGGGAAATTACAGGCATGAGCCAACACATCCAGCCTCGTTTGTTTATTTCTAACCCCATGATGTGCTGGGCTGCCTCTCTTTCTTGTTTTGGAGGTTGTGTTGGCAATTTGGGGGTGAGGAGAGGAGGATGAGCTGACCACAGGACTAAAGTCTAGGCAGTTGGGATAGGTGAAGTCCAGAATCTCAGTTGCCCAAGGCCTGCCCAGTGAAACTGAAGATTATTGAATTATTATTGAGCCCAACCAGACTCCAAGGCTGCTCAGATCCCTGAGTTAGACATGGTGCCTGCCTTCTCCATGGTAACGAGGCTAAATATGGATGAGTTTCCATGGAGAGCCCTATCGCAGCTGCAGCTCTGCTTCCTCCAGGAAGTATATGCGCCAGGCAGCTTTGGTCTCTCAAGAGGTGGCCAGAGGTCTACAGCAGGTGCCAAGGACATTGGGAAAGTGTGCCTGACCTTCAAGGATTTTCGTTTCCAACAAGTATTTCACCTCCCCAGCCCTAGGCCCATCAATGCCCCCTTCCTCTTGGCAGACAGATAGTAGGAGAGGCCACAGGTCAGATAGATAAGCTGAGTAGGGAAGTGACAGTGGACCCAATGACCATTTATGTGAGTCATCCCATCTTCACCTTGCTCTGCGGAATGGATTTTCCTATTATTGGGAGTAACGGGACTGTCATTGGTCGGAGGGAGACAGAGGCAACTGTAATGACCCTTGTGTAAATGCACTGCTCTTCCGCATCAAACCTCTTTTGGAAGAATGATTGCTTCAGAGTATTTAAAATGCCTGTTTCCATAGTCGTAGCATATTCAGATGTGACAAGGCATTATTTTTTCCTTAAAGAAAAGTAAGTCTTCACTTCTTCTTCGAATTTGAACAAGTCAAATTTCTGCATTTCTTAACTGTCTGACACAGCAATGTGGACTAAACACATAAGCTGAAAATTAGGCTTTAAAAATGCCCGATTTAGCTTCACTTAGCTATTTACTGATTACATCACTTGTGTTTATAGCTTAATAATCTTAAAAATTGTGGTTCTCCACACACAGATGATTATGTGGGTGTGTTTGTATATAGTAGGAGATAGCTCTAACCTGAACCTATACATAGATGGATTATGCTCCCTGTTTAACTAAGATGTGGAAACTTTCTAAAGATGTGAGAGAGCTCTTAAGGCAATTATAAATAGTCTTTTAAGGAAAAGTCATATTGTATGTTCTGTGTTGCAGGCCAAGTGGCATCAGAGCTGAGTGATGGACGACCTGCAGTCCCAGAACCTCCCCATGGACATGACCGACTCCCCTCCCGCCTTGGCTAATAACAGACTGGAGAATGGCATGGCTCAGCTGATCACCACTGAGGCCTGGAACATCAACTCCACCGACCTGGTAAAGAAGGCCCTGGTGACCGTGCCGGCCCCATCCATTCTGAATCCCCCTGCAGAGTCTCAGAGTGGCATGGCTCTGAAGGTGGCAGCCACCGTGTTGCAGCCCCTGTGCCTTGGGGAGAACCCAGTGGTGATGCCCATTCACATGCAGGTGGAGGGAAGCTCTGCGCCAGAGCTCAATCCCAATGGCAATGCCACCTATGTCATGACCACGCAGGGCCCCGTGCAGCTGCCCGTGGTGCTGGAGCAGCACGTCTTTCAGCACCTCAACTCCCCTCTGGTCCTGCCGCAGGAGGCCCCATGCTCCTCCAATACCATCCACAACAACCTCTTCCAGGGAGCAGAGGACCCCGAGGCCCAACCCCAGCTCCTGGACCTGAGGATCCCCAGCCAGCCGCAGGAGCCCACTTTGCCATTTGAAGCTGTGCTCCAGAATTTGTTTCCCTCCCAGGGCACTCTTGGGCCACCACCCTGTCAGCCTCCTCCTGGCTATGCCCCTGTACCCCCCCAGCCTTTTAACTCCCCTTTATCCCCCTTGGTCCCACCAGCCACCCTCTTGGTGCCATATCCTGTGATTGTTCCCTTGCCTGTGCCGGTCCCCATTCCCATCCCCATCCCGGTGCCTCAGAGTTCTGAATCCAAGTTCAGCTCCAGTTTCCCCAAGCCACCATCTTCCTTTGGCCTGCACCCCTTTAAAGGCACCCCGACCCCTCTGGAAAAAGATGAACTGAAGCCCTTTGACATCCTCCAGCCGAAGGAGTACTTCCAGCTCAGCCGCCATACAGTCATCAAGATGGGAAGTGAGAACGAGGCCCTGGATCTCTCCATGAAGTCAGTGCCCTGGCTCAAGGCTGGTGAAGTCAGTCCCCCAATCGTTCAGGAAGAGGCAGCCCTAGACCTGTCAGTGGCAGCCCACCGGAAATCCGAGCCTCCACCTGAGATACTGTATGACGGTGGTGCATCAGTGGACAGCCCAGGTCACGCAGTGATGGAGAAACTTCCCAGTGGCATGGAAATGTCTTTTGCTCCTGCCACACCCCATGAGGCCCCAGCCATGATAGATAGTCACATCAGCAGCAGCGATGCCACCACCAAGATGCTCAGCGAGCCCAACCACCCCAGCGGCGAGGTCAAGGCTGAAAACAACATTGAGATGGTGGGCGAGTCCCAGGCGGCCAAGGTCATTGTCTCAGTCGAAGATGCTGTGCCTACCATATTCTGTGGCAAGATCAAAGGTCTCTCGGGGGTGTCCACCAAAAACTTCTCCTTCAAAAGAGAAGACTCCGTGCTTCAGGGCTATGACATCAACAGCCAAGGGGAAGAATCCATGGGAAATGCAGAGCCCCTTAGGAAATCCATCAAAAACCGGAGCATAAAGTTAAAGAAAATGAACTCCCAGGAAATACACATGCTCCCAATCAAAAAACAACGGCTGGCCACCTTTTTTCCAAGAAAGTAAATAATGGCTTTTTAAAATTTGTATGATTATAATATGGGGAAAGGTGCATTGGTTTTATAAAAAGGCATTTAAAACAAATTATCTTTGTTAATTATTTTGGGGAGTGGTTGGGAAATGCAAAGGTGAATTGGCTCTAGAGGCCCTGTAAGCTAGTATCATTTTCTTTTTTAATTTTTGACTTTTCACAAATGAGTAAATAAGAGCAACCTATTTTTCAAGCAGATTGCACATTTTTTGCAGCTTTAATGGAATATTGGGTGAATTAGAGGGGTTAAAAAAAGCTATTTTCATTGCCACAAAGTGCTTTGATGATGTAATACCTAATAAAGGGTAGGATGAATATTTCACAATAAATGTTTGTTTGCACTAATTGGTTGCAGTATTCCATCATTTATAAAATTTGCATTCCTTAACTGTCAAAATTTGGCCAAAACTCTTGCTTGTAAAAAGCTGTAAGTTATCCGTGATTAGAGACCTAAGCTTTTCAGCTTTTCAGGTATATTGGAAAATACTGCTCCATGCCCCAATAAAAGGAGGGTTGGGAATATGGATGATCTTGAGCAAATCATTTCCCATTTTGGCCTTGTTTTTTTTTTTTATTTCATTTGTAAATATATATGTATACATACATACATATATATATGGCAAAGAAAGGGAACAGGAAGGTGAGTTTCAAGTGCCCGAGGCTCCTTCCAGTTCACACAGTTCTGGGTTTGTAGAGTTCTGTGCCTGGACCTTCCATAGTCTAACACAGACAGATGTCTCACAACAGAAAAGTAACCTGCTTTCTTCCCCCCTACCAAGAGTTTAGGTGGAAATGCCCTTCTTTTCAAGGGCAGTAAGAGCATTGTTCTCAATGACTGAAAATCGTGCAGGCAGAAGTATTGGCACAGGCCAGTGGATCAAGAGATGGCTCATAAGTCTTCTCAGCCTTGGATAGAGGTCTTTGAGGGTGGAGCCAGGGAGAGAAGAAAAAGTCATTCTTTTTTAGTTTAGCCCAATGATTATCAAACGGGGTGATTGTAACCCCCGGGGGATTTCTGGGATTGCCTGGAGACATTTTTTGGTTGTCGCAGTGGGGTGGTGGTGGGGGGTAGAAATTGCTACTGGCATCTAGTGGGTAGAGGACAGGGATGTTGCTAGACATTCTATAACACACAGGACAGCCCCCATCCCCCAACATGAATGATCTGACCCAAGATGTCAGTTGTGCCGAGGCTGAGAAGCCCCGGTCAAGCCATTTCTTATGGACAGAAATGACACACCTGGAAGGAGAGTGCATCTTTTCCCTGACAGCAAAGGCCACCCACACAAATGAGGAACTGCAGGAACTGTGAACGTGCGTTTAAAATAGATCTGCTAGGTGGCACAGCGCACTTGTGTCTGAAACTGTGCTGGCAAGAGACTGATGATTACACTCCTGCTTTTAAACTTAAAGCTCTTTTATTTTTTTCACTTCTTGCAATTAGTATGTATCCAGCTGTTACAGGGAGCATGAACAGGAGGAAAAGCAGTTGTGAGACTGTTCTTTTATTACCAGTCCCTCCATGTACGGGGTTACAGCTTTAGCTGGCCCTGTTTCATACACCCAAAGTGAATTTTCTTTCTCCTGCTCTTTCCCTGTGTTGTTAAAATTTCTTTTTCAAAATGTGACCAAATAGCTGTTTCTCATCAGGCTTACTAGTCCCAGTCTATAGCATTAGCCACACTCCATCCTTTCAGCTGCCACATGGTACAGTCTTTTTTCCATTTTTATTTCCACTGTGGGTTTCTGGCCGTGTTTCCTGAGCATAGCACGTGTCTTCTGGTTTCAAATGGAACACAAAGGTGCCTGGGCACCAGCGTTTCCCATTCGTCTGCTGTTGTTTGTCCCCATGCTTACAGTTATTTCCTCCTGTCACTGCAGTGCTGGGTAGCCTTCCTGCACCAGTTGATGGGGCCGTGTCTTTACAATACTCGGGGAAGAGCCGCTGAGTCTCTGGCTTTCAGGGGATAAAATAACGCCATTTGCCCTTTAGAAGCAAGTGCTTAAAGCCAAGTGACATACAAGAGAAAAGGAAATCAATGGTAACCTGTAATTACCTTATAAACCTCAAGCCACACATTTCTCTTTATTATATCCGGGAAATCCTTCCTTTTCCTGTTCTTTTCCTGTGTTGGTAAAATTTCTTTTTCAAAATGTGACCAAATTGCTGTTTCTCGTCAGGCTGACTAGTCACAGTCTATAGCATCAGCCAGATGCCATCCTTTCAGCTGCTACAAATGGCAAATTTTGTCCCTTCAAAGCCAGAGACTCGGCAGCTCTTCCCAGTGTATTGTAAAGACACGGGCCCCATCAGCTGGTGCAGGAAGGCCGCCAACCCAACTTGAGACAGGAGCTCTGGCTGGATGAGAAAGGCTGGCTGCACAGCTGACCCTGGGTACTGAGCCAATGTGGGACAACTCCCAGCCCTGGGATAAATTCCTGCCACAGGCCTCCCCGCCCACTCCAGCCAAACCCATTTATGGCCCTTCTCATTCAACACTGGGGGCCTTTGGGGATGAGGCTATTGTAACGGGGACTGGCTGTGGCATTGAGAGGCTTGCCCATTGAGCTTTGTGAAGGCTGCACATGGAGTGTTGTGTTGGGATCAGGGTTGTGTTAATGGGGCAGCAACACCCTCTGCCTGCCCCTCATCCCAGCATTTGATGGAAACTGGGATCCAGTCTGCTTGGCTAGAAGCAGGCCAGGAATTAAGAGAAGGGCAAACACCCATTGCTGTGGCCCCAGTGAGCCTAGGATTCCCTGGTGGTTCAACTCCATGCCCCTTTCCCAGTCAGGAGTATGCAGACTTTCACACAAACCTTTGATAAAGAACCATATGAGAAATTATGAGAAATTGGAGCAAGTTGTGAAGATCTGTGTTTGTGGGTACTGATCATCCTGGCAGAGCAAAAACAAGTAGATCTAAAGAGGGAAAAAAAGGAAGATTTAAAGAAGGAACAGGTACTGTCCTAACCAAGAAAGTTGTTGACAGTGAGTAGAATATTCTGAGGTGAGGTCAAAGATTTGTTAGATTGAAAAGCAAAACTCTTACACTTTTAGCATGAAAAAAATATGCCCAGCCGGGCGCGGTGGCTCAAGCCTGTAATCCCAGCACTTTGGGAGGCTGAGGCGGGTGGATCACGAGGTCGAGAGATCGAGACCATCCTGGTCAACATGGTGAAACCCCGTCTCTACTAAAGATACAAAAAATTAGCTGGGCATGGTGGCACGTGCCTGTAATCCCAGCTACTCAGGAGGCTGAGGCAGGAGAATTGCCTGAGCCCAGGAGGCGGAGGTTGCGGTGAGTCGAGATTGCGCCATTGCACTCCAGCCTGGGTAACAAGAGCGAAACTCCGTCTCAAAAAAAAAAAAAAAAAAAAAAAAAGGAAAAAATACGCCCGCAATGGTAAAAACTCCAAACAAAAAGAAGGAAGGAAGGAGGAAGGGAAGGAAGGAAGGAGAGAGGCAGGGAGAGAGGAAGAAGCCAATTACTGAGAGAATATGTCAATATATTCATTATCTTTATAAGGGGCATAATTAATAAAACAGGACAGGAAAGGATTTAGATTCATTTTACAAGTGAGGAAATTGAGGCTCAGAAGAGCTTTCTGCTTTTAGATTTTAAGCATCAACAACTAAAAAAATATGTACTTTGTCATAGTCTTAAATATTGGGTCTAAAGCCCAGTGAACCCACAGGAATTTGGACTCTTTAGGGGCAAAACCCAGGATGAATTAGCAGAGAGTCTGAATTACGGATTTTTCTTCAATTATTTTCGAGATCATTCCAGTTAGCTGGAATGTTCAGAGCACTTGGCACAATGGTGAGGCAGTGATTTTAAGCTGAAGGATGGGGAAGCCAAGCTTCTAAAAGCCACAGTCAAAAGTTGCTAAGCTGAAAAGTTTAACAGCAGGGAAAAAAGCATAAGAGGTCATTCTAGCAGACTTTACTCCTCATTAAATAAATAAATAAATAAATAAACAGTTTTCCACAGCTCACTACCACCAGGTCAAATAACTCACCTCCCACATCAGCAAGACAAAATAGGGTGTAGTTGAGGTCCTTAAGGTGCTATTTTAACAAATTGATCATTTAATTTAATTAACATATTGGTCGACACTATAGTAAGCAGTATATATAAGTGCTTAAAAGAAGTAGTTCCAAAATGTTGCAGCTAATCCACCGGCAACTGTTATTAGACCAAGGGATTTCTAAGCAAAGCGAGATTTTAGTTATGCCCTGCTGAGATTACAAACAAGTCCAAGTTAAAGGCGACGAACTGTTGAGATTTACTATTATTAACTCCACTTGTAGGTTATTTTCCATCCAAATGGATTCTCTATATATGTTCAGATAAAATTGCAGGTGCCAGCTGGGCACAGTGGCTCAGACCTGTAATCCCAGCACTTTGGGAGGCCAAGATAGGAGGATCACTTGAGCCCAGGAGTTCCAGACCAGCCTTGGCAACATTGCAAAACCTCATTTCTACTATATAGATATAAGTTAGCCAGGCATGGTGGCATGCACCTGTAGTCCCAGCTGCTTGGGAAGCTGAGGTAAGAGAATCACTTGAGCTGGGAAGTCCAGGCTATAGTGAGATGGCACCACTGCACTTCAGCTTGAGTGACAGAGCAAGATGACCCTGCCTCAAAAAGACAAAACAAAACAAAAACGCTGTAGGCTCACTCTGCTAATAAAGACGATAAAGGCCACCAGGAAACAGTCTTCCCCCTGCTTAAGAATGTTTACAGTTTGATAAACCAGGCAATTAGTAAGGATGCAATAACCCCTTATTACATCGTAGCTCCATGAAATCAGTCCAGAATGGTATTGAGAACGTGGTTTTTCCCAGTTTATGGTCTCTTCAAATGAGGAACTTGAATATTTTTTTTTCAATGCAGAAATTATTAGGACTCATTTCAAATCACATTTAGAAACACCACAATGAACAGGGGCTGAATTCTTTCACAGCGTGAACTGAGTCTTACTTCTTTATCTCAAAGTTTCTCACTCTTGGCACTATTGACATTTGAGGCTGGGTGATTGGTTCTGTTTGGGTAGGGGTGAGGGCTGTCCTATGCATTGTAGGATATTCAGAAACATCCCTGGCCTCTTCCTGCAAGATAACAAAAATGTCTGCAGACAGTGCCAAGTGTTCCCTGAGTGGCAACATCATCTTTGGTCCAGAACCACTGCTTTCTCTCCAGGGCCTGACACCTGGCCCACAGCAGGGGCTCAAAAATTCCTTGATGAATGAATGCCACCAAGAAGCAATCAGGAAGAGGAGCCTGTAGCTGTAGCTGTGGTTTCTGATGCCTCACTCACATTTTCTGATTTACTACCATGCGGCTGATCTGATCAGGAAATTTACTTGGTACCACTGTTCACCCATCCATAGGGCTGTCATTCATTTGGCATGTTATGGGCCCTTTAGAAGCTTCTCTTTAGCAAAAAGGATTCAGCAAGGCTACCACCATCTCACAGAAAGGGCAGGCACTCTGCCAGTCATGACAGGATCCTTATTATTTTACAAACACAAAACTGGAAGGGCTTATTTATTATTCAAATCTCACTCCATGAATTGGTCTTATTTCTAAGGACAGCGTAACCCAGGAATTTACAAACGTTGCCGGGAAGTTTTTTCTCTCATGTTTTACCTAAATCCCTTTTGCTGTAAGTGAGCCCAGTGTTTTGTTTGTCTTTTATGGAAACAAAAGTCAAATCTCCTTTTAGTAGTTCTGAATTTAAGCACCAGACCTTTTTGCAGCCTCCTGTCCTCAAGACTCAAGAATCCTGTCTCTTCTCACTTTCTCCCGCTTCCTATCTTATAACCTTTTTGTCATCTTGGTTGCTCTGATCCCAATTTCTTCATCTACCTTGTAGAGTCAATAACTCCAGGTAGGTGATGAAAAGTTTCCAAAATTGACTGTGGCGATGGTTGTACAACTCTGTGAATATATTTTTAAAACGCTGAACTGTACACTTTAAAATTGGTGAATTGTTATGATATGTGAATTATATCTCAACAAAGTTATCTTTTAAGAAATAATAAAAGAATCCCAAATAGAAGCTGGGAACTATGTGCTCCAGCAAATCCTTCTAGAATTGAATAGTTCTAGAATACCCATCTTTAATAGTTATATCTCTGTTACTATATCCTCATTTTCCACTGGGCCCCATCTTTGATTGATGATATGCCCATTAATACCTCCACATTTCCCAGGTTTCTTGATTGTCACAACTTTGCTTGGAATGTCATCCTCCATGGCTTGTTTCTTGGAATCTGGAATCCCCCCCGTCAAATGGTTTCCCCTGAACAGACATTCCCAGGCCCTCAGTTTGGTCCTTACTATTTCTCTGTCAGTGTTCAAACTCTGTTAAGCCATAGGCTTCTTAACTCAAACAAACTCTCTTGAAGCAGACTAGGGTGTAAAAAGAAAATTACAAAACAACAGCCACTCTGGTCTGGAGTCCCGCCTGTCTGGTGCCTCACCCTATAGGGTCTTCAAGCATTGCAGCTTTATGCCATCTGCCCCTCCCACCCCCAGCACCTCCCCATCAGGGCTCTGGCCAGCAAGACAATGTGCCTTCTACTATTTTCCTTTACATCTTATCCAGGAGCAGAGAGGACACTTAGGGCACATGTGATCTAATGACCTGTGGGCTCAGAATGAGGAGACCAGACTCCCAATCATCCTTCCCTTCCACTGAACGGGGACCTAGGCCTAGAGTAACAGTCAAGGGTCCAAGCACTGTCCCTGCAAAACAAAGACTTGGTTTCTGATTACAAGATGCCAGAAAGTGTCAGTCCCCAGGGCGGCCATCATAGCAATGGAGACCCTTGGAATGACAAATGCTCTCAGGATTTCAGTCTTCAGGGTGGCAGGGCCAGCATACAGAGTTAACCACTTTTTTGTTAACAAGTGATGGTTTCTTAATGAGGCTTTTGTGATTTCAGGCACTGATGAAAAGCAGCAAACAAGGTCTTGCCTGGTAGAAGTCCTTGGGGGAAATCCTGTTAACACACAGATAACATTATTGGTAAAGAGGATCTCAACTACTGTGAATGAATGGGTGCTCCTAATGCACTTGAGCATGGATGAGAATAGTCTATTTTCTTTGTGTGACTGGAGAATGCCACTCAACAGGCAGTGGGAGAGCCAGATAATGGAAGGCCAATTCTTCAGGCTCTGAAAGCTTTTATTGCAAGTGTTTTCAATGGGAAACTTTTAAAAATGCATTAAGCACCTTGGCAAAGGAAACCTTTCCTTGACTCGGTCATTGTTGTGAGCAGGGGTGACTGGCCTGGGCTGGGATTACACAATGCCCTCCATGCTGTCCAGGGAAGGGGGCTGTTTGTCCCTCGCTGGTATTGGCTCTCCTGTCCCCAGTGCCAACTCCACATGAGTGTCTTCCTTCTTTGCCTTTTTATTGGTTTGTTTTTAAAATCTCTTCCAATCCTGTCCCTTCTCAGCTTCCATGACAACAAGGCATGCTTTGATCATCATCACTGGCCAATTGGCTTTCATCCAGAAACTGACCATAGCATGAAATGGTCCCCTGTTCCCTGGCAAGTGGCTCCTCCACACTCTGCAAGACCCAGCCCCAGTGTCCTGGCTAAGGAGACCATCCCCAGCTCCTCTCCTCCCTATGCTTCCCTGAGACCCCATGCACAATAGGAACAGGCTAGGAAAGCCTCTCCCATTTTACTGAGCCAATCTCTGTCCCTTGGGTGGGAAGCTCCCTGAGAGCAGGCACAGCTTTTGGTCCATAGCACATAGTGTCTAGCAAAGCTTCAATAGTTGCTTATTGAATTGAAACCTGGAGCACCTTCGCTGCTTTCATATGTATCACTTCTTGGCCGTATTGGCCCCATCCCAAGCTTGACCACTGTCAGGCCTTTCTGGTTTGGCCCTATTTTGGATCCTAGTCAAAGGTGACTGGTGCAATCATCAGATGAATGGAACACTGTGATTTAGACGTTTGGGGTATGGTCCACCCTGTCCAATTTATTTACTCTTTAGACCCTTCTTTTGTTGTGACCATCAGGGTTAAAATCCAGCAGAGCTCATTTGAGCAATCACAAATTTTCAAATAATTGAAATTTTAATTAATGTTTTACTGAAGTTTTCCTTTCTCCCTCCCCTCCCTTCTTCCCTCTTTCTTCCCTTTTTCTTTCTTTCTTTCTTTTTTTTCTTTTTTCTTTTTTTGAGACGGAGTCTTGCTCTGTCACCAGGCTGCAGTGCAGTGGTGCAACCCTCGGCTCACTGCAACCTCCACCTCCCGGGTTCAAGCGATTCTTCTGCCTCAGCCCCCCGGGTAGCTGGGACTACAGGTGTGCGCCACCACGCCCAGCTAATTTTTCTATTTTTAGTACAGACAGGGCTTCACCATGTTGGCCAGGATGGTCTTGATCTCTTGACCTTGTGATCTGCCTGCCTTGGCCTCCCAAAGTGCTGGGATTACAGGCACGAGCCACTGATCCCAGCCCCCTTTTTCTTTTTTTTTAAAAAACACTCCCCAAAGTGCTGCTTCTGCTTAATTTTATAAATGGCGAGAACTCCCCAGGGAGCCCTGGTTGTTTCCCAAGCCTCATCTTCCTGACCTCTGGAACTTACAGATGTGAAGGCATGGAGCTATGAAGCACTTTCATCCCCTCCTCCTCCTTACCTTTCCTGGCACACTTCTCCCCCAAAGCTCCGGTCTCTCTGATTGTCTCTTCATTTTGACCTCTGCAGATAATGATGCTGATGCTCCACCTCTTCCCTCTCTTTTTCTTTCTCTATTTTATAGACTCTGTTCCAGGCCCACAGTTCTCATTCCCTATGCTCTCCTGGGATGACATTCTCACTGTTGTCTCCAACATTTGTATTGTGTTTACTTATGTGTATCTTCAACCCTGACTTGTCTCTCTCCCTCTCTCCTTCTCTCCTTCTTTCTTTCTCTTCTTCTCTTCCTCTCTTTCTCCCTGCCTCTTTTTCTTTCTCTCCCCCTCACCAACCTGCCGTATTCATAGGCTGGTGTCTCATACTCATCATCCTAGAACTTCAGCATCGGCCATCCTCTCCCCCTCCTCGAATCCAATGTACACCCCCTGCCTCTGCTGCTGCCTGCTTCCTGTTCTCCAAGCAAGAAATGTGTAGCTTCTCTTCATGATCACTCCCTCATCTTCACCTCCCAGGTCCCTGTCTTCCTGACTTTGCCTCCCCAGTCTTCCTCAAATCCCTCATTCTTTTCCTTCATACAAATGTTCTTGAGCCTTCCCACATAGTTCTCTGCCTAGACTCTTACAATGGTGTCAGAACTGGATCACCATGCCCCCATTTTTAGCTTGCCTGATTCTCTCCTCTATACTGCCACCAAGATCATTTTGGTAATAGGCAAGCCTCACCATGTCATTCTGCTGAGTAAAAGCCTGTGGTGTTGGATCCTCCCCACACCCTGTGGCCTCACATGTCAGCAGGCCTCCTGAGGTCAGAGCAAGCCCAGAGCTGTGGCTGGAACTCCCTGCTTCACCCTATGTGTGAGCTCCAGGGATACAGGAAGGTTAGCAGTTCCCGGCCCTGCCTCTGTGGTTCTACCTTTGAGTGCCCTCCTCCTGACATGACACTTCTTCTCCCTCCTCACTTTTTTTTTTTTTTTTTAATTGAGATGGCGGGGGTCTCTCTCTGTTGCCCAGACTGGTCTTGAACTTCTGGCCTCAAATGATCCTCCCACCTCATTCTCCCAAATAGCTGGGATTATAGACATCAACCACTGCACCCAACCTTCACCATCTTCTTACTCTGACTAATCTTTCAGGATTCAGCTCAAAACAACACCTCCTCCAGAAAGCTTTCCATGACTGCTCCAGCATAAGCTAAGAGCCCCTCTTGCCCTCCTGTAGCAACATGTGCATGTGCACACATCTGTATATCATCTCATCCATCTCATTCAATTGAAAGTATGACTCTATCTATCCCACTATGTCACAAACTCTTCTAGGGCCAAGGCCATTGTCATTGTATCTCAAACACCTAGCACAGTGCTTGACATGTAGGGGACCCTCAATAAATGTGTGTGGACTGCACTGAACCTAAGTGGAAAGTGTAAGTGTGCCCTTCTTAGCCAAACCAGTCCAGTATATGGAAACCCAAACATACGAAAGAGAAATGTCTGGAATCTATAATTGACTTTGCAAAACAAGATGCACTACTTGATTCTTTTAAACCGTATGGCTTACTATGTTTTTAAAACAAGATGGATTCTTCAAAAGTGGTTTCTACACTCTTACAAAAATATACATAAAACATAAAGCAAGCAATAGTCAACATCTCATCACTGGTATGCAAAGAAAATGTCTGAGCATTTACCTCCCCAGATTTGTGGATTTCTTTATAAATGACGTGCATGGACTAGCAAACAAATATGTACATTATAAAATAAGTGAAAGAACAGAAATGTTGGAAAAAATGAAACAAACATAAAGAGGTGCAGTATTTTCTTTCTACATCCCAATTCATTATCTTATGTATCCCACTGGGTCATAATGAAATGGGACTATTATAAATCTTTCAACTGGCTGAACACAACCTTTAAATTCTCTTAGAGATCCATGCATTCTTCTTTCTTGAAATATGGAAAATACCCAAGGGCAAGACATTTCTGCATCAGAAGCAGAACGAGTTCCTGTCACTACACCTAAGCAGGAGGATGGCTGGCGACCCTGTGTAAAAGTTAAGAGTGCCAGTGTTTGGGTTGGTTCCAAGTCTTTGCTATTGTAAACAGTGTCACAATGAACATACATGTGCATGTGTCTTTATAATAGAAGGATTTATAATCTTTTGGGCATATACCCAGTAATGCGATGGCTGGGTCAAATGGTATTTCTATTTCTAGGTGCTTGAGGAATCGCTACGCTGTCTTCCACAATGGTTGAACTAATTTACACTCCCACCAACAGTGTAAAAGCTTTCTTATTTCCACACATCCTCTCCACCATCTGTTATCTCCAGATTTTTTAATGATCACCCATCAACGATAGACTGGATAAAGAAAATGTTGCACATATACACCATGGAATACTCTGCAGCCATAAAAAATGATGAGTTCATGTCCTTTGCAAGGACATGGATGAATCTGGAAGTCATCATTCTCAGAAAATTGACACAAGAACAGAAAACCAAACATTGCATGTTCTCGCTCATTAGTGGGTGTTGAATAATGAGAACACGTGGACACAGGGAGGGGAACATCACACACTGGGGTCTGTTGTGGGGTAGGGGGCTGGGGAGGGATAGCAGGGGTGGGGAGATTGGGGAGGGATAGCATTAGGAGAAATACCTAATGTAGGTGATGGGGGGATGGATGCAGCAAACCACCATGGCGTGTGTATACCTATGCAACAATCTTGCATGACCTGTACATATACCCCAGAACTTAAAGTTAAAAAAAAAAAAAAAAAAAGAGTGCCAGTGTTAAAGCCACAAAGTCTGGATTCAATTCCCATCTCTGCTCCTTTTTAGCTGCATAACTTTGGGCAGGTCATTTAACCACTCTGCTTCCATTTCCTTAACTCTGAATCGTGTATAATAAAATATCTTCAAGTATGTGAGTTAGTGCATTTGGGGTACCAAGGACAGAGTACTCAATAAATGAGTGCACAGTAAGCATGAGCAAGGGATATAAATGATAGAAACAATGAACACTAAACGTGTTTGTATTATATCTTGCTTACAGATAATGATAGAGAGCAAGATCACCAGAATTCTAGATTTTTAAAAGCCTTTAGTGCCAGTAAGCAGAGTTTTAGATTCCACTTTGTTCCATAAAAGTGGCTTTCCAGCCAGGCACTCTCATGCCTGCTTCCTGACTAGTGACTAATAGTTGAACTAATGTAAATGTCATTTTGATTTCCTTCCCACTGGCCTTAGAAAATGGTTGATCCCTTGGATATCAGCAAGAAAATGGACTTGCTAGAACAGGAGAAAAAGTGACATAGGCTGGGAGAAAGAAGACTGAAGGTAAGATGATTGGTCCTGGAATCAAAGTGGGAACTGTTCTTTGACCTCACCCTGCTTTGGATTCCTTGTCAGTAAAACCACAACTCAGCTGCCTTTCTCATGGGGATTGATGAGAAAACGCAAGTGCGCAGGGCCTGTGAGTAGGAGGTGCACACAGGCCAGGGTTCCCTTCCTTGCTTGCAGTGAATAGGCTCCAGGTGAGGATGGGGCTTTCAGGTGCCGCCACTCAGGGACAGGCCCTATCCAGAGGCCACCGTCCAATCACAAGGCCCATGGAAAGCCATGCCCTGGGGACAGCTCTGTAGTGACACCAAGAGGCTATGCAGCCTTAGAAGTCTGTAACCTGGTGAGCAGGGGGGTTGAGGCTTCCTCAGAAGTAAATTATACAGCTGAACCCCCTTTATCAAACCCTTCGTATAAGAATCTGATGCCCTAGAGTGAATGAATTGTTATTTGAATTAGGATTCTGAAGTTTGCTTTACAAGAGATAACACCAGTTTCTTTTTTGAATGAAGGAGCGTTCTTGAGTGCACTTGAGACACGATCTAGCGTGTGGGCAACTTCTGAAGAACACATCTGCTATATAAATTGGGAGCAAGTGTATTTCAAATAACTACAGAAAAGGGTTTGTGGGGTGAACATAGAAAAAGAATCTCTTGCTCATGCTATTTAAGAGCTGCTGACCTCTCCACCATGGGAAGAGGATTTTTTTTTTTTTTTTTTTTTTGGCAGCAAAGTCACAACAGCCCGACTTCTCCACCCACCTGCTGGGGAGAAACCACTCTTACCCACTTCATCTGCGCTGGGATACAGCGCCCTCTGCTGGCAGACTACAGCAACAACCTCAGGGATCTTCTCCCTAGATTGGTCCTGGGATGGGCACCTGCCTAGAGGGTCCCCTTCCTGTGAAGGAAGCTAGCTTTTATGAACCTCTTGGGACATCCCTGGGGAGGTCCCAGACTGAAAATCCTGAAGGGTCCAGATTTTCAGAAAAGAACCTCCTCAGCCTTCATTAAAGGGAAACTGTCGCAGCAAAGCCGGGGAGAGAGAAGCTCGCTGGCCTGGGACTTGGTAGCTTTGGTGGCAGGCTAAAATGAAAGCTGACGACACAGCACACTGCAGGATGTGGAGCTAAAGTAGTGGCCTTGACATTTTGGGGGACGACAGGAACATAGCAGGGGAAGGCTGGGGATCTTGGAATGCAACTCAGGGAGCTGGGGAAGGGAAGGGGTGGTGGGAGCACAGGCCCAACTTGGCAGCCACTGCCCTCGAGTGAGTGAAGAGGGTGGTCCGGGAGCATTCCCACAACATAGCCGGTATTGGTCACATTGCCAGACACTGAGTTCCGCACCCCAGCTACACCCCAGGACCACCAGGGAGGTGTCAGGATGCCTGATGCCCAGCTTAGGCCCAGAGATGCCCATGCACCTGGTGGTTACCTACAAAACGGTGGCCTTGATAGAGTAAAATTTGCCTGAGAACTTCAGCCCATCTCCCAGGCTAAGTCTAGTACTGAGAACCCTGGAGGGAGGTCCTGGAAGTGAGGCCTCACGTGTGACCCAAGAGTGGTAGAAGGCAGCTATGCCTCCAGCTGGAGGAAGCCTCCTAATGAGGCATGACCTGGGCTGTTGCCTCCTCTGACACCATCAGTGCACGCTGATCTCCACAAGGTGCGTGATTCCGGACCTGCCTTTCACCTACCTCGCTCCTGGTGGTGAAGCAAAACCCACCTCGCATCCTGACAGATGTCCTCCTCCATACCTACATTTGGGTGGGGGACTGGCCTGCACCATCCCACCCTTTCAAGCCCGGAGGGTGGGCCCTGGCACCCACTCTGCCTTCCCATCTGGCCCAGTTCAACAGCAAGTCTGCAGCCTCGAGTCCAGATTGCTGAGGACCAGGCTCCAGTGACCTTTCTGGATTCTGCATCTTGATGTTTCAATGCCGAGAAAGTAAACAAGAAAGGCACCCTTTGAATGCTCCAGTCAGAGGTTCTGCTAAGACCACTGAAGAAAGCTCAGCTTCTCAGACCTCAGACAAGCTTGGAAGTACTTTGCTCTACCATTTTAAAGAGAGAGAGAGAGTTGTGCTTCTCTCGAGGTCATTAACCCAACAACCTAGGTTACCCTCAGAGGGACACTTGCTCTTCTGAGCACAGCCCAGAAAAAGACAGTAAGAAATTCCTCAAGTGGACCCCAAGGAAAATATGTGGCTGGGATGTGCATCTCAGGTAGGGCACAGAACAGATGGTCAGCTCTTGTTGGCTGAGAGCTCCTATCTCCACCCCAAGAGCTCCCAGAATGAGCTGTCTAGAATGCAGATCTGTTCATGTGGCCTCCCCAACATTGATCACCACCTTCGATTTATCCTCATGACTCTTGGGATCCCCTTCAAAACCTACGCAAGTTCCTACCTGCTCCAGGCCCTGCTTAGCTCTCCAAGTTCATAACAATTCCTCAATACCCATTCCATGTTTTAGTCATGCCCAATATCTGTGGTTTACCAAATGTTTCTAGGTTGCACAGCCTGGCAATGACCTGGAATGCAGGGAGTAGGTGTTAAACTTTAAGTATGGCCCTAAGTGCTCCAGCAGTCAGCTGAGTATGGAATAATGTGAGGATGAACAACTTGAACCTGGACTGAGAGAATGCTCACAGGCAGAGCCAAGATACTTATGAAAAATTCAAGGTTTGCTCTACCCTACAGATAAATAAAGGGCCGTTCAAGATCCCAAGTTCCTAGGACAAAGAGCTGCAATCTTACATTGGAAGCACATAGCTCAAATTAGTCCTGCAAGCACATTTTGTTTAGCCTTTTTTGCTATATTTAAGACTGTATTCTAAAATTGGGGGATTTTACATGAAGATCTGCATTTCCATTTTCCTTTTAAACACTGGAAGATCTGTAAAACAAGGCACAAAACCTCGCCTGGCAATAACTGGAAGGATCACTACTCTCCTTAGGAGCAACAGGTAGGTTCCAGCCAGACACCATTTCCTCCAGTCATCTTTGCACACCTATGCACTACACCCCACAAGTGTCACTCAAGACACCAAACTGGTCCATCTCAAAAGCATGTTTGTAATTGCTTTAGCCTGGAAAACGATTACAGTTTTGTGGTAGAAACAATGCTATTTGCATCAGCAAATCTTTCCTCTTCTTCTTCTTGGAAAAACTACTCTTCCCAACTCTCCGGTACTTAAGCAAGGTCATATGATTACTTCTCCCAGTGGGATCTGAGTAATAGTGCAATGACATGTCACCTCTGGGCTGAGGCAACAAAAAGACCCTGAACTACCTTCCAGCTTTTCTCTTCCCTTGATGTGATGGTCCTGGAGGCCATGTGTCGGAATAGCACAGGCCACCGCCACCAAAAAAAAAAAAAAAAAAAAAAAAAAATAGAATGGCAGAGCTACACAAAGAAGCAGCACCTATAGAGGACTAGAATTTGCCTGAGAGACCAAGCAAAGCTACTGGGATTTCAGGCTTTTTTGTTGTTGTTGTTACTGCGGCATAGCATGACTTATCCTGACCAATATGAGCATATTGATTCAAACCATATCTGAATCAGGCAGTTCACGTATAATCACATAATAAAAAGAGTTAAAATTCTTTGCACTGTCATCATGAGTATATCCATTTAGCAGGTAATGCACACATTTGACAATGTTTGGAGTGGAACTCAATGCAGATGGCCACAATTCCTTACCCTGGCCAGGACCTCTTGACAGTCTCCTGACAGAAGGATGCTCATGTGTCACTGACTGCACTAGGTAGCTCAGGAAAGGGTATAACAGAGCACTCCTTTCTGACGAGAGTCATTTCTTGTGTACCTGCACTTTTTCTACCAGAAGCATTGCTATTGATTTAACAAGCAGCCATGCTCTCTTCTGAAATACATTGACACATAAATGAATAAAGCAAGATGCAACATTAGAAAACAGTAATCTTCACTCAATGAATATCTCAATGGCGACACTAATACTGATTATATATTATAGCTAAAATTCACATACAGGAGTAAGATGTACACTCATGTATAGAAAAAGTAAACAGCAAATATACAAATTTTTAAGAACAAAAGGGGAAAAAAGAAGAAGTAAAACTACATATCCTTACTGCCCCCTAAAGCATATTCAGCAACTCCTTATTCTTCCTTGGAATTGACTTCATTCAGTCATATGCAAACACCAAAAGACAAGTGAAAACAAGACCCACTACACAACAGAGAAGATCTAAAAATAACTACCAGAGCGGGTTGTACATATCAAATGGTTCACATACCAAGAAAGAACTTTGCATATTTTCACTTCCAGCAACGTGCATTCACTACTTCAAAATCTCACTGAGACTTTCGGCAAAGACTTCCATAGTTAAGATTTAACAGATTAAGACTTTAATCAAAAACCAACCATCAAGAATTTCCTGTGCATTTGTAAGCAACAGACAGCTTTCCATCAGATTCTGAAGTTATTACGAGTGGAGAGAGGAAATCAAGGGGAGAACAGCTTGGCAGTGAGGTTTGGGGAAAATATACCAGTAATCAAACACATTTTTTGCCTTTAGAATCAAGGCAGAAGGCCAGGTGTAGTGGCTCATGCCTGTAATTTCAGCACCTTGGGAGGCCAAGGCAGGAGGACCATGTAAGCCTAAGAGTTCAAGACTAGCCTGGGGAACATAGCGAGACCCCATCTCTACAAAAAAAATACAAAAATTAGGCAGGCATGGTGGCGCACACCTGTAGTCTCAGCAACTTGGGAGGCTGAGGTGGGAGAATCACCTGAGCCCAGGTAGGATGACACTGCGCAATGAGCCGTGATTGTGCCACTGCAGATCACATTTCTGACCAGAGTCACTTCTTGTGTACCTGCACTTTTTCTAACAGAAGCATTGCTATTGATTTCATAAGCAGCCAGGATCACTTATGAAATATGTTCAGACAATAATTAATAAAATAAGATGCAACATTAAAAAACAGTAATCATCACCCAATAAATGTTTCTCAGTGATGACACACATGTTGCACTCCAGCCTGGGTTACGAAGCAAAAATTCTGTCTCAAAAAAAAAAAAAAAGGAAAGAAAAAGCAGGAAGCTGTTGTTTTAGCTATGTATTACTGCAGAAAAACATTGGTTATCTCCCAGTTTCTATGAGTCAGGAGCCCAATCCCAACTTAGCCAGGTGGTTCTGGTTCGGGATCTCTCATGAGGTTTCAGTCAAGCTGGTTGAGATCTCATCTAAAAGTTCAGTGGGTGATGGGGTAGGAATCTACTTTCAAGCTCACCTGTGAAGTTGTAGGTCAACCTTGGACCTTGTGTGTACAACTCTTGGGCTGCCACATGACATGGCATCTGACTTCCTCTAGAGTAAGCGATTTTAGAAAATGTCTAAGACAGAGCCCATAGCGTTTAAAATGTAATTGCAGAATTGACATCTTATCACTTCTGTCCTTAAGGGGATTCAGTAAGTCCAAGTTATATTGAATGAGAGAGGATTGCACAAGGGTACAGATACCAGGGAGCAGGGATCATTGGAGGGATCTTTAGTAGTCAAAAGAAGAGAGCTGCTTTATCTATTTCAAATGGCTTTGACATGAGAGGAAGTTCTGTGTTCAGAAGATTGAAACAGTATAAAGATGAGTTGGCTGGCACAAAGTGTATGGGTCAAAACATAGTAGGAAACGAGATTGGCCAGGTAGGAAAGAGTCATATTAGAGATCTGAGGGCCACTATTATGATTATGTATTCAGGTTACATATGTTATTTTAGATTCATGGTGCATAACATCCTAAAGAAGACAGCCATTGTTGACCATAAATGTGTGTAGCTGATGTTTATAAAATGACACAGCAAGAGATGAAAACAAAAGGGATGGACAGAATCAGCTGTGTTTTGGAGAAGGAGGCAACAGAACCTGATGACTGTGTGTGTGAGAGAGAGAGAGAGACAGACAGAGAGAGAGAGAGACAGAGAGAGAGAGAGAGAGAGAGAGAGAGAGAGAGAGAGAGATTAGATACTGCTGGGCATGGTGGCTGACGCCTGTAATCCTAGCACTTTGGGAGGCTGAGGCGGGTGGATCACCTGAGGTCACAAGTTCAAGACCAGCCTGACCAATATGGTGAAACCCGATCTTTAAAAAAAAAAAAAAAAAAAAAAATAGATACCTACTAAAATAGATACCTACTTACCTACTTTCCATGGGGTCTTCAATAAATATAATTTCTCTTTTCTTTGCTCCCAGGTTCTGAAAAGTTGAGAAATAAAAGAGTAAAGATGGAGGTTAAAATATCTTTCTCCTACTAGAGGATGCAGTTGAACATGATAGTGCAAGGAGTCTGCAAGAGGATTCCAGTATTAGCCAGGGTGACCCACCCAGAAACCCTAAAAGCAGAAGAAGATGGAGCTGGACAGATTATTGCCAGCTACTCTTTCCAAATTTACTGATCAGAAAAAATTCCATCCATTTCTCCAGGAATGGAGTGAGCAAAATGGAGACAAAGTCCAATCATTCAGCTGCCTTCACGGTCAGGAAAAAATGATACTCTAACCCAGGACACTATGTGAATGAACATAGTCTATACCGATGTATGGGATCCTCCCAGCATCACTTTATGGGTAGAGAAACAGACACCCAGAGCCAATAGCTAGTGACTCCAACACCCAAGCTCAAAATAATTTGGAAAAGGAATTTGAAGTCGTCCTTAACAGTCAGACTTGCTGGGGCTGCAGTTCCCCAGTGTGTGTGTTGGGGTGAGCTGTGGCCAGGCTGTAGAAAAGGGAGCAGCGGGGTCTGGGGGTGAGAAAGGCAGGAAGACAGGCAGAGACAGAGTCGGCACACTTTGGGACAAGACGCTTTCCCTTCTTGATCTCCCTGAACTGTCACAACCCTTGAGAGAGGGGTGATCTTCACTGGACCAAGGGGAAAACAGACTCTGATTCCCACACAGGCAGAGGTGGCAGAGGAGGGGGCCCAGCCCTGAGTCCCTTGGGCAGGTCTCTCCCTCTCCAATCCCTTTCTGAAACACTCTAAGTCTCTTGGATGGAGGAGGGACCCCGAAAGGAGAGGCAAGGAAAACATAGAGGGGCATCCATGGACAAGGCCAAGCCAGCAGGAGCCGGCCCTGAGGACAGGTGGCCCCACACAGGTCCTCCACAGGCCCCCAGCAGGAACTGGCAGATTGTCTGGTTGCACTGGAATTTCTGACTTGGTGTGGGTTTGGTGACCCACACATGTGGTGGTATGGTAGTCCGTGTGCTGCCTTCAGCCCAGGGGTACCTCGTCCCAGACTTCCAGCTCCCTGGCTTCCAGCACTGGACGCCCTGTGACCCTGGAGTGCCACGAGGATGCCTTGAGAAGCCTCCACACCTCTCCCCAGTCAGGCTCCATGACTCCTCCCACTGCGAAATGTCACAAATCGCGATTGGACCTGGGCTCCATGGCCCAAGGGCTACCTCTGATGGTCTCATTTTCACTGCCCTCTCCTGCCACGCCGCTGCACCCGGAGATCAAGCTCCCCAGCCCTCTCGCTGAGCCTGTGGTCCTCACCCGGGAGTCTCACCCGAGCAGTCCTCCCGCCTCTCAGTCTGCGTCTGGGCACGGTGTCCTCTCAGCACCCCCCTCCACCCTGCGCTCTTCCCGCCTGTCTTAGGTGTAGACAGCGGCTCCTGGTGCCCGAAGCCGAGCCCAGTCTACAGGCCAGCAGCCCCCGGCTCCCTCTGGTGATGGGAACACGGGAGCCGGGCCAGCCCATCCTGAAGGAGACTTGAGCCCCCGGCCCAAAACTTGCCGCACACGCTTGAGGCCGCATGTTTTCTTCTCCTGCCTCTCAAATTCTCACCTGACTTTTCCTCCCTGAACCCACCCCCAGCCCTCCCTCCTTCCAGCACCTTCCACCTCCCTGGTCCCACAAGTGCAGTCAGCCTTAACCCATTGCCGGCTTTCTGCAGTCCGAACCCAGCGGCTCCTTCCAGCTTTCCTCTGCCATAGGGTCCCGTGGATTTCCGTGGATTTCCGAGGATTTCCGTGTGTGTGGCCATTCCTGCTGAGCTGTGACTTGACTCCTGGAATTCACTTCTTCATTGAGCACGACCTCACCGAGCACTTCCAGGGTGCCGTGCACAATCATGAGGCGGGGACAGAGCAGGCAGCCACACATACCAGGCCTTGACCTTGACCTTCTGGATCAGCAAGGGGAGGGAAAACAGACATGAGCAAAATTCCTTCCGAAGGCGTGGAACACTGTGAAGAAAGTAAAAGGGGATGACAAGGAAGGAGGACGTGCCAAGAGGGACGGTCACAGAAGACTTCTCTGAGAGGTAACATTGGAACTGAGACACTAATGATCCAAAGAAGAAAATACTCCAAACCCTGGGAACAGAGAAACCCAGGAAGAGGCATCGCCAGGGCAGGGCCTGAATTCAGGAGGAAGCCGGACATGTAGAAGCTTGGAGAAATGGCCAGGGCAGATTCACAAGAGCGGCCGAGAGGAGAAGGATGGGTCCAATATTCAGTAAGTGTCAGAATCAAGTAAGGCAACGAGATAAGTGAAGGAAACACATCACAGGTAGATATGGACCCTTGTAAAACAGAAAGACACAGACAAGAGCAGAAGAGGTGTGAGGATGGAGCACAGAAAGATGAGACAAGCCAGGGCAGATCCTGTGTGGGTACCAATGGCAGGAAGACAAGAAGAGATGGGCAGAATGGGTATGAATTACATGTGGGTATGAATGACAGAAAGACAGTAAGCTATGGGCAGAGGCAGATCATGTGTGGGTATGAATGTCAGGAAGACAATAGGACGGGAAGAAGCAGATCATGTGTGGGTATGAAGATTAGGAAGACAGTAAGAGACAGAAACAGATTATGTGTGGTAATGAATGTCAGGAAGACAGTAAGACATGGACAGAATCAAAATGTGTGGGTAGGAATTTCAGGAAGACAGCAAGACATGGGCAGACACAGACCATGTGTGGGCATAAATGTTGGGAACACAGTCAGAGATGAGGAGATGGAGATCATGTATGAGTATGTATGTCAGGAAGACAGAAAGAGATGGAAAGAGGCAGACCATGTGTGGGTATGAATGTCAGGTGGGCAGTAAGAGATGGGAGAGGGCAGCTCATGTGTGGCTCTGAATGTCAAGAATACAGTAAGAAACGGACAGAGTCAAAATATGCCTGCCTATGAATATCAGGAAGTCAGTAAGAGATGGACAGAGGCAGACCATGTGGGGGTATGAATGTCAGGCAGACAGCAAGGAATGAACAGAGGCATATCATGTGTAAGGAAGAACGTCAGGAAGACAGTAAAAGACGGGCAAAGGAAAATCATCTGTGGGGTATATGCCAAGATGACAGGAAGAGATGATCAGAGAATGATCTTGTGTAAGTATGAATGGCAGGAAGACAGCAAAAGATGGATAGAGGCACACCATGTGTGGGTATGAATGTCAGGAAGACAGTGTAAGATGGACAGATGCAGATCATGTGTGAGCATGAATATCAGGAAGGCAGTAAGAGAAGAACAGCCTCAAAGCATGTGTTGCTATGAATGTCAGAAAGGCAGTAATAGATGGGTAGAGGCAGAGCATGTGTGGGGATGAATGTAAAGAAGGCAGTAAGAGATGGGCAGAGCAGATAATGTGTTGTTATGAGTATCAGGAAGAGAGTAAGATATGGGCAGATGCAGATTTCGGGTGGGTATCAGTGAAAATAAGACAGTAAGCAAAGGGCAGAGGCAGATCATGTGTGTGTGTGTGTGAATGTCACAAAGACAGTAAGTGATGGGAAGAGCATATCATATGTGAGTGTATATGTCAGGAAGACAGTAAGAGATGGGTGGAGGCAGATTATGTGTGGTATGAAACTTAGGAAGTGGTAAGCGATGGGTGGAGGCAGATCATGTGTGGTGTCAATGTCAGGAGGACAGGAAGAGATGGATAGAGAAGATCGTGTGTGAGTATGAATGTCAGGAAGACAGTAAGAGATGGGCAGAGGCAGATCATATGTGGTGTCAATGTTAGGAAGGAAGGAAGTAAAGAGCAGAGCAGATCATATGTGAGTCTATATGTCAGGAAGATAGTAAGAGACAGGAAAATGCAGATTATATGTGGTCTGAATGTCAGGAAGACAGTAAGAGATGGGCAGAGGGTTTGAAAGTCAGGAAGACAATAAGAGATGGGCAGAGGCAGATCACGGGTCGGTTTGAAAGTCAGGAAAACAGTAAGACACGGAGAGTGGCAAATCATCTTTGGGTGTAAATCAGGAAGACACTGAAGATGAAGGAGCAGATAATTTGTAATATTAATGCCAGGAAGTCAGTAAGAGATGGTATAGGCAGATCTTGTGTGGTATGAGGATGACAGTAAAAGACGGGCTGAGTGAGATCATGTGTGGTATGAAAGGAAGAAAAGAAGTGATGGAAGAGCAGATCATGTGAGGGTATATATGTCAGGAAGACAGTAACAGATGGGCAGTGGCAGATCATGTGTAGTATGAAAGTCACAAAAACAGTAAAAGACAGAGGCAGATCATGTGTGAGTAGGAAACTTGAGAAGACAGTGAAAGATGCATAGAGGCAGATGATGTGTGGTGATGAATGTCAGGTAGACCACAAAGGATTGGCAAGGGCAGATCATGTGTATGTATGAATGTCAAAAAGATGTAAGACATGGGCAGAGACAGATTATGTGAGGTATGAATGCCAGGAAGGCAGTAAGAGATGGGCAGAGCAGATCATTTGTGGACATGAATGTCAGGAAGACAGGGAGAGTTGGGCAGAGACAGATTATGTGAGGTATGAATGTCACAAACACAGTAAGAGATGGGCAGAGCAGATCATTTGTAGGTATGAATGTCAGGAAGACAGGGAGAGATGGGCAGAGACAGATTATGTGAGGTATGAATGTCAGGAAGACAATAAGAGATGGGCAGATCAGGTCATATGTAACTATGAACATCAGGAAGACAGGAAGAGATGGGTAGAGGTAGATCATGTGTGGGTTGAATGTCCAGAAGACAGTAAGAGATGTGCAAGAAAAGATTATGTGTGGTACAAATGTCAGGACAATAATAAAAGATGGGCAGAGGCAGATCATGCTTGGGTATGAATGTGAGAACAGTAAGAGATACAAAGAGGCATGCGATGTGTGGCTATCAAAGTCAGGAAGCAAGTAATTGATGGGTAGAGGAGATCATGTGTGAGTATTTATGTCAGGAAGACAATAAAATACGGCAGAGGTAGATCCTGTGTGGGTGTGAATGTCAGAAAGACAGTGAGAGATGGGCAGAGGAAAATCATGTGTGGGTATAAATGTCATAAAAACAATAACAGATGGACCAAGGCAGATTATGTGTGAGGGTGAATGTCCGGAAGACAGTAAGACATGGGCAGAGACAGATCATGTGTGACTAAGAATGTCACAAGACCGGTTAGAGATGGGCAGAGGTAGGTCATGTCTGGCATCAATATCAGGATGACAGTAACAGATGGACAGATGCAAATCAATGTGGTATCAATGTCAGGGAGCAAGTAAGTGATGGGCAAAGCAGATCATGTGTGGTTATGAATGTCAATTATACAGTAAGGCATTAGCAGAGGTAGATCATGTGTGGGTGTGAATGTCAAAAAGACAGTAAGAGATGGGCAGAGGTAGATCAGGTGTAGTATGAATGTCAGGACAACAGTAAAAGATAAGCCTAGCACATCATGTGTGGTGTGAATGTCAGGAAGATAGTAAGAAGTGGAGAAAGATCACTTCTGGTATGAAGGTCAGGATGACAGTAAGAGTAGGGCGAGGCATATCACATGTTGTTGTGAATGTCAGGAAAATGGTCAGAGAAGGGCAGAGGCAGGTCACATGTAGGAATAAATGTCAGAAGGGCGGTTAAGTGATGGGCAGAGGAAGACAATGTGTGGCTATGAACGTCAGGAGAGTAAGAGATAGTCAGAGGTAGATCAAGTGTGCCATGAGTCTCAGGAAGACAGTAAAAGAAGCCTAGAACGTTATGTATGGTATGAATGTCAGGGCAACAGGAAGAGATGAACAGGGGCAGATAAAGTATGAGTATGAATGTCAGAAAGACAGAGATGGTCAGAGGCAGATAATGTGTGTTATGAATGTCAGGAAGACATAAGAGATGGGCAAAAGCAGATCACATGTGTGTATGAAATACAGAAACAAGAATATAATGGGCATAGCCCCTTCGTATGTAGGTAGGAATCTTAGGAAGACAGTAGGAAATGAGCAGGGCCAGACAAAAAGCGGGTGTGCATTTCAGGAAGATGGAACTGTAGTCACCTCCTTCTCAGGATTGCTGGGCCCAGTCCCAGCAGTAGGGAAGAACCAGATCTTTTGTGGGAATGGGTCACAGGAACACAGAAAGTGAAGACAAGTGAAAAATCTATCAAAGAATGGAACAGAGAAAGTACAAAAGAGATGGAAATAGCCAGGTAATGGATGGGTACGGATGACAGGAAAACTGAAAAACATGGGTATGGACAGATTATGTGTGTGTATGATACAGTACAATTGAAACTTACGAACATAGCCAGACCTTGTGTGGAAATGAGTCTCAGGAAGACAAAAAATGCACAGAATCATATCGTGTGTGGGTATGAATGTCAGAAAGATGACAAGAGATGGGCAGAAGAAGATCACAAATGGGTATGACTGACAGGAAGTCAGTGAAACATGGGCAAGGCAAATCATGTGTGAGTATGAATGTTTAGGTGTATAGTAAGAGATGGGCAAATGCAGATTATTTCTAAATGTGAATGTCAGAAAGACAGATATAAACAGAGGCAGATCATCTGTGGGTATGAATTTCAGGAAGACAGTAAAAGATGAGCAGAGGCAGATCATGTGTGGGTATGAATGCTAGAAAGATAGTAAAGAAAGAGGCAAATCATGTGCAGGGAGGAATGTCAGGCAGACAGTAAAAGATGGGGAAAGGTAGATGATATGTGAGGATATATATCAGGAAGACATGAAGAGACAAGCAGAAGCTGATTATGTGTAAGTATGAATGCACAAACACAGTAAGAGATGGGCAGAGGCAGATCATGTGTCTGTATGAATGCCAGGAAGAAAGAGATGGGCAGAGGCAGGTATGTTGGGCATCAATGTCAGGATGCCAGCAAGAGATGGGCAGGAGCAGATCATGTGTGGGTATGAGTGTCATGAAGACAGTAAGAGAAGGACAGAGGCAGATCATGTGTAGGTGTGAGTGTCAGGAAGGCAGGAAGAGAGGGGTAAAACATCATGTGTGCATATGAATGTCAGAAAGAAGGTAAGTGATGGGCAGAGGCAGATCATGTTTGGAGGTGAATTTCAGGGAGACAGTAGGAGATGGGCAGAATCATATCATGTGTGGGTATAAATATGAGGAAGTCAGTAAGCGATGGAAAGAGGCAGGTCATGTGTGGGTATGAATGTCAGGAAGATGGTGAAAGTGTCCCATCATGTGTGGATATGGAGCTCAGGAAGAAGGAATGTGATGAGCAAAGCCAGATCATGTGTGGATAGGGATCTCATGAAGACAGGAAATGATGGGCAGAGCCAGAACATGTATGGGTATGGAACACAGGAAAGTAGTAACTGATAGGAAATAACAGATCACGTGTGTGGGTGTGAGTCTCAGGAAGACAGAACAAGGTGACAAGATTCAGATCATGAATGGGCGTGAGGCTCAGGAAGGCAGCTGTAAATGGGCAGAACCAGGTCATGTGTGGGTACGGGGCTCAGAAAGACAGAAGGAAATGGGCAGAGTCAGATCATGTGTGGGTATGGAGCACAGGAATCCACTAACTGATGATAGGAAATGGCAGAACATGTGTGGATATGGAACACAGGCAGACAGAGATGGGCAGATCCAGATCATATGTGGTATGAATGTGAGGAGGGCAGTAAGAGATGGGCAGAGCAGACCATGTGTGGGTATGGATCACTGAAAGTGACTAACTGCAGGACAGTTACAGAACATATGGAGATTGGAACACAGAAATAAAGAAAAAGATGAGCATATCCAGGACATGTGTCAGTAGGGATCTCAAGAAGACAGAAGGAGATGGGCAGAGGCAGATCATGTGTGGGCATGGAACACAGGAAGATAGTAAGAAATATGGGGGCAGCACGGGGTCATCGTAGTGGAGTTGCAGCAGCTGTGAGTGCAGGAGGTGGACTCCATGGTGAAGAGTCTGGAGAGACCATCTGGAAGCTGCAGGGCCTCATGTTCCAGTGCACCACTGAATGCTGCCATGGGCCTCTGGTTCAAGCCCAGGCCTTGGGGACCAGCTAGCTGGAGAAGTTCCAGGACCACCTGACTAGGTACAACATGCATTGCAGTGACAAAGCGAAAGACTCAACAGATGCGGGGGGTAAGGGGCTGCAGGTGAAGCAGCCACTAGACGATTGTGTGACCAAGGGTGTGGATGGCCACATGCACCTCATCCAGACTATGAGCAAGGCAAGGAAGGTGTCTGTCTTATCGACTGGGAAATAAAGGTCTTTGTCAGTGGCGATTGGGGCTATCGGGGCAAAAATGTATTTTTTAAAAGGAATGGGAAGTTTAGTCTTTTAAGCCAAGTTAATGAATGAAGAAATTAAGGATGATACCAAGTTTAAGGCATATGCCACTTGCCTCTGGAAACTGGTTCAGTCCTAAAAAGTGAAACAGAAAAATAAATGGCGCTAAAATTTCGGTCAGAGATATTACAGGAGAATGTTTTGAAGCCAATATTTTCTGTGGCCAGGGCTTGTCCTGGAAGTGGGGATCTCCCTTGTCACAAGCAAGAGCCCTCTGAAAGACCGAATTTTTCTTTCTCCACAGGGCCCACCAGGCTGGCAAGGCAGATTCGATGGAGTTTGAGAAGAGCTGTTTTTGTTCATTGCTAACCTCCTGTTTCCCAGAAGCATCACCACACTGTTTTCCAGAAGCTGGGCAACAAAATCCATGAGGTCACTAACTTGGAAGAGGAAAAGAGTTTTCTGGGTCTTTATTTCCTTGTTTTTGTGTTATTTATGCAAAGGCATAAAGTTGATTTTAAGATGTGGAATTGGGAGGGAGAGTAGTTTGGAAAAGGAGTTAGAAAGGTTTCTTGTGGATACCCTCTTCTGGCCATCGAGGTGTGGGTGTGCACTTCTTAAAGTTCTTACACACTGCATCTTTCAGCCTGAGGACCACACAAAAACATGAGCAATGATGTGACACTAATTATGGGAAACAGAGCTTCCCTCTTATTGGCCTATGGTCCCTGAGGCTGTCTGTGAAAGAATGACAAGACAATCTTGCCCTCACATTTTCTCCTGGAAGAGAAGGAGGTTTTGGTTGTGATCTATACTAGTATTTCAGAATGAGTAAGAAAGGAGGAGCTGCTGGCTATTTGGCTGATTATAAGACAGTTGTGAAGCAGTGGACTTGGAAAAACCTGGTTTTCAGAGAACAGAATGCAGTGAAAGCCTAAATCCAGCATTGCTTACATAGCCCCTGAATGAACAGAGCCCAATCTAGACAAAGCCCTGACCACAGGAAGTTCAAGGGAGAAAAAGTAAGCAACTTGAGCTAAGATGAGCTGTGACTCCCCTAAAGCAAATGAGGGGCAGTCCCCCATTACCAAAGACCATTTTTGCCTGCGGCCTTTGCAACACGCAGCCTTCCTGCCCCAGGATGGGACCTGATTGTTTTGATAGCAACCTCACTGCACTTTTACCAGGTTATTACTTGAAATGACAATATAGCCTGTCTGTTCACTGTTTCCAGGCAGTGATATATTTTCCTAGTGGTTTCATTCTTAAAATAAATAAGGTTTAATTTCTCCCCTCCCCCACAAAAAAGAAATAGGCAGATAAAGTTTGGGTACGGATCACAGGAAGACAACAACTGATGAGCACAGGCAGATCAGGTGTGGATACGAACATCAGGAAGACAGAGATAGGCAGAGCCAGATCATGTGTGGGTATAGAGGACAGGAAAACAATAACTGATAGGAAATGACAGATCATGTGTGGCTATCCCACACGGAAAGACAGTAAGAAATTGCAGAGGCAGATCATATGTGAGTATAGATCACAGGAAGATAGTAAGAGATGAACAGAGCCAGATCATGTGTAGCTATGAATCTCAGGAATATGGTAGAAGATAAGCAGAGTGAGATCATGTGTGGCATGAATCACAGGAAAACAAAAAGGGATGGGCAGAGTCATATCATGTGCTGGTATGGATCTCAGGATGATAGCAATAGTTGGAATGGACAGAGCACATGTGGGTATGGATCTCAGCAAAAAAAGAAAGAGATGAGCAGAGTCAGATCATGTTTTGGCAGGAATATCACAAAGACAAAGATATGGGCAGTGCCAGATCATGTATGGATGGATCAGAGGGACAGTAAGTGAAGGGCAATGACAGATCATGTGTCACGTGACAAGCAATGACAGACCATGCATGTGTATGGAACACAGAAAGAAAGAGTTGGGAAGAACCAGATCATTTCTTGGTATATATCCAGGAACACAGAAAAAGATGGGCAGAGACACATCGTGGGTTTGTCTGAATCACAGGAAGATAAAAAAGTTTGGGCAGAGCCAGATCATGTGTGCATGTGGATCTCAGGGAGACAGCAAGAGATGGTCAGAGCCACATCATTTGTAGGTGTGAATCTCAGAAAGTTAAAGAGGTGGCCAGAGCCAGACTGTATGTGGGTGTGATCCTCCGGAATACAGTAAGACATGGGCAGCACAAAACCATGTGTGAGTGTGGGTCTCAGGAAGACAGAAGGGAAGGATGGAGCAAGATTATGTGTGGGTATAGTTCTCAGGAGCACAGAAAGAGATGGGCACAGCCAGATCATGTGTGGGTTTGGGGCACAGGAAGATAGTAACGGAGAGGAAATGACCAATCATGTGTAGATATGGAACACAGAAAGAAAGGGATGGGCATAGCCAGATCGTCTTGCTATGAATCTCAGGAAGACAGTAGGAGATGGGCAGAGCCAGATCCTGTATGGATACAGGGGACAGGAAGGCAGAATGTGAAGGGTAATGACAGAACCTGTGTGGGTATAGAACAGGGGAAAAAAGGAAGATCTGCATGTCCAGATCATGTGCAGATGTGGATCACAGGAAGCCAGAAACAGAGCTGAGCAGGGCTATGTGTTGAGAGGATCACATTTAGAAGTGAAACAGTAGGACAGACCTTATGTGGGTACAGAAAACAAGAAGCAAGAGAGAAAGTAGCAGAGATCAGATCATGTGTGGGAAAGATGGAACTAGAAGACTGTCTACTATTAGAAGAGGGGCAGGTGTGTCTTGACAGAAGCTTGCTCCTGCTCAGGGTCTTTTGGCCTTCGATACACACCTCCCTTGACCTGTGTCCATCATCCTTCGGGTCTTGGTGGAAATGACGCCTTCTCCACAAGCTCTGCACAATCTTCTTGGCCAGGTAGGGGCTGCCTGGTGGATCGCTCACGGCTGCATTTTGCACACTCATGAGTTACATAGGTGTTTGTATGTTTCATGCTATCTTCCCAGATAGACTGTGAGCATCCTGAGACCAGGGATGGTGCCTGTGCTGTGCATTCTCACATGCCCAGGTGCCTGCTGGACTGCAGTGCCTTATGGGGCATTTTCCTCACCCACTTTCTGGTTCTTTGACACAGGGTTTGGAAAACTCCACTTGGCAGCGTGTGCTCCCATCAGGGTTCTTCTGTTTCAGCTTCCACCTGCAGTGCTGTGCCTGTGGGGTCCACATGCGTGACCCTATTTCCCAGCTCCAGGAGTCACAGCCACCTCCTTGGCTAGGGTTTGCTAGGTGTTTTGGAATTGACATAGCCCGAAGGAACAATGCAAGTGGTGCAGCATGGCCATGTCCCAAATGACCATAGTACATGGTATCTGAAGGTGCTGTGCATTGTAAAACCCATCTAGATGTCAGAGATGTTCATACCTGGGAAAAAAGAACATCTCAGAATTGATGATGTACATATTTACTCAATCCAGCTTCAAGGTCCTGAGAGTTGTAGAAATATTTCAGACAGGCAAAAGCTTGTTTTAGTTTTCAGGGATACCCTGTGTTCTGGTCATTTTCATTTTCCGAAAGTTACTTAGTGAGAAGGCGAGAGTGAGCAACTCAATGGCTGCTAGCAAGGTATCATGTTAAACCAGTGGCTGGTTGGGGATTTTACAGTTTTTAATTCTCTTCAGAGTCACATCATCCTCCAATAACTCTTTCTTTCTTCCTATAGTTTCAGTGCTTGACTGGCTGTATGTAAAACACAGAAGTGAAACCAACCAGAAAATAATCTAAAGGCCAAACAGCACCTTATGTCAGTCATTCACTGACATTTGCGGAATAGCTCAGTATGTGCTACTTAAAAACTCCGCCTCAATCTGATGCCCAGGATTATGATTCCATCAACAAATAGTTGATCCCTGATGGCATGAATCAAAGCTGGTGAAACTCACTGCGCTCAAGAAGAGTTCATTCTAGTGGGGAAAGACAGTCAATATGCAAATAAACAAGTGACTGAATGAATGAACTGTGGTAGGAAATGTATCAGTTGCATCTCACCATATTTTTGAGCTATGGTAATGAATCCCCCAAATCCCTGCAAGTTACAACTATAGACACTACTTTTTGCTCACATAATATGAAGGAGGCCACAGGACGGCCTTGTTCCAGGCCCACAGGCCTTCTTGCTTACTCTAGAACCCAGTCTGTAGGGGCAGCCCCTCTCTGGCCAATGCTGTGCTCACAGCCGAGGGAGAAGCATAAGAGAGATGATATCCCCCATGGGAAGGCTTCTGCTCGATATGGTGCTCTTCAGTCCACTTATGTGCCTACTTCTCCAAGGCCAAAGCAGGGTTCAGGGCCAAGCACAACAATGGGCTGGGCAAGAATTTGCCTTGGGGGAGGAACCACAAATCCCATGGCAATGGATGGGAAGCAATAGTCTTTGTAGGGAAAAGTTAATTGCTGGGAACAATAATCTAAGCAGCCATAAGTTTAAGTGATGTAAAGACAATATAGCAGGGAAAGAGGCTAAGGGGAGCCAGGTGTTTGAGTGCCATGTGGGTAGAGAGGTGCCACAGAGAAACCGACAAGCTTATAGGAGGGATGAACAGGTGACATTCTAATGTTAGGATCATGATGTATAGTGGAAACTGCTGGCTAGTTACCAAAGACCCATTTCCTCAACTTCCTGGGTACATAGACTTTTCCTGGTCACTATTACAGTGAGGTGTGGCCATGTGACTGAGGTCCAGCCATGGAATGGGAACAGAAGTGATGTGTGCTCTGCCACCAAATGTCCAAGGACCCAAGGCCCTAGGGATAGTGGAGCCACAGATGGAAGGAGCCTGGGTCCCCAAATTGCCATTCAACAGAAGAACATCTACTTCCGATTGTGAGCAAGTAAGCTGGAGTGCAATGGCGTGATCTCAGCTCTCTACAACCTCTGCCTCCCAGGTTCAAGTGACTGTCCTGACTCAGCCTCCTGAGTAGCTGGGACTAGAGGTGCCCACCACCACGCCTGGCTAATTTTTGTATCTTTAGTAGACAAAGTTTCACCATGTTGGCCGGGCTGGTTTCAAACTCCTGGCCTCAAGTGATCTGTCCATGTTGGCCTCCCAAAGTGATGTGATTACAGGAATGAGCCACTGCACTTGGCCAAAAACAGGGATTTTATGTTCTTTGGAAACCCACTGTTGTGACATTGTTGACCTAGGTGGACTCTTCCGGGAGAAAGACTTCCCAACATGGAGAATGGTATATATTGGCAAATATGAGTCATGAGGGGCTTCTTCAGGTGTATGAAAGAGAACTGTATAGGGGGGAAAAAGAATGAAAAAGGAACTGAATTCTTTTGTCTGAAAAGCAAACGTAATTAGAGAGGTAATAATTGGAATAACCAACTGGGAGAGTGCTAAGAACTTTGAAACAACCAGGCCTTGTACTTGGAGGAATTCTCCAGAATGTCCTAGAGGTAGAGGCCCCTTTGGAGACGGCAGAGTGTGGAGGAGCATGGGGGAAAGGATGAGGGTCTTCCTTTTCTGACCATCGCTTCCTCCAGGAAAGCAGCATCAGATTCCACCCTACACTGAAAAGTTTCAGAAACACATCATTTCATTCAACAGAACGGCAGACCTGTCACCCTGCCATTTATCTGTTTTTGTGTGTTCGAGTCTTCCTGTTTTCTACACACCTCTCAATTATTTGCTGACAAAGGAATGAGTTGACCCTTTGCACTGTATTGTTTTTCATCTATTACTTCAACCTTGTTTTCTTTTCAGCCACAAAAGGAAGAACAGGTGCTTCTTGGTTGTAGGTGGCTCAGCTGTCTTTGGCTAATATTAAGAAACTTCAAGCAAGAAGTCTAAATACTGATCATTACTCTACTGAAATCCTCTGTATATTGAATGTTGCTTGACTTCAAACATCTCTGGAGTCTGACAAGTGTAGAGAAATTTGTCTTCATATTCTGCATACTTTTTATTGTGAAAAATTTCAAACATACATGATACTGGAGAGATTTGTATAATGGATTCCCATGTATATGTTACTGGCTACAATAAATACCAACATAAGGCCAACCCTGTTTCATCTGCATCTCCTTCCCCATTGAATCATTTCAAAGCAATCCCAGATATCATCTCATTTAATCTGTAAACTTTTTATAAGATACTTATTTCCAAAGGTAGGGGCACCATCTTATAATACCAATTAGCACCATTATTAGAAATGAATAGCAACTCTTCAATGTCATCTAATATCCACTGGGTATTCACCTTCCCCCGGATTGTCTCATGTATGCGTTTTTCCTGTTTTCTTTTAATCTAAACAATGTCGTCTGTGCATTGCATTTGGGTGACATGACGCTTAAAAGTCTCTTAATCTATAATCATTCCAAGTTCCCCTTTTTTTCCTTGGCTGGAGGCAAGGAAATTGTTAAATGCCTTGCTAAATATGATGGTTTCATCCTAGTACTAGCTAATACCTAAAGGTAAAATACACATTTGTGGTAAGGCTTTTTGCTTACGACAATGGATACAATTTAACATTTCAAAGTCTCCTTGATAATTGTAAATTTGGGGCAGATCTGATTAGATTGCTTTTGTTTTAAATTGTACTAGGGTTGTTGCAAAGCTCAGACTAGCTCTACCATTTTCTTGCCATTCCCTTGGGTTTCCATTATTAGTCTTCAATTCAGTTAGTGCAGTTTCTTTGCATTAAGCTTTTAAAACCACATGTTCAGCTTTTATGAGCTAACATTTTATATGTCTTAAGCCACCCATCTTTTCACGTTAATAGCTATGAAATCAGTTTCCATATTATAATCAATGGTGAGTAATAGTTTAATAGGTGGCATTTTTCTTTACCATTTATTTAACAGTGGTGCATCTTACAATCAAAGAGGTCTTAGATTGATGAAATATACTATTTATTTAAACTAGATAATATAAAGCACTCCTTCTATGGAAGTTTTACTCTTCTTTCTGAACGGCCGGCCACCTCTACAGGATAGATATCCTGAAGAAGGTGGACAAGTCCAAGTCTGGCCAGAAACATATGAGCTATTCTGAATCTTCAGAATGGAAGTGATTTAATACAGAATCAGAAGCTTATATGGCTGCCAGAAGGTAGGGCCTAAAGTTAGGGAGGAAGTTTCTAGAAATCCAGGAGTGCAAGAGTCATAGAGAAGCTCCTCTGCCCCTCAGTGGTCTCAGCTGCCTGCACGACTGAAGAAGGTGAGTCTCAAGATGGTATCTGGAGGCTGCTGGCAAACCCCACATCTGTGCCTCCTGCTGATGCTCAAAAGTCTGTCCCGTGCAACCAGCAGAAGGAAGCAGCTTCTATTCACCTCCCTCTTCCCCAAATCAGGGCACATGGTCTGTTGGGGCAGAATCTAAGAACCCATGTCTATCAGCAAAGGAGTGTAGCAAGTGTTGTGTCCAGGCTTTATGTCTCTAAGGACAGGGAGGAACCAAGAAGGGCTGGGATGGTGGCAAGTACCAACAATGTCCAGCACTTTAGAACACATCAGTGAATCTGTATGTTAACTGCAGAAAAGCTTAATCTCTCTCTTCTTATGTGAATATTAAAGGAAGGTGTAAGATATGCATCCCACACCAATGGACTGACTTCTGCCCCCATGGAATATGTGCAACCACCCCACCCCTGACATCAGTGCACTTGAGCCTCCGAGGCCAGCCAAAGCCAGGTAGAGGAGTGAGGCCAAGGAAGTAGCAGGGCTTGGCAAGGCCAAAACCCTACCCTGGCTGCCCTGTTGTCCCTGAGGGATTATTTCTAGAAATGAATGTGCTTAAGTGCTTTGGTTCTATGGCAGAAGAACAGGACACACCATTACTGTTGCATAAGGACACATCACTTACGGGCACTTGGTGCTGACTCATATGTACTGTCATAAGTGCCCTGATGTTCTCCTTTTCATGAATGCTGGTTTATCTGTTATGTTCTAGGCAGTTTGAGGGGAGGAGCTAGGTCCCCTATTTCTTAAAGATCTCCCCTCAATGCTGATACCATCCCTAAAGCCAGAAAGATGATCCCATAACAGTAGAGTTGCCTCAATTAGAGCAGGGGGAGTGACCAAGCTCAACTTGAGCACATGCTAACTATGGAGTGTGGCTCTCAAGGTTCAGTTGCATCAATCTGCTGACAAAATAGGGCAAACAACCAAGAGAGAGGAAGGACTGTTCACATATTTCAATGGTGGGCTCTCACTTGCACGTCCTCTCAAACCTAGAGCTTTCCCACGTTGCCTCGATCAGCCTCAGGGCACTTCGTGAGCAAGCCCTAGCATCAAGCCATAGCCCCAGAAATTTTAACCTACTTCATTTACTCAGTCAACTGCAAGGACAATGCCTCCTGCAGCTTGAAAAAGCAGTGCTTTTCCTCCCAATTATACTGTCACTACTCGCAGTATTTACTTTTGAGTATTACAGAAGGGCATGGTGTTTCTATGCCTACAGAGGGAGGCCTTGGTTTAAAAGTTTGGGAAATCCCACTCTAGAACATGTACGGTAAGACATTTCAACGATGGGAAATCATAGACGAAAGGCCAAAGCAAATTCTAGGTGTGCCTGGAAGGTCTTGGAGCTCCAGGTGCAGAATTCTGTGGGCTACAGAGCAGAAAAGGATGAAATGAGAGGCAAAGCCAGAGGAAGATCAGTTAAAACTCACAGGAAGGGTAATACGGCTTATTAGTCTCTGGACTAAAAATTTGTAAGCCAGATAGGAGAGAAAAAGGGGCCCCAAATCACTCAAGTCTCAGGTCACTCAAATCAACACCCCCGTTCCAGCCACTGAGCATCAGCCCTGGAGCCTCGGTCAGGACCCCATTGTCTCCAGTGAATCACAGGACACGATGCTGGGGAGCAAGAGCAGTGAGGGTTTCTGGGTTCCTCAGCTGGAGCCGAAGCTCCTGGAGAAGGGGACAGGGGTTGGATAAGTGAGGCTACCCAACTGGAACCCCAGTCCTCCAAGGGCATCCTGCTGGGACAGCTGGGCCATCTGGAGGCAGAGGGCCAAGAGCAGGTGCACCCAGGAGGCAGCTTCTGGCCCCCAGTGGTAAAAGAGCAGCCAGAGTTGCCAGCCAGGCGTACAGACTCAGATGGGATGAGACATCTCGGGGCACTGGCATTTTCTAGCACACTCGCATCACTGATGATATCGTAATAAAGGCTTTGACCACAGATACAGCTCATCAACTGAACTTATTACAACACCCCTGGGGTCTCATTGGAGACCCCTGTAAGAAATCAGCCCTTGGCTCTTAGGCATCTGTTTACAGGTAGAATCTGGGCAGGTTTTAAAACTCAACTATTTAGACAAGGAAAGCCACAAGCTTACTAGAGTGGCTGTTTCAGTTCCAACAAATTCACACATTAATATAATGCAGTGATGATAAATAAAATCAGATCTAAGGCTTTAAATGAATCATTGAGATTTAACTTTATTTTTTTAAATATGAAAACTGCAAAACATAGTATTTATGTAAACACCTAAGGACTGTTCAAGTGGGTACAGCATCTTCATACAATTTGAAAGAAGACCAAGTTTAAGTAAGAATCTTATGACATATAAGGAATAACATAGATGAAGCTATTCTGTAAATAGTTGCAGTCATGTCTAAAGTACATTTGGTTTTCTAACAAGAAAAGGTACATTATTGCCCCTGGTGAACATTTTCTTCACATTTATAAGTGGCTAATGGTGACAGCACCAATTCTCATAGCTTATAAACCTTATATTTGTTATACAATGTAATAACATGTTATAAATTTATAATGAAATAATAGCTTTGAACATGTTTCACCTGAAGGTTCTAACTTACAAAATAAAGCCCCCAAACATTAGTCTGAATTAATGCATCATTCAAAGTGTAGCAGGATAAATGGCTCAGAACTAAGCAAATTAGAAATATTGCATAGGACAGAGAACTTCCCTGTATGGAAACCAATCCATAGATTGTTTCTTGTCCTCTGAAAAGTAAGTTGAGAGGTACTAGTGATGGCAAATAATCCACTTAGATCTCACAAAATAAAACATCTCACTAATATATGGCTCTGGGGGAATACAAAATGCCATTTTAAATTAAAAAAAATTACTTGTGTGTATACTTCGGGTTAGAATAAAATATAAAATACTATCTATATAAAGAATAAACACATAAAATAAAATTATATCTCTTAAAAGTTTAGACAGAGGTATCTTTATAGAGAGGTGCAAACAATGAAAGTGTAGTTAAATGTCCAAACTTAGCCAAAATATGAGTTTTAGTAGAATAGTTTTTTGGAAAAAAAGTAGTCAGACTTCATTGATAAATGACCCTTGTAGTATATTTCTTGCATAAAATAACCATTCTATCTATCCTATAGTTTACCTAAAAACTGTTAAGAGCACTTGATAAAAGTTTGTAAGCTTATTTTTTCTCTAAATCTGAATAAAACATGTAGAGAAATAATAGCAGAAAAGAAAATAACTTATATGGCTATTCTCTTTCTGGAAACTGATAGAACACTGCAGCATTAGACAGACAAAATACTTCAGAAAGAGATTATCTATGGGTACACCTTTAAATTCTCTTCTGAGGAAAAATTCCCATAGATTTAATCATAGAAGTTGTCAACCCCTGATAACTCTCTTAGCTGTTTTAGTTCTCTGTATAAAGATGAAGCAGAATCAAAGGGGTTTATTTTCCATTTCTTGCATGAAATGTATTTGTAAACAATATAATAAGAGTAATTTTTAAAGACCTATAAAGAATGAATTTCCTATTGGACTATTCTAATACTATCTAGCAGTTAAATGGTTTTGAAAGAAGTAGACTGGACTATAACATAGTTCTACAATTCTAGCTATATTTTGAGAGATACTTTCTAAAAAACAAAAATGACTAAAGGGCAGAAAAATGATTCTACACTAAGGCATTGGTATGTCTGGAAGTTGGCCCAATCTAAATTTGCACAAGGATTTTTTTTTTAATTTTCAAAGCATTTTCCTTGTTTAAGTCGTTCAATGTAGTAGCATAGCTTCATGGCAGTTCCCAGCTTCAGCCCCAAGTACTTCAGCATCACGTCACTCGTGAGTAGGAGCAGAGCCTTCCCATCAATTTCCTGTGGAGAGAAGAAACTTAATAATTAGTAATACTTCCATTTTTTCATCAGAGCAGTTAGTTCTTTATGAGAACATGTAAAGCAAACTAGAGAACAGTTCATTGCAGATGTATACTCTCTGAATATGCATCTGCTTTATCAAAACTATTAACATAACTTATACAGTGAGAAACCACTTAGTAAAGTATAAACTCACTTCAAGTTCTAAGAAAAAGGAAATTTAACCTAATATCTTAAAAAAATAAACTGTGTCAAACTTAACTTTAAATACATAGTGTATGTTGAATAAAATACTACACATCCATGACAAAATAGTAAAGACTATGAATAGCAAAAATGAATTTCAGATGTTCATTAACTTTCTGAGAAGGGCTGGGAAGGTAAGTATGTCAACATCAGTGCAAACTATAAACGTCTACACAATGTTGTCTTTATGATGAACGTGAATTAGTTGTCTGAAACTAATTAGATGCTAAAACTAATCACCAACTTTCTTACTATACTGAAAGTCAGATATGTGGCTACTAATTTTATGTGTTAGGATACACTGTGAAAATATTTCTTCATAGTCACAAAGCATCCTTTTAAAATTCCTTATCTTAATCAACTTGAGCTGCTGAAGCATATGATTTGGTTTTATATCTTCCAGTTTAAAAATAAAATCTTACTCATTTAACACTATCTGAAAAGACCTGAAATCCCTTATAGTACGATCTTTGGCACCTTCTGTATTTTTTCTACTAAGCAAAATTCGAAATTAAAGAAACTGGATCTTATAAAACTTCGGCCTAGGATATTACTTTGTAAATGATCTGGTAATAGCAAGAGGGTATTAGCATCACAAATCATCAATAATGAGGCAAATAGAATCTGTTATTGAATCACTGGTTATATAAAAAGAAGGCTACTCTATTATAGCTTGTGGTTAACCCCTCTTCCTTGTGGTCCTGGTGCCCAGGTGGGAGCAGATGGGGGAGGATCATTGTATCTGTCCTTACCAAGGGGAGGTAAACCTGAGTGGCCATGCTGCATCATCATGTCTTGAGAAGTTGAGGCAGTTTGTAGTTTAGGCACTTCGATACTCATTTAAAGAACAGACTATTAGCCTACCATTTAAGGCTAACCTTGGGCAAAATAACCTTTCTGACATATGGAAAAATCAGTTGATAGGGTTCACCCACTATTCACAAAGTATTCAGCTGAAAGGCCTGCACAGAGGTCATTCAAAGACATTACAGCAAGAAAACAGGATCAAAAGATACATTACATGGCTTCTGAAGAGGTCAACAAGAGGGCATAATGTCTGAGGATCCGTTTGCTTCAGAAATAGGACCACTGCTTCCACCGACCATGTCGCAGGGTGCCTAGTGAAGTTTGACTCGTCTAAATACTGGTCATTTCCAATTGGTGAGCTTGCAACTTCAATGGAGAGGGGAAAAAAAAAAAGATAAATCACACTTGACCTATTATCCTGAAAGAAGAGATGTTAGGAAAGGAGGAATGGTGTCTTTGTTGAAACCTTCTGTGACGTTCCTAGCAAGGAATCAAGACTCCGACTGTAAAATCTAGTGAAAGTCTATATAAAGATGATGTGAGGATGCCTACACAAGAGCTTCCCATCTGACATTCCCGGACAGCAAAAACAGGTTCAGAAGTTACCTTAAAGTTTCAAAGATCACAACACAGGTTAAGCAAACTACGTCTTCTTTGGCCACAGGCAAATATGGCAAAAGATCTGTCACTTGGGTAAAATTAGGCTAATCTAGCCTAACGTATGACTCTCTTACTTCAAGTATTTCAAGGAATTTCTCTGTTAATCCCTCTCTTGGTCTATCTAGATTAGGTTGATTTTACTAGCTAAATATAATGGAAATTCCCCAAATTTACAGTTTTATAATTGCTTAAATTTGTTTCTTCTAATAAATAAATCTCAATAACAACCCCATTATCTTTAAGAATCAAATTAGTCCTTTTATCAAATCTTCACCATGTATTCAATAAGGTTATTTTTAGTATCACTTTACTCTTTAGATTCCTGTTTCTGATGGCCTAAGTGCTAATGTACATTTTGAAGAAGACAAGATTGCTTTCTGCTAAACTAGGCCAGAAGTAACTTTAACATTTTATTTAATTCCTCTTTCATGTTTAATTGCATAGTAATAAGAGATTTTGGTCAAAGGTTTATATGTTAAAAAAAGAAATAACTGAGATATGAGATAAAATTTAAGTGCCCATACTTCAGAAAGTTTTAGCTACACTCTATACTAAGCTGTGTTGAAATTTCTTTGTGTACTGCTAAGTATTCTTTTACTCACCCAGAGTGTTAGATTCCCTAAAATTAGTGTGTGATGACTAAAGTGGGTTTCATAATTAGTTAGGAAAATTCGTTTCTCCAAGCAAGACCAACACAATTTGATGTGTGTGTGTGTGTGTGTGTGTGTGTGTGTGAATTAGACAAAAGCATACCCTTTCTTCCCTATCATCTGGGTACTTTTGCCATCTCAGGAGTGTTTTTTATTTATCTAGGGAAAGAGTAAAGAAAAAATAGAAGATTTTAAAAATCACAATGAGGCAGAGCTCTAGAAGTGCTACTCACCAGCTCTGTGACCTTGGGGACGGGATAATAAATGTGCCAACACCATGGTGTTATTATAAGTGGGGAAGAGGGGTGTCAGTTGATTGGCACAGTGCCTTGCACATAATAGACACTCAATAAATGTTAGTCACCATTCTGACTATAACCTAAAACCAGCCTTCAAAATAGGAAATGAGCAGCTTCTACTAGTTTACATCACAGATGTTGATAAATGCAGGTCAAATAGTGCTACTTCTAGATGTGGCATTTCAAACTCACCAAAACCAGAACGGAAGCAGAGAGATGATACAATGTGCCTATTCTACACCAAAGCTGAGTAACTCATCATCTCAGGGGCATGTACCGAACTGGGCTCTCCCTGGGCCAGCATACCTGAATGTGGTACTACAGAAGGGTGGTCGGGCGAGTAGTTGCTACGGACGCTGTTAGCCCTAGGGCTGCCAAGGTAGGCCCCTGAAGAGCTAGGCATTACACCATCAGATGTATAATACGGTTGATAATCATGCTCAGGGTGGTCTGAGGGACGCACTGGACTCGGGGTGCGGCTGAGAACTGGGTCTTCCTCTGGCTCAGCTCGCTGGTATTCTTCCATGCGAAAGGATGGTGCTGGATTATCGCTCTGGGAATTATCCTCCCGCACTGACACTGGTGAAGTGGGACTATAACTTTGAGGGTAGGAGAATGTCTCGTAAGCCTGACTTTTCTTCATCTTCTGGAGTTTAAGCTTTTTAGCAAGCAGGTAAGAATAATTTCTGTATGCATATCCATATCCAAAGCCAAAAGGCTTCTGAAATCACACAAATGCAGCATAAACCAACAGTAAGTAAAAAAGTAATAAAATGAGTAGCAAATACGTTAATACTTATTTTCCATGCAACATTGCTTTACATTATTAAAAATAAATGTTCTCTTTTGAGTATATTAATTCTTCTTCAATTCTACATTTTAATTGTATTTTACACGATAGTTACAAACATAAAAATACGCAGTGTCATAAGTTATCAAACCTAAACTTCAGCATTCTCCCAACAGAGTCAATCTCCATCTACTGCTACAAGTATAGACATGCCTTGCTAATCTCACACAGTTACTGGTACTCTCTCACTTCTAGCTGATTGGCATCTTTACAAACCAGAGGTTTATCATAGTTGTAAAAATGTTTTTTATAACACTTACACGATTGGTCCACACTGCTTTTGCATTGAAACGTTGGATTTTTGAAACCTTTCTATTAATGATATCAATCTTCTTATCCAGGTTTTGGATAGCATCATATATAACCTATTACAATACAATGTAGTTATATAATAGGCATACAGTGTATAATATAATGTAGTTTCTATTTCAAAGAAAAGTAACATGAAAATACCATTAAGTCAAATGTTAACTACTAGACACAGCAAAAGTTCTCAAGCCATCAGAAATGTCTTGCTTCTATTCAAGGCCTGGCTGTTGGTGACACAGAGCCAGTAGGCTGAGTTCGGGAGCTCCAATGTCTCTTCCCCTGCTCTACCCCATGTAGGCACTGAGGAAGCTCTAATGGTGGCGAATGAATGTGCCACAATGCCTCTACACTAGCACACTGATGATGGAGACACTACACATCAAGGAAGGTGCTGTTTTAGGAAAGAAATGCTCAAATCTGCTAAAAGAACAAAGACTCACTTTATAATGTTCATATGTAACATATATGTTCATATATCTACAAATATGAAGTCTATATTATAGACTGCAAGCATTCCACTCCAGAAAGAACATTGAACCAAATGTAACAGATGTGACTTTTGGCTTCAAAGTACTTTTAAATAATGCAGTCAACAATTAACCTTACAAAATCATGGAGTACACATGAGATTTATATGCCAACTAAGCACATAGGAGACTGATAAAAATCTGAGAATTCCTGAAATACGCAGAAACTTTGGGTAAAGAAAAATACACTTAACAAAGGGCCAGAAACATTTCCTCATTAATTCATTCATTAATTAAACTAAACCTTTATTTACAGCCTACCACCTGGCAAAACTACTTTGCTAGGTGTTGAGAACATGGACTGAAAAAAGGCTGCTGATCAGGTGTAATCCCAGCAGTTTGGGAGGCTGAGGCAGGTGGATCGCTTGAGCTCAAGAGTTAGAGACCAGCCTAGGCAACATGGCAAAACCCCCATCTCTACCAAAAATACAAGAGTTAGAGACCAGCCTAGGCAACATGGCAAAACCCCCGTCTCTACCAAAAATACAAAAAATTAGCCAAGTGTGGCAGTGTATGCCTGTAGTCCCTGATATTAGGGAGGCTGAGGTGGGAGAATCACCTGAGCCTGTAAAGTTGAGGCTGCAGTGAGCCGCGACTGTGCCACTGCACTCTAGCTAGGACAATGGAGTGAAACCCTATCCTATTTAAAAAAAAAAAAAAAAAAAAAAAAAAAGCAAAGCTCCTGTCCTAGAGGAACTGCCATCTCAGCTGGGGGAGAAAATGAAAAGAGGATTCCAATAGACAAAGTGATTAATAGACTGGAACAGTGGTTTTGCAAAGTGTGGTCCACGGAACGGTGGCATCAACATCACCTGCAAGCTCATTAGAAATACCAAATTCCAGGTTGTACCCCAGAACTATGGAACTGGGAACTCTGTGAGTAGGGGCAGTGGTCTATGTTTTCACAATTCCCCAGGTGATTCTGATGTCCCCGGTGAGAACCACTGGGCTGTGACACTGAGGTACAGTGCAGGCTCTAGGGGAACATGGTTGGGATCAAATACTAGAGTCCAGCCATTTGTTGGCTGTGTGACCCCGGGCAGGTTACTTAACCTCTCTGTGCTTCAATGTCCTCATGTAGGGAATCGGGATGAAAATCTCTCTCAGGGTTCTCTTGAGTATGAGAACCTTGCTATAGCATTACGTTAATGCTAACAGAAACAACACTACACTATGCCCAGTTCAACAGTGCTCAGTGTTATTAGTTACTAGTGTTACTAATGTTATTACCAGCACTGGGACACAGGCAGGAACAGGAGGCTAAGCGTGCAGAGAAGAGCGGGCCTAACCCAGGCTGGCAGTCATGGAGAGCTTTTCAGATGAGGCGAGGTCTGAGGTGAGAATTAAAACATGAGAAGGCGCTCACCAGGTGAGGAGGCATGTAAGGGCTTACAGGGCAGAAGGAACAGCAGGTTCAAAAATACCCACAGAGAAAAACAGGAAGCCAGGTGTGGAGACAGCAAGTATCAATGACGTTCCAGGAATGGGGCTGTCATGGTAAGGAGAAAGTGAGGATGACAGGAAAGGAGGGATCGGAGGCAAGAAAAGTGGCTTCTCCAAGCTGTGGGAGAACTTGTAGAGGGGAAGGAGGGAATGGGATTGGAGCCAGAGGAGAGAGAGGGATGCCCGATGAGGGGGCAGCTCTGAGTTCAGGGAGGGTACCAGAGGCATAAAGCAGTGAGGGTGCCAACCCTGGTCACTAAATTGGTCGTGAAGGGGTCAGAAGGGTGAGGATGGGGGCAGGGTTGACTACGGGGACAGATATGAGGACTTGGGAGGACTGCCCCAGGTGCTCCACTGTCTCCAGGAGTGAAGAGGCAGGACTACAGGACTGAGGTAGGCAGGGGACCGCCAGCGGAGGGCGTCCTCCTCTGCTCCCAGCATAAGCAGGAGGGAGGTGGACTCAAGAGGGAACTGGAATGAAAGAACAAGGCAGGCTGCAGCAATACCCCTGTGATCTAGAATGGATAGGTGAAGAAAGAGCCAGTCCCTTGGGAGGAATGGAGAAGGGCCCTTGGGGCCATTTCAGGCTGACCATGGCCCTGGGCACCTCCCCCAACAGATGCTATGCTATCTCCCACCTCAGTATGCAGGCTTGCTGAAGGGGACTCTAACCTAGCAGTGCAGGGGGAGGCAGGCTGGGGATAACCCGCTCCCTCCCTCCCCAGCTAGCCTCTGCACCCACTTCCCCACAAGACTCTATGTGTCCCTTGGAAGCACTCCAGTTCTGTTCTTACTCATGATCATGATAAACATCCAAGCAATTTTAGTTTCCAAAGCATGTTAGCTTATTCCATTCAAGAAACCTTATATATGGTAAGAAACATTTTTTAAAATAAACCTTTATTACCTCTGGGGTACTCAACTGACAAATTCCCAGTAATCACATCTCTACCAACATGGTGATTCTTAAAACTCCCCTCAAAACTACCTTAGGTATGCTTCTTTATAAACCTTGATGGGCTGCCACCATTTTGTTTCCACTGAAATATCTTGATGTGCATTTAGGCACATACTAAAGTTCATCCAAATCAGTCAATTTCCTTTAAGGATTTTTGTGGGGAAACTAATTCAATACTGAGCAATCCAGATGAAAGAGACTTAACTACATTTTGTTGGTAATGAGCTTTTTAAAAAGCTACAAAATCTACATGTTGCTATTTCAAAAATGTCACCAGGAAATGCGGCTCTAACCAGAAATTGTTTTTTAAAAATAATCACAATGGAGTGATAATCATAAATAATTTGATAGGCAAAATTTCAATTAATTGTACACTTTCCTTTTATGTGAGATAAGGAGAATTTTTCCTTAACATTTTAGAAAACCACATTGAAGAGACAGAACTTCCATACCTGGCAAGAGGTAAGGACATCATCAACTGGCTTTGATTGCTCTTCAGTATTACAGGATGCATCAGCTACAAGAATCGGTTCCGGCTAGTAGTTTTAAAGTGGTTAATGCTTTATTTCTGTAACAGTCAAACTGAACACCAGGGGCTAGGGGAACTATATTTATTTATTTAAATTGTTTTTATTTATAACCAACTTTTTAATGCGTTTCAGAAGTCTTAAATCTAAAGTGGAGATTTAAGAAATTCCCATTAATATGAGAATGAAAATGATAACTGACAATTGAGGAAGGAGTCAATAAAAGAATTTATTATATCGGAAGAACCCAGGTTTAGAGCTTTGTACTGAAATTTTCTACTATATAAGAAAAAGGGGAAAGTAAAATGGTTAAGTGCTCATTCTCTGATGAAAGAAAGCATTTAAATTCAGGGGAGAGATATTTTCTTGATTGTGAGTTTATGGGAACTCCATAGTATATGAGGAATTTAAATCTTTTTCTTTAAAACAGCAAGTGTTAATATATTTGGCAATTAGGAATTAACGCTACTTACCCCAGTTTTTGTTGCATATGCAAATTCAGGTTTTGTTTCATATGCATAAAGAACAGTGTTGTCATCATCATCATCATAGGTATGTATTCTTGTTTTTATCTGAGGAAGATTTATCAACAAATTAAAAGGAAAGATGAAAGAGAACTAAAAGAAAAGTTGAGGGTTTAATTTCACTTTCAAGAAGCTTTTACAAAGGACTATTTGTGATAGCAAAGGAACTTTGCTCATTGTAAATACTATGACTACAAAAAGATGTGTTTGCGGAACTGTGTTCTCATTAACCCAACAATACCTAAGATAACAGTTTTCACTAAGCTTAACCCTTTATACACTTCATGGTAGAAAGACTAGTCCTTTAGCACCAGAAGTACTTTAAAAGCAAGTATTTTTAACCATGAACAAAAAAATAAATGCTATATGGTTTTCGATTTCTAAATAATCCAACAGTGCCCCTCTGTGGACAAGATAGAAAACATCTGAGCACCTATTTTTCTTGATAAATTAATCTCTAAAGTACCTTAAAACTTTTAAAAATAAGATAGAATATAAATAAGTAGTGAATCCATTACACTTCAATATAATAACTCTTCATTCTAAGAATGAATTATGAACTATAGGAATAATTTTAAAATAAACATACTTGGTAGCTATGTATGTTTTTGTTTGAAAATACATGATAGAAATTACAAAAAAATATGGAATCAGGTTACAGTTTAGTATTTTAAAAAATATACTATCCTACTCTTGTATAGTGCCTCATGCTTTTCGAAGTGCTTTTACATAGTTATGTCAGAGAAAAATGACTATTGGTAGGCAGTTAACATTATCTTCAAAGATTTTTAAAAAACAGTAGAACTGATAGTTTTTAAGAGAATTGCCTAGACTACTTAGGTGGCATTACTATCTATGTCCTTATATAACTAAAAAAAAAAAGGTGTTTTCCGCTAAGTCAAATTATATACAGTTTAATAATCTATATACTGATTCAACTTGAAGGATTAAGAAATATAGAAGAATATAACAGAAATGTAAAAACAGCACAACTACTTTCAAAAACTGTTCAGCAAATTCTCACAGAGTTAAATTTACGTGAACTCCATAACCTAGTAATTCAACTTCTGTTTACCCAAAAGAAATTTAAGTGTGTATTCATAAAGAAACTTGAACACAAATTGTCACAAGAGCTTTATATATTACTGCCAAAACATTTAACAAAAATTCAATTATCTATGCATTTTACTGTATAAAATTAAATTTAGAATAGAAGTATGGCACAACAAAAAGAATAAAAAAGAATAAAGACAGATCTTCAATTTGAATACAAACCACATCAATTTCACTGGAGCTGCTAGACATCATTTTTGCGATACTGCTTAGTCACAAGAGTGGCAAACCTCTACTCCTGAAAAGCAATGAAAAAGTTACTTCATATATTTACTATCTTAGTAATATGGATATGCTCTCAGAATGCTAACTCAAATTGAATTGGACTTTGGGTTGAATTTTAAAAAGTGACAAAACCAGATTTCTTCCATGGCCAGTTTAGAATAAATCTTTTAAAACTGAAGGGCTATATTGCCCATGACTAGAAATAAGAATCAAATCAAACACATTTACAAACTGTGAAGTGACTGCTTAGTAACTTACAGCCTACAGAGTAAATGCTGGAAACAAATGAACAAGAGACCATAAGGGCTAACTGCTTTTGTAAAGGAGCTCCAAAAGGCTCTTGACTAAGGAGAACGCATTGCCTCCAAAATGTAAGCCAGGAGTTTATTCTGGATTGAGACCCCACCAGTATGTGGGCTGGGCAGACCATGAGAGATACCATCTTCTCATGCACCAGGTTTTGAATATCAGCTGAGATGATCTCTAAGGACCATTTCAGCTTTCAAGTTAGGATTGCCTTATTACATTGCAAACCTAAATAAATGCCTGTGAAAGGCAAGCCAAACAATCTAGAATTAGGAAGGTTCAGTTATGGCTCTGAATCACTTAACTATGGAAATAGAAGATATTGGCTACAACAGTATCAGATTATATCTTGTACCAGAGATTTGCTTTGAAGGTCTGCATCCCAGTTACTGGGAAGTGTATGTTAATGAAAGAACTACTTCACTTTATCCTTCCTGAGCCAGAGCAGTAATGAGAGGCACAAGTAAGGGATTCAAGTTTCATCTCTTTTCCTGTTTCCCTTTCATTATATAGTAGAGACACTAATGACCATTCTATAGTGGAGATACTAATGACCATGAGCCCAAAAGAAAGAAATCAAAAGGGGATAAAGAAGATGGGAGAACTCTAGTTAGATAAATGCACACTAATGTTGCATGGAAGTATCAAGTTATAAAATACCTCTAATTGAAGCTGTAACTTCAATCAAATTTCACTTTTTAAACTATTTGAGTTTTTCGGACCATAAAACTTATACAAGCTATGAGTAATTCAATTTATAATTCAATTTTGTATATTCATACAAAAGAACTACACAGCAATGAGAATAAACCAACTACTGCCGTACACAGGAAGGCCGAATCTCACAACCATAAACCTTGAGTTTAAAAATAGCCAGACACAAAAAAGAATATAGTATATGACTCAATTGACATTAAACTCAAAAACAGGCAAAAGTAACCTATCGTAGAAAGTCTTTCCAAATCAATACTTTTAGATTTACTGTAGTTTCTGTAATGACTTCTTAGTGTTCTATCTCGTAAATATGCTATGATTTATTAAACCAGTCCCCAATTCATAGATATTCAAGTTACTTCTAAAGTTTTGCTCTTATAAAGAACACTGACTGCACAATAGTCTTGCACCTGTGGAAGTAGTTCTATGGGATAAATTCCTAGAAGTAGAAACAACGGATAGGTATTCAAGTCTGAAAACTCTCCTCTACTTCTTCCCACTAAGGAGGGCTGTTGGGGTCAGCCAGATGTTCTAAACTAAACTAAGGTGATATCCTGCTGGTCCTGCATGTAGTTTTAAAACCAAGACAGATAATAAATAGTACCAAATCGCTTCTTGGCATCAGATGACTAAATGACTTTCCTCTTTTGATCTACTGATACAACACATTAATACATTTCTTAATTTGGGGGTGAGGGGTCCAGCTGATTGTAAAGAAAAACAGTCAATTTTTTGGTGTTTTATTTAGAAATTGTTTGATTTCTAAGATCTTACATTAGTGAGATGGCATATTTCTCCCAATTAATGAATCAGTATTGATACATTACTAACACTTGGTATCAAAATTGCTCTGAAAAATTAGCTGGGAAGCCTTTCATCTCTTTCTATGCTCTAAAAAAATTTACATCACATCAGAATTTTTGTGCTCTAAAGGGTTGAATTAAACAAAAAAACCTCTCTGGGTCCAGCTTTTATGACGTTTTCTAAGTTCCTCCATGGATAATGATCTAATCAAATTATCCTACCTTTTCTTGAGTTGTTTTGACGAATTATTTTTATCCAGAAGGATAATCATTTCATCGTAATTACGGAAATTTTAGCAAAACCAGTTTAAAATTACTATTTCTAATTTAATTTGTACTTTCTTTTGATTCTTTGATTAGGTATTCTACCTTGCTAAATTACTGACAACCCTCTAGGGTAGGTTCTATTAGTATCTGCATTTTCCTTATGAGAAAACTGACGCAAAGATCACTTATTAGGGGTGTCCAAGGGAGAGAATATAGTCATGGGTTCTTAGTTCCTGTTTCTGGTTGGTCCAGTAAACCCCCTTCCTCATCCCTCTTTTCCACTTGTCACTAGAGACAGAAGCTAAAAAGCATGGCTTCAGGCTGCTGAAAGACTAAAACAAATCAAAACAGAACGACAACAATGACAACAACAACAACAAAGTAAGTCAGGTTGGACAAGCTTGATTTAAGTAATTTCCTAAGGTCTTATAGCTAGTAAATGGTGCAGTCTACCACCACACTCTATGAGGTTTACTTCATTATTTAAAATCACCTGGAATACCTCTGCTGCCAATAACACAGGAAAATCCAAACCAGGGCTTGCAAGGTCCTTCCATAATCAGGACCCCGCCCACTGTGCAGAGGTCACTTCTTACCACTTGCCCCTTTACTCTAAGCCAGGGGTCCCCAACCCCTGGGGAACCGCCTGGTACCGGTCCTTGGCCAGTTAGAACCAGACTGCACAGCAGGAGCTAACAAGCATGGTCGCCTGGGCTCCACCTCCTGTCAGATGTGTTGCAGCATTAGATTCTCACAGGAGCAGGAACCCTACTGTGAACTGCACATGCAAGTTGCACTCTCCTTATGAAACAATTTCATTGCAAAACCATATTCCCCCACCCCCAGCACTCCCCCATCCCGCCACAAAACCCGTCCCTCATGCTAAAAATTTTGGGGACTGCTTGTTCTAAGCCTAAAATATTTACTATGTAGCCTGTTGCAGGTGAGTTTGCAGACAATGGGTACAAGCTCTTACATCCAGAGAACAGAGAACTCCCTAGTTGGATTAATTACAATGTTGTCAAAACTTGGGGGTAGACACGGGGACACTGTGTACCTGGACTCCCAACATGTTTACGTCTGTGGTACATATGCAAATCAATACCAATCTTGCACTCTGAGCTTCTTGCTCCTGTTATGCCCTCCACCCATAATACCCTGTTGTATCTCCGCCCAGGAGAACCTATTCAACTTCAAGGCTTAATTGAAGTTTCACCTCCAAAAAGCAAGAGCGCTATGCCAATGATCATCCCATGTGGATGTGACATGGCTTTCCCTGAACTACAAGAACACTCACTTTAATACTTCTGAGGCAACTGTCACACATATCCGGTTACATGAGAGGCAGCATCAAACAGATTTAAGACCTTAGGCTTGTCGCCAGAATACCTGGGTTTGGGTCCCACCTCCCCCACATACTAGCTGTGTAAGTAAGTTGAACAACTTACTTAAATCCTCTGTGCTTCATTTTTTTTCTTTTGTCTATAAAATGGGAATGATAATAGCACATACCTCATGGAATTATGAGGATTAAATGAATTAATACATGTCAAGTGCTTAGAGTAATGCCTGGTGAAGATAGTAAAAGCTTTTGGGTATTGACCACATACAGCTATCCAACAGAACTATTTAACAAGGAGCACAGACAACAAGCCTGGGTCATAACATGTAATTTTCATTCACGTTGCACCTGAAATGAATTAGGTCATGTCTTTTAGGTACCAGGACATGATGCAAGGAGCTGGGCTTTAGTTAGAAACACTTGAATCCAAGTCCAAATTGCTAAATTTGCCATTTCACTTTAGGCAAATATTTCATCTCCCTGTGCCTCGAATTTTCTAACCTGTAAAGTTAGAATAATATCTACTTCACAGGGCTATTTAGGACAAAAACGACACAGTTAAACTCTCAGCATCATGCCTGGTTCATAGGAGACACACCATAAATTTTAGTTCCTTTTCACTTCTCCCCATAAGATAAACAATTACAGCTTTACAACATTTTCTTAGAGCCCAACCACGACTAGAATGTGCAATTTTTTTTTAAATCTCAAATCCCACAAAATGAGTTTACTTAAAATGAAACTCACTTATATTTATCACAGAAATCTAAACTCCCCCTCCCCTTTTTTCTGAGACAGTCTTACTCTATCACCCAGGCTGGAGTACAGTGGCAAGATCTCAGCTCACTGCAACCTCTGCCTCCCAGGTTAAAGCAATTCTCCTCCCTCAGCCTTCCGAGTAGCATAACAGGCATGTGCCACCACGCCCAGCTAATTTTTGTACTTTTAATAGAGACCAGTTTCACCATGTTGGCCAGGCTGGTCTGGAACTTCTGACCTCAAGTGATCTGCCCGCCTGAGCCTCCCAAAGTGCTGGGATTACAGGCGTGAGCCACTGCGCCCAGCCAACTCTTGATAACACCATAAATTTAAGTTCCTTTTCACTTTTTCCCACAAGATAAATCACAGCTTTACAACATTTTCTCAGAGCCCGACCATGACTAGATTGTGCAAAATTAATTTCAATTTCAAATCTCCAATTGCACAAAAATGAGTTTACTTAAAAGGAACTCATTTATATTTACCACAGAAATCTAAGCTCTTGATAACACCACACATTTTAGTTCCTTCTCACTTCTTCCCACAAGATAATTTCACCTTTACAACATTTTCAAAGAGCCCAGCCATGACTTGATTGTGCAAAATTAATTAATTTCACGTTTAAGTCTCAAATCCCATAAAAATGAGTTTACTTAAAATGAACCTCATATTTACCACAGAAATCTAAATTCTTGATAACATAAGAACAAGAAGCCATTTGGTTTTCTAAGAGCCTTTTAGACGTTAAAGACCTTTTAAACACATTTTCAAAAGTCATAAATATTCGCTTCCAGGCGCAAGGCTTTCACCTTGCCATCAACTCATCACATGAGGCACAGCTTACAATGAGAGACCACTCACGCGGGGACCACTTTGAGGAACACACAGCAAAACAGGGCGATTACAACAGCCAGACCGCTCTGTTTGTTTTCAGAACAATCACTTTCTCAATCTTCGGCGGGACTCTCAAAGGCAGCCCTTCCACTGTCGCCAAAACCGTATCCCATCGCCCGGCACTTGCTGCAGGCGGGAGAAGCGAGGCTCAAAAGGGCACCTAGCCCACACCGCGCTTTAGAAAACGCCGCGCTGCAAAGCTGCTCGGAAAATCGCTGTCTTTTAGTCAACCTGAAGCCAGCCTGCCGCACTCGGGGAGAGCCGGAGGAGGGAGGGACGCGGTCCGCCACCAACCAAATCACAGACTTCCCCGTCAAAGACCACGCGGCGCAAGAGGGCCCGGGAGGGCCTCGACGGCTCCCCAGCTCCACAGGGACCCCGATTTCGCGGGCTGTCCCGACTCCCGCCTCTGCCCCCAACACCCTACGTCTTGTCTTTCTCTTCCTCCTCATTAACGTATTTACAGTAAAACAGCGAAGCTGCACCGTCTGTCTCTAATGAAATGCGGTTATCATCAAAACCCCAACTCTCTGCCTCCACCGCGAAAAGTCTGACAGGAAATCAACTCGGGCGTTTGTCGATTCTGTAAACTCGAAGCTCTGTTAACAAAGTCTGGATCCTTCCTCGCCCCCCACCTCCCTCCCCGACACGAGAACGACTGCAAATTGGTCCTATCTTCCCCGAAAGTCAGCACCAAGCACTTCACAAATTGTCAAATTTCGACAGCTCACGGGCGCGGACACTCCGGAGACGCCGTGGGGATCACCCAAAGCACCCCCTCCACACCGCGGCTGAAATTTAGAGGCTGCGAAGTGCAAGACTCGCTCCTTCCCCGCAAAGCAAACCCTCTCTCCTCAGGAGAGCCCCGGCCCTTAAGCCAAATAGTGTACTCCCGAGACGGGAAAGCTCCAGGTAAGAAGTACGACTGGACAGACCTATTTTGGTAACAGAGCCTATCACCAGGGCCTCCGGAGGTCGCGGTAAAACTGCTCGCAGTAGTTTTACCTCGTGAGCCCGTGACCAGTGACTCCCTGACTCCGGCGCGGACCAGAATGCTCCCGCGGTGCGGAGTTTTCACACTCGCGGTTGGGGGGAGGGACTACGTGCTGACCAATCGGCGTCTTGGCGGGACTACCTGCTGACCAATCGGACTCTTGCTACTTGCAGGCCTCACCGTTGATTGGTCAATCTGCGGGAGCTCGCCCAGCCCTTGGGTGAGGGCGGGAAATTGCTACGGAGACAGCTGTGGGGCGGGGCCTCTTACTTCAGGTTTTCCTTCGCAAAGCCGGCAGTGTTGAAAACGGCCATTGGAACTTTCAGAGTCGCAAGCCTCTCGTGCTGCGAGTGGTTTCTACAGCTGCATAGGAGGCTGGCGCGCAGTCGCAACCCTTACAGTGGCATTGTGGCACTTAGGGGCGTGGTATCCCCACTTCGTTGTTGAGGTATCACAAGCTTTTTTTAAAATGTGATCCCGCCCTTCCCCTCCCTCCCTCCCTCCCCCTCCCTCCCTCCCTCCCCCTCCCTCCCTCCCCCTCCCTCCCTCCCTCCCCCTCCCTCCCCCTCCCTCCCTACCTCCCCCTCCCTCCCCCTCCCTCCCTCCCTCCCCCTCCCTCCCCCTCCCTCCCTCCCTCCCCTCCCTCCCTCCCTCCCCTCCCTCCCCCTCCCTCCCTCCCTCCCCCTCCCTCCCTCCCTCCCCCTCCCTCCCTCCCTCCCCCTCCCTCCCTCCCTCCCCCTCCCTCCCCCTCCCTCCCCCTCCCCCTCCCCCTCCCCCTCCCTCCCTCCCTCCCCCCTCCCCCTCCCTCCCTCCCTCCCCCTCCCCCTCCCCCTCCCTCCCCCCGTCCCCCTCCCTCCCCCTCCCTCCCCCCGTCCCCCTCCCTCCCCCTCCCTCCCCCTCCCTCCCTCCCTCCCCCTCCCTCCCTCCCTCCCCCTCCCTCCCTCCCTCCTTCCCCCTCCCCCTCCCCCTCCCTCCCTGTAACGCACCAGAGACGTTGACGTAAACTGGTTTCCTGGACAACGCCCGTGATTGACTTGGCATGAGGGGCGGGGCCTTAGCAGTGGCTCTGAGCCAGATCTGGTAGGAACGTGGAGCAAGATATTTCCAGTCTCCAGCACCCACAGGTTGGACTGGGGAACTAACACAGACCTTGGAGCCAGATTTACTGGGTTGGAGCCCCAGCTCCACACAGTCGTTCTATGGCCTTAGGCAAACCAACCACTTCACGCTTCAGCTTCCCCATCTGTAAAATGGGTAAAATATGGTGATTACATGAGTTAATGTATGTGAAGCACTTAGAACAGTACCTGGCATAGAAGTTTGCTATTGTAATAAAGGCTACATGACATTATCTAGTAGCATATAGTCTTACGTATATCGAGGCTTCTCATTTTGAAAAGGAGACACAGTCTGAGTAATTATCAGAAGCAAAGCAGGTAGATATTTCAAAGTAAAGTTGTGTACATCTTTCCTTGGCCCAGAGAAGAGCTACAAAGAGAGTATACTGGACGTTGGAAATGTATTATTTTTCCTCTCTAATACGAAGCTAGATTAAAGCCCATTATAGATATAGTATATGTTTTCTTTTTTTTTCTTTTCTTTTTTTTTTTTTTTTTTTTTTGAGATAGAGTTTCGATCTTGTTTCCAAGGCTGGAGTGCAGTGGTGCAATCTCGGCTCACTGCAACCTCCACCTCCTGGGTTCAAGCGATTCTCCTGCCTCAGCCTCCAGAGTAGCTGGGACTACAGGCGTCTGCCACCACACCCGGCTAATTTTTGTATTTTTAGTAGAGACGGGTTTCACCATGTTGGCCAGGCTGGTCTATATTCTTTTTGTTCCTACTTTTGCCATAACAGATCCTGCCCTGATGTCTTGTTGCCTGTAGAACACTGTTGTTCAGCCCCAAGAAATCAATTACATAACAGTGAAGAGAGAAACCCATTGTTTAATTGCAGTCACGTTTATTTGCAGTTTCTATACACACTTTCTAGGTAATTAAACTTTTCTGATACATTTTTTTGAGAGGGGTTCACAATGAAACTGTCACCGTTTTTACTAAAAATAAATACAAGACTTAAAGTTTGCACAGCTCTAAAATATACAAAGGCTTGGATTGAATGTAAACGTTGAAAACATCTTACAAAAGAAACCATCTTTGCAACGATTTAAAAAGTCCGTATTTACAAATATTACAAAAATACAAAATGGATGCAAGTCCATAAACCATTGTCTTTTCGGCCAGCATGAACTGGTTCTAGTACCAAAATAGTTACACTGTAACCTTCTTTAGTTTTAAATCTTTGTTACCATCTAGTTCTCTACGTGCGGCCACTGCAGCAAATGCACTCACTGACCTTTGGCAAGAGCAAACAGCATGTTTTGTTTGCTACAACTAGTCCATGTCCTCTACTTAGCCAAAAACAAAACAAAAAAAATCAAAGTAGAATTTTTTAAAAAGGAAAAAAAAATTCCCCTACACAACATAGATATGTTGTATAAACATAAAAGAACAAAAAAATTGCATCAGTGCAAACAACAGAAGTTCAGATTGATGTTCTTCACAATACCTAATGTGTGTACCCTGCTTCAAGATGGCAGTGATGTTAAAGACAGCCCTAAATCTTGGTCTTGTTGGCTATGTAATCAAGCCATGTAGAATATTCCAGATTATTCAGGAACTTCTTGCTTTTTCTTCTCAGTTTGTAACTAAGTACTCTTTTCCACAGTGAATTTTAAATCCATCTTTATTTGGGTTTTTTTTAAATCTATGAAATATAAAATAGAGAAACTCTGCTATAGATTTTTAGAGTAAGCAAAATAAGTAAAACTTTAAGGGTTAGTTCTGTGATCATTACATATAGAAGTTATCTTATTGCCTCACAATTCAAGTCAATATGTATTTTAAAAAATATATGATACCATTACTTAAATTAAGGTCAATAATAAAAAGGTGACATTTTTATTAAAGCCAATTCATGTGTTTTCTATTCAAGATTTAGAATCACTTTTAAAGCCCGCATACCTTTCTTCACACTTAAAAAACCCCAAAAGCCATACTGCAAACGAACTGCTTTTATGAAAATTACAAAAGATCCCCTATTGTGACTGGAAATGACGGTTTCTTATTGAATTTGTCTAAAAACTTTATTTTTAAAATTTTGCAAAGTGTACTTTTCAAATTATGAGACAGATTTATTCATGTTCCCATGTGGTGTCAAATCATGCTGGTTTCTTAACTAATGGGTTCCAATGAGAAATGATGGTCCATTTTATTCAAACCCCAAAACATTTTCTTTTAAGAAAAAGTATAACACTTTGTAAATGTTCAAACCCTTTACCAGGTAGCTTATCTATCCCCATTTTGTGTGTGCGCACACACACTCACACACACACACACACACACACACTCTCCCTCCTCTTATACCCCTCCACCCCCAGCACCCATTTTACATACAAGGATGACAAGAAATTTAGTAACACAGTTTGGTAGTGAAAACAAATAGTAGAAGAAGCCAGACAATATTTTTTCTTTCCAAACAAACAACCAACAGCAATCATATTCCCTATTCTTAATCTGTAGCAGTTTAGAAAGCATTTCTATTGAAAGACAGTATCTTCGTAGACCAGGCTTTCTCCTTCATTTTACATGAATTAATCCGAAATGCAAACCCCCTTCCACACCTCCTACTTTCCCAACTACCACTTGCATAAGCTTAAAGCCAGCAGCTTGTCAATTTCTTGGTAACCTTGGTATGTTCTATCATTCTAATCACATTCTAGTCTTTTATAAGTCAGATCCCTTCTTAATTCTCTCTGCATTCTATGTCTCCCATTCAAAACCTACTGTAAGTACATAGCTGCTTATATTTCTGACATAAGTTTCCAATTTATGTTAAAATCAGAGGTGTAAAAACCATTTGCAGATTTTAACTTGTAACTACATTTTTTTTTCAGTTTTAAGACAAGAAAATTCAAGTAATTTCAAGTAATTCAGCTTGTTTCCCTGCCTTTGTTTTATCAGAGCACCTGCCCTGACATTTCCTCTCCCACCCGCCACCCTCCCCTTTTGCCATCAAGCAGACACTATAGTAAAACCAGACAAAAACTCAGTTGTATGTAGTATTGTGAACCAGAGCTGTTCCCCATTCCCAGTTTAACAATGAATATAAATAATGCATATACACATACCTATTTCCCAACTACATTGTTCACAGTGTCATTTCTGTTAATTTTTAGGTAGCATGAATCTCATCAGCACAGAGAGAAAGCTTCACTGAAAACTCATCACAGGTACTTACTGATTAATCAATAGCTCTGTGGCATGCTTAGGTTTTATTTTTGTTAGTTTACGAAGCTGGAGCTAATTTCTAAACTGTTTAAGGAGTTTAATGATTATAGTCATTAATTATGACTGTTTATGTCCCCAGTAGCCTAATATAAAACATAACCTAAAATTAACTACTGTTTTCCCTACTCATTCTCTTTAAAGCAATCCACTGAAAAAATTAAAATCTAAAGGACACTGTCAAATGCTGTTGTTCAGGGCTTTGTGATGAGAATGATGACTTCTCTCATTGATTAAAAAAAAACCAAAAGCATGCTTTTCATTCTGTCCAAATTATCAAACAAATCACAGCCATGAGTTGCTATTAGCTTGTTTGGTGCTGCAATTTGTCACAAAAATGATTAAGTCTGAATTTATTATTTTTAGTTAATCATATTTCAGTATATGACCTCAAGATTTCCTTTAGTTCACCAGTTTAAAGTTCATATTTGAGGTTTACCACTTAGAAATCATATTGGTGGACATTTAAATATGGCATTTGATATGAAAATGGTATTCACAGAATACAGTTATTACATTTTATTTTTGTGTGTTTTATAAACAGTTGGTGTGCGGTAGATTATTGACCACGTCTACTCATCATTGATAAATCTATTTACACATTTTTATCAAAAATATGGTATTTACATATGTGTAGTTCTTTCTTCTAAATTTTGCTTTAGTTTGTTTTAATGTAAAAAAATACCAAACCTCCAGAGTAATTTCATCTTCTTAAAGAATAATGACAGTAAGGGCTTTATTTTCTGAATAGGCAGCTCTGGGAAAACGTTTTCTAGGTGTCATGAAAGTTATACATTTTTGTATCCTCTATTTTCACAAGGAAGGAGATTGGGTAACTCAAACTACGCTAAAGAAAAACATGAAAGACAGTGCAGCTACTTAAAACATGGAAACTAATCAATAATGTCTAAACCACTTTGTTTACCCAGCACATACTGTATTTAGAAATTCATTCATTACTTAACAGTAATGCTACCCCATCAAGTTGAGACTTCTCCATAGTCCTCTATTCCGTTCCTCCATCCTCATGTGAGTAAGGGTTTTGGCGTTTGCCGGGCAGCCTGGTACAGGCAGTCTATGTTGAGCTCTGGGAGGAGCGGTCATCATGTGGGCTCCCGTCAGAATTTTCTGTCTCTCCCTCGGAGATAGCCTGCATGGGCGTGTTGTATAGCCGGCAGCGGACACTGTAGCGGCTGCTGCTGGCTGCAGGAGGGGCCCGAGAACGTCCAACCCTTGCTGATGCTGAGGTGGCAAAGCTCTTCGAGGAAAAGCCTTCTGCATTAACTCGTGGGGAGCATGGAGAGAGTGGGGACAATGCCTCGGCCCCTTGTGACCCCTGATGGGCATCGTCAGTGCTCTGAGGGGACTCTGTTGTGAGCTCCCCAGGTTTGGGCAGGATGGGACTCTTCAGGATCTCAGTGGCAGACATGCGGTAACTGGAATCTGAACGACTGCCTTTCTTGAGCAGTAACAGCTTAAACTCTTCATTGGATGTGTTGGACTTTTTGGCATTTCGGTATATGAGACCAGGAGACCTCTGGCTGTTTGGAGTTGTCACGTTGCTGCTGGGTGAAGTGATGGAACTGGTGCTGCTGCTGCTACTGCTGGGGGGAACTCTAGATTTGCTTCGAACAGACATGTCCCCAGAATCTTTTCTTCCGAGTACTTTCCTCTTGGATCTTTTGAGAAAAGGAGAAAATGGGCAACATCTTAGTCCACATTTTTTTGAAACTGAAGTATTCAGTCACATTCACACATCTGTTTAAAATGCATTTTGAGTGTGTTCTATATGATGGGATACTAAGCGTTAGGGCTATAGAGATGAAAAGTAAGATGTTCCTTGTCCCTGTGGCACTCATAGTCTGAGAGAAATTATCTGATAACCAGTGGACATAAATTAGGTCCTAGAGATGATTGTTTCAGATAATGGCTAATGTGGAGGCTAAAGGTTCTAGAGGATACTTTGTAAAAGTTTAAGAAACTATACTGCTAACAGGTGAGTGCAGTGGCTCATACCTGTAATCCCAGTACTTTGGGAGGCTGAGACAGGCAGATCACTTGAGATCAGGAGTTCGAGACCAGCCTGGCCAACATGGCTCTATTAAAAATAAAAAATTACCTGGGCATGGTGGTACATGGGTGGCTACTGGGTAGGCAGAGGCAAGAGAATGGCTTGAATCCGGGATGCAGAGGTTCCAGTGAACCAAGATTGTGCCATTGCACTCCAGCAGCCTGGGCGATAGAGCAAGACTCCATCTCAAAAAAAAAAAAAAAAAACAAACAAACAAAAAAAAAAAACACAAAACTATACTGCTAACTAAACTATACTTCTGGTTCCAGGTGGGTGAAGGACTGTAACTTTTTCTTATTAACTCTGTCTCTGCAATATAGATGACATGATCTGATGTCTGAGGTTGGCTTCCAAATAATACCAGAGAAATGCAAGTGGATGGAGGTGTGGATGGGACAGCATTGGCCCTAGTTTGACAGTTGATAATCCTGGGTGATGGATATGTCAGCAGACATTAGACTATTCTACCTTTTTAAATCCCTCCATATAAAAACATAATTACATGATGTTTTAAGTCAATCCATCTTGGGCTGCAAATATCATTTCCCACAGCTTCCTAGGAGCATCAGGAGCATATTAAGTGGTAAGCCGCTCTCTGTGGGGAACTGAAATCCAAGACCATCTCTGGAGCTCTTAACGCTTTGTATACTGTAAGCTCTCAAGAAAACAAAATAAATCCTGCTGTGATGTAAATAAACAAGTAAAAAGATAAATAAGTAAACCCTGCACAAAATGCAAGTCTAAGGTTACCAAACTCAATACATCTATTGAACCTTGATACCCATCATCATATTATTGATTTTTTGGGTAAATCTGCAGGCATAAATTTTGTGGATCTTCAGTATAACTCAGTTCCTTGATAAGCATTGGCAGCATGTACCTTCATCAACTTAAAGATTCATATAGTAGAGAAAGTATGAGCTTCACGAGTGTAGACCTGCCTGATTTTGGTTCATAGAAACCTCTGTGGTTGATATCTTGTATATGCCAATGTCTAGCACTGTACTAAACTAGGGCTTTCAAACTAACATTGGCTTTTAGCATCTACCATATTCTAGACACAAAAATGTTATCATCAAAATCAAATACGTGAGTTATAGGTATTCCCATGTGCAATAAGGGAAGGTTTTAACTTACTCAAGATTGCATAGGAAGTGGCAGAGTTGGGATTCAAATCCAGATCTTTCTGACCCCACTGTTTACGTCCTGTCCACTATTCCACATACTAGCATTTGGTTTTTTGGGAGTAACTTTTTAACTTACATAGCTTTTTAACTTACATAGCAGTTTAGTAATTTTTCCTGGGACTGAGGATAAAGTGTGGGGGTGAGGGAAATATAATCAGAGCTTAGACTAGGTATAGGGGTGAAGGAAAAGAAACTAATGATTCATCACTCTCTGAGTGGAGAAGTATGCCTGCAAAGGTATACGAAGAAGGTGTTTCTGATTGACTCCTTTTAAAACAATTGTTGGGCAACAGTACTCCTTTATGAGAGAACCACATCAACAGAAATCAGAAATTCCTATAAAAAGTAGAATTCCAGGAGTAATATATTGTAAGCTGCTTACGGTGTATTTGTTTCAAAAATTATAACTTTATGAGGTAGAAAAGACAATCCCCAAGTTGTTTCTCTTGGGAGTTCCATCTAGTTTCCCAAGGTCTAAGAAGACAGTCGTGTTTGCAAAAGGAGGAGGCATGGCACATCATGATTGGCTAACTCAGCTAGATATAGGTTAGGTCTCCAAGGGCTAGTTCCTGTTCTGTTCTTTGGTCATTAGCTATAAGGAGTAGTTTTGCAAATATGGACCACGGATCACAAGGGCTCATGGGGGCAGACGAAGAAGTGTGCATTTGCAGCATGGACACAAGACTATCCTGGAAAAGCAACCCCGAGGACCTGTATTCATGGAATATGGGCATTAATTTTGGAGATGAAGGCCAGAACTATTATTATTATTTTTTTTTTTTTGAGACAAAGTCCCGCTCTTGTCCTCCAGGCTGGAGTGAAATGGCACGATTTCAGCTCACTGCAACCTCTGCCTCCCAGGCTCAAGCGATTCTCCTGCCTCAGCCTTCTGAGTAGCTGGGATTACAGGCGCTTGCCACCATGCCTGGCTCATTTTTGTATTTTTAATAGAGATGGGGTTTCACCTTGTTGGCCAGGCTGTTCTTGAATTCCTGACCTCAGGTGACCCACCCACCTCAGCCTCCCAAAGTGCTGGGATTACAGGCATAAGCCACCATGCCCAGCTGAGGAATTTAAGTTCTAAGAAGAGAAAAAAACAGAGAGCAAATATTACTTGTTCTGAGCTATAAAATGGGCAGGTACATGTATTGTCTTTTCTCAAACTCGAGACTCTGACCGTTCTGGTGAATCAACTTTGTGTGTGTGTGTGTGTGTGTGTGTGTGTGTGTGTGTGTGTTTTACATTTTATTTTAAATTGACAAATAATTGCATATATTTATAGGGTACAATGTGAGTTTTTAATTTTTTATTTCAATGGGTTTTGGGGGAAGAGGTGGTATTTCGTTACATGAATAAGTTCTTTAGTGGTGATTTCTGAGATTTTGGTGGATCCATGGTGAATCAAGTTCTGTTTGTCTCTGCTGATATATGACTACAGCTTTGATCATATTTTTTAGGTTTGAGAAATTATTTAAAAGTCAGAGATTACACTAGAGTTTGAGCTTTCACCCCAAGTCACTTAACCACAGATTGTTTTCACATAAAAACTTGATCCAGAATGTCTTTTCCTGGGGAAAAATAAAGCCACTCACAAAAGTCTCTCAGTAGAGGTCTATCAAGCTCTACATAAAGATCCTATTTCCCAACTTGCATATCAGTCTACCAACTTGATTTGGAAAAATAATTCTTTGCTTGCTTTTGTTTTTGCTGAATGTATTACAATTACAAAAGGCTTTCCCATATTTGCATTTTCTGAGAAGGATTTGAAGGGGTAAAGCCTTTGTTGTACCTTTTGTTTAGGGGAACTTGGTAATGTTGCCTCACCTGTGAATGACTGCAAATAAATCCTCAGTTGTTCGAGGTTTGTTGGGAGACACGAACACACCCTCTGCTTCAGCTTGGGAGTCTTCACTAAGTGGTGAAATGATGGAGTCATCACTTGGTGATGAATCTTAAAATAAGAACAGAAGAATCTTTAAGAGGAAGTTATCCAGCACATGATTGTACTTCCCTGACTCAGGGAACAAACAAACAAATTACCTTGCTGCCATTTTTTAAAATGAGAGAGATACCTGTTGAAGCTTACTCATCCAATAACAAAAGCTTTTATCTCAACTGTTTTAATAAGTGCAAAGATATAGTGGAGGGAAACCAACACCCAGGGCTGTACCATATTATTGGGAACATAAGAAAGAAAAAAATCTAGGAAGTGCCATGAGACACATTTCCATTATGACAAAATTATCAATGACTGACCTTTCCATGAAGCCTCATCCACATTTCCTTGGGTCTCCTCTGCTTTGCTGTTATCAGAGGCACTTTTGGCTGAAATACCTGAAGCAATATTTTCCTGCTCGGAACATTTTTCAGAGAATGAATTTACAGGTGATATCTCTGATTCATAGCTGATAGTACCAGGCACTTTGTCGTGGTGGCGGCTCATAACAAATTGATGCTTAAGTTGATTGCTTACATCTGTTGCTCTAGTTGGTGAGTTTGACTGAACTGTGATTACATCCACAGATTCAGGTTGTGCAACTTCCTCCCGACCTGCAGAGGGTGCCTTTTGTACCTGTTCTAGGGTTTCATCTGGACGAGCTCCATATTGTATTATTTTACCACCCAAATCATTTGGGGCAGCAGAGACCCTTTGAAATCCTTCTGTGGGAAAAGTACAGTTTTTGGCTGGTGTGTTTTCTGCAATAGGCTCAGTCTCTGTATGCACTGGGTCTTTTGTGACATTTGAATCTATAAGATTGCTACCAGCTGAGGTTACGGTTTCTGGATTGCAGCGATTCTTCACATCAAAAGTAGGGTTTTTTTCTAAATGTAGTTTATCTGGTCCCATCTCAGCTGCAGAAGAGTCTAAAAAGGACAGTATGGTGTCTTCGGTAGAGTACTGATGAGATACTGATTTATTTGCTGTATGCAGCTTAACCTTACCTGGCGACAAGGCAGCTGTTGTAAGCGTGTGTTCTTCTAAATAAGGGAGATCTGTATTGTTGTCTTCTTTTTGCTTAACTTCTTCTGATTTGTTGATGGACCTAAGGTTAACAGATTTCAGGATCGTTGGTGTAATTGCAAGGGATGGTGGAGGATTCGACCTCAGTGTTTCTCCTACTGTGTTCTGCTTATTATGAGTAAAAACATGCAGTGGATGACGGTGGTGGAATGGTTTGTTCAAGACATTATGAAGAGCACTTAGGTCAAGATGGGTAGGAGGTATAATTGGAAGTTCAAGGTCTTTACTCAGTGATATAGTTCCATCTTTTAAAGAGGGTTGCTGTAGTGAGGATTTTCTTTCTGGGACTTTAGGTTTTCTTTTGCTACCTCCAGGAGACAATGGACCTGAAAAGAAAGCTGTAGGGAAAGAGGATGTCGGCGTTTCAGACTGGCTTGAGTAGCCACTTGATGGAGATGCCAAGCCAGCCAGCTTTTCTGGTGAAGCCAGTTTAAACTCATTGTCAACAGAAGGAAGAGATGGGGTGGTGGCTCTTGATTCTGATTGCGATGTTTGGGATTCAGAGCTCTCTGGAGACTTGATGCATTCAATGACTGTGGTACCCGTAGCGGTGCTTGAATTAGATAGAGATCTATAAGGATCATTTGTTTTCAAGTCATTTAGGAGCCAGAGGTCTGCATAGTGAGTGGATTCGGCACCTTCATCTTTGAATGGTGGAATATCCGAAGTGTCTAACTGTGATTCCTTAATGCCATGTTCACTCTGGTTTATCCAAGAAGGTTCCTGCTTGGTGGGAAGATTGGCGTTTTCCATTCGAGAAGGTGTGTTGGCAAAATCAAGAGGCAGCTTCATTTCCCTGGAACTGTGAGACAGGTGCTGACCACTGCTTATCTTTGGTTCTTTCTTCTCAGAAACATCTGCATGTCCATCAGACTTCCTCAATGATGAGCTACGTTTAGGTGGCGTCGGCTTTGCCTTTGGTTTCCTGAAAGAGATGCTTGGTCTTCCCTGCCTCTTGTGGTCTAAGTAGTCCTGCCAGGCACAGTCTGGAAGACCAGGGGGAGCCCCTATACCCTGGCCATTCTCTGGGCCCAGGGCTGCGTAATGACAGACATAGCTCTTATTACCTTTAAGACCACAGTCAAAGTGCATGGAGGTATAGTATCCTTCTGTGTCTACTGAAAAGTGAGAGCTAGTGTCCGCTTTGTCTGATGGAGACTTTTCCAGAAAGCTGTCATAAGTGGCCATGCTTGTGAAGCTTGGGCAGCCCAGGCTGTCTGCTTTGGGACGCTCAGGACTAAAATCCTGGTGGCAGGAGGCATCATGGTGGTGGTGTAGGTAATTCCACTCACTGTCACTTGTGTTGCTGTTGTTGGGATCATCCAGCAGGTCTGCAACAGTGGAGGTAAAGGAGTTTGCTCGGTGGCCTCTCACTTTATCCAAGTGGTCATTGTATTGCTCTGTCACAAAGACACTGGCATCCTCATTGGCATGAGGGGCTGTGTTTAGTGACAACTCCGAGTCACAGTGCGAAGAGCCAGTAAGTGGTGGAGAAGCTGCAGGAGGGATGGTTTCTGAGGTCTGGGAGGGGCATGTGGAGCTGCTCCCACTCCAGTTGCCACTGGATGACTGGTGGTCATCTTTCTGGTCCATGTGGCTGCTGAGGAGGACACCAGCTGTGGAGATGCAATGGACGGGGCTCCCAAACGTGTCTGAGTTGGAGGAGATGTCACAGCTGCCAGAGTCAGCAGCCATTCGGGACAGTCGTGACCTTCCCCTCTCACTTAATTTGTGCTGGGGGCTGTGAAGATGTTGAGAGCAGGCCAGGCCCAAAGTAGGCTGGTGGTCCTGGGCACTTGGGCTGCTTGGAGCCTCACTGCAATCATTAGGGGCTCTTTCATGGTCACCCACAAAAGACTCTCCCTCTTCATATGCTGAGGGTTTGGCACCAACTTTGGGCTCAGCATCCCCACCTCTATTACCTTCCCGGGGAAGGCTCCGAGATCTTGTGCGGTTGCTCACTGCAGGAGTAAACATGGTATCACCTTTGTCTGCTAGGGCAGAAATGTTGCCAGCAGAATGAGAAAGGGAAGCTGCAATGCTTTGACCCCTTTGAGCTCTGATTCTCCTTCTGGAAGGGGCAGCAATCAGGATATCCTCGGTTTGGCACTCAGAGTCCCTGGTTCCGGATCTCCTATTGACAGTGTTGGAGGGGTCTGGGTTTGTGTGCACAATCACATTCCTTTCCCTGGCCACTGGTGATTCATCAGAATCTAGGGCACATGGAAAGCACAGTGAGATATTTTCTATATCAGTAGACTAACAGACATTCTGAGCTACGTCTGCAGGTCTGTGTACTGGTAGGTTAGAGCTATTTGTTCTTATTTATTTTATTTTATTTATTTATTTATTTTTCTATTTTTTGAGACAGAGTCTCCATCTGTTGCCAGGCACCAGGCTGGAGTGCAGTGGCGCGATCTCAGCTCACTTCAACCTCTGCCTCCCGGGTTCAAGCAATTCTCCTGCCTCAGCCTCCTGAGTAGCTGGGACTACAGGTGCATGCCACCACACCCAGCTGATTTTTGTATTTTTAGTAGAGACGGGGTTTCACCATGTTGGCCAGGATGGTCTCGATCTCTTGACTTCATGATCCACCCGCCTTGGCCTCCCAAAGTGCTGGGATGACAGGCGTGAGCCACCGCGCCCGGCCTATTTGTTTTTAAACAGAAAAAAAATCAATGTATATAATTAGGAGAAAGTTAAAATGCTTTAGGGTGTATATACATGCACCCCCTTCATATATGCTTATATATACCAAGAATAGATATACTTTTATGTCTTTTGTGAATTATCCCTCTCTTCATTATCACATTAATTTGCCACAATAAGTGACTACTTTTTAAAACTAAAGTACATTTTATCTTTTTGGCCACTACTCTTCATTTTTATTTTGTAATATAAACGTGATGAAATAAAAATCATAGATCTCATTATTAGAAATGAAAATCTTATTTACAAGAGATGCTACTCTAATAATTTTTCTAAAAACCATAGGCAGAGATATTCTAAACACACTGAACAGAAAAATTGTCACCAAACGTATCATAGTATCAATATTCAGTATTTCATTGCATATGCCTGAAATTTACCTTTTAAAATAATTAATGACATGAAAGCATATCTCTATTAAATTAAGTTACAATTTTCCAAAAAGAAAGCTTTCACTGACTCCTGCTACTTTTTATTCACAATTTCTACCTTAATAAAACTTTCAAAAATCAGCTAAGTATTACATTTCAGCCATAAGACCTGAATGTATATGCCTAAATCTGTAAGGTCAAACCTTCACAGTCAAGAACAGAGAGTTAGAAAGTAATACCACCTGGCTTGCTGAATGCAAAACAAAAACACATCATTTTAAAACCTCTACAAGTTAAAATGTTTAATCGTTTTTCTATTTCATCTGTTTCTTCTATTTCATCTCCCTACCATCTGTACTAGGCACAGGAATGTTAACCATTAACATTTTTTGATACTACACCTATTTCTTGTTGAACTCTTCTGGGGATACCCGAGATGGTTTTCCTTCTCCTCAATTTTCGTCTCCGCTGTAGTACTGATTGTGAATGAACCAGAGAGCAGCGTATACTAGCCTCTCTGTCAAAGCCAACTCCTGCAACCCACAAATAGGCCTCATTAGCCTTTAGAAACGGCAAACAAATTTTCATTTGCTTGGAACACAGTGGTATTTATTGACAGGAAGTAAGGAAAGAGTTTGGGTTAAGCCTGTGAACAAATATAAGGGAACTGTTATTCAGCTCTTATTTAAATTATGCTGCAATACATTAAGCTTTACTTCTAAATGCAGCTCTCCACAACAGCTTGTACTGCCAACAAAAACAAGCAAAGAAGAAAAATCAAAAGAAAGAGAAGAGAAAAAGACTTTAAAAAATCCCTCTCACATAGAAATGACTCCTTAAGGATTTATAACTTTTAGTTACTACTATTTACTGGTCTATTTCTTGGCTCTCTGAACTTGATACCTCTGCATAGTAAATCAGGAGCCAATATGCTAATCTGAATTAGTTCGACTAACATATCCTGACCCATTTATTCATTAAAAGCCTTCTTTGTGAGGTTTTGTTCCCTCCATTTCTTATGGCCCAAACCTTCTCACAATTCCCATGTATGCGCTGCATGTGAGTGTGCGTACATACATGCGCGCACATGCGCGTGCGCACACACACACACATACACACACACACCTCTTTGCTGTGAGGAAACTCAATGGTCTAAGGATTTGTTTTTTTAAAATCATCACCAAACTCTTGTCTACTTTCTTCATTTACTAAACTGGATGCTTTCTGGTATAACACGAGGTGTCTTTTCAATGTAAAATGAACATGCAAGGCAGTCCCCAGTTCTGCACTCAAATGGATCCACTTTCTAAACCAACTGTAAAGCTGGAATTCCCAGTCTTTATGCCATATGTTTTCTTTTGTAAACACAGAGGGCAAACCATGATGTTTGTTAGTTTCTCTCTCCATAATCACATTATCAACATTACATGCAGTCAGTCCCATCAAAACTAGAATGATGAGAGGGGAGATGAGGAACTCAAACTCTTGTCTGAAAAAGCCACCATGGATTTTTCAGAGTGAGCTTTGCCTAAGAAAGCCACAATGCCATGCTTTGGAATTTGGTCACCTCATTATTTATCCTGATTGTTAAGCATGGGGCTGGGTGGTACGTCACATCTTGGTTCAGCTCTATAATGAAAGACTTGAGTTCTGTTTAACATCACAGTGCCAACAGTTTCTAGAACTCACTTTGAAAAATCTGTATGAGATGTCATATGATGAATAATTACGATATTATTGGAGAATTCTTACTAATGAAATTTTTCTTAGTTCCAACCCCAAATTAAAATCCTTCATTCTAATCTTAGTAATTATAGAATGCATGATATATAGACACAGACATTTTGTGTTATGTGGACATCATTAACAGTGTTCTCATTAAAGCTCTTGAAATCAACATCTGATCTAAATTTTAATCAGAGAGTTCCTGAAATAAAGCAGAAGGAAAAAGTGCCCCTTTCTCTCAATCATAAAATAATGGCCCATAATCAGAGCACTAAATTTGAAAACGAGATTTTACTTACAGTGCCATGAAAAAAGCACGTGCTGTTAATAATCAGCGGTTTCCAGAACTGAAAATTAGTTTAAGAGGGTGTCAAAATGATCCATTTTGGCAGCTGAACTCCCCTAATACATCCCATTTAGATTGTGTAGATCAGACAGGGCACTTCTTTAGAATAATTTATCTTACAAGTTGAATAGGTCATCAGGAAAATTAACTCCCAACTCACCACAGGCCCATGAACTAGAACTCCTTTTTCTCAGGAAAAAAATATCTGTCCCAGATATCTGGTCCATTTGCTTCCCTACTTTATGTGAGAGAAATCTGAGTGGGGTTAATAATTGTTTATGCAACATGCATCTTAAGTGACATGCAATCTTTAGTCACATGGTACCAAGATGAAAATCAGTCATAACATGGCTGTTTTGAAATTTTCAGCATACAAATGAGTTAAAATGTAACTATTATTAGAGATGTGAGAAAGCCCAATGGATAGACCATTTAATTTATGTCTTTGAAAGTTAGAATATTTTATAACATTATTTTACTTACAACTAAGATTATTAGATCCAATTCTGGAATTTACAACTGCTGCCAATAAATGTTTCAGAAAGGTCTAGCTATGCCTCCATTCTACCTAGACTGATATTCACACTCTCAGTACACAGAAGGAAGAAAACAGAGAGTGAAAAGAAGACAACCTTCCTGGTTTTAAAATAGAATTCAGCCTTCATCTATATATCCATATATTTTTAGGTCAAAAATCCCCCAAATCAATACAGAAGTTGTAACAGTCTTTTTAAAAGAGCCTACCTTCATCCAAGGAAGCATGAAAACCGATTTTCTAGTTGGTCTGCAGGACCATTACTTGCAGTTTGAGAAGCCTGGGTTTGCTGTTTTCTTTCTTGCAGTGCCACACATCATTATCATATGATTAATCACTGCTGCTTTCTCCATTATTTCAGTTAGCTATGGCCAAAGAGCTATTTGGTGATTTTTTTTTCGAAAAGAAACTGTCCATCATTTACATAACAAGTGGCCCAGTAGAAAACATGTAAATTGATGTTCAAACCTAACAAAAGCGTATTGAACATCTTCTGGGTTGTATTTTGATGAAAAAGGCATTACTTGTTTACAAAGGGTATTCTTAGCAGCACAGATTTTGAACATGTTTAATACACAGAATATTCTGACCCAACTGCCCCTAAGAAAAAAACCAGAATGATACCAGTGACATTGATGGGAATAATGCAGGAAGAAATCACTTGGGCATCTTGTTTCATCTTCTCCTCTGGCGTTGGGAGAGGTAGTGCTTTGCTCCAGTTGGTCTGCTTGTCCAGTGTAGAAGGGATATTGTGTATTGGGTTTTTCGGCCTCTGCCCTAACATGACATCTGTATCTTCATCCTCTGGGGGATGGGACTGCAAACAAAGTACAGTCAGGTTCAGTCATCAAAGTTTATACATAAGCACACATATAAGAAATGTCTTAGTTTAGACAAGAAAAAATGAGATCAGAAATAAGCCTTTAGGACAAAGGAAGAATTCCTAGAAATAGTAAGCCAATGAATTGAAAGTATTATTTCAATAGCCAAGCAACACAGAAGGAAATAAATGGGCTAAATAAACATGCTTCTCAGGTTAAATGGAATTAACAGGAGAGACAAGGTAGCCAGAAATCCCCAAACTTTACACCAAAGAAAACTGAGTCTCTACTCCAATGAAAGACAGATCCACTTTCAAGCTATCTCACCATACATTTCTAGCAACAATTTTGAGATCTCTAGATGACTAGGATCAAAGGAAGAAGATGAGTTAGATGCCTATGAAAAGGTTCAGAAAACCTGGAGTCAGGAGACATTCCAGAACACATCACCTGAAGGACAAGCCAACCTAATCTGAGAAGCTGCATTAAAACATGAGGAGTTAATTTCACTGCAGGACTATGGCATTTTTGAATAACATTTTAAAAATTCAGTTTCACGAACACTGTATGCACGTAGAAAAGCAAAAAAAGAATTTCCCCCCACCAAGGATAGTGGAAAATACACATGCTGTTACTTCCACTAATGGGGGAGGGGGGTGATTCCAGTGAGTTTCTTTTTCAAATTAGGAAAGGTAAAACACTCCTAGTTTATTTTCTTTCATTTTTGTGGTGTGAGACTTTTCCTCCAGCTGTGTAGTTAGGGGCTTTGATTTGTACATGACATTGGAAAATTATCCATCCAAACCTTTGATAAATATCAATATTGTCTAACTTTTATTTCAGGGTTGGACTCCTAGCCTAGATTATTTAAAAGGCTCCATCCCAGTTTTGGTTTCGGGGTTGGGTTTCTAAACTAGATGATTAAAATAATCAGTTTTCACAACTCAACCTAGTTTGATTTATTTTTTACACAATTTGGAGGAAGGTGGGTATCTGTATAAAATAAATATCCGTTGCACTTATCCCAGTAAGACTTTAATAATATTCTGCCCTAAAATTAGGATCATTAAAAAAAAATTTTCCCATCTTTGCTTTGGAAACATCATGCCCTGCTGACTCAGAGGATTTCACCTATTGTCAAATGAACTGTTCTCAAGTCCCCTTAAAGAGCTGATTCCAGAGCCATTTGTCTAACCTCACCCCCAGCATTTACTTACCTTGTCAGAGGTTTCTGCAATTCCCCCTAACACACCCAACAGGATATGACTACCCCCTTGGGAAAAAAGTGTTCGCCATGAACGTTTTAGTAAAATATTGCAACCTTCTTTCTCTCTTCAGCTTTTGTGCAGATTCCCAGCGAAGCGAATAGCTCAAATAAAGTTCGAGAACAAAAGACTTTGTTTCCTAGGTAACTTCCAAAAAGAAAAAAAGTTTGGTGCATGCAGAGAGAGAGAGAGAGAGAGAGAGAGAGAGACGGATTGAGAGAGAGAGAAAGAGGGAGACACTGAGAAAGAATGAGCACTAGAGAGAAGCCCCCGCCACCAGATGTTTCATTTTGTAGGCGATTTCTTCCTTGAATAACAATGGGCTGCAAAGTGACGAAAGGATAGTGACTTGACTACAGGCTCTGACCAGCAGCCAAAAGCACTATTTATTTAATGGTGACAGGGATGATCAGCTGGCAGTGAATCCTTTTGTCTTGTTCTCCTTTTTTCATTTGAGAAGCTGAACATTTACAGTTCTGAGAAATTAAATATAAGACAAGTTGAATTTCTTTCCTCTGCTAGACTATGAAGTCCAAGAGTGGTGTTAGGTGATGCAGTTTGCAGAGTTGGGGGCAGTGAATGGGGAAAAAAGCAAATGGCATGACTGTTTAAGTTATATTCTACTTAATTCAAGTTAGGAAAATACCACTTTTAAAATTAATTTTAAAGAAAAACCATTAGTTAGAAACAAGAAAGTTTTCCGTAAAGTTCAAAGAGGAAAGAAAGGAAGAGTGTCTGGACAGAATGGGATAGGGCCATGAAGGAATGTTCTCAGAACCAATACCTTTCTACTCCATGGGGTCATGTGGCAACACTCAGTGGGGGAGGGCGAACGGGTGCTGTTAAACTATGAACATGAAATGCAAAAAAAGAAAAAATTAAAAACGTGCACACAACACACAGTGTATACTGGTTAGGCCAAATCTATAATACTAATGGAAGAATATACTGTGATACCTTCCTTCCTTCCTTCCTTCCTTCCTTCCTTCCTTCCTTCCTTCCCTCCTTCCCTCCCCCCTCCTTCCTTCCTTTTCTCCCTCCCTCCCTCCCTTCCTTCCTTCCTTTCTCTCCTTCCTTCCTGTCTCTCCTTCCTTCCTTCCTCCCTTCCTCTCTTCCTTCCTTCTTCCTTCCTTCCCTCCCTCCCTCCCTCCCTTCCTTCCTCCTTCCCTCCCTCCCTCCCTTCCTCTCCTTCCTTTCTTCCTTCCTCTCTTTCCATCCTTCCCTCCTGTCCTTCCTTCCTTTCTCTTCTCCCTCCCTCCCTTCCTTGCTTTCTCCCTTCCCTCCATCCTCCTTTCTTCTTTCCTTCCCTCCTTCCTTCCTCCCTTCTTACTTCCCTTCCTCCCCTACCTCCCTCCTTCCTTCTTCATTCATTCCTTCCCTTCCTTCTTCCTTCCTTCTCCTTCCTTCCTTACTACTTCCTTTCTTTTTTCTCCCTCCCTCCCTTCCTCCCTTCTTTCCTCCTTCCTTCCCTCTTACTTTCCTTCCTTTCTTTCTTCCTTGCTTCTTCCTTCCTTCTTCTTCCTCCTTCTGCCTTCCTTCTTACTTCCCTCCCCTCTTCCCTCCTCTCCTTCTCCCTCCCTCCCTTCCTTCCTCCCTTTCTTTCTTCCTTCTTTCCTTCCCTCTCTTCCTTCCTTTCTTCCTTCACCCCCCCTCCTTCCTTCCCTTCCTTCCTCCCACTCTTTTTTCCTTTCTTCCTTGCCCCCTCCCTCCCTCCTTCCCTTCCTTCTTATTTTTTCAGAGGTAGCATAAATGGTGATAAGAGCACAGACTCTGGAGCTAGACTGTCTGAATTCAAATCCTGGCTCTACCACTTATTTTCTTTGGCCAGAGGCAATTCCTCAACCTCTTTAAGGTTAGTTTCCTCATCTGTAGTAGGACAGATAAATAATAGCATTTTCCCTCCAGGGCTGTTTTGAGGATTAAATGAGTAAAGTATATGTAATATACTTGGAAGAATCCTGACACTTAATAAGTTCTATACATTAGTGTCAGCTACTACTACAACAACTATTATTATTATTAATGTACTTACCTTGTAGCTGTGAAATATCTGTGAAAATGTCTTTGCAAACTGTAACTTTGTTATCTTTTAGATTTTAACCCCACTTGCTAATTTGGAAAAGATTGAATTATTTGCTTTCATTCAAGTGATTTTATTTTCCTATGAACTGCTTGGAAGAAAATTATCTACGTATAATTTCCTTCTCCAGACTTGCTTAAAATTTGCTTCTTTCTCCTATTCATAGACCATATTTGGAGACAAGGCTGGTCTCATGAGTGTGTGATCTGTGCAGCAGTCCCACAGGGCCCTGCACTCAGAAGGCCCCCATACTTGGTTTCAGGCTGTGCTATCATTGTCTTGAAATTCTTGAGTAAAAGATTCTTCATTTGCATTTTGCACTGGATCCCACAAATTATATAGCCAGTCCTACTTGGAGAATTATCTGATAACAAGAATCCCTTCTTTAGGATCTACTGAGAAGGTCATGAAACTTTTTAAACTCCAAGCCATATCAGCTTTAGATTCTGCTGCACCTCTATTATAGCACTTATCCTACAGCATGGCTTTAATGGAACAGGAATTGGCCCTGGATGTCTTTTTCGTTTGTTAGATTGTGAATTCCTGGAAGTCAGGGGCCATATTTGATTTTCCTTTCAGTCTTCCATGATGCCAGCAATGTACCACCCTCACTGTAAGAACTCATCAGAATATTTGTACACCTGAATGATATTGGCTCTGTGTGTTTTAGCAGTGATGGGAACCCCAAAGAAAGTGAGAGGCAGCCGGGCACAGTGGCCCATGCCTGTAATTCCAGCACTTTGGGAGCCTGAGGCAGGCAGATCCCTTGAGGTCAGGAGTTCAAGACCAGCTTGGCCAACATGGTGAAACCTTGTCTCTACTAAAAGTAGAAAATTAGCTGGGCATGATGGCACATGCCTGTAATCCCAGTTACTCAGGAGGCTGAGACAAGAGAACTGCTTGAACCTGGGAGGCAGAGCTTGCAGTGAGCCGAGATTGCACCCTGCACTCCACCATGGGTGACAGAGCAAAGTGGGGCATGCTCAAGATCTCAGGAGGAAGCAAATTCCACAAAATCCAAGGGACTTAGCATCTTCATGCAAACAGGTGAAAACAAGTAGAGGAAACTGCCAGTGCCTAGTTCAGGCGTCTCCAAACTACGGCCCGCCACATGCGGCCCCCTGAGGCCATTTATCTGCCCCCCCGCCGCACTTCAGAAAGGGGCACCTCTTTCATTGGTGGTCAGTGAAAGGAGCACATTATGTGGTGGCCCTCCAACGGTCTGAGGGACAGTGAACTGGCCTCCTGTGTAAAAAGTTTGGGGACGCCTGGCCTAGTTATTCTTAAGCCCATGGCAGACAGACGTGTTTTGTGGGGAACACTTAGTGTCTAATTCTATTCTATTTTTCTAAGTTTTAACTGAAAGAGTTGCTCATTAACGTTTAAGCAGAGCAAATGTCTTCTCCCCAGGCCCAGTTAACTTTGATCTAGATCTTATTTAAGACTAACGATTTTGTAGGGTCTATGCCTCCCTCGCTGAAAGTGACCATTTTGACAGATGTGGTATATGTGGTCCCAGTTCAGACATTAACCTGGTTCTCTCCTAAACCTACTCAGCCACAGGCAATGATGTGGAAGTCTCAAGTAAGAAACCAGGGTGTGTAAATGAGAGAGAAAACTCATGTAAGAAAAAAAAAAAAAGGAACCTGATAGCAAAGCTTATATGGAAAAGGAAGCTACTTCAAAGAAGCCAAAAGCTTTGGTGTCTCATGGAAGTATTTTCAAAAAATTACATAGTCAGAAACTGCAGGCCAGCAAACATATTAATGATATTAATGTTAATATATAAATTATGGTAGTTTGTCTTAAGTCTCCTAAGTCAGCTCTCCTGTTGAATACTTTTTTCCAGGAGTGAGGGGTGAGGATTGGACTTCATTTTTCATCTGTTTGAGAAATCCACCCACCTCATTAAATAAGCATGAGGTCAAACCCAACAATGACTAAGGATGGCAAGTTCAGAGAAAGCACAGACTTTTCAGTTGTGGTCATTGTGATGGAGAGTTAAGGTCTCCTTGGGAATCCTTAGCAGATTCCTCTTCAGCTAATTGGTCTCTCCACTATTTTGATAGTAGCTCCAACCTTTGGCTTGTAAGGGCAGGAACTAGGTACTCTGGAGGTAGAGTGTGGAAGGATTGTGTTCTTTGGTTCCTCTACTTAAACACAAACACTACAGTCCCTGCAGATGGTCTGCAGATTTAGAGCATTTAGGTTTATAATATTAAAATGAGCTATAAGTATATAAATATGCAGTTATATTTCTGCCATGAATTAGTAATTGCCTTAGTCTAATATTTTAAAGGGTCCTCCACAGAGAGGGGAACAATACACACTGGGTTCTATTGGAGGATGGGGGTGAGAAAAGGGAGAAGATCAGGGAACTTAACTAATGGGTACTAGGCTTCATACCTGGGTGATGAAATAATCTGTACAACAAACCCCCATGACAAACTGCACATGTACCCCTGAACTTAAAATAAAAGTTAAATAAAATTTTTAAAAAACTAAATGTAGAACTACCATTTGATCTAGCAATCCCATTACTGGTAATCTACCCAAAGGAAATGAAGTCATATATGAAAAAGACACTTGTACATGCATGTTTATAGCAGCATAATTTGCAATTGCAAAAATACGGAACCAACCTAAATGCTTATCAACCAACGAGTGGATAAAGAAAATGTGGTATATCATGGAATACTACTTAGTCATTAAACGGAATTAAATAATGTCCTTTGCAGCAACTTGGATGGAACTGGAGGCCGTTATTCTAAGTGAAGTAACTCAGGAATGGAATACCAAACACCATATGTTCTAACTTATAAATGTGAGCTAAGCTATGAAGACACAAAGACATATAGAGTGATATAATGGACGTCGGGGACTTGGGACAGGGGACTTTGGGAGCAGGGTGAGGGATAAAATACTATATATTGGGTAACAGTGTATGCTGCTCAGGTGAACGGATGCACTAAAATTACAAAATTCACCACTAAAGAACTCACTCATGTAATTTAAAAAAACCCAACTGTACCTAAAAACTATTGAAATCCTTTTTTTAAAACACTTCAAAATAAAATAAAGCATCCTCTTTCCTGGGTGTTTAGTCAAAAGAAGATTGTTCTGAATATTTCTGATTATATTTTTATATGATGAATGCAATAATCAGTTCATAGTAGAAATACAACTGCAAGACAACTGTCACCTCAGGGCATCTCTGCATGGCTCAGCCTGCCATGCCTTAATGGGTGCTGATGGATAAGATTAGGGAAAGTTGGATGCTGATCAAACTTATATGAACTAAATTATTCTTCCACAACTATTTAAATGAATTCTGTTGCTTATTCAGAGAAAGACTAACCATTTCTTGTTCATAACGTATTTTTACTGCCCCAGCAGCACTCAATAAATATGTGTTGTACAGCTAACATGGTCACGTGCCTGGCATAAGTAAACAAAAATCCTCTTCTAGAGAAATAACATCAAATTATTTCCACCCACATGTAATTTTTCAGTACAATATCCAGTGCAAGGTCAAAGACAGCAAAGCACAGGAGGAGATAAGACAGCATGAGCAGGAAGCATTCAAAACAACAGATAATGGAAGCAGATCCACAGGGGACTCCTGATTGTGGAATCATCACTCAGTACAAGAGTGGAAGTGAACAATCTTGGTTTCCCCAGAACAAGTGTTAGTCATTCATTCATTCATTCATTCATTCAATATCATTTATTTGACGTGAGCCAAAATTGGCCCCAGTGGAAACAAATTGTCAGGTTAAAAATGATTTCTCCCTCATGGGTATATGCATATTCAGTGTACAAGTCTTTCAACTTCTCTGTACCTTTGAGATTTTTCATAATAAGCTGTTGAAGAAAAAATGCAAAAGAGAGAGAGTAATTTCCTCTTCCTTTTCCAGACTCTTATTCTGGCTCTTTTGCTACTGATTTTGAGAAGCTTCAGATTCCAACTTGCAGCATTTTTGAATCAGCAACTATCAGCCATGCCCATCTTGTCCCTGACAAAAGATGGTTCTTTGGATGCCTTCACTCCATCTCTCTCCCTGCTGGCCTCATCAGTAATATCCTCAAATCCTTTCTGTAGCTTCCCATGAGTTGCTTCAACAAAGCCAGAATTACACTTATGATCAGTGTTCAGAATGAGAAATAACAAACATTATGCTCAAAAAGAAGCCAAAGAAATGTCTTTGGTATATAATAAAAGAAGATTTTTCAAACCCCAGTCTTTCTTGTGGTATGTGTGTGAGAAAAGTTTATTTCTCCCATACTGTGGCTATGAACAAGCACTTCCCCAAAGGTTTCAAGATGATCCCGATCTTTCTCTTACTACCAAAGAAAAAGTAATCCTTCCACTCCATATTTTACTTTCTTTTGGGTTTTATTTTATATGCTGATGGGTGCTTATTTTCCTTCAAAACTTTCCAAAAGACATCTGTTAAAATGTTGTGGGTATTCCAGCAGGAAATGTTTTGAAAAATTGGCTTTGGTTTGTGATCTAACCGATACCACATGGCACTTACAGCAGTTGACTTTCAGAGCTGATTTATTACTATCATGCTGTCTTAAACATGAAAAATATTTACTGGAGGCTGGATGCTGTGTTACATTTGAAAACAAGAATAAGACCTTACAGCAAAGATGTCCACTGCAAACCACACTGGGTTTCCAGTGAGGTGATATGGGCTTTTATTTTTACTCTACCATGCGGCTTATTTGTCCTTAGACCAAATCCTTGCATTTGTGCATATATTATGTCCTATTGGCCTCAGCTCTTCCTGCGCAGGAGTGTTTGTGGATGTATCGTACATAAATATGAACTGCTTTGATCTTTCTCAAAGGTTTCAAGAAGTCTGACAATGCCTTCTTCACATGTCATTCTTGTTGCAACAATTATGTAGTACCTTTATTCCCTTAAGACTGTCTCAATGTCTCCCAAAGGCTGGCACTGTGCTCTTAGCTTCCCAACATGTTTAGTAACTTCATTCTGCATTCACCTAGTGCTTCCCCCTTGCCCTCTCCTCCGCTCCAACATTCATCAAGGTGAACAATCATGGGTAAGCACAATGAAGAGGTAGGCAGAAGTTAAAGGGACAGCCTATGCTTTCTCTGTTTTAAGCCTTCTTCCCTTTCCGGGTTTGTTCTTTGTCACCACTCTCTCCTAGGTAGTCAGAGCCTTCATGCTTACCCAGCACCCAAAGCACTCTCACCTGGTATGCCATCCCTAACCCCAAGTGTCCAAACCTTTCATACTACCCTTTCAGCCAGCTTCAAACCTAGAAAGAAGCCCACAATTGCACCCTTATTAGGGTGCTGAAAACACATCATAAATCAACCCAATTCACCGTGATTTATTCCAATCACTGTGGCAGAGTTCTGGGTAATGGTTGTGGGCTTAGGAGAGAGATATTTGGGAACAGGTGCCTACTGAGTTCTTTCTTTAACAACTTTATACATTAATATTTATTTAAAACACAAAAAGCATAATTATTCAGGCCTGGGGAATATCCTTTTATCATTGATAAGTCTGCTTTTCCAAATCATACCTTTACTTTATTTCCCTGAGAGATATAGCTATCACCACTTTCTTGATGCTTCTGAGGGGCACTTTGCAAATATATATACAAAAGGCCAATAAGAATATATTAAGGTGCTTGACATAATTACTCATCAGGAAAATTCAAAAGAAAACAACTCTAATATATTACTGTGGACTAGAGTGGCTAAGATGAAAAAGATTAATAACACCTAGTGTTGACGAAGATGTAGAGAAACTGGAATTCTCCTAAATGCTGGTGGGAGTGTAAAATGGTGTAGCTCTGGAGACTATTTGGCAGTATCTAATCAACTTAAACGTGTATATCCTTTAAGTCCATCTCAGGTATATAGACTTAAGAAAAATGAGTATTTCCACAAAAAACTTGCACGAAATACTTATAAAGCTTATAACAGCTTTATTCATAAAAACCAACCAACAAACAAATAATGCCCTGCAACTAGAAACAACCCAAATATCTACCAACAGCAGAATGGGTAAATGGATTGTGCAATCCTATATTCATACAATGGAAAACTACACAATAACATCAATCTCAAAAAAGCATGTGTAGCAAAAACAGCCAGACACAAAAAGAGTACGTGCTCATTCACTTTTAAATCCTATTCTGTTGGTAGATGTTTGGGGGTGTGACAGCTGTCCCTAGAGAACAGAGCTTGAATGGTGATGACAATGATGCAGTTTTCACCCAAAGAGAGGCTTTCTGCAAGAGAGTGTGTGAGTGCAAAGTGTCTCTCTTTCTTCTTTTGATCTCAGCTGGAATGGAACAAAAAATCTTAGGGTAATGGAATGCAAAATAATTTTATGTATTTTAAAGTTCAAGAACACTTTGTTTAATCACATCCTATTAATGAAGCCTTTTAAATATGCAGGGCACAACACAATTATATTTTGGAACATTTGTGGAAAATAGTCCCCACATGAATGAAAAAGAGGGCTACAGGGAGCCCAGAATGGAGAACACTTCCTGCTGGCTGGTCTGCATAGTCATTTATTCCCAGGAATTGCTCTGTACTGTCAAGAACACAAAACAGGGCCCACTGGACCATGATCACTGTGATGTTGATGCCAGTGAGTATCTTATTCATCCCCTGTGGCCAGCTTTGCCAATTAGTGGAGCCACTGCCAAGGGCCACTCGGTTCCATCAACCCTCAAAGGTTGCTAGAACCAAAGAAAGACATGAGTAAGGGAAAGGCAGGCAAGGCTTTAAAGTGCAGGGAAGAAAGAGTCTTTGAACTGCTACACACAGTGCAAATACCCTCACCCAAATCAGAGAAGCCGGCAGTGTGAGTCAACAGAACAGCCCAGAAGTGATGGGAGTACTCCATGGCCCTCAGTTTGGGGAGTAAGAGGCATGTGGTAACTGCAGAAATGTCACACACTCAGGCCCACTCCAAGGGAAGCTTTGAACTGGTAACTCAGGCCAGCTGTGGCTAAAGCTCAGCAGGGCCATACTTGACCTCATCACTGCAAATTTTTAAAAAGCAAAAAATACAAGACCTCACACACAAACCGTGCACATTCTGCCTTCACTGTTTTTCCTTTATTTGTTTTGCGTACAGATCTATTGATGTTAGCTCATGTATAGACTTGTGTAACCACGACCACAATCAGTACATAGAACTGTTCTATCACCCCGCAAAAACTCCCCTACCCCTGGCCCAACCTACCCCCACCCCTACCCCTGGCAGCCACTTATCTGTTCTCCATCTCTATGGTTTTGTCTTTTTGAAAATGTCATATGCATGGAATTATACACTGGGTAACCTTTTGAGAGTGGTTTCTTTCACCCAGAATAATATCTTTGAGATCCATCCAAGTTGTTGTGTGTACCAATTCATTCCTTTTTATTGTGAGTAGTGTTCCATTGTCTGCTTATATTTTGAACAGTGAAAATAGTCTCAGGCATGCAAGAGGATGTCACCCTGAGAATATTTGGTAATCATGTGTACAGACAAGTACTTTTAGTGACAGTTCTATAGCCAGGCCAATACTTAAAAGACAAATAAAGAATTCCAAAACTAAACTGTAACAGGGAATCTTCTTCATTTCTCACAGTATTTAATATGAACCAGACTCATTGGCTAATGTTTTCATTAGCTACTGTGCTGATTATTAAACTATTGTCTCTCAGTTCTTAACCTATTCTTCTGTGCCCTGCTGGGGCTTTGCAAACATTTCTTTCTTTCCAGCTTCTCCCTGTTAGGTTCTTCCAATGAGAGTGCAAGAGGGAGACTAGAAGGCTGGAAGAGGAAGAAGGCACTTACTTCTTGGCACTCACTGTTTCTGTTAGCATAGTCCCAGCAGTGGTCCTCGGCTCCCAGCTATGGCAATTGGTTTCAGCCCTCATCTGTTTCCTCACTCCCAGAATCAGCCTCATTATGCCGCCATCAGAGATGCTAGTCAGACCCAGCAGTCCAGTACCCCTATCTAGATTCCAGCTGTGTGTGGTCCTTCTTTGGAGCTTCCGATGCATTAGCACCTGGCAGGTGGCACCCCCTACTTGGAGGTCTGGGTCCCAGCTCCTCAGAAGCTTCTGAGCTCCAGAGTTCCTGAGGCACCAGCACCAGCCAGGCCGTGGTTCCTCTCCAGAGGTCTGAGTTATAGCACTGCAGGCTGCTCTAATAACTCCAACCCCTTCCTTCCATTCCTCCAGCCCTGTGAGTGTTAACTTCTTGCTGCTGTTACTATCTTGGTTTCACCTCAGTTTCCCATTTGCCCTGTCAGTCTTATAACAATGTCCCTATGTTAAATTCCCTTTTGAAAATGGTTTCTGTTTTCCTGGCTGGCATCTGTCTGATAAAGCACATGGAGCCAGGATTTTACCCTCTGGCTTGCTCTTGACTAAAGCATCTAAGGTCCTTGCTGCTGCCTGTTCTGAGTCCGATCAGGACAATATGAACCAGTGTGATGTAGGGTGTCAAGATGACAATGATCTCTGTAGCCTATGTTATGGCAGAGAGGAGAGCTGACATGATCTTAAAAGCAAACTGCTTCTGGTAAGCCTCGAAAATGGGTATAGAGGGGAAAAGAATTTGTTGTGGTCAATAGCTGTATCATCCCACAGGCCAGGCATTGTGCTGATTTACTTCAAGAAAAATACCACATCTGAACAGCAAATATAATTAAAATCACCAGCTATGTATAGCCAGTCTCCAAGATTTATCTCCCTTCTCCAAAGGCCAAACAGGTGAGTTAAATGGGAGGTGTAATAGGCATCACCACTTCTGCAATCTTATGCCCCCCAATAACATCTAAGGCTCCTCTCTCTACTACACCAAAAGCGAGTCTCTAGAAATTGAGGAAATTAATCCTATACACGCATGCCCTGATATTGTTATAAAGTACAGCTCCTTCAGATCATTGTTATTTCTGTGCCCAAAACCCTTCAATAATTTGCTAGGCTTACGGAATAAGTTCAAATGTTCTAGTCTGGCATTCAAAATCCTTCAAGATCTGGCCTATTGAAGCATTATAGTGAGTGCCCTCCATTGATATACCCCTTTTGTCACCAGCCAAAGCAAAGTATTTGAACTCATGTGCACACACTCCATCTCCTGCCTCTCATGGTTTCCTTGGTCTATAATCCTTTTCCTCCCAGTGTTCATATCAAAATTCTACCCCATCCTCCAAGGCCTTCTCGAATACTGCATTTTCCATGAAGTTTAATCCTACCACCTCACCACATTCCAACACCACACACCAGTTAGGTATTCACACTTTTAAGTCAATACAATAGAATTGCCTCTAGTCTCCATGTACTCTGGATGAAACAGATTATATCTCATTCATGTTTGTATCCTTCTAGTACTTATTAATAGCAGGTGCTCAGTTAATTTTTTTCAACATGAAGGAGTAAATGAGAAGCCACAATGTAAGAAAGGGCATTTCAGGTAGAGATATTGTTTTGAGAGTGCAGGAGGTTTTCTGGAGAAGCATGTGTAGTCTGGGTTGGCTGAAGTCCATGATCTGTGCAAAGGATTTGTGGGTAATCCATCTGGAAAGGTAAGTTAGGACCCAACTGTAGAGAGTCTGGAGAGTTGGGCTACGGATTTGAACTTATTTCTTTGGGCAGAATGGAGGTATTGAAGGTTTGGGATCAGAGAGGAGGTTATATGTCAAAGATTCGCATAGCAAGGTTAGTATTTTTCTTAACTGGTTTAGAGGAGCAAATTATCTGAGATACAAAGAACACTTAAGCTGAAGCAAGAGAGACTTAATTTGGATGGACAGAACCATTTTAGACAGGTCATAAAACAACAGAATACTTTTGAGAAAGCTTGTAAAACTGTTAAGACAAAGGTAAAATAGACTTGTTTAGGACAAGTCTGGATATGCCTAACTCTTACATAGCAAAGGCAAGGCTTGATCAGTGTTTCTTAATCCCAACTCTATTGTAAACTAATGGAAAGTGAAAATCTTAAATGAACCCACAGAAGGGAAGGATGGGAGAGGATGAATAAGAGAAGACAGGGCTGGAGATAGGAAAGAGAACGTGGCAGTGAGAAGGTCTTTATTGCTTGGTCAAGTACCATTGAAACACTCTTCCTGCCAGCTCTAGTCTTTGATCATCTCTCCTGGCTAGCTTCTCTGTAAATAACTTTGATTTTTCTCAGAAGCTGCTTTCTCATAAGACCCATTTTTTTCTTCGTGATAGAAAATTGGAGAGTAAACATAGTCACTGTTTATAGCTCTGAGCTATGTAAGACAGTCTGGGTCCTAGTTTGAGTGACTTCCTTCATTTCTTTCCCAATAAGGCAGTTGGAATGTCCCCTGCCCTTCAAAGACACCTCCTTGGTAAAAATAAAACTGTGATTTGAAATCTTTTTTAATTTTAAAATCCCTGGATTATCAGACCGTGAAATGACAAAGAATCCCTGATATTTTGTTCCTGGATAATTTTATCAAGTCTGGCAAAGAATACAGCTGTAAAGGCAGTATGTTGCAATGAATTCACTGTCGATTCTGAGGATGAGAATTTAGGTCTTTGTGTTCCTCTGGAACCAAATCAACTTTTGCCATAGGGGCTCCATCTCATACCAAGTATCTTCATCCACTGCCATGGAGACCATCAGATATTCATCCCACTCCTTGATCATTCTGATGAGGCTTGGAGATGAAAACTTGAGACTGCTGGTGTCCCACTAAATTTGAGGAAGGGTGAACTCCTTGTCTGTCTGTCTAGATATCAGAATCTAAGTAGGGACTTGGGCTTCAAGGGTCTCCATGGACCCTACTGCAGGGTGAAAGCAGAAAAATGAGATGTTTCAACTCAAGTGTCAACCCTGATGAGTAGTGGCTGTGTGGACTCAGTGGAAAACAGTGCTGTAATTGAATAGGAATGTCTGCCTGAGGCTTGCAAAAGGGAAAAGCAGGTGCATGTCCTAAGTATTTGCAGATCCAGGCCTGGACTGAGGGACATGACTGATGAGAACCAATGAGCTGAACATCCCATTCAGCAGGGGGTGAGGTTGAACTGCTATGGCTAACTGATTCCATACTCTGAAAGGGGAATCTACGCTGTGACTGTGCATGGATCCTAAGTGCCCAATATCATGACAGCTTTTAATCACCTTAGATCAGATTATCAGTGATCTTCTAGATTTTGTTATATCAACTAAGCATTTTTTTGGGTGAACTCGCCTTCACCTGAAGCAATATATCCATCGGAAGCACTAGGGGTGTATGTGCCAACCCAGAAACTGTGAAATTTCCATGGCTCTGACTCTGTGTGCTTGTCTGTGTGTGTGCGTTTCTATTTTGAAATAATTTAGACTTGAAGAAAAGTTATAAAAATAGCAGTTTCCCTGTTACTCATTATCCAGCTTTTCCTAATGGAAAAGCTTACATAGCCATGGTACATCTGTTGAAAGCAGAACATTAGCATTGATAAATACTATTAACTAATCTATTAACCTTATTTGAATGTTGTCAGTTTTCCCATTGATGCCTTTTTCCTTAACCAGGATCCAATCCAGGATTGCACATTGCATTCACTTGTCAAATTTCCTCAGTCCCCTTTAATTTTTTTTTTTTTTTGGACAGAGTCTTGGTCTGTCATCCAGGCTGGAGTACAGTGGTACAATCATGGCTCACTGTAGCCTTGAACTTTCAGGCCGAAGCAATCCTTCCACCTCAGCCTCCTGAGTAGCTGGGACCACAGGCATGCACCGACATGCCTGGCTAATTTTTTTAAAATATATTTTGTAGAGACGAGGTCTTGCTGTGTTGCCCAGACTGGTCTCGAACTCCTGAGCTCAGGCGATCTTCCCACTTCAGCTGCCCAAAGTGTGGGTTTACAGGTCTTTGTTTTTCATGACCTTAGCATACCAAAGAGTATTGGTCAATTATTTTATAGAATGTCCTTCAATTGGAGTTTGTCAGATGTTTTCTCATTTTTAGATTGAGGTGACATGTTTTTTGACAAGAGTCTCACAGAAGTGTTATCTCAGTGTATCACATCAGGATGCCCACGTACAAGTGTGTTCCCTTACTGGTGATGTTAACTTTGGTCACTTGGTTAAGATGTGGAGGACCAGGTGAACTTCTATGAACTCATAAGAACCTTGGCTCATTTCTGACCCATTGATGATGATGAAAGGAGCAAAGATATGAATGGACCAGAACCACTTGACAGCTAAAGCAGCAAACTGCACTTTGCTTTTCAACTATATAATTTGGATAGATGTTAGATGGATGACATCTCCTGCATGAGCTGTTACAGGAGCTATGTGTGATGGTCAGAGGGAATAACTCAGATGAGCAACTGGGAATCATCACAGACAGAACCATCCAGGAGGCTGATTGGGATGGGGATGATGCAATATCTTTCACAGGGTGTTTTAAGTTTTTGGAGAAGGTAGGCATAGAACAGAAAATTAATATCTGATTTCTTGACTAAAGGACTGAGACTAAACTGTTCCTTGCTCACTAGTATTTAAGAACTGGAACTTGATAGTTCTCCTGTCCACCAGCCCCACCTCTAACCCATCATGCTCCATCTCCCAAAATGCTACTCCTGATGCATGACAACTCCAGATGTGCTCCGTCAACACAAGCCTGTCTTTGATGCAAACATGGCATTACAGAATAGTATACCCAGTCTATTTCTCTCCAGTCTGCACTCACTGGTTCTCCATTTCTAAATGTTATCTCCACTTTTCTGCTGCTGACACCACATGTCCATCCAGTCCGAGAAAGTGAGAGAGGGAACCATGCCAAACTCTTTAACTGGACTAACTGTAGACTTCCGCGTGCCCCTTCTATCTTGTCCATATATCCTTTGCTTCCTGCTTCTGTCACCCAACAGAGGTGTGAATGCAGTAACTACACTTGGTCTTTTAGTCTCCCTGCTTTTTATTAACTCCCTCAAATCCACTCTGTTCCATGTGGCACCCCAAGCTGTGCCTATGGAATATATTTCTGACTTAGCAAGGAAGTTCTGTGGTCTGAAAGTTTTTATTTATCTTCACTCATAAATGAGCCTCTGGGATGTTGTCTCCCTGGGAGCTTTTCAGAAACCAACATCTCTCAGAAGAATGTGACCATCTCTTGGTCCTCTGCATTCCACCATCAAAGGGCTCCTTGAGATGCTTTTCTTTTTAAAAATATTTAAATTTTTTTTTTTTTAAGAGATAGGGTCTCCCTCTGTCACCCAGGCTGGAATGCAGTGGTGCCATCATGGCTCACTGCAGCCTCCAACTCCTGGGCTAGAGCCATCTTCCTGTGTCAGCCTCCTGAGTAGCTGGGACTGCAGGAATGTGCCACTGCGCCTAGTGGAAATGCTCTTCCTGAAAAGTGAGAAGTGTAGAGCCAAGTGTTCTAGGTGTCTTGCCCAGATAATTCTCTCTCTTTGGCCTGTGATTCCGCACACACATATCTACATGGCTACTCTTGTTAGTGCAGTGTTGGTTCTTCAGAAAATAGCCATATGCCTGCTGATTTGCTTAGTTTGAGAACACATCACCACCACAATGGCTGCTCTGACAATATGCCTGGGGGCTTTCTCATGGTTTTTTGAACAAGGAGGGGGGCACCCTACTGAACCTCCTGCATTCACACCTCTGCAGCATGGTTTATGCCTCAATGTTACGTGCACTGGAATGCTTGCCACTTCACATTTCCAAATAGATTACTGTTCAGGAAATTCATAATTGATCCTGTCTGAGATTTAAAGATTGTCCTCAGTGTCTTGAAGGGTTTTACACATAGCTATAGTCAGCGCCTAATGGAGGTCTAAAGCATCAATTGTATTGTAGCATCAGCTGCCTGGTTATATTGGCTTCCTGGCTGTTCATGTAGATGACTGCTAATCCCTTAGAAACATGGAGTCTGGCATTTGTGGCCAATCTGAGGTGGAATGATAGGCCTCTGAGCAAGCCAGTGCAGCATCTTTGCTAGAGTTAGCTTAGTTTAGACTTCATTGAATAAGGTAATCAGGTTGTTGTCATCCTAACCTCTGTCTGATTAATTCTCTTCATTCATAAATATGCCCTTGGTGGACTTTCCCTGACTCATTGCTTACTTCTTTGCTTGCTTAGGAAGGAAAATGTACACACGACTCTTTTTTAATTATTTTTTTGAGACAGTTTTGCTCTATCACCCAGACTGGAGTGCAGTGGCATGATCTCAGCTCACTGCAGCCTTCTCCTCCTGGGCTCAAGTGATCTTTCCACCTCAGCCTCCCGAGTAGCTGGAACTACAGGTGTATGCCACCATTCCTGGCTATTTCTTTCTTTCTTTCTTTCTTTTTTGTATAGACGGGAGTCTCACTCTGTGGCCTAGGCTGGTCACGAACTCCTGAGCTTAAGTGATCCACCCACCTCAGCCTCCCAAAATGTGATTACAGGTATGAGCCACCACACCTGACCCACCCAATTATTCAGGAAGGGAATGGCTGAAGAATACCACCTTAAAGGGATGGGGAAGGGGTGGAGAGCAGGGGAGTGGCCCAGTGGGATGACTCAAGTGTGAATGAATGAGGAATTCCTTTTAAAGTATCATTTTGACTTTGTGATCTAGTGATGTAATATAGGAATTGTATAAAAGAAAAGAATTATTTAACAGTCATCTGTGGGGTACCTCAAAGGCTCTTTGACTGGCATATCTGGTGTGGTGGCTCACACTTGTAATCCCAGCACTTTAAGGCGGACGAATCACAAGGTCAAGAGATCGAGACCATCCTGACCAACATGGTGAAACCCCGTCTCCACTAAAAATACAAAAATTAGCTGGGCATGCTGGCGTGCGCCTGTAGTCCCAGCTATTCGGGAGGCTGAGGCAGGAGAATTGCTTGAACTTGGGAGGCGGAGGTTGCAGTGAGCTGAGATGGCACCACTGCACTCCAGCCTGGTGACAGAGCGAGACTCCATCTAAAAAAAAAAAAAAAATCCTAAGTGTATGACTTTCCCCTTTTGGTTGTATAGCAAGCTGTTTTTGCTTGTGTTAGCCTGCCACCACACCCAGCTAATTTTGTATTTTTATTAGAGATGAGGCTGATCTCAAACGAACTCCTGACTTCAAGTGATCTGCCTGCCTCAACCTCCTAAAGTGCTGGGACTACAGGCATGAAGCAAGGTGTTTTAATCCACAGTTATGCCTTACTGTTCCATTTAAAATTACATTCATTAATCTATCAACAAATATTTGTGGTTTAAAGGAAACAAAAATACTACTTTCCAAAGTTATTAAAGGTTAGCTCTTTTCTTCCCCACCTCTTTCAGGGTGATTGTTACTCATTTGTAGTGTAGTGAGGTTTATTTGGTGCTGTTTGTTTTCCATTTGAGGTTTTCCTCACATGCTGGTTGATGATAATTATTTATTTATGGGGGAATATGTAAAACATTACCTGAGCTATAACCCAAAAGATATACTCAGAGAAATGCCACTCCCCCTTGAACCTGCCACTACCATCTAATTCCCCCAGTCTTTCCTTCCTGTACAGTCAATTTCATTATAATGCATGTCTTGAAAATTCAAGTTTGTTCCAATGTAATTGATATCAATGTGATTGATATGGATTCAAGTTTGTTCTAATGTGATTGATTGTTCCAATGTGATTATCTTAGATATCATATGAATACCTAAGATACCTGATGTTTTCATGTTTGAGCATAATGTGAGACTCTCTAGAGGAACATAGCAACTGCACACAGCTGAATTGAGCTGTGTAAGAGTACCTAACACACACACACACACACACACAACAAACATCTATCAGCCACCTCAGTTCACTCCAGGTATTAGGAGCCACACCTGCCCACACCTGGTGTTATGACCTTCCCTCCAGTTTCAGGCACCCTTTCTTCCAGTCCTTCCCAGTAACTCACAAGATGGCTATGGCCCTTCTGATGTCCAATCTCCAGACAACTCCAGGACTTTTTCTTGGTGGAATGCCAATTTATTACAGTATTTGTGTATTTCTTAACCATTTACAATCTGTAAAACTGTGCTACTGTATTTTATTAGGTTCCTATTTGTGTGTGTGTATGCATGTGTTGTCATGGAAGAAATTTTTGAGTGTTGTGCCCCTAACTCTGTTTTCTCCATAAGCCCTTTGGTTTTTATTGTGCAATTTTTCATAGTGTGGAGATTTTTAGGGATGCATATGTTGTGTCACAGCAGAATGGACTCCTTCGTTTATGCAAATAAGTGGATACTTGTATATTTTCTTATATAGTTATAGTTCACTTATGACAGGGGTACATTCTGGGAAATACTTCCTCAGGCAATTTTCTTGTGCAAACATCCTAGAGTGTACTTACACAAACCTAGAAGGTATAGCCTACTACCGAGGCTATATGGTAAAGCCTATTGTTCCTAGGCTACAAACCTGTATAGAATGTTACTGTACTGAATACAATAGGCAATTGTAAAACAATGTGAAGTATTCGTGTATCTAAACACAGGTAAATGTGGAAAAGGTACAGCAAAAATATGACATTATAACTGTATGGACCCAACAGACTATATGCAGTCTGTGTTGACAGAAACATTGTTATGTGCTATATACCCTTCTTTCTAAAATGAAGGGTGGCATACTGTAGACACTCTTTGGGGCTTTGCCTTTTTCAATTAAGAGTATGTCTTAGCCGGGCGCGGTGGCTCAAGCCTGTAATCCCAGCACTTTGGGAGGCCGAGGCGGGTGGATCACAAGGTCGAGAGATCGAGACCAACCTGGTCAACATGGTGAAACCCCGTCTCTACTAAAAATACAAAAAATTAGCTGGGCATGGTGGCGCGTGCCTATAATCCCAGCTACTCAGGAGGCTGAGGCAGGAGAATTGCCTGAACCCAGGAGGCGGAGGTTGCGGTGAGCCGAGATCGCGCCATTGCACTCCAGCCTGGGTAACAAGAGCGAAACTCCGTCTCAAAAAAAAAAAAAAAAAAGAGTATGTCTTAGAAATCACTCCTTATCAGTTCATAAAGATCCTCCTCCTTCTTTTACTCCATCACTCTTCTATATATAGGTATTTGGTTTGTTTTCAACATCTTGTAATTGATAACAATGCTGAAAGAAATAAACTTTTATATTAGTGGAGGTGTATCTTTAGTAGAATTGCTGAGGCAAAAGGTAAGTGCATATGTAGTTTGGTTAGATATTGCCAAATTCCCCTCCAGAAATGTTGGACCAAGTTTGAATTTCCACCAGCAATGGATGACAGTGCTTGTTTCTCCAGTTTCACTAACAACAGAATACATTGTTACATTGTTTAATTTTTGCCAGTCTAATAGGTAATATGTGGAATCTCAGTGCTGTTTGCATTTATTTTTTTTTCCTTTTTTGAGACAGAATCTCCTCTGTCACCCAGGCTGGAGTGCAGTGGTGTGATCACAGCTCACTGCAGCCTCAACCTCCCCAAGCTCAGGTGATCCTCCCACCTCAGCCTCCTGAGTAGCTGGGACTACAGGCACACACCATTAGGCCCAGCTAATTTTTGTATTTTTTTTTTGTAGAGATGGGGTTTCACCATGTCACTCAGGCTAGTCTCAAACTCCTGGGCTCAACTGATCCTCCCACCTGAGCCTCCCTAAATGCTGAAATTACAGGCATGCATCACTGCTTCCAGCCTGCATTTCTAATTAAGAGTGAGTTTAAACATTTTTTTCTTAAATTTAAGAAACATGTTTATATTTTTTCTGAATTGTCTGTTCACATATTTTCCTCAATTTTTCTTCCACGGTTTTGCTCTTTTCTTTATCCCTCAATTTTTAAGAGGTATTTATCAATTAGAGGTAATAGCCCTTTTTCTGTTATACAAAACTTCCCCTAGTCTTTCAGTTGTCTTTTTATTTCCTTTAAGGTGTTTGGGCATGCAAAAACATTTAATATTTAAATTTATCAATCTTCCCCCATTTCCCCCCAACGGACCCCAGTGTGTAATTACCAGCAATAAAAAAATTTCTATTTGAAAAAAAAAAAATTATCAATCTTTTCTTTTCTTGCCTCTGTATTTTTAGCCAGAGTTAGAAAGTGTTTCCCTGGACAGAAGTCAAAGAATAGTTCATGCATATTTTCTTCTAGTACATGCATGGTTTCGTTTTTTAGGTTTAGTCCATGATCTATTTGGAGTTTACTAGTGTGTATGGTGGTATGCATCCCATTAAATGATTCTCAACTAGAGGTGATTTTGTCCCCTCAGGGAACATGGTACAGTGTCTGGAGACATTTTGGGTTGTCACAAGTGAGGGGAGGTGCTAAGGATGCTGGCAAACATTGCACAATGCACAAGATGGTCCCCATAGCAAAAAATTATTTGGCCCAAAATGTCAACAGTGCTGAGGTTGAGAAACACTGATTAAATTTTTCCTTTTACCAAATGGCTATTCAGTTGTTCCAGCATCATTAAAAAACTCCATCTCTTGCCTCAGTGATTTGTGATGTTGCCTTTAGTGAATGTTTTTATAAATACTCTGGTCTCTTTCTGGTCTTTATGTTTTATTCTACTGAAACATTTGTCTACTCATGTACTGTACCACACTATTGTAGTTATAGAGACTTTAAATATATCTTAATGTCTGGTAGGGCTAGGTTTTCTTTTTTAGTGTTTTCCTGGCTAGTCTTATATGTTTGTTTTTCCGTAAGTATCTAACTCCGTAAAATAAAGCTTATTGGTATTTTAATTGAAATTGTGTTAAACTTATAAAGTAACTAAGAACTGATTTGTTTGTAGTGTTGAATCATTCTATCCAAGAACAGGGGATGTCTTTCTACTTGAAAAAGTCTAATTTTGTGTCTTTAAAGAGTGCTTTAATGTTTTTCTCTTGTAAGTTTTACACATTTCTGGTAAATTAATTCCTAAGTATTTAGTCTTCTTTGCTATTTCTGTAAATGGGGTTTTCTCTAACATTAGCTTTTTAAATTGCCTATTATTTGTGTAAGTGTAGGGTACTGACTTTTGTGTTTATATCTTGCTGCCTTACTGAATTCTTTTATTGCTTGAGTTAGTTTTATCATTGATTCTTTTTTTTTTATTATTACATTTTAGGTTTTGGGGTACATGTGAAGAATCATAAGAATTGGTAAAGAAGAAGTAAACCTATATCTGAAGATGTTATGATAGTATATCAGGAAAATCCTCAAGAATCAATGATAGACACAAGAGCAGAATATCATTGATTCTTGAGGATTTTCCTGATATACTATCATAACATCTTCAGATATAGGTTTACTTCTTCTTTACCAATTCTTATGATTCTAATTGATTTATCTTATCATCACATTGGTTAATATCTCTAGTACAATGCTAAATAGTGGGAGAGATAGTGAGCATTTTTGCCTTTTTAGTAGAAATGCCTCTAGTGTTTCCATATATATAAATACATATTATATATATACATATCCATATGTATTATATATATTCCATATATACACACATATATATGGAAACACTAGAGACATTTCTAATTAAAAATAGATATTGAATTTTGTTTAAAGCTTAGCCAGCATGCAAGGAGCTAACCATATGGGTTTTTCCCTCCTAGGTCTGTTAATAAGATATGTGATACTAATAGATTACCTAATATTGAACCAATCTTCCATTCCTAGAATAAATCCCATTTAGTCACAGCATATTAATCTCTTAATGTGATGTTATATTCTGTTTGTTAATGTTGGATTTAGTATTTTTGAATTAGTAATCATGAGTGATATTAGTCTGTAGTTGTTTTTCTTTTTTTATGGACTGTCTTTATCAGTTTAGGTATCAATGTTATACTTGCTTCATAAAAGAAATCGGGAAGTTTTACTTCATTTTCAATGCTCTTAAACAATTTATAGAACATTGGGAGCATCTTGACTTTGAAGGTTTAGTAGAATTCCTCTGGGAAACCATCCAGGCCTGATGTTTTTTAGTGGCATAGTTCCTTAATAACTTCTTCTGGTACTTCCGTAGAAGTCAGTCTGTTTAAGCTTACTAACGCTAATGAGGTCAATTCTGGTAATTTTTATTCTTCTAGGAAATTATACATTTCATCTAGGTTTTCAAATTTATTTGCATAGAGGTCTTCAAAGTAGTCTCTTATAATTTTTAAAACTTCTTTTGTTTCAGTGGTATTTTTTCCTGTCATTGCTTATTTTATTTGTGCTTTCTCTCTCTTCTTCTTGGTCATTTTTTTTTCAAACAATCAGGACCTAATTAATAAATTAAAATTCTGTGTGTGTTTCATGTGTAGAGCAAATAGTTGGGTTTGCTTAGTGAGCCAAATTGAAAAGTTTTTAAATAGGCCCATTAAGCTCACTCATATTCATTGATTTGACTAAACTCTGATAAGTGTTATAATTATGTGTATTTTGTTATATTTATTATGTTTCTTCCTCCGTAACATGTATCATCTTCTCTCTTTATATAGAATGATGTTTTTGGTATTTAGGAAGATTGGTATTCTTTTTTTTTTTTTTTTTTTTTTTGCTAGTAGTCTTCTTTGTTCTTATACCATTCTAATGTCCTTAGTCTCCTGTTTTATTATTCAAGCTAGTTCTTATTGGTATCCTTTAACAGCCACTTTTTGCCTAGACAGTAATCAATTAGCTTATTCTATGTTCTTCTTTACCTCTCCCTTTTCTCATTTTTAGTTTTATCATTCTCTGTTGTCAAAATATTTAACATTGCACATTAGTTTTCTATCTTCATCTCCACTATAGTTTTAGATCTACATTTACATGTATTAAAATACATGCTACTCATAAGTTTGCTAACAATTCCCAAGTCGTTTGTTGGTTAGATGAAGGAATAACTTCATCCTTGGTTGGCTGAAGGAATTCTACCAGAGGATGAAGCTGGTCCTGTGGTAGATTCCTCACAGAGGACTCATGGGTACAAAATTCTCTAAGTTCCTGTAGGTTGAAAATTGCTTTTCTATACTTGAAGAACAGCATGGTTGGATATAAAACCTTTGCTTTGTATATTCTTTCATTGATCTTTTGCAATCACTCTATGTGGATCTGCTAATCTATCTCTTATTCATCTGTGTGGCTTTGGAGTGTTTCACAAGATCCCTAGTTTAATGGCACCATCTTCTGTTTGTCGAAGGTCAAATACTTTAGTATGTTTGTTTTGATGGTGAGGCAGGAGTTGAAGGAGACACACAACTCCTGCATGTCCTTAAACTTTTTGGTTTTATTTTGCCCTGCAGGGTCCTAGAAATTTTCTTTCTCCTCTTTTCTCCTTCACTCCTAATTGTGCAAGGGCAGATCCCCTAGAAGCTTTACATACAGAAGACTGCTCCTGTAAAATACGCATACTTTTAGGTCCCTTTTTGTAGTTTGTGTCTATCTGAAAAAATTTGTACTATTTTCAGACTTAGGGCAGACAATTTTTCTGGTGATAGTTTTAGATCAATTTTATGACCTATCGCTAGTTTGTCTTTTCCATGTAGCTTTCTGAATCTGCCCTCCCTCACCTTGTAACAGGAGGAAATGCACTGAGACTTGGTGTTTTCTCTCTTTTTACTTAACAGTTAATTTGATGTTTGGGAATTCTCTGTCCCCAAGTTATGCTGATGGTGTGTTTTTTTGTGTAGTTTTATTTTCCCCTTCTTGTTATATATCATTTTTGGAGGAAATACTGGGAGATGGGGACCTAGGGTATCACCATTATTGTCAGCTACCTGGAAGTCTCAGTGTATATTTTGATCCACCAAAAAAACCTATCTATTCAACTGCCTCAAACAGGCATCTTTCTAGCCATCAGCACTGTAACTCTAAATCTAATAGTCTTTGAACACATAAAAGTATTGTTTCTTACCAAAAAAAGGCTATGTGGACTATTTCTAACGGTTAGTACCAAGAGTGAAAACACATGGTTGGATTTGCAAGGAACAGGCTACCTGTTACAGCTCTGACAAATGCTCATGTTTTGATACCCATTTGCCATTCTCAATTTGACCACAGCCTAGACAATTCCCCAGAAAGTCTGCCTAGAGGCAAATGAGTTTCAGTAACGTAACTGGGTTTTTGTTTAGTACACAAACATACCTCAGTGGGGACCCTTTCCTCTCACTACCTTTCCCTAAATAATCAGTATTCTGATGCTTAAGAAGTCAGTCTGCATCCAAGAGCTCAGTCATGTGGCCAGAAGTTGATTCCAGGCAATTTCTCTTTCATATTGCCCTTGGAAACACTTTTACTGTAAACTTTTTATATTTGGTTCCTAGCCAGGCCCAAATAACTCTTTAAATACAGCCTAAAGCTGTATCCTCTGTAGTACATTAAAGAAAATATTGAGATGCTATGTGCAAATGCTGATTTCATGAAGTTTGTTTTGATCTCTTCTGTGTAGCTCAGGTCCACACTTTATGTCCCAAATAAATGATCTTTAATTAATCTCTGGCTATAGAATTTCAGAATCCAGCAGGATGTAATAGATACCTTTTTTTTTTTTTTTTAAGGAAGGCTTTCCCTGAAATGATCTTCTTTGCCACCCTTGATGAGTAAGGACTCCTAGATGGGCTTTAATTAGAGATACTCCTTGAATATTCAGCTAACAAAGCGTTTAGGGTTTTATGCTAAATTGGCTTGTCCTGTTTCCTGTGAGTTCCCCCAGAGAACTTTTTGTACAAATTACATGTCAAGAAATCAAGTGTCCCCTCTTCTCACTTGTAGGAGTTATGAGGTTACTTTGGAGCCATCACCAGATGCCACCAGACAGATGACACTTTGTCCCTTGAAATTCCAAAATATCCCATGGCACCCTTAGAAGTTCAGTGCAGCACCCTAAGGCACCTCAGCACACAGTTTGGGAATCATAGATATACAACCTTCCAGCCTTTTCCCCCATGCATAGTATATGTACACATACATATACACTCATTGACATTTTTTGAGATTATACTATACACAGATTTATAAACTATGTAAAAATCCCTGATAATAATATATACATTTTTCCATGTCATTAAATATTCTCCTCTAACACTACTTTTGATGTTGTATTCTATCCTATAGACATATCAATGTTCATTAAACTAAGTCCCTATTGTTGAACATTTGGGATATTTGTGATTAATTTTCCTATTGTAAACAGTGCTTTGATGAACACCCTAGTGAATAAATCTTTGCATACACTGACTATTGCCTTGGGGTAAATTCCTAGATGTAAAATTGCTGGATCAAAGATTATGAATATTTAGAGTTTTGCCCTCTAGAAAGAGTATAACAATTTACACTTCCTCTTATACGTGAGTATATGCTATAGGCTCTTCATTTGATGGGGAGTTGGGGAGAGATAGCATGGGGAGAAACACCAGATATAGGTGAAGGGGAGGAAGGCAGCAAATCACACTGCCATGTGTATACCTATGTTCTTGCATGTTCTTCACATGTACCCCAAAACCTAAAATGCAATAAAAGAAATTATATCTAAGCAGAGCTGTTAAAAATATTAACAAAATGGTCTAATTAAAAATACAACTTGTTGAAAAAAAAAGAATTTTATTATAAACTATTTTGAATATAGGATCATATTCAGGTATTTTAAGCACTGTGCTGGGCACTTACACAAATACACATACATCATTTAATCTTATTTATAAAATATCATGTTAAGCCTCCTTAACAACTTTGTAAAGCTGAAATTATCCCCATTTTACAGATAAAGAGACTGGGAGTCAGAAAGATACAATAGCTTTTTCCAAGTCACATATCCAAAAAGTTGTAGTGCTAGGATTTAAACACGTTTAGACCTATATCTTATCACCATTTTATAGATACTTCAGGGACTTGATTGGCTAATAATAATAATAACATCTGATGTTTATATAGTGCTTATGTATGAGGTACTGTTTACATGTATTACGTTCAATTCTCATGCCAAGCCTATGAGGTACTATCTATTCTATGCCTGAGACACTGAAATGACTAACTTGCCAGGGTCATATTGCTTGCAAGCAGTAGAGCTGGTATTCAAAGTCAGGCAGTTTAGCTTCATGGTCCATGCCATTAATGATCAAGGTACAGTATAATAACCTGCAGAGTTGCAGAAAACTGTTTATCAATCTCATTACGTATGCTTTCTTAAAGGAAGAAAAGTGTGGCTTCACAAAATCTCATACATGAAAGGAGAGTTGTTGTCTAAGAAAATGTCTATCCAGCAATTTGATGACAAATTGCCTATCCCTATACCTGCAGCCATCTTTCTTTCAGCAATACATAGTCTTGTAAGTTTGAACCATGTTCTATCCAGGCCTAAGGGATATAACTCGAATGAAAATCTTCTAATCATTGTAGTGACCCAAACTCTTGAACAAATAAAACAGTTAAAATTACTTAGAAATACTAAATATTATAATTTGAGATGGACAAACTTACTGAAGTTTACCAAAGTGTAATCCAGAGTCTTCTCTTATTGGTGTTTGTTGGGTAAATAAATGAAGTACTCTGGTTGCTATCCATCATTTCAAGCATTTTCCTGTAGTCTTACTTTAGTATTTAGACATTATTAAAAATTATGCAGATCATGAGAAAGGGTTATATTTTTATGTCATTTCTTTAAATGCTCAAAATTCTTCTCTTTCACCTCCTCTCTTCCAAGAAAACCAACTTAATTAGCCATAAAACATGTTATAATGAAAGGGAAAAATATTTTTAGTATTTTTATGCAGAAAATGCCTCATTAAAAGCAAAGGCTTCATCAAGCAGATTTGAGCTGCATAAGAACTTCTTCTTTATGACAAATGACTAGCATGTGAAACTGCTCTAGATGAAGAACTAGAAAGCCCTAAGAGGCCCTTATCTCCTTTACTTATCCTTGGGCTGCAGTGCAGACGTGGCACTCAGTCGGCACTTAATGAGCACTGAAGGACCTGCCTGCAGTCTAGCTACAAATATGAAAAATGTTTTTATATTTTGTTCACTATCATTCAAGTTCTTATCTGGATATGGCATATCATGTGGATTCATTTAGATGAAGTCTGGTTTTGGCTGGATGTTTGGCATCATGTGACCCAAATATTTTGTATCTATCTTGCATATTGTAAAAGCCTTAAAGGTGCACAATTTGGAGTCATACATGCAAATTTAATTTCTAATAAAAACCTTAACTCAAACCCACACTGTTGTAACTTCTTTAGACTTTGGGTCTCGAGCCAGAATGACAAGACAGCAGGATTGCAGACATTCAGGCAGGCAGTGTGGATGGATTTGGTCACAAAAGCCATAGTCCCTCACTTCAATGATGCTTGCTTAGAGGCACAAAGTGCTCCCTTGTCCCCACTGCAGCCCCAAAAGGCACATCTGTGGTGATGTGTTTGTAGCACCTGCTGATAGTGTTTGCAGATGTTCTGAGCTGGGCTCAGCTTCATCATCTGTGACCTGTGCTGAGGGCTTGGGCTGAGTTGTAGCCACATCAATCTGGTCAGGGCTGAAAGCCCCAGAGGTGATGACATCACCATGATACTAAGTTACCCCAGAGAACTAGCCTCCTTTAGAAATGGGAAAGCATGAAATGGTGCCATGATTACTCTTCAAATGGTAATTTTTCACATCACTTAAGTTCTTTCCCAGATCACCCCACCAAGTCAGCCATATTGTCACTTGGCTAGTAATAGTAGTGGCAGTTGTGGTTAACATTTTCTTACTCTGTATCAGTCAGTCATTGGGCTAAGTGCTTTAAATGCCTTATCTCATTTAATCCTCTAGCCCTATAAACTAGATACTATTAATATCCCTATATTACAGATGAGGGAACTGAGGGCAAAGAACATAAGTAATCTACCCTGAATCTTTCATCTTGCAAGCAGAAGAACCAAGTTTTGAAGTACATATTTTTTTTCCCTGATTTCAGTCTGTAACTATTCTTGCTTTACTGCACTGTGCAGCCAGTGAACTAAAAACTATGTCTGTATTCCAGAAAAGAGGCATTTCTTTCAGGAATGAAAGGAGGGGAAATAAATTTGTTCCCAAATGCTCATGATTTGAGCTCTTAGCCAGCCCAGCCTCCCTCACTGAGAGGCAGGAAACTGACTCCCAGACAAACTGATGTTTCCTGAGGAGCAAGCACAGGGCTGCAGGTTGCCACCAAGCTTACCGTTAAGAAGTGACGGTCCTTAACCTCACGCCTCCTCTGGCTGTGAGCTGGAGGGTAGGGTGGCAGTGGAGGAGCTGCGATGGAAAGGGGGGCAGCTGCCCTCTGCTCACGGCGATCACTCCGGCTCCGGTGTTCTGAGAAGGAGAAAAAGCAGTAATACTGAAATACACTTGGCATTTTCCATTTCTCTTTCCCCCTTGGGAGCATTAGCAAAAGGCTGTAAAAAAAAAAAAAAAGTGAGTTTTCATTACTTTAGCTAATTTGTATACCAAATCAGATTTTCAGAATGGTTTTTAACTGAACTTTCACTTACTATTAATATGACATTGGAGGCATATATTTCAGTGAGTCCATCTCATAATCTGTACAAGAGGGCTCACTTCTGAGAGTTCAGTGTGACTTATTTCAGAACAACATAAGCAACAAAAACAATGACAACAAAAGTTGAGAACATAGTGGAAGATTTGCTGCCATTACTACTGGAGTAGAAAGAAGGCACAGACACACCAGAGCTGCCCGGTCCACCCACCAGAGCTGACTCTCACTGGCTCAGGGGAGCTGATTGCTACATATTCAGGAATTCGTGTGAGTCCATTTTTCTTTTTCTTTTTTGCCTTTTTTTATTGCATTTTAGGTTTTGGGGTACATGTGAAGAACATGCAAGATTGTTGCATAGGTACACACATGGCAGTGTGATGTGCTGCCTTCCTCCCCATCACCTATATCTGGCATTTCTCTCCATGCTGTGAGTCCATTTTTCAACCATTGGTACCTGGAAATAAGTCACGTTGAGAGTATTTACAGCACATGTTTGTTGAGTGACTAAAAGAGTGAATTAATGCTTTCATTAAAATTATAATGTATTCTATTTCTCTGTATTTTGAATGGGTTCTTGTGGCTGCCCTCACTGCCATGGGCTTTTCTAGGTCCTGCTACTCATTTCTGACCGGCCTCCTCGATGCTGGCCCCATTTTCTTTGCCCCATTCAATGTGCTGCCCCTAAACTATGAACTGAGCACTCGAGCTTTCTGATTTCTATCCATGTCTGACTTGGCTGTCCATGTGCCTCGCTGCCTGAATTTAGTGTCTACGTCAAGAAGATGTGATAGTATTCCCCATCTCCCTTTGCTTGGGATTCTTCTGACAAATGGGAGCAATCTTAAATATCTCTTTCTTTGCCCTAGGCTGGGAGTAGCCTGGCTAGAATAATGGCTTCCTAATAATACCGTTTTCTGGTCCTGAGACAGGGAGAACATTAGTCCACTGGAGCCTGAAACTGCAGTGGAATCTTGCTCATTATTCCCTTAAACCAATGAAACTTATGCTCTAGCCTGAAACTTGAAAGGAAATATAAAGTATAATTATCTATTTATAGTTGCTTATGAATCTTTCTCTCCATGTTTTATGAACATAAATGATAGCGTCACATAAAGTCATTACTGATTCTGAGCACTAAAGAATTACTTTAAAAGGGGAAAACAGTAATAAGAGCCTAAATAAGTTGAAATACATTTAGATGCTACTTCCTCCACAAAGCCCTCCCTGAAGCGCTATGGAATGACTTGGTACCTTTCCTCTTAGACTCCCTATCACTTTATTGAAATGACCTGGTTACTTGGCTGTCTCTCCACTAGACCAGGGATTCCTTGTGGGCACCATACTTTATTGCTTTTTGAATCCTAGGTTCTGGGACACTGCCTTGTCTTCAATAAAGTTTGTTGAGGGGGTTGCTATTAAGCAGATCTTGAAGGCAGCCAATTTCTAGGTTTTAATCTTGGTTCCCAGCTCTGTCCTTACAGTCTCACCTCCAAAAGAAGCACAGAGCTGCTGCCACCACAACCTTATTTGTCTGTGCTTCATTATCCACTCCCTCCTGGTGGAAGCCAGGCCATTCCAGCTGTCCAAATAGAGAACCTACAGGGATGCTCACTGCGGCATTTTTTGAGCATGGCAGTTGTCTTGATAGGTCACTATTATTCATAGCCACCAGATGGCAGAAGTGGATTATGCTGATGAATACAGCACTATGCTATTGTGTTTCTTGGATAAGGTTAAAAAAAAAGTCACTTTCTAATTTTAATTCTACACTGCATGTTTTTAATTCCATGATGGCTATAATTCTTGTTTATGGCTCTCTGCAGTGCTATTAAAACTACTACACCCAAGATATGCTATTGAGCCAACCGCAAAACAAGTCAGTCTGTGGAGGGTAAAATGCATCTCCACAGTCTTCCTTCCAAACCCCAGGAGGCCCCACATCCCTCTCTCACTGCCCCCCAGGAGGAAGTTCAGAGAAAACTCATATTGGCACTTGCTGTTCTTCAGTTCTGCTTTAAGTCCAAACCTGACAAAGCAGTGAAATGTGATAATTTACGAGCAGGTTGGTGTTAGCTGGTGGAATCCATAAAAACCTAATCAGGGATCACTTATTAATAAAATAAAGGCATAAAAATAATTATGCCTAAAGGGCTAATGTTACCAAGCTTTTAATGATGGGGACTGAGAAAGGATTTGGTGAGAACAATCAGATTTCTTTATAGTCATCATGTACCCTCAACGTTCAACCAGTTTTCTACAGAACTTGATTCAATTCCACAAATGTTCATTGAGGACCTACTATATGTCAGCTTCATGCTAAGTGCTTTGAATAAAGTAAATTAATAAGATATCATCCTTGCCCTTGAGTTGCTTATAGATTAATGGCTTATTAGTAGTTGGTTGGTAAAACAGACCCATAGTGGTTGGTTATAAGATTTTTTTAAGTGGTAGTATTGGAGGATGCAGAGGATATTATGGGAAGGGTACCTAATCCAGGCTGCAAAGGAATGGCAAGTGTGGAAAGAAAGATTTTCAGAAAGTGGCTTCAGTTAAAGAAGAACTTTTTAGCCAACTATAAAATTGAAGTGAATGGTAAATATGCCAGAGATACTTCTAGAGGATACTGATCATCACTTTTCATTGTAAGCATGATAATGTCTTCTCCTAAAAACCAAGGAAAATGTTTAGAAACAATTGTTTTAGGGATATTAGAAGGTTAGCTCTTTCATTAAAAGGAAAAAAGATGAAGAAGGCAAAAAGATGAGAATTGAAGGCAACAAACTATTGAAGATGAAGATAGGGGAGTGGTTTTAAGTCAACCAGTGTAAGAAAAGGCTGTATTCCTTTTTTGACTGCTATGAGCCTATCTCCAGCTTTCTCAGGTCTATAAGAGACATGTAAATATCAGTATCTAGTTCCAGGAGACACAGTATATGGCAAGGAGGAAAAGAGCTCTGGCAGGCATTTCAGAGGCCTAGGTTGGGTCCTGGTACCACACCTAACCCATGTGTGACTCTGAGCAAGTTTCCTCACCTTTCTAGGCCCCCATGTGTCCTACTATAGAATTGGGGCATTAGACCAGATCACTGGTTCTCAACAGAAGCAGAAGAGCCCCTAGGAGATCATTCTAGTTGTTAGAATGATTGGGTGGGAGCCAAAGATGACAGCCATCTCATAATGCAGAGGATAGTCCCAATGAAAATGTGTCTCTCGGGTCTCACACAATTTTAAGTGTCCCATCAGAGTCTCTTATAGGGGAAAAGCCTAGAGCCTATTTCTGAGTCAAACCAAATTTCCTTTTCATTATAATCCAAAGTATTTAGTTTTTTGCTTATATCTAATATATACTGAATGTACCAGTTTTCATGACCATGCCCTCCAGCCCCTTGGAATGGTTTCTGAGCATTTGCATATTGAAATAGATATTATTTTAAATAATTACCTTTTAATTTCTCTTAATTATCATATTTAGACCATAGTGCTACTATTTCTTATGTGTATGGGTAGGGTAAGTTACCCATGGATTTCATTTCAGGGTGGAAAAGGGAGCATTTCAAAGTACTTGCTACAACAAGAGGGTGTGTTGAGGCTCATGGGACAGAGGACCCCTGGATGGGACAACCTCCAAGTTGTCTCCTGCAAAAGCCCCCGAGCCCAGGATCTATCACCTCTGCGCAGGGCTTGCAGACTCTGCCGGGCATGGCGGTGCAGCTCCTCCACGCAGGGTGGCCTTGTTGCCGGGAGGAAGATGTTCCGCTGTTGGTGCCATGGGGCACGGTAGTACACACTCAGCTTACTCTCAATGTCCAGGTTGGAGACAGCTGCAAGACAAAGAAAGAAACAGGGCATTGTCCATCAGTGGCTTGAAGTTGTGCTTTTGGCCAACCGTGGGGTGGGGAAGAGGACAGAAGTAAAGTCTGGGTGGAGAGGAAGTCCAGACTACTACATTCACATTAAGAAGTAACTCAAGACTGGAGAAAGATTTGGTGTTTATGGTACTGATAGGGACAACCTTTGGCCCTGGGCTAAGGCATGGATACTCCAAGACACCAACTGTCTACTTATGACCAGCTAATTTCCTCTCCATACCTTCATTCCTCACCTTTGGCACAGTTGCTCAACACTGACAATCCCTTGGCCAGCATGCTTGGGGGTGGAAATAGGAGTCCTACTTCTGAAAAATGTGGAGGAAAGCCTCAGAGATGAATGGAAAGACTATCTCAGCTTCAGCCCTTCTGGCCGCAGGGCCTCAGAGCTGTAGTTCTGTACTCTGCCCCTGCTGTCTGCCTGAACTTTGGCCTATACCTTGCCCTGCCTCTGTCTCTTGTGGCCCCATCCCCAAGGTATCTTTATCATGCCCTCGACCTACCAGCTCCATTGCCTGTCATCTTTCAAAAGCATCACTCAGTTTCCTTGGTTTCATCCAGGGGTAAGCATATGCATTAACCATCACAGGGATAATGAGTATTAAGAAAGGGAAACTGCAGATGCAAGATGAGTTCTTGCAACTCATCCAATATATCAAGGAAGGAAGGCTTCCTTCCCCCAAACACAGGATTTAACCCACTATCATCTTCTTCATGTACACATGGAGCCTAGGATGGAACTCTCCATGAGTTAAAGAGAAATTCTGCTAGAAGCAGATGTTAGGAACCAGAAGGATTTTTACTAAGAACTGGCTGCACAGAGGACCTCACAAGTACCTGGGTAGCCTGTCAGCCTCGGGAATGGCAAGAACTGGCCCAGTCTACTTTACCCTCCAGACCCACCATCCATATCTAGTCTCCTATCCTGGGCCACCCCACTCCTCCCATCTTCCAGTCTCATCTCTTTCCACTCTGGTTCAGCAACGGTGGATTGTCTCTAAAATCAGGCTCTCCCTGCACGCAGAAGTCAACTCCTACCCAGTGGGGCAGAGGTCATTACCAAAACCAGGAGAAGAGGATGTGAATTCATGTGCTCATGACAGCTGGGAGAATGGACAGAACAGAAAGTCTGTCTGTGGAAAGAATGGGCAAGAAGCCAAATGGGCAGTCCCAGAAGTAGAGGGACTTCTGAGCACCCCTTCCCTTAGGCGCGTCTCTTCAGGAAGGTGGGAGCCAGGCTACAGAGCTGGGCCAAGATGTCTCAGAGGTAGACCAGAAGACTCTTTTCCAGCCCTTTATTCCCTCAGCACTGCTGACCAGAGGCTTAGGGTGGTAACTTTTGACAACACCTCAGAAACCAGGTCAAGTGACCATGGCTCTTCAATTGTTGTGTGGAGAAAAACTGAGACCTTGCTATTTATTTTAATGTTGGTCTGAAGAAAAGACTCATCAGAAGTGCTTGTCAGAAACACAGATTCCTAGGCATCAACCTAGACTCTGAGTCAGAATTTCCAAAAGAGAAGCCTGGTAATCTGTATAATGTGAAAAGTTATGTTTATCATCAGGCAGGTTTGAGAAACACAAAATATCTTCTGATGATGCCTTAGGATCTTGTAGGAGTGAAAGTTGGGCAACATGAGGGAAGGGAAGAGACTGCTGAAAATGGAAATATCCATCCACTCATGGAACATTTCCAAGAAGCTCTTAGTCTCAGGCATAGCTCTAGGTGTTGGAATACAGCACAGAACAAAACACACAGGAATCCCTGCCCTCATAAAGCATTTGTTCTCTGGCTTTGTGCAAAATGGTTTCACTGCGATTCTGCCTGGACACAATAGGTTGGGAGCAATGACACTGGCAGACTCTTCCTGTTTTGGTATTATACAGTTCCACAGGGATGGTCTCAGACATCAAGACTTTAGAGGCCCTGAACACCAGAAAGGTTATAGTCCTCACTCCTCCACCTCCACCTTTCTGCAGTAGGTAATCCCAAATTTCAGAATCAATTGGCATATCATAAAATCAGAGTAAAGATGTTCAGCAAAATTATCTTCCCTCATTATTAAATATTAAATATCAAGTTACCTGAAAAAAGCATTTTTTGGTGCCCGTGCTTTACTGATGTCCTATACAGATTTCTACTGTGCTTGTTGGGCAAGCCAATGCTGAGTTTCTGGGCTGCTAAACTCTGCCTGCTGCTTGGGACTGTGAATTCACAGATGCAAAGAATAATGCATGAGTTCCAGCATGGGCAGCCTAGTCTTGGCTCCTGAGAAGACCAACCCTCACAATGACAGCCTTCAGGGGCAGGGATCCTCACCTTTTTCTCTCCAAAATCTTTTTCTTTCTCCATTGAGAAGCTATATTGGATTTCTGCCACATATTAGCAGGTGAGTATTTCACTCATCAGTTGCCACCATGCTGTCTGTCTCTTAGACAGGGAAGGGAAGGAAAACTAATGTCTTTGTTCTCAGTGATGTCCTTTGGTCACAGAGCATTAACTAGCATTATGTGTACACTAGAGGTAGGCAGACAGGCACTAACAGAGCTCTTCCAGGGAAAACTGTCCCATTTTCCTTCTTTAAAAAATATATTCCTTTTCTTAAGTAACAGTTCAACCACTGTTGAATCCATTCATTCATGAGCTGCTCCACTGTCATTGTAAGGCTGCCCTGCATCTTCAGGTTCACCATGCTCCCCTTTCCTCCCTTTTTAACAATCTCACCATGGCTGAGTTATGCAAGATAGCAGGCTTAGTGCCCTAGGAATGTTTGTTCTCATGAAAATGGAAAAAAGCAAAGCAAGAAGATTTTTCCTCTGTTTATTTGGATACATCCACAGGCCACTGTATGATAGGCAGAATTTCAGAATGTCTCCCAAGATTCCTGCCTTCTTGTGCACATGCCCTGTATAATCCCCTTCCCTTGAATGTAGGCAAAAACTGTGACTTATGTTTCATTACAAGGCAAAAAGGGTTTTACAGTCCATACTCAATTGACTGAGTTAATCAAAAGAGAGAGTATAATCCTGAGTTAATGCTTAAAAGAAACAAGAAGCAACAGAGATGCTCTCCTGTTGGCCTTGAAGAAGCAAACTGCTACGTTGTAGAGAGGGGTATGTGGCAGGGAATGGCAGGTGGCCTCTAGGAGCTGAGGGCCTCACTCCTACAACTTCAAGAAACTTAATTCTGGCAACAATCAACGAACTTGAAAGAGAATTCTGGGCGTCAGATGAGATGAGATGAGATGAGATGAACCCAAATGACACTGATTTCAGCCCAGTTAACCCTAAGCAGCAGACCCATTTAACCCATACCCAGAACTCTGACCCATGGAAATTGCAAGATAATAAATGGGTGTTGTTTTAAGGTGCTAAGCTTGCAATAATTTGCTATGCAATATTAGAAACAATAAAAAATTAATTCTATTAGTCTGTTCTCACACTGCTAATAAAGATATACTTGCAACTGGGTAATTTATAAAGGAAAGAGGTTTATTGGGCTCATGGTTCCACATGGTTGGGGAGGCCTCACAGTCATGGCAGAAGGCAAAAGAGGAGTAAAGTCACATCTTACATGGTGGCAGGCAAAGAGAGCATGTGCAGGGGAACTCCCCTTTATAAAACCATCAGATCTCATAAGATTTATTCACTACTACAGGAAAAACCTGGTAAAAACCAGCCCCCATGATCAATTACCTCCCACCAGGTCTCCCCCATGCCTCTGGGAATTATGAGAGCTGCAATTCAAAATGAGATCTGGGTGGGGACGCAGGCAAATCATATCACTAATAGATACTCTCACTACTTTATCTACTCCTCTAGAGTCAGTCGCTTGCTTTGTCTTGTCAACTCCTCCCCTCTGTTACTGCTCCTCAAGAAAGGGGAAGATAATGGCAAGGCTTACAGTAGGAAATAAGGCTCTATGTGTCATTTTTATTCTCCACAGCAGGAAAAAGGTTATTTGGACATATCTCCCTCATCTAAGACTGTAAGCTTTTGTGGGACGCTCCAACCATATGCCAAGTTTTAAGCCAGATGCATTACATTAATGATATCATGGTAATCTCACACAACTCAAAGAAGAAAATATTGACCCCGTGTTATAGATAAGGAAATGGAAACTCAGAAAGTAAGTAAATTTGCTAAGTCATTCACTTGGTAAGTAGAAGATCTGGGATCAGAAACCATCTCCTTTTAGCTTCTAAGCTGCCACTCTTTCCCAAACCAATATTGAAATCAGTTTCCCTAAGCTAAGGGTGATGCAGCAGGGGAAGGAGAATGGGCCATCTGCCACATAAGAAGGATCCACTGCTTTTCAAAATAAAGTGAAAAGATTCAGAACTGCTACTGTCTGTATCACCCATACCATCAGGTGTAACCAAGAACTGAGTGACTTCCAGAAAGTACCCAGCAGGAGGTTGGGAAGATGTGCTCTATTATACTAGAAAGACAAATAACACCGCAAACAGATAACCGCAAAACCAAACTGCTGAAAAAAAAAATGCCATCATAGGAAATGTCCACAGGGCAGTGAAAAGTCTTTATAGACTGACCTTAGTTCATTCCCTTGTCAAACACTGGAGATAATGGAATTGTCTAGATCTTGATTCAATAGTGATGTATTGGAAGGATGGATATGTCATTGGGGTCCTCTGAAATGAGCTGACTTAGACATTAAGGAAAACTAGTGGCTGCCACTCTCTTGGAAAGACCGGACCTGTTTCTAAGAGCAGGAGGAGGCTTGGATTTAGGAACTATTGGGAAGGGGTAAAAATCAGGAACAAACCTAGTCTTGCCCCAGCCTCTCCAGCATCTCCCCTGCCTTGCTAGGGGTGCTACTCATTGATCCTCTCTTTTCTAGCCTCATGAGCACCCCACTCCCTTACAGCTTTATGCCCCCTGGGAGGAGTGCAGAGTGCTTATTGTTAGCCTCTCTTCCTAGAAAGCCTCTTTACCTCACATCCCCACCCCTGCACTGGCTTTCTCCCCTGCTACTCCTTCTTAAGAAGGCGGAGGTGACAGCTGAGATAAAACTTTGGCTGCTGCATATGAAATTTTCAGAAAAATGCACCAAATGACTCAGAAATGGAATTTGTATTCCTTCAAGGGAGGGAAGAAAAAATTTTAAATGTTCTCAGAGTGCCTTACAGACATACTTAGCCACCCGCACCTTGCTAATCTTCTTCCTGCTCTTCTACCATCACAGCCACTCCCAACACACTGCTTTGTGGGCAGGAACACATCCCTCCACAAATCATCCATTCTGGTGCCCCATGACAGAGAGGAGTGTGCTGGCATATTAATCAATTAATAAGCATCTGAAATTGTCAGTGTCACAGATATGTAGCCTGTTTGCTCCCTGGGTCCCTGCTACACTGAAGCCAATCATCAGCAGCCATCAGCTTGGTAAGCAAAATGGGAAATCTCCCTAAGGTGTCTGTTGCTGCTGCCCAAGTGCTCGGATCTGTTGAAAGGATGGGAAGGGGATTTCACCAAGTGAAACCATTAATTCTTGCCTGCCCTTTATTTCTTGGTAACCATCCCCTTGCCCACACTGCTTGGCAGTTTGGAGGAAGGAACAGGGTAAAGTACAAGGACAGCAAGGACTACCAAGGCTCCGGTCACCTGCAGAGCAGCCCAAAGCCAGAGCCAGTTTCCCAGAGTCTTTCCTTGCTGGGCTTCCTTTTCTGTAGAACCACAATAATTCAGATTTGTTTCCCACTGTAGAAAAAGTGTCTAATGTACACCTCTCACCATCAGAAATATCTAGGTTTCCTAACAAATTCCAGCATCACAAAACATTCTAACACTTACAGAACAGGAGAACATATCTGTGTGTTTATTTATGCGCTAAAAGGATCTAGAACAATGTTTCCCATAGAAATAGTTTCCCCAGCTTCTAAAACAAGACGGTGCTTCATACCAGGAAGACTGTTTAATTATTAGTGTTACCATTGTTGTTTTAATGTCCAACATCCTGTGAAAAGACCAGTAGAAGCCTGGGTTCTAGTAGCAGTTCTGCCACCATGTGACATTTTGCAAGTCATTGAACCTTTCTAGGACCCATCTTTACCAATGAGGAATTTGGACTTTTTGATCTCTGAGTCCTGTGCTGTCCCATTCTGGCCTGTCCTGCCCTCCATTTGATGCCAGTCATCAAAACCCACCCAGACTGTAATGGCAAGATGGGCTGGTGGAAAGAGCCTGGGCTCTGGGATGGAAAGATGGATCACAGCATTGGTGTGATCCAGAGCAAGTTCTCTATGAAAGGGAAATCACAGAGCCTTCTTGCAGTGGTTCAGGCTCCAATTAAGTAACAACATCCTCGGCATGTGTCACTGCTTAATAAATATTAGTTCCCTTTCCTGGGCTGAAAACAAAAGACTGGGAGGCCGGGATCAGGGTCCAAGTTCACAAGAGGAAAGTCTGGAGCTCTCCAAGTTTCTTTTTGCTTTATTTTGCCTGTCTTCTTGTTGAGTGAAGTATAAACAAAGATGAGGCTACTAAAGATCACTCTTTGAGGGTCTCATTTCTGGAAACTGGAAAGAAGACTGCCCACAACTGGGGAGCCTGTGACCTCTCTGACAGGTTCAGTGTCCCCAAATCTCTGCCATCTGTTGACTTGGACAGCATTTAGTGTAATGATTTGGCATTTCTAACTCTCTGAAGCAGTAGCAGAGTTGCAGTCCTAGACATTTTCCTTGGCAGTAGTTTGTAATTTACTTGTTTATCTTCAGGTCATTCTGCTGCCATGTTCTACACCAGACACTTCCTCCAGAATGTAAGCACATAGTCATCTGTCACAGCTCAGCTATTGTTTTAAGAAAACTCCTTCAGGCATCTAGCAGAGTCATTGGATTCTACTGCTGGAAGGGACCTTGGAAATTATGGAGTTCTGTTTTGTTTTTTTTTTAAACTGCAGGGCATCACCCAATGGATTAAGAAATCCATTTAGCAAGTCAAGACTAGCATTTTTAAAAACAATGAAATAAAATAGAGCAGACTGGAAAATACCCAAGTGCACTGTATGCAGTGTTGTTTGGTGAAGGTATCACTTGGGTCATATATGTGCATGTGTGTGCATGTGTGTGTTTGTGTGTGTGTGTGTGTGTGTATGTTTGCTGGGTTGTGATGTAAAAATATGTTTCTTATGCTGAGTAGCAGTCAACACACTGTGAAAGCCACTGTTTAGGCCACTCCTTTCATGTACTGTTGAGAAAACTGAGGTTCAAATATTTGACCCGAGATCACAGAGGCAAAAACCAAAACCAAGGTCTTCTGAGTCCAGGCCCATGCACTTCCCTCGGCAGCCTCTTCCTCCCTTGGGGATAATCAACCTAGCTTCTGCACCCTTCATGTCTGTAGGTCATTATTTGCTACCTTTCACATTTATCAGATTGTCCTTTGTGGGCGGGGGATGGGGGGGACACTTCTCACCTGTGAATAGTACACATTCCATTCATTTTCATTTTAAAATTCCAGGTGTGCTTCAGCTCAGGGAGCAATAGTTGAGATGAACCAGCCACAGAAGCCAGGGTTTGCCCTGTGTTCCTTTACAGAAGGACACACTAGCCAAGAGCTGCTCTGAGGGGACTATGGCTGCAAGAGAGGACCCTGCCTATTTATCAGTAACGACTATGAGCCACTTTGAGACTTAGTATATACATATCATCAGGGAAAGATGACATTGATGGAAAACCTTTGTTACAGCAGTGGAAATGCACACAGTCCCCTTTCTTCCTTCTTGTTAAATATACAAAGCTGAGTATTTGATGTACCTAGGTATTCAGTATATGAAATATCTGAACTCCTTTCCTTCCCTGTGTTCTGTCTCTTTTGCATTCTGAGCTTTCCAGAACAAATAACTCAGAAGAGAATTGGATCAGGGAAAAAGGAGAGCCCAACTTGGTCACCTTGGTCGGCTTGTGTATCTAGAATGCCTGCACTGTTTGCCATCTATCTACCCTCCAAGTCTTGTCTTCAACAAAAGCCTTCTACCTCCCAACCCCCAAGCTACTGGGGCACTCACTGTTTCCCGCCTCTTGTTTTTACTCCTCACAGACTATCTTAGATTGCCATACACATCTGCAGCCACATCTTTATGCCCCTGACAAGAGGAGTCACAGTTTATACTTCTTGAGACCCCTGACAATGCCAGGTACTGTCCCATGTAAATTCTCAAGGAAATGTGTTTGATTGCTTTTCTTGCTTGTTAATGACTCCCTGTAGACTTTAGCAGGGAAATGAAATTGGCACAAATAGCTCAAATAGCTCAAGTGGGGTTTTGCACCAACTATGGGTTTCATTTATCCACAGGATTACAACAGAAGAAATTTAGATTCTATATAAAGAAGGAATTCTCGATCACAGGGGTCTAGAGAGGGGATGGATGGCATTATCAAAAGAGGTTAGGGAGAAAGGGTGGAGACAGGAATGTGGTTTAAAAAAAAAAAAAAAAAGAAAAGTTGCAGAGGTAGAAAAGTGAGTGGGGTAGAGGACGACCTTAGCGAGAAAGTACACATTCTAGAGCCTGAGGATATTTTAGAAGAGCCTCTGATTTATAGACGGCAGTAACTCAGATGCAGTACAAACTTGATTTTACAGGGGAAAAAATGTATTAGATAAAGTTGACATGTCCAGCAGCTCTGGGAGTCTGGACCTCCATTCAAACCCACTCATTTGTATTGAGCAGCTACTTTTGCAAAGCTCTGGGCTAGGAACTAGGGGACACACAGATGACTAAGACAGGGTCCCTGTCATCCAAGTGCTTGTGATGTAGTATTCATTCATTCATTCTTCCTTTCTTTCTTTCATTCAAGCATTTATTAAATTCTATTATGTAGTAGTGAAAGGGCTACAAAGATTAAAATACAGTTCTCTCTCTCTCTCTCTCTCTCTCTCTCTCTCTCTCTCTCTCTCTGTTTGATATGGTTTGGATGTTTGTTCATACCCTAATCTCATGTTGAAATGTAATCCCCAGTGCTGAAGGTGGGGCCTGGTGGGAGGTGATTGGATCACAGGGGTGGTTTCTCATGGTTTAACACCACCCCCATTGGTGATGCTGTCACACTAGTGAGTTCTCATGGGATCTGGTTGTTTAAAAGTGTATGGCACCTCCCCCAACCCCTCTCAGTCCTGCTCTTGCCATGCAAGATGCCTGTTCCCGCTTTGCCTTCCACCATAAGTAAAAGCTCCCTGAGGCCTCCCCAGGAGCAGATGCTGCCACACTCCCTGTGCAGTCTGCAGAACCAGGAGCCAATTAAACCTTTTCTCTTTGTAAATTACCCAGTCTCAGGTATTTCTTTATAGCAGCGTGAGAACAGACTAATACATACATTCTCTTTCTCTCTGTCTCTTCCTCTCTCTCACACACACACAGAGTCACTCAAAAAGTCTAGAAGAATAACAACAAAAAATACTCCTAATCCTGTCACCAAAGGCCACTGTTAGCATGCTAGCATGTTTCCAAGCAGTTTTTTCAAGTACATTTCTAAATAGCTGAGATATAGCATATATACCCTATTGTATACTGCTTTTTAAAAATAAAAGAATTTGGCTGAGCATAGTGGCTCACATCTGTCATCCTAGCACTTTGGGAAGCCAAGGCGGGCAGATCACTTGAACCCAGGAGATCAAGACCAGCCTGGGCAGCACAGTCTCCTCAAACAAAACAAACAAAACAAAACAAAAACTCAAAAATTAACTTGATGTGGTGGCATGCACCTGTAGTCCCAGCTACTCATGGGTGGCTGAGGCATTGAGGCTGGAGGATCTCTTGAGCCTGGGAGGTAGAGGCTGCAGTGAGCTGAGATTGTGCTACTGAATTCCAGCCTGGGTGGCAGAGTGACACCCTGTCTCAAAATTAAAATGAAATAAAATTAAAAAAATTTTCCTTTGTGAATCAAACTCAATACTTGTTAATAGCTGTATAATGTTCTACCACATAGGTGTATTGTGGTTTATTTACCCGTTCTCCCAGCATTGGACATTGGATTAGCTCCCAGTTAAAACACACACTACAAGGAATATCTCTCTTCAAAAACCCCTGTCTAGGCCACATTCTCCATGTGATTGTGAGTATGCTATGGGCCAGACTGGAGATTTTGCCATCCTTAGCATGAACAGGGCGGTTTTTTCCTTGGCCAGTTTGAACAGAGGCTATCAAGACACTGCTAACCCCAGAGTCCAGCTCCTTAATCAAAGGATGGGGAGAAGACTAGCATCTTAGATGTACACATGACCTAGTGCTTGATATATCTATCGGCAAGGTACATCTTTTTACAAACACCAGATACTAAGGTGGCAGTCACTTGGCAAAGCTAGAAATTGTACTGTTTAAGCCATCATTCCATGGAGCACACAATAGGTAGAGGATTCATATTTGTTCTTGTCAAAATGTACGATCCTGCCTCAACAATGCTGATGGAAATATTTGTTGTTAACCAGGAATCATCATTGTATGTGAGGCTGTATGTATACAAACCACACCATTGGGGAACTAAGAAGGCTGCCCTCGAAGACAGACCTAAATATTAACATAATAGTTTAAAGTGGACCTTCCCAAACTAGAGTATGCATAGGAATTACCTGGAAACTTCATTAAAATCTTGATGCTGTAAGTCTTGGATGAGATCTGAGAATCTGCATTTCTAACAAGTCCCCGGGTGATGCTGATGTTGCCAGTCAGTGGACCACAGAGGCCCAGGTAACAAAGTAGGTATTAGATTGAACCATATTAAACTGGTGATATTCAACCATCTTGACCTTAAATAACTATCTCAATAGTTCAATTTAATAATTAGTTCAACTCCAAGGTTAGCTTTACCAGAAGGGCTACTGTGCTCTTAGATAGCAGTAAAGTGCTTGCTTTCCAGCAACCTATACTAAAAATGACCAGCCTATCACCAAGTCATGAAACATTTGTGCCAGTTTTCAAGGCTTCCATGCCTGAGCTTAAACCAGAGTAGGAGAAGTGGGAGCTTGACTCAATCCTTACTTCATCAGCCCCACACCCTCTGAAGAGACACTGTCAGTGTTACAAGTTCGCAAACAAGTAAAAGTGTAGAAAAAATAATACTGATCAGAAATGAGGAATTTGCTCTTTCAGGAGAGTAAAACAAATAGTGAAGAAATACTTCCAAGATTATGGGTTTAACAAGGGTTGAAAATAAAACTCCTTGGTGAATGACACAAATCTGTTTCTATTATTCGAGACGAACCAGGTGAGGCTGATTACAGGGAAGACTGTATCATCCTTTAGTACTCAGTTTCTTGAAAGCAGGCTCTCCCCATGGGAAAATAGAGAAGAGAGGAGGCAATGCACCCACAAAGATGAGTATGACATGTTAAAGTCCCTTTACTCCTGCCAAACTAAGATGAGATGTCGTAAACATGGGTGCCTCTGACATGCCAGGGAAGAAAATGGAGCTGGAGTGGGACAGGCAGGTCAGAAAAAGCATGTGAAAAACACCTTTTTATTCAAGAAACGATGCACTCAGCGACTGGATATAAGAGGGAAAGAGTTCTATTTTTCAATATGGTGCATGGAGCCTCTTCTATCCTCCTGGACAGATGCTCTTGGCTTGGTTAGATTGTGAAGCAGTAAGGTAATTAGTACATGACATCCACTTATATATGCTAATAAATCCCTTCTCCTAGGTGGAGGTTAGTCCCTTAAAATCTACTTAGAGAGCATCAGTGATGATGAAAAATTTAAAATACTTACAAAAGGCCCTACATACCACCTCCACTACACTTACTTAGAATTATTGCTTGCTAATTAGTATCTTTGCAGATAGAAGAGAAGTGATGCTCTTTATTGGACCAACAAGGAAGCTATAAATACATAAGCCTGCAAGCCAAAAGGCATTCTTTTCCAAGGACATTTCTACCCCAAAAGCCTATATATTTGTAATGAGTTATATGCTCACTATAACAGACATGGCTAGATGAGTGGCAAATACTTAACCCATAATGGATTCATTCTCGTGTCAGAAGAGATGGGCTCTCTTGTGACTCAATTTGCCTGAGTCTAGCTGAGTCTGCAGAGGTATCAAGGGAGGTATCCTAGGTTCATCCTGCACATTTGCTGGCCTAGACCTGGAATCAGCCCTTTCTTTAAGAAGCCCTGACTCCTCTCAGAGGGAACAGGCTTTAGAGACCACACTGTGCATGGTAGGGGTATTCATTGTTGCTAGGTTGTCATTGGTTCTAGGCTTCTTCAGTAGATAGGACTAGAAAATATGTAAGTTTAAGAAGGTGAAAATAAATCATGAGTTTAAACCATTATTGCCAATTCAAATCCAAGATTACAGATTTTATTTTAACTTCCTTGATTTTATAATTGATTTCTTTTCTCTTGTGCTGAAAATCGTGATTCCTAATGACAGTGGCATAATTACTTATTTGAATAGTTGCAAAATGACTACAATAAGACAACATAATTCCATTTTAGATTTCTTTTTGTTTTTCATTTGTCATTAGGATATTTTCTACTAAAAATGTACAGTAAAGGGTACTTTGTAAGTCACATGAAATGATTGAAGGTGTTGAATGCAATGATTGCTAAGGTCCTGTGTATTCTTTGGGTACATAAAACGAGAAAACTGTGAAACGCTCCTGGCCACCCCATTCAGATGGATCTAGTTCATAAATAACTAAAATTCATCTAAAGTTCCTGCATTTTTAATTTCCAGTTTATCTGAGAAAAACATAAAGCCCTCCTGCCCTTTAGGTTCATCTGCTCCGCATGTTGCAATATTTCGAAAAGTAGGAGCTCCTCCCCTTCCTTCCTTGACTTGTGAACTCTGCCACTAGCCCTCATAGGAGCTGGGCTTGCTTTGTTGAACAACAGTACAGGGAAGCCCACACAGTGATGAGGAGAGCCTTTGATCTCCAGAAGACTTGAAAACTCAAGTCTGGAGGTCTTGGCATTTATCCCAGAGATCAAACACACATGTTGACACCTGCAGGGAAAAGGGAAATATGAACTAGCCCTTTTTGAATCCAGAGCCTATGATAGAGACTCCACAAGCAATGGTAGAATCTACCAAAGGCCACAGGCCCATCAGAAGCTATGAGTAGCCTCCATGGGGATCTTTCTACCAAGGATTTGGTGAGTAGACCACACACAGGGATCAGACAACTTCACCTTGGAGTGACTGTGCATGAGCCCAAATACTAAAAACTCAGTTGAACCCTACAAAATTGACATTTTTATAGGTCGAAATAGTTGAATATTGGCAATTTCATATGGTTCAACTTTACAGCGTTTAAGTAAGCAAATGAAGAGCCAAAAACTCAATTGCTCGAGCCAGATAAATGACACCCTATTTCCCCCTCTCAAGTTCAAGGCATTTTGTGCTTCTCTTTTCAGGTTGATTTGCTAAGGAGGCAGGCAGAGATGAGGGGAGAAGAGAGAGCAAAGTTATAACAGGCAACTGTGTCTAGACGGTTACATTAGAACAGGCATCCCCAAAGTACGGCCCGCGGGCCGCATGTGGCCCCCCCGAGGCCATTTATCCGGCCCCCCGCCGCACTTCAGGAAGGGGCACCTCTTTCATTGGTGGTCAGTGAGAGGAGCACAGTATGTGGTGCCCTCCAACGGTCTGAGGGACAGTGAACTGGCCCCCTGTGTAAAAAGTTTGGGGATGCCTGCATTAGAGAGTAAGTGCCTTGGGCCCTGGTGCTGGCTGGCATGGTGCAGAGGCTCATCAGCGAAGTTCGACCCCAATCCCTGAGTGTACTGGAGAAGCCAGCTAATCACACTTGGGTCTGGGAAAGGAAACGTATCACCTCTTATGTTCAAGGGACTGTGCAGAGGTGCTTTAAAGAGTAAGGAACACCGTCAGTGCTGTGAAGCAGTTTATAACCTGGAAGCTATATTAGACAAATTAGGTGATAATCCAAGGTGGGACCAAGTGCACAACCACAGCCGCACAGGTTCAAGAGACATGCTCTCTGGTTAGGGAAGGGGTGCAGGGAAGTGGTAACATGGAAGTAGTGGGGAGGTTAAGGGCTGGCTAGAATTGGCAAATGCGGGGAGAGATCAGCATATGCTAAAGCATTAGGTTGAACCATATGGAATTTCCCTTTTGAGGCAAAAATTTTGAATATTATCAATTTCCTGTGATCCAACCTAATATGAAGGTTAGAAAGAGTGTTGGTATGGGTCCCAGGAATAGTTCATTGTGGCTTGGCCAGGAGTCATGTGAATCAGAGAGCAGCAGGTAGGTAGCTGCTTAGGAAGAAGATGAAGATCACTTAGTGAGCATGTGCATGAACCACACAGTGGGTTACACTCTCAATATAGCTAACCTTATTTGGTTCCCACAATAAACCCAGGATGAACATTTCATTATCTCCAACTTACTGTATAACCACAGAAAGGTTAAGATGCTTGCTCAAGGACTGCAAAATGATAACACATAAAGCCAGGACTGGAAGCAAATACATCTGATTCCAAGGCCCAAGATCTTTCTGCATCACATCACTTCCCCACAAAGGAGTAGATATTGGTGTAAGGAGACCATGTTCACCCCAGAAAGGAAGACTGAAGTGGTTCAGTGGAGGGTCTTGGTGGCTGGGATGTGGAGCTCAAGCCTAATCCTTTTATGTAAAGGGAAGTATCTTAGTCCCTGCCCCAAAGCAGAGCTCAAGACAAGTTGTCTGAGGACAGAGATTAGCTTTTTTTTTTTTTTTCTTTGCATCCTCCAGCTGAGCAATGGTCTAGAACACGGACCTGTGTGTGTAATAGGTGCTCAAATGTGAGTTGAATGTATCTGGCTCAATTCCATAAATGGCTCAGTCTGTATATCCTGGTGGTCCTTTTTGTCTCTTTTCAATCTATGTCCTTTCTTTTCTTGATCTCTCCTCTGACACAAATTCTACTCAATATCAAAGTCAAGTTGCATCTCTTTTGTGAAGCCATCCAAGACTTCCCAAGGCCCAGTTGGTTCATTCATTCATTGATCAATGAGTTATTAAGGACCTCCTATATGCCAACCACTGTGCTAGGCACTGGAATAGAATGGTGGACATAACATGTGCCATTGTCCTTGTCCTTATGGAGCTTACTTCCAGGTAGGACAAAGGCCAGTAAGAAAATTGATTGATAAAGAAGAATGTTATTGGTAGTGATAAGCACTCTGATGAACTAAAACGGAGATATGAAAGAGAGTAAGAATAGTGGGAGGTGTGGCATTAGGGAAACGACAGTGGCGACCTAATGACCAGGAAGGTCTGAGATTCTCAAGTGTAGGCATCAGAGACACCAAGGAAAGGGAGTGAGGGTCCCTGTCCACAAGGAACTGACATCTAGTGGAATGACCTTTTCTTGTAGCTCAGAGTGGCCATGTGGCTTCACTGGTCACCAAAGCCATTTCCTCTTCTTCCTTTATACAAAGCTAAACTATATTTTCCAGCCTCCCTTGCAGTTCGGTGTGTCATATGGTGAGGTCCACCTGGTAGAATGTGAGCAGAAGTGATACACATCACTTCCGGCTTGGCCCACTGAAACCTCCCACATCCCCTTTCATGTTCTGGATGAAGATGAGTACAGATCCCTTAGGAGTCATCTACTGAAGATGGTAGATTCCTAAGATGGAAGGAATTTGCATCCTTCAATTCCAGCTAGGATAAGAGCTACGCACCAATGAGGAAAAACTCATTTTGGACACTACGCAAGTGAGGAATAAACCTGAATTTTATTAAGCCACTGAGATGTTGGGGTTTGTTTCAGCAGCTAATGGTTTACCAATTCACTGAACTCACTGTTTCATTGCTATAACTACTCATTTGTCCCCTATTTAGCCTAGGACATGGCAACTATTGTATCACTGTTTGATTCTGTGCTTTTCCTTAGCTTTTCCTTCCTGTAGGTCCCATCCCTCTCAACTCGATGGCAAGAGTGCAGTCAGAGGCTCCCCCTTCCAGTGCTTTACTATCTTACCATCTCTTACCAGAAGTGGGCTTCTGCTTTCACTGCTCTATCATGTCAATGGGTACTTTTATGTCCCTTTAAGTCATTGGTACTTAAAGGTAAGGGAATGACCAATGTTTTCATCTTTTCCTCTTTTAGTTTGCTGAGAAGACATGATTTCTGGACTACTATTATACAAATGTAATCCTATCACAGCCCCCCCCAAATAGTGATCAATTCTGAATTGGGGACCTGAGTTAACAAGACAGGACCACCTGTACACTGTTTTAAGTGCTTGTTTCCCTGTCAGACTAGATGCTTTTTCAAGACAAGGAGTATTTATTCTCTATATTTCAGCCATAAGCGTAGTGTTGGGCACATAGTAGGTACTACATAAATGCTTGCTGTATGAACTAATAAGGTTGTCTAATGTTGTTAAATACACTGGTATGCTAAAGAAATAATCTGCCAAAGTTTTTGTTCTTCAGAAAACATTGGTTAAAGTCACCTCCTCAATTTACAGTCAGCATTAACAAAAGCTTTTCCTTGAAAACGAGATGCATAGCAGTCAGACTGAATTATGAGTTGCTTTGGGGCATCCACAGAAATGAAGACTGTGTGGGAGGATACACTAACTAGGGCTCTGCTTTTCTGCTGCAGCTCTGCTAAGTGCTGGATTTTTTTTCCTCTTTGCTTTTTTTTCTCTAACTCTACCTTCAAATTAGCTCTTGGAATATACAGGTGGAGTAACTCTTTGTTCTAACACACACCTTGCCAAGACTTGCCAGTGAAAGCTGCAAGAACCTTGTTGGCCCAAAGGCTGAGTTTGATTTCTCTTCAGGGCGGATCCTCAGTCAGTGCACGAGGAACTGGGAGTGCCTGTGGCCCAGCCCATGCTCACATGCCTTCCCAGCACCCTCTCAAGAAGTCACCTGACCTGACACCACCTGTGGCCTTCAGGCACCCTCCAACCCCAAATAGTGACTTTCATCGCAGAGTTCACTCACTCAGAGACATCCAGGCCAGATCAACTTGGCCAAAGAGCATGATCAGAAACGGAGTGGGCTACTCTGTAATCTCAAAAAGTAAAGAAGTACTTTTTTTGTATGTTATTATTTTTTTTAAGACCTCAAACCTGTGCAATTGGAATAGAGGTGAAATTGCAGATGCCACTAACCTGCATACTGAATGGAATATGTCAGTGTAATCAGACTAGAGGTCCGTTTTGAACCCAAGCAATGGTCCAAGCCACACGTAGGGTCACACTGATTGTTCTAACAATGCATCAACTCCAGACATAGGCATTTTTGACAGTATTTGACATTGCAAAAACAGCCGGCTAATCTGGTCATTTCAGTAACAAATGAGAACCATTAATTATTTCATTACACTTACACAACCCATAAACTTGTCCTCTAACTGGATGTTTCCCAAAAGTTTCCAGTGAATTCAATTAAATGTGTTGATTCAAGCCTGTGTAGACATGGCACATACCCCTGTTATTGGGTGGTTATGAGGCTTCTTCTGTCAGTTCTGTGAGGAATTAAATATCAGGGCAAGAATGTTTACATGAAAAGATGAAAGTATTGAAGAGAAGGCAATTGGAACCTAAACACAACTTGAGACTCTCATTTTATTTAAGAATGAGTTTTGGCCAATGTTCTGACTTTTTGTAGCTTTCTTTTACAGGCTGTCAAACCAATAGGTTTGGTGAATACAACATTTATTTGCCTTTTATCCACCCATAGGAAAGTCTATTCTTTCTAGAACAAAAGCCACTGGGGACAAGTGGCACACAGAGATGCCCAGATTCCCATCCTTTTCACCACTGTGTCAGCTTACCACTGTGCACTTCTGAGTCTTCTTTTGATAGTAGCTGTGGACTCATGTCCATTCTAGAAATACCAATGTCTTTTGTGGTGGGGTTTTCTGCAAAGCCACAGAGCATGGGATCTACTGGGGCTGTCCAGGCAAGCTGCCTTTTCAGTGACAACATACTGCAGATGTTCCTTCTTCCTGGGGTGAATTCAAGCCAGGGGCCTGGAGCAGAGCATTCAGGGCCTGAACTATGGAACTAACAGAGCATTTACAGTAACAAATGAGGATTTGGGGCTCTTGGGTGGGTTGTGTTTGCTCAAATGGGTCACCAAAAGCTCATCTCAAAATTAATAAAATCCCAGCTGAATGTTCCGTTTTTAGTGAGGACTCCAAGGTTGTTAGGTCCTTCCTTTGCCACCTGCGTCCCTGAGCTGCACTTTCTCTATCATTGTCTTTCTCTATTCCTTTCTTTGTCCCATTCACATTTCTTTCCATGTTGTCCTTGGCTTGAGCCTTCTAATGGATCAAGACTAGGGTGCACTTTTTGGGATATATTAAAATTTCCAGCCTGCAAAGAAAGTCTTGTTGTTGTTGTTTCCATTTGGTATGTGGGTCAAAAAATAATAGCTATTATGGCCATGGCAAGGATGAAATCTTTAAGTCCCCAGAAACATCAGACCAGGAAACTGGAATAATGTTCTTATCCATTCATATTCAAGCCCCTGCTATGGCCCTCATTGTGCAATGCTTACCTTCATTCCTGCAACTGATTTCTGCCCTACTTCTCTAACTCTTGCATGTGCTGAGGATAATATTGATGTCAATGAGTTTCAGTCTTTCTCTGAATATTCATTCATTCAACAAATAATTACCGAACACCCACTATTTCCATCTGAGGCACTGAAAGACACATGAGGTCTCTGTCTTCCTGGAACTTGCTGTCTACTGGGAGAGATAGATGACAAATAAACATATAGATATACTGTCAGGTGGTGTAAATTCTATGAAGCCAGAAAGTGGACGAAGGTGATAAAGAGTGATGGGGTTGCTATTTTAGAGAGGATGGTGTGGCAGATGCTTTGAGCCTTGCCAATGTCTCTTCAGCATTCACTTCAACACTCAGAAGGCTGCTTCTCATGAATCCCCAAAACCCTCTGCCTAAGGGTGATATTTTTTTCCCCTCTGGCAATGGGAGAATGCTTGGCCCACATGCAGGGCAAGCAGGAAGTGTTAGATATTTAATGACCCTGGCAGCAGCCCTGGAGCAGTGGCAGATGCCCTCCTCTGCAGTCAAGATAACTCTGAAGTGTGTTCTACACTATCTCCCAGAGTTCCTCAGCAGGACTAAGTCACAGCTGCCCACACGGTGGCTGCTTGATAGCACACCTTTCTTAGATTCTTTCCCTTCTCCCTCTCAGTTCCCCGTTCCTCTGCTTGTGTTACTTGGGTTCGTCTCTCTTATGGACTACTTGTACTCGAATCCTTGTCTCAGGGTCTACTTCTGGGGGGATTCAAAGTAAGATAGTAGTTAGGCAAGGCATCTCTGCAAAGGTGACAGTTAAGCATGCTCCTGATCCAGTGAAGGGGTGAGCTGTGTGAAAATGTATGGTAAGCCGGGTGCGGTGGCTCAAGCCTGTAATCCCAGCACTTTGGGAGGCCGAAGCGGGTGGATCACAAGGTCAAGAGATCGAGACCATCCTGGTCAAGGTGAAACCCCATCTCTACTAAAAATACAAAAAATTAGCTGGCCATGGTTTTGCGTGCCTGTAATCCCAGCTACTCAGGAGGCTGAGGCAGGAGAAATTGCCTGAACCCAGGAGGCGGAGGTTGTGGTGAGCCGAGACTGCGCCATTGCACTCCAGCCTGGGTAACAAGAGTGAAACTACGTCTCGGAAAAAAAAAAAAAAAAAAAAAAAGAAAATGTATGGTAAGAGAATTCCAACCACAGAGAACAGCAAGTGCAGAGACTCCAAGGTCGGATCTTGTTTGAATGTTTGAAAAACAGCAAAGCCAGAATGCAGGAACAGAAGCAGTGAGGCAAGGGGCATTAGAACAGGTCTTACTTTCCTCGTTTCACAGTTACAATATCTCCTTTAATCCTTTCTTTTCCTCTAATATGCTCACTTCTCATTTCTCTGATGGCTCATTTTCTGAGAATTCTGTATATATATATATATTTCTGAGAATATATATATATATATTTCTGAGAATATATATATATTTCTGAGAATATATATATATATATATATATATATATATATATATATATATTCTTAATTTCATTCTATTTAACTGTACCTTTTTTTCTTTTTTGAAACAGGGTCTCACTGTGTCACCCAGGCTACAGTGCAGTGGCATGATCATAGCTCACTGCAGCCTTGACCACCTGCGCCCAAGCAGTCCTCCTGCCTTAGCCTCCTGAGTAGCTGGGACTACAGGTATGTGCCATAACCCCTGGCTAATTTTTGTATTTTTTCTTTTTTTAGAGAGATGGGGTTTCACCATGTTGCCAGGTCTGGTCTCGAACTCCTGGGCTTAAATGATCTGACTGCCTCGGCCTCCCAAAGGGTTAGGATTACAGGCATGGGCATGTTCCTTTAAAAAGAAAAAAAAAACATGAGGCAGAAAGTCTGAATGTTTGACCACTAATTGGTGCAGGAGAGCCAAGGGACTGTTCATGACCCCGCTTAGGGAAGCCACCTCCAGGGGAAAGCAGCAGGCTCTCTGCATTGTCATCGCTGCCCCCTCTCCTTGCCAAATTTAAGAAAGATGAGAGGCCTCTTTTCGCCTGCTCCATAGTCATCCTCCTATCACTAACACCTTCTCCTGAGAACTCACCTTGGGCCAAGCTTCATCCCATGTGCTTGGCCTTCATCATCTCTGATGCTCACACCACTCTGAAAACCAAACAATACCTACATCTAGCTGAGGAACACAACCTCTTTCCATCTACTTTACCCTTCTGTGGCAGATGAGGTGCTTCCCCTCATGCCTTTGGCTCCACCTGAGACACCCTGGCAGCATTTTCCAAGGCCACGGAGCACTCAGCATGCATTCTAGGCCCTGCCGAGGCAGCTACTTTGATACTGAACAGGAGACTCCAGATCATAGAGAATGTGGAGTTCTCTTTAGGCAGCTGGCATGAGCTCAGCACAGATGCCTCCAAAAGCAGGACTGCTTTGCTGACTCCTGGGAGATTCATTATCAAAACTCCCTGCCCTGACCCATATCCTGCCTCTCTCCATTTGTGCTTCTGGCTGGAATTACCGTGTAACCGACAGCAGAGTCTATTAGTGCTTCATTCTGCTCACAGCTCCTCTTGGAGGAGTTGGCTTCTAAAAATTAGTTAGCAATAAGTGAGCCCCAAGATGGTAAATATTAAAGCCTGAAAGGCAGGCCAGAGAATCTGAGCTCTATTGGCATAAGTAATCTGTAATCTGTATGGGGAGTCCTCAATGAGTCCCTCAAAATCTCTAGGACTTAGCTTTCTCTCAGGTTGGAAGCAATAACAAATATTTTTTAGGGCTCCCTTTTGCTCCTTTCTAATTGTCCTTAGTATTTACCAAATTTCCATTCTACATCTGTATTTACCAGCTTTCTTGGCAGTTCGATGGGGGCCAAATGACTGAGTGTTGGCTGATGAGATGTAGGCAGAAGTGATATACACCACTTCTAGGCTGGATCCTTAACAAAACTTCCCAAGAGGCTTGGTTGTCTCTTCCCCTGCTGCTTGGAGGATATGTCTTCTAGACTTACACCAGACTTTGTGTAAGGAAGGAAGAGAACTTTTATTGTGTTAAAACACTGAGCTTAGTTGGTTTATCTGTTATCATAGCATAGCCTATCCTATCCTGACTAATCCAGTTTTTTATCCTGCCTGTTCATTCATTCATTCAATCATTCATTCATTCATCCAGTTGCTCACTCATACTTTCAGCTTTCATTCATTCACTTGGTATTAACTAAGTGTTTATTGTATGCTGGCACTAGTATTTTAGCATAGATAAACCCTGGGATCTTTCCCCAGAGGAGCTGGATATGCAGGTGAGGAAATGGATATGGGAACAGAGAAGATATTAAGAATGTGATAAGTTTGTACTAGGTGCATAACACCATGTTGTATACAGAGAAATAAACACTGAGAGGCCTTTCCCTACTTGATCCTAGCTCCATTCTTTATCAAACTTGTTTCAACTAGGCAGTGCTTACCACTGCATACTGCACCATTCTGAAAGAGTTGCATTTACCTCTACCCTCTCCTTTCACCAATCCATCATTCCAAATCATTTCCCTCAGTACCATTTCTGCAGGTCATGCCCCTGTTGGAAATAATATAGGGATTTTTCATTTCCTACATAAGATCTAAACTCCTTAATTTGACATTGATCTGGCTCCAAGGTATCTTTCTGTACTTGTTTTCCACTTCTTCTTTACCCAAATCTTCCACTACAACCAGATGGGGATAATCCATATTCAACAACCCACACCGTTGGGAATACCGTACCTCATGTCTTTTCTCACACCATTCTTTCCTCAGGAATCCTCTCTTTGTCTAGCCAATCTCTTCTCTTCAAAGTCCTACTTCAAGTGATACGTTTGGTCTGTCTGTCTACTCTAGCCTACAGTACTGATATGTTTAACAACTTAGATGAAATGGAAGATTCTTTGAAAAACCTAGCAAGAGACACAGGATAAATAGAAAATATAAATAATCCTGTAAATTCTAAAGAAATGGAATTCTTAATAAAAACCACAAGGAAAATTCCAGGTCCAGATGGCTTCATCAGTGAATTCCATCAAACATTTAGGGAAGAAAGAATACCTATTTATATAAATTTTTCTAGAAAATGGGGGAGGAGAGAACACTTCCCAACTCATTGTACGAAGTCTGTATAATCCTAATATGGAAACCTGATGACAGGCATCTCTGAAAAATCTATAGCTAATATGATACTTAATGGTGAAACATTGAATAAGTTCCCTTAAGATTGGGAAGAATTTTTTTAAAAAACACTCTCACCAGTGTAATAAGACAAAAAGATAGGAAAAGAAGAATACTGTCATTATTTAGACAACATGATTGTGTAGGTTAAAAATCCTATGGAATCTACAAAACACTGATAGAACTAAAGAGTGAATTTAGAAAAGTCACTGGATACAACAAGGTCAATATGTAAAAATTAATTTCATTTATATATATATTTATACATATAAATATTGTATATTGATTTATATATTGATTATTGTATATAAACTGGTAATGAAAAATTAAAGAATGAAATAAAAAGAAATTCCACTTACAGTAGCATCACAAATATCAAATACAAGGAAGAGACTAATCTAACAGAAAATATGCAAGTCCTCTACACTAAAATCTGCAAACTTTGCTAAGAGAAATTAAAGAAGACCTATATGATCAAAAGCTATACCATATCCAGGGACTGGAAGACACAGCATTGTCAAAAATGTCCATCCTCTCTAAATCCATCTACACATTCAAATGAATGCCAATCAAAATCATACCATGCTTTTTTGAAGAAATTGACAAGCTGATTCTAAAACGTATATGAAAATGTGCAGATTCTAGAATAGCTAAAACAATCCTGACAGAGAACAAAATTGGAGGATTTTTACTATCTGATTTGAAGATTTACTATAAATCTACAGTGGTCAGGACGTGTCATTTTGGCAAGAAAGTAGACATATCGATCAATGACACAGCACAGAGAATTCAGAAGCAGACCCACACATATACAGTTGAATTGATTGTTTGAAAAAGGCATTCTTACACCTGTAATCCCAGCACTTTGGGAGGCTGAGGCGGGTGGATCACGAAGTCAAGAGATGGAGACCATCCTGGTCTTCATGGTGAAACCCTGTCTCTACTAAAAATACAAAAAATTTGCTGGGCATGGTGGCACGTGCCTGTCGTCCCAGCTGCTCAGGAGGCTGAGGCAGGAGAATTGCTTGAACCCAGGAGGCGGAGGTTGCGGTGAGCTGAGATTGCGCCATTGCACTCCAGCCTGGGTAATGAGTGAAACTCCGTCTCAAAAAAAAAAAAAAAAAAAAAGAAAGAAAAGAAAAAGAAAAAGAAAAAGAAAAGAAAAAGGCATTAAGTCAATTCCATGGGAGAAAGGAAGGAGTTTTCTGGTTTTCTTTTTAGAAACAGTTCTGGAACAACTAAATATACACATGGTGGAAAATGAATTTTGACCCTACCTTACTCCATACACAACCAGTAATTAGAAGGACCATAGATCTAAACATAAAAACTAAAACCATAAAACTCCTAGAAGAAAATGTATGAAATAATATTCATGAACTTGAGGGATGCAGATTGTTCTGACAGTACCCCAAAGAGGATAGCCGTAAAAGAAAACATTGATAAATTGAACTTTGTCAAAATTAAAAATTTCTGCTCACCAAGAGAACACCATTAGAAAACAGGCAAGGTAAGGACTGGAAGTAAATATTTGCAATACATATATCTAACAAAGAACTTTTACTCAGTGTATATAAAGAGCTACTACAAATCAAAAATATCAATAACAAAAAGACAAAAGAATTAAAAATGAGAAAAAGTCTTAGACACTTCACAAGATATATGAATGTCTAGTAAGCACATGAAAAGGTGTTCAACATTATTTGTCATCAAAGAAATGCAAATTAAAACCACAACGAGATACTGTTTCATATCCACTAGGATGGCTCCTGACATACCAAGTATTGATGAGGATGCAGAACAACTAGAACTCTGATGCATTGATGATGAGAGTGCAAAATGATACGACAATTTTTGAAGAATCTCTGCCAGTTTCTTATAAAACTAAAGATACGTTTTCCCTATAACTAAGCAATTTCACTCCCAGATATTTACCACAAAGAAAGGAAAAGTGTAAATCCACAAAGATCTGTACAAGAATATTCTTAGAAGGTTTACTCATAATAGCCCCAAACTGGAAACAGCCCAACTAACTCAATGAATAAAGTATGGCATATTCTTACAATGGATTACTGCTTAGCAGTAAAAAAAAGAACAAACTACTGATACATACAACAGCATGGATAAATTTCAATAATATGCTGAATGAAAGAGGCTGGACTTTTTTTTAAAGTCATACTTATGACTTTATAGAATCTAATCTATATTATAGAAATCAGAATAATGGTTGCCAAAAGGTGTGGGAGAGTGATTGGAAAGGAGTACTGAAAATATTTTGGGATGATGGTAATGTATTATATCTTGTTTTGGGAGATTGTTAGACAGATGTATATGTCAAAGCTCATTGAACTTAACACTTGAGACTTATGCATAACTCAACTGTATGTAAATTATGTCTCACTTAACAAAAAATATTACTCCTTCCCCCTCCCAAAATATGACATGTTGGATGCTACTGTGTTGTATCGTTACTTACTATTTCCATGCATAGTTATCCATTTTAAACCTTCTTAGATTCCTAAAGCAGAGCCTGCACAATACTAGAGACTCCACATTTGTTGAATTAATAAATGAATGAACGACAATCAGACAGAGCAAAAAAATCAAAATATAACAGTGTACCAATTTCTACCATTTCTATTTTCCTGGGAGTCAACACCATTGCAAACACAGGGCCCTATTCCCAATGAAAAGTAATAATCCAGTATCTAAGACATTTTGCTTTTATTTATGATAAAAGAGGAGGCAAGGAAATAAGAGAAAGCTTTTTGTCTCCTAGATTTTGAGGTAACACCACATTATTATTACTATATTTCTTAACTCTTGTGAGATAGACCAAAAGACATCTGATGAATCACCTTTTCATTCATAAAACCCTGCTTATATCTTTCATCACTTTTATCCTGCTAGAATAATAGCAGAGAAACAGTACTTGATGGGCCTGCATTATCAGACGCTATTGGAAAGGTCTAGATAAGAGCGCTGAACCACCTATTAATATTCTGCATGCAAACCCTTCTCTATAACCCAGAGTCATCCGTATCCTGGCAACCCTCAAAATTTCATTCTCATTGAATTGCTAGATCTTTATCAAAATATAATTATAGCCTTAATTTGAAAGATAAATTTTGATTGCCAGTGCCATGCCTAAAGGAAGAAATAATCAGGTGGGAGAGCACTTAGGCACAATTGTTAACCATATAATCAATGTCATGAAGCATCCATCCCCTAAAAAATCACAAAACAACTTTGGGGGACGTTGTAAGGGGTAGAGTGAGGAGGGGAAAATCCTTGAGACATCAGACTTACTCGTGACTCTGGTACATTATGTTTACTTAACTTCTCATGCTGTCACTTAAGCGCTTGTCATGTCTTCCCAATTGGAAGTCTGGGGAAGACCCAGGCTCCACGTCCCGCTTCTGTGTGTACCCACAGTGGCCCAGCATGTAGTAGGAAGAAGTCCAGTATATAGGCCCTCCATCACTTGACCTCCAGGTAAAGTTCCCTGGAAGTAAGCTTTGAGACAGGAATTGGGGTATGGAAAGCATATCAGGAAATGTTCTCTGGGGCAACACCTGTGGAGGAAATGGATTAAGCAGAGAAAGGCAGAGCAAGAAGTTGGACTGGGAGAGTCACAACAAAGGCTCAGCCCATCCCATGGGAAGCTCTAGAGCTGGGATGACCCTGTAGAATTGTCCTGAGTTGAAGCAAGGTGGCTGGGCCTTTAGACTACTGTATCAAGCAGTCATCAGACGAGCACTGCCCTTGGAAGGGTATGACCTTAGGTGAGGTGACTTTCTTCAGGGAAGGACAATTCCCAAAGAGGGATGCTGCTGTGAGCTGTCAGCCACTGCACCCAGCCCTGGTGAATGCGTGCTTTGGGAATAAGTGCTTGAGTCCTGATGAAGAGGGGCAGACAGTGAATCAAAGTAGCCACTGCACCCTTACTGACTACAGTGACTCAGAAGCCTAGGGGAAATGATCTGAAATGGACTCCCCATGAATTGAACCCACCAGCCCATTTATGCAGGAGAGCAGCTGTACCTCCTGAGGCATCCAGGGGCTCCTTCCTATTTTGCATGCTAAATCCCCTTAGAATGTGTGACTTGCCGGGGAAGAGTAAATGGAGATTAGAAATATTCCTGTCTTCAGGAGGGGAACATCGTACACTGGGGCATGTCAGGGGTCGGGTTGGGGGCAAGGGGAGGGATAGCATTAGGAGAAATACCTAATGCATGTGGTGCTTAAAATTTAGATAATGGGTTTATAGGTGCAGCAAATCACCATGGCACATGTAAGCCTCTGTAACAAACCTGCATGTTCTGCACATGTATCCCAGAACTTAAAGTATAATAAAAAGAAAAGATAAATATTCCTGTCTTCCCATCCAATTGGTATGCCTTTTCAGAAACTATCCTTAGTTTACATCTGAGGATAGGTATTGATATACCTTTTAAAAAATGGATACCTTTGAGAGAGTATGGCAGGGGCAAGAGAGCAGAAGTCACACTTCTGTTCCCCTTCTCTTTGGGTAGTCACATCTACAGCCTCGATGCTTCCATAGGGCATAAGTGATTTGTTAGTCTCAGGATGGAGAAAGAATCAAACATATATTAACATAATAGTCTTGCTCCATTGGAGTAAAAGGAATTGATTTTATTTAACCTACATTTTAAGGTAGAGTCAACTCCTCCTGAGATATTTGGGAATCCTCAAATTTGTAAATATAGAAGCTTCAGACTTCATCTTTGTGGATGTCTGTTTCCATGTCTCCTAGTATTTATGCCCTTGGTTAATTCCCTTACCTGGGGCTTGGGCTGGGCCTGTCACTTCCCTCATTCTGTTGGTAAAATAAGATACAGGCCCAGCCTAAGAAGATCTGGAACCTCCTGCCTTTGCATCCTTGGGGATGCCAGGTAAGAGCTGCCAGGTAAGAAATCCTGTTACCCTGCTGGAGAGATCACATTGAGAGGCCACTTGGAAAGACTATGAGGAAAGGGAGAATCCCTGAGACTACCCAGAAAGATTTATAAGCACAGCCCAACCCAGTGACCCAGCTGAACCTTGCCCACAGGTGACATACCATCTGACCAACTCCCAGCAAGACCAGCAGAGCTGTCCAGTTGAGCTCATCCCAGATTGCAGAATTTTGAAGCAACAGTTTGGCTTTTATCTTAAACTAGTAAATTTTGGGGTGGTTTCTCTTGCAATAACAGATAACCCCCAAAAGCAGTTTCCTCCAGAGTTAAGTGACTATGTTGGCCTTGCCCACCCCTACCAAGTTAACTGCCTCTTAATCTTGCACCTAAGGTTATGGTTAACCACGGTTGCTTTTCACAAAGAAACAGACTTTTTTATTACTTCACAATGTTATGGACTACACAATGGTGTCTATTCCAAAAATCTCAAAAGAAAAAAAAAGCTTCATTGGGCTGTTGGAGCTGGAGTTTGGAAACTGACCTTCTTTACCAGCTAAGTAGCTCAATCCTGTGTATCCATTTCATATGCTTGAGGCTGAAAGACATGCCTCAGCAAATTTATAAATGACTCCCTGTCATGGATCTTGAAGGTCACTCACTTAAAAAGGAAATTAAGAACGTCTCAATTGGACATCCCAGAGAGGGCTGGAGAAGGAGTCTACCAGATCAAAGAGATAGTGTAGTAAAATCAGCCAGGATTGGATTCTAGAGCCATAGTGCCCAGGATCAAATCCCAAATCTGTCACTTGTTTGCCATAAAACCTTGGGCCAGTTATTTAGCCTCTCTGTGCCTCAGTTTCCTCATCTGTAAAATGGGAATAATAAACTCTATCTCCTAGGGCTATTGTGAGGATTAAGTGAGCTATATATGTGTAGAGCATAGATTAGTGCCTGATTAGAAGTAAGAACCAGAAGAAAATCATACTTGGATTTTAAATCATATGAAGTCATTTTTAGTGACTACACATTATGAAAGCATGTCAGGTTTCAGAAATGATATCCCATACAACTGTTTTCATAAGAGGGCAGGGTCAACATAGCATGGTATAAGGAGCACTGAGCCAAGAGAAGGGAATCTAGGTGTGATTTTAGCCCTGCTATAAACTAGCTGTGTTTTATAGGGCAAGTTATCTATAAATTGAGGAAAATTATAATGACCTTGCCTACAGAGGTTGGACCAGATGGTCCCTGTAGGAGCATTTTATGTTTCTACATCTATATAAAATCCTTTTGAGACAGGAAAGAGGAGGTGGAATTACCACCATTTTTAAGATAGAGATCTGTATTTGGCTATATAAGTTGTTCAGAGCCAAACTCCAATCTCAAAGTAGAGCTTAAAAAGGGCCCCCCCACAACAGAGGTGTATTGCCATAGCACACTCAGCACACAAACTACACTTCCCAGTGCCCTTGCAGTCAGATGTGGCCATGTGATTGAGTTCTGGCCATGGAATGTGGGTGGGAGTGAGAGGTACTGCTTCCAGGACAATCTCCCATGTTCTTGTTTTCCCTTATGTTTGGATGCAGAAGACCTAGCAAGGGCTTCAAGGCCCTAGGGAATGGTCGATTCATAAGAAGAGACTAGGTTCCTTATCATTGCAAGCCAAAACTCGGATTTGACATTACATAAGAAATAAACTGCTATTGTGTTAAACCCTGAAATTTGGGGCTCACCTGTTGTGGTGTTTATCCTTCCCTGACTAATATGCTCACTGTGAGTCTCTAGTCAATTGCTGGTTCAGGTTCTGATCTTCAAGAAGCAGCAGCCCCTTTCTATTTTAGACCAAGGGATCATTGACATCTTATTTGCTACATGTCGAGCCAAGCCAATGATATTCTTATGAAACTGAAATCTCAACCTATGGCCTTCCCATATCTACACTTTTAAGCTGGACAAACTTGGCAACTGTTGTACTGGGTCCTTATGCTACATTTCATCATCATTAATCCTTTGCCTTCCATGGGAAACACAGAGATGGTGGAAATTTTAAAGATAAACTAGTAACTGTGTTCAAGTCTCTACTAGAAAACTAGAGGAATGATGGATATCCTGAAGGTACTGTTTCCTAGTCTCTTCCTTCCCCCTAGTCAAGATCTCTTTTAATATTTGCCCAGTGATTATAGTTATGACATGCAGAAAATAAAGGTAACATTTTTAAATCAAAATTCATTTTGAAAAAGAGAAGAAAATCACTTGGTAGATTCCATCTTGAACAGAGAACATTTGCCCTTACATTCCCTTGCCGTTTAGTTCATTTATTTCAGTGGAGAAAAAATAGGCATTTACATTTTTCAGCAATTGCCAATGCATTCTTGCCAAAAAAAAAAAAAAAAAAAAAATCCTATCATCCAACCAAATCAAGAACAGAGGGAGTCTTTTTTCTTCAAGCTGGACTTTGCTGCCATTGCCTCGAAAGAATAGTGAACATAGAAGAAATGAAGGCTTTTGAAAATAAATAATGAGGGAGGCCTAGAAGGCTGGTAGAATCTAGGACCCACAGGAGAAGACCTGGGGTTCCTGCTTCTGCTACAATCACTTAAAAGTCCTCAGTCCCTTCCTATCTCCATTCTAGGTGGCCTCTTCACCATCACCTGGAGGTACCCCCCTTCAGACAGGCTGGGGCCACCCTCTTGCTGACCAGGAAGAGGGTGTACCAGGAAGAGGTGAGAAGCAGCCCAGCTGCTTTCCACACAGTAGGAAGTTGGCATGGTTTGAGTGCCACCTGGCCCCTTTGGTCCGTCTGTATTCTGGAGTGAACTCCGTTGTGAGGGAGTTGCTTGTTGGCTTTAAATCACAGAGGAGGAAGAGGAAGCCCCATATCTATGGCTAAATCCACCCAGGGGATGAAAAGCCAGGGATCAGTATCCATGGCTGGGGGGTGAGAGAGGGACTCCTGTCCAGGCTCCCATCCTCCAGTCTTGCAGCCCAGTGGCTTTGGGACTCACCCGGGGATGGATGAGGCTTCTCAGAGCTGCTGCCCTTCTCACATGGACCAGCACCCAGAATACCTGCCTTGCCTTGAGACCTGCAGTTGAGTTGCTCTGAAGGATGTGTGGACCTGTCTGGAGGTCCAAGTTTGGCCCACCCTCAGGAAGCTGGGAAGGGAGACCCCGCCCTTCTAATATGGGGTCAAGCCAAGCTGTACCTCCAACCGCAGGGCTATTTTTAGATGCTGTTATCGTTGCCTTGCTCACAAGCAGCTGTGAAAAACAAATTGGTGACCAAGAGGCAAGAAACTGCAAAATAAAAACCTCATAAAACAAGAGCTCCAAAACTCCGGAGCATACCACACTATGGCAAAACACTGTGCACCATCATGGCGGGGCCTGCTGAGTCCTCCCCTCAGGGAGGTGAGGGAGGGTGTTGCTCTTTCACTGCCCACACATTCCTGGCCTAGCATGTCCTGAGCAAGTCCAGCTTTGGCTCACTGTCCCTGGAATGGCTAGTGGGTCAGGCTGCCCCACTCATACACACAGATGGTGACCCCAGGGGACAGGTGTGCCAGGGGAGTGGGGGAGTTAGGGTTAACACTGCCACAAAAGGAAAAGCTCCAGCTCACTCCCCTCTCTTCCAGCTCAACCTAACAGTCCATTTGCCTTACAGCATCACAGCTTTTTAACAGTGAAACCCCTGCACAGGCAAAATGTCATCCAACAGCAAGTAGCAGGGCAGAAAAACAGGAGAGGGCACCAAGCGGGATCCCCGACTTCTCCCCAGCCCTTAGGGCCCCCGAAAGGCCAAACCTCAGGGCGCCCTTCCACTCACAGCGCCACCGAGTCCTCATTCCTTCTGCAGGAAACCTAACACCAGACGCTGCAGCCCCTGCAGACCCCTCCACCCAGCGGGTAGGGGGCTGGGTGGCAGCGTGGAAAAGTGCCGCCCCGCCCCAGAACCCGGGATCGGGGGTAGGGAGGAGGCGGCAAACTTCAAAGCTGCAGCTGCAATATGCTTTAAAATAATAATAATAATAATAAAATCCCTGAAAGCCAGCGCTGTTCCCTTCGCCCCTCCAAGCTATGCGCGGTCCACCTTGACCGTCAGCTCACCCTCGCTCAGCTCTGCCAAGGGGACCCAGCTCTCAGATCTCGGCCAAGGGGGATCTCCTCTCTGGCTAGCGCGCGCGGCTTGGCTGCGCCTCGAGCCTCCCCCGACCCCCAAGTTCACCTAGCACCCAGAGGTGCAAAAAATTAGTTTAAAATGATGTCACTTGCCCATACCCCCTCCCCCCAGGCTGGTCCCATCTCACACACCCGCGTGGCCTGGGCTGCGAGTCGCGGAGCATCCCGGAGGGTTGCGGTGGGGCACCACGCCGAGGCTAGCCTCCCCCGGCGCCCGCTCAGGCTCAGGCTCGGCCCTGGGCAGCCCGCCTGTACATCGTTCCCCTGGTGCAGAAATCCTACCGCCCGTGCGCCCTGGGCGCGCCGCCGGGCCCCGCGCCGGCTCCCCGGGAATGCGGCCGTCAGGTGAGGTAGGCATGCGTGCCGGCTCCGCAGCGAAGCAGCAGCTGGCTGGGGCGCTGGGCTCAGAATCTGCCTCTTCTCCCTCTCCCCGCAAAAGAGAGGCCTCTCGGGGACTTTCCAGTGCCTTGTTGCGTTAAGACTGCATTCCCCTTTCCTTTTCCCTTTTATCTTAGTTTCTCCTTCAGATGCAAAAAGAGAGATCGCAGGAGTCCATGCCCAGCTCCAGCCTAACTCAGTCCACAGGCAGAGAATTATGAATGGATGCTGCCTTCTGATGAGGAAGTCGACTGGGGAGGTCTCTGCGCACGGCGCGCTCCATCAAAGCAGGGGCATTGGCCCCTCCACTGCTTCAATGCTGCAGGCTGAGACACCTAATTGACCACTGGGAAATCAGGTGCCTGGAGACCTGGGCGGGACGTAGCCCTGGGGCCACGCTGGGATCGAGCGCCTTGCCGGTGTAGACAGCTTCGATTTACAGCTCAGTGAATGGAGAGGACTGCGGCAGCCAAACCTCCCGGGCAGCAAGGCACGGCTGCACCAACGCTCCGCGGACAGCTGCCTGGCTCCGCGAGCATCTCCCGGCTCCACCGGGCTAAAGGGAACCTGCTAAAAATAATCTGTCCCCTGCCGCCAGCCGCAGTGAGCTGCAGGACTCAGTCCCCGGCTCCAAACTCGCTGGCGTACGGGAGCCGGCCACAAAGCCCGGCCTGTGAGCTTAGACAAGCCGGAGGCTGCGGAGGATCCCGGATTCGGATTTCTTGTACCTGTGTGTTTCCTTCTCTCGTAGTGCGACCGCTGGGGCTGCGCGTTATCCATGCCCAGAGTGGTGGCGGACTCCGCACATCACCAACAGGCTGGACCGACCGCAGCTGCTCAGCACCGCACCCCCGTGGCTCTCTTCTCACCTCTCTTATCCCTGGTCTATGGCCAACAGCAGAGGAAGGAATCAGAAACGCCGACCACGCCAACCCCTCCAGCCCAGGCAAGAGGGTGGACAGAGACATGTGCCCACATAAAACAGGACTAGAGCGCCCAAAAAATGTGACATTGCATCCCCTCCCCCCATTCATCTCCGGACGCTGAAACCTCACATCCTAGACACATTTCACCCTGCCCAGGCTGAAAAATACTGCAAGGACAATGCCTTTGCAGCCATGTATTAATCTCCAGGGAGCAGCGATTTACTAAACCAGATCTGAGGTTTAACCAGTGTTAAAAACCATGGCAGTGTGTGCCCATAGCTTAAGTTGGTAGGCTTTCCGTATAGCAACCTAATGCAGAAGGCAGAGAGTCATTTAGGGCCGTTTCAAAGACAACACTTATGGGATATATCCTAATACCATGCATAACAAGAAGAAATCCAGTGAATGAAATTATCCAAAGATGACTTGTGGGATGTTGTTTTTGGTAATATGTCTTTGAAACCCGTTTAGGGAAAACTTGACTATTTTCTGAGTGGGTTGCCTATTTTCAACTAAGGATGTTTAAGCTGGGCAGATTTGCATGTGTGGGCAATATTATATCCACGAGGCCTATAACTTCTCCAGAATTCACACTTGTGAAACACTCTACTTGCCAAGGTCATAAGAAATCTTGGGGTTTGCCTGTGTGTGAAATAAAGAATATTTCCTAATTGGCATTACTATGCATTAATGATTGTGTTCACATGAAGTGTCACCTCAAACCCAAGTCAGTCTGGGTTGGCTGTTCTCCGCTAGCCTCCTTGGAGGGCTGCTAGCTGCCAGCAAGGATAGAGAATTTGGCAGGAATCCCCCTGGAAGACAGAGTGTGGCTGGGACAGGAAGGATGAGGTGGGAGGAGATGGCATGGCCACTCCCCCAGTGAAGGTGAGAAGATAGCCATGCACCTCAAAGTTTAAGGGATGGGTGACTAAAGGAAAAGGTCATCAGAGAGAAAGAGATTACTCAGAGAAGCAGGAGAACAGGATGGAAGGCGGAAGGGCCCCATCTCAGAAACGGGGATGGACGAAAGAGTTTTAAGAAGGCAGGGTGATTTATAATGTCAAATGTCACCAAGGGGTCAGTGGGAGGAGTTTTGCCTGCCAAGGGCAGACCTAGACCCCTGAGGCTTTGGGAAGCCATGATGGATTGGCTACTGATAGGAGATGTGAAGTGGATGGGAATACCAGTCAGAGCTTCTCAAAGGTAAAGAGAGGTCCTTCCCTTAGCCTTGCTCCTCAAAGAACCGGCAGCCCCTGGGGGCTTGGTAGAGATGCACCTTCTCAGGCCTGCTAAATCAGACTCTGGACTGAGGCCTGGCCATTTGTGTGTTAACAAGCTCTCAGACCAACTTCAAACAGGAGGCCTCACCATGTATGGACTCAAACCTCTCAGGTCTTGATGTAAGAATTTACATTAGGGTGAGCAAAATGGCTGCCCTTGACAGCAATCCCTGGCAAGTACATGGGTAGCTAGCAGCCAAGCCACTAATCATGCAGCCCAGGGAAATGAACTGCATTGCTCAGGGTTTTCAGGGCTGCTCTATCACATGAGAGCTTTGACAATAAGGTCTGCAAAACTCCACAAAGCGATGAAAATGGCCATGTCTTTTCTCCTTTGTATTGATCTTTACAGTAATGAGGTGGTTGTTAACAGTGATGGCAAAAATAATGATATAACTAGATTGCTTAAATTTGAATGAGATTTTAGCAAGTCCGATGGCAGAGAGGAAAAAGCAAAAAACAAACAAACAAAAAAACACACATAGGCTTTGTACCCAGAAATATCTGTGTTTGAATCCTAGCTCCTCCAGTTCTGAACAAATGTGGCCTTTGGAAAATTTTTTGATGTCTCTGAATTTTGAATCTTCTCTGAATCATTTCCTCATTTGTAAAATGAAAATAAGAATACCTAATTTGTAGCATTTTTTCTGGGGTCCCCCTATCCTCTGTATGGTAGTTAGGGTACCTGATGCTTTCTATGGCTCAAAGGTTCAAATAGAAGCCCTTATTGAGTATCTCTTCGATATCAGGTACTGTGCTGGGTGCTTGTGGGGATACGGCAGAGTCTGGGCCCAGTTGGAGCTGACATTCTAAGGGCTGAGTTTACAGCCCAGTCCATATAGGTATACCACTTTTCTTTTTTTTTTTTTTTTTTGAGACGGAGTTTCGCTCTTATTACCCAGGCTGGAGTGCAATGGCGCGATCTCGGCTCACCGCAACCTCCGCCTCCTGGGTTCAGGCAATTCTCCTGTCTCAGCCTCCTGAGTAGCTGGGATTACAGGCATGTGCCACAATGCTCAGCTAATTTTTTGTATTTTTAGTAGAGACGGGGTTTCACCATGTTGACCAGGATGGTCTCGATCTCTTGACCTCGTGATCCACCCGCCTCAGCCTCCCAAAGTGCTGGGATTACAGGCTTGAGCCACCGCGCCCGGCTGGTATACCACTTTTCTGATATATATTTTCAATTATTTAATTGATACATAATAATACATATTTTTGGCATACAGTATGATATTTCAATACATGTGTACAATGTGAAATGATCAAAATAGGGTAATTAGCAAATCAATCACCTAAAACATTTATCATGTCTTTGTGTTGGAAACATTTAACATCCTCTATTCTAGTTATTTCAAAATATACAATAAATTCTTGTCAACTACAGTCACCCTGCAGTGCTATATACCCCTAGAACTTATCAGACCTATCTAGCTGTAATTTTTTTAACTCATTAACCAAACTCTCCTTATCCCCACACCACCATCCCCAGCCTCTGGTAACCACTATTCTATTCTATACTTCTATGTAATCAACATTTTTTTAGCTCTTACATATGAGTGAGAATATGCCATGTTTGTCTTTCTGTGCTTAGTTTATTTCAGTTAACATAATGTCCTCCAGTTTCATCCATGTTGCTGCAAATGATAGGATTTTGTTATTTTTTATGGCTGAATATTATTCCATTGTGTATATAAGCCACATGTCCTTTATCCTTTCATCTGTTAATGAACACAGGTTGACTTCATAGCTTGGCTATTGCAAATTAGTGCTGCAATAAACATGGGAGTGCATATGTCTCTTCAACATATTGGTGTTCTTACTGAAAGCCAAGGGTACCAGGTCTCACAGACAATTGCAAATGTGTCCTTCTTTAGAACAGTGATGATCTATAGCAGGGGTCAACAAACTTTTTCTGTAAAGGGCCAGGTAGAAAGTATTTTAGGCTTTGCTGGCTCTGTAGTCTCTGTTGCAACTAGTCTACTCTGCTGTTGTAGCTCAAAAACAGCCATAGTTGGTGCATATATGGATGGATGTGGCTGTGTTCCAACGGAACTTTCTTCACAAAAATAGAGAGTGGGTTGGACTTGGCCCATGGGCCATAATTTGCCAAACTCTGATCTACAGTGAGGCTCAGGAAATAACTATTTCCTTTAACCGGTATTGCTAGGAAATGGTAAAGTCTACATAGGTAATTTTCCATATAACTAAAGTTTATCCAATCAAGAACAATTTTCTGAAGCCCCTTATTGTTCTGAAGCATATTTTATACTTTCCCTGGAAGAAACTGACTAGTTGATTGTACACCAAACTGTCTCCTTCTTTCTCCTACAGCTACACTACATTTTCCAGCCTCACTTGCAGTTGGGCGCAGCCCTGTAACTGAGTCCTGGCCAATGGATTGTGAGCAGAAGTTACCTGTGCCTCCAGCCTTAGCATATAAAAACTCTTACCTATTCCCACACACACTTTCTTGTCTTCCCTACTGGCTGAACACAGAGGCTCTATGGGATGGTGGATTCCCAAGATGGGAGGGGCCCAGGTACCCACCTGCATGCTGACCAGCATTAAACTGCAAGGAAACTGAGAGGTAAGCCACTGAAATATTGGGGTTTTATTACCAGAATTAGGCTACCTTGAGTAATTTACTTTCCTATCTTTTTAGTCAGATGCTACAACACACAATTTAATGTTTTCCTGATTACTTAGTATCGTTATTAAGAAAGCTTATTATTGGTTTCTACAGTAACACATTTCTAAGACTCCGTTTTGGATTTCCATGTTCTTTCCTTGGTATTTAGTTCTCCACTATCATTCATTTCTCAACCTTCTTTTAGCTCCTTTCCCCAGAGTTTAAGCCTCCAGTGAGCTGGGGATAACAGATACCCATGGCTGGGAAACATCTGTCCATTAAAGAAGATTTACCAATTCTCTGGCAAGAGCCAAAAGGAGATAGTCTGTGGGCTTGCTGACAATTATTTGTAGCCTTGGGAAACTCTTTTCACTTACTTCCAGGTTTGGTGCTGCATTCCTGAAAGCTGAAGTTACTGGAAGCTCAGCAGCTCTGAAAAAAGTGGAGGTATTTCTGTATTGTTGAGCTTACAAATTTTCAAAGCTTTCATTCTTCTACTAGCCATCTTGGGAGAGTCCATAATACAGGTTCCAGTTCTGTCCTTCAACATGAATGGACTATTCAACTGTCAAAATACTGTCACTTCATGATTTTAGACATATAGATTTTAGCTGTTATATGCTCCAAATCTCCATTTTAAATTCACCTTTTCTGTTAATTAAGTATTTTGTTGATATAAAGAAATCTTAATTGACTCCTATTTTACAGGAGCTGGAAGAAGTGACTCTAAAAGGCTAAATAGTTTTAGTTCACTTCAAGAGGTGGTATATTACCTTTATGCCTCAGACAATTTACCAAGAAAATACAGGTGTACTTTAGATCTGGTCTTTGGATTATTCTGACAGATGGGAATGTGGTTCTTTCCCAGCATGAGGTGGGAAACAGGAGAGGAACTCATGGAGCTGGATCAAAGGGAGAAAGATTGGAGGAAGCCAATGGAGCCCAAATACTTTCACAGTCTGATTTTACTTATTTATTGAAAAAAACTAAGATGATCATGTTTAAATGATCCTCTTGGCCTGTTTCTTCATCTATAAAATAGGGAGGGTAGAGATGATCGGTAAAATTTTCTCTACATCTTTCATCGTGTAAGTCAATTTTTCTAAGTGACTTGGATCCAAAAATACCTTCTAAAGTGATTTCTGATCATCAGTACTTATTTATTTTTCCTGTTTCTGCTGAACATCTAGAATTGGCCATTCTACCCATAAACTTCAGCATCTACAAGGGAAGTAATATGCTCTGTGATCTGCCCAGGGCTGGATAACCTTTTGGTCTCAGACTGACCTTGTGGGTAATCTTGAGGATCCCAATTCTAGCTCCACTCTATTTATATTATACCCACTCTCTCTTTATGTTTACCTAGGGTGACTTTCCTGCTTTACTCTCTTTGACTGAAATACGTACTTAAGACTCAATTATGAAAACTCAGTTTTGTCTCCAAGGCTTACTTCCCTTGAGCAAGTTGGATGTCCCCTCCAGAGCTATGCAAGTGGTGGAGCTTTACTCATTTATCCTAGTAGCTGCACATTAGTACTACTGCTGCCCCACCACTGATCACAAGGGACCCCCATGACTTTCAGAAGAAATAGCTGCTATAAAATGGATCATTCATTCATAAGGAACTATGTGTTTATTCATATATATTTTATATCAGAACAAACGTAAATTAATTTCAGGGTGTGACTACCCAAGCTAGTATCTATATGGCTGCCTGTATAAAATTCTTCCCTCAAAATTCTCCAAACCATCTGGCATAAACTACTGTATTGTGACCTGTTAAAATAAGTAACAGCTGTGATAATCCCTCTCGATTTATAGCAAGCTATAAAACTTTGCATATACTGGCAATGAATATAAAATAATAAATAAAACCATTATCATTCTGTGCTGTCTTGGTGGGAATTATGATGATTTAGCCAAAATGGAGCCCTATAGAATGTGTCAGAGGAGAAGATTAAACAAAGGTTTTGCCCAACCTGGCCTCCTCTAGCCTCCAAAGACCAACCTCACTACTTAGAATTCCTGGATATGTTTGAAAACCTTATCCAATGTAAAGGTGTCCTTTCTGAAAAAACATGGTTTCCATACATTGCTGCCCAACTTCTATTATTTCAAAGTCTCCTTGTCTGATGGTGCGTTTCCAAAATTGCACAGTATATCCAGACCATTAAAAAAAACCTAGCTATGCACAACTCAAAAATGTGAAATAATTTATAGCACCAAAGCTAAGAATTGTCTTGGAATTTTTAACTGTAAGTTTATGTTTGCAAACATTGCAAAGATCCCAGATTGAAACATATTGTATCAAAGTCATCCCTCAAAGATATGCAATATGTGAAAAAAGACAAGCTGGTATCTGGCAGGGAAAGGGGTAGGACAGCTTTGATTCTGAGTGAAAGAATCACTATGCCCACTACATACCGATTTCACAAAATTAAGGGGTCAAGGAAGGAAACTGGCAACATGACATGGCTCTTTACTAGGTTCTGGACATTACCCCATAATCTTATTTATTCAATCCTCACAACAGCTATGTGCCTTAGGTATTATTATTCCTGTTTTATGGTGAGGAAATTGATGTTCAGAGAGGTTAAATAACTTGCCCAAGGCCATCCAACTAACGAGTTGGAGAGATGGAGTTTGAACTCAGTCTGTCTGATTTCAAGGTTCATGCCCTTTCCACCTCACTACACTGCCTCCTGGACAGCTGTTCAAAACCTTTTTCTGCCATGATCCGTGGTATTTACATGAACCACTCATTATGACAACCGTGGGAAATTCCCATCCCTTTTTCTCCCATTTATTTGAATACAAGGAGAGTTACCCTACTATTGGGAGAACTTCAAATCCATTTTAATTTACATATATAAATTTGCAAATACAGGTGCTTTGTTATTGCAGTAGATTTCCCAGCAGGAGGTGGAGTCTACTTCTCCACCTTGAATCTGAGCAGGCCTTATGATCTGATTTGTCCAGAAGAATGTGGTGGAAGTGACATTGTACATGTCTGAGCCTGGGCCTCAAGAAGCCTTGCAACTTCTGCTTCTGCTGATCTTGGCACCTGCCCTGCTTACTGCTGCTCATGAGGAAGCCTGGTCTAGCCTACTGGATGATGAGGTATGGTTGACCCAGTTGTCCCCTACCCCATCTTGGTCTGCTAACCACTAGACATGTGAATAAGGCCACTCTAAGTCATTCAGTCCCACCTGACTATAGATGCATAAGCAAGCTACATAGACCAGAAGAACCATCCACTAAATTTTAAGCCAGTAAGTACTGGGGTGATTTGTTATACAGAAAACGCTAACTAATGCAGTTCTTTAAAATAAATTTCTGGCCATATGTCAAAACAGATACAGATTGTTAGTTTGAGCACAAGGATCATAAACTAAAGACTTAAAAAAAAAAGGTAAATCCTTTCTGATGGCTCAAAATAGCATTGCTGCTCAAGGTCTTCACAATACTTCAAAATGCCCCATGGAAGTGCCAGTTCAGAAAGGATTCCCGTGGATACAGTACTGGAAGGCCACCTTTCTTCCTCCAATCCTGGGGTTGGCAGCTTGATTTTGGGTGATATACATTAGGAGAAAGAATCACTAAGGTGAATGGCTCAGAGCCTCTGTCAAGAAACAATCAGTGGATGGAAGGAAGAGAAGAAGAGATGATGGGTTGTTTAAAGACTGCTAATGCCAATGCATGACTCCTATAAATCCATCATTGAAATTAAAAAGTAATGCTGTGGGCCAAGAAGAACTGTGATTTGTTAGAATGAGGAGTCAGTTTTGTATTTAACAATAGTCATGCTGTCTTCTTAAGAAAATAAAGTATGCAAGACACAAATGGGAGAGAAGGAAAGAGATGTCCACCCTCCCTTTCCACACACTTGGGAAACTTACAGATGGAGACCCTCAAAAGGAAGGAAGGAATGCTGTAATTATTAACTAAATTAGGGCCAAATTGAACTATCTGAGAAAGGAAGACATAATGGTTACAATTAAATACTTAAAGCAGTGTTCTCAACCTTGACTGTATGTTGGAATTTCAGCATAGTGAAAGCAATTCCAAAGCCTGCACTCTTAATCTCTACAGGGATTAGTAACTTTATTTATTATAATCAGAAAACATGTTCAGATTTGGACTTTCCACCAGTTTCTACAAAAGACATTTCTTTTGAAGAAAATGCTGGCGGGTAACATATTACTTGATTGTTCAGCTATCTTAGCATGTGAATGCTTGGGATTTTTTTCCCTTTTCTTATTTTCTTAGTAAATCTTGGAGCCTTTGAACTTTGAATAATTTCTTTTTTCTTTCTCCCAGTGCCCTCTAGTTATACAAACACACAAAAAAATAATTACAGAAGCAGTATTTACATCTATATGTCTATGGCTTTTTCATTTTGTATTTACAGTACTGAGTGGACGAATTAATTTAGTTCATTTTGCTTCTTAGGAAAAAAGATGTGTAATGAAAGGAGGTCCCTTTTAGTCGACTCTGGCAAGATTTCATAAGGAGTAGATAAAGGAAAAACAGAGAGAAGGAAACCTTCCTTATAAACCTAAGAAAATATGTTGGTCTATACCCTAAACAATTTTCTGCATCTGCTAATTATGTTCCAGAAAAGGGAATGTTTTATTGAGCAACCGTATAAATGAAAACAAGCCTGTCTATACCAGTATTTGCAGTCTCTCGTAGTTCATGTTCTGAACTTGCTTCCCAAAAGTTTTTCCCAGTCTGAGAATATGCCTAAGACAGTGGATTAAGGCTCTAGGCTGGGACCTCCATTGGTTGCCTTCCAAGCAGAATCTGAAATGACATTTCCAGAGCAGAGGAGAAATAAAAGTAGTATCACATACTCAACTGGGAGGGAAGGTTTCCTCGTTTGAGAATAGGGTTGAGTGGAATAGCAGGAAAGAGTAATGACAAGGTATGGAGAATCAGTGGCCCCTCTAACAGTAGAAGCTTTACTAGAGATGCCAGGTAGAGAAGTCTCCTGTTCTTGTCAAAAGCCCCTTATCCATATCTTGCCACCTATACTTTGACATGAAAGAGAGTTAAGGCACAGTTTGGCTTGCTCTTGTAAGGTTTTGGTTTAGAGTAATTCACTTCTAAAAGGAGAAAGGGAGCTGGGCGTAGTGGCTCATGCCTGTAGTCCCAGCCCTTTGGGAGGCTGAGGCAGGAGAATTATTTGAGGCCAGGAGTTTGAGATCAGCCTGGGCAAAATAGTGAGACCCCATCCCTACAGAAAATAAAAAATTAGCTGTGTAGAATGGCTAATCCCAGTTACTCGGGAGGCTGGGGTAGGAGGATTGCTTGTGCCCAGGAGTTCAAGGCTGCAGTGAGCCGTGATCACGGTAATCACTCCAGCCTGGATGTCAGAGCAAGACCCTGTCTCTAAAGCAATATATACATACATACATAGATACATAAAAGGAGAAAGACAAAGCAACAGGATGTTTCTGCAGAATAATTTCATAATTAATGGATCGTGTGTTAGAAAGTTGCTTTGCACATAGGAGCTCCTTCACTCATAAATATGTTTTAATAAACAATATTTTTAAAATTGACTTTTTAAAACAGAGAGACAACAGATGGTTCAGATGTTTCTTGTCTCAGAGGGAACAGTTTGGGGATCATAGAGATCTAAGTCTCAGTAGGATTTGTAAGAAAGAAGTTTTCTGGCTTTCTGGGATGGTCAATATGTGTCCAAGATGGCCTAGTGATGATGCTGACAGAACTCTGAAAGAGTCCAGCAGGGGACCGCACTGAGGTCCTCCCTGGCTACTTCAGCAGTTCTAGGATGTCACTTTGTGTTTCTGGATTTAGGCTCCCTCCCTTAGGCCCCCAGGCTTCGGGCAGTAAGCTGTATAAATTGGAGCCGTAGGATTTAGGAGTCTGATGCTTGAACGCAGTCAGTCTTCAGCCTCAGAGTGTTCTGAAGCTCATTTGTAAGTCAGTTTTTCCTTTTAATTCAGGACATGTTTTCCCACGGAAGAGAAACTACAGATGGTGTTTAGAGTTCCAGGTTTTTCCATCAAGGCTTATTTCCCCTATAATATTGCCGGGAAATATGTATTTACAATGAAAAGTGGAAAACAATACTGATATCATGGTAGTGAGTAAACAATGTTAATATAACTCAAGAAGACAGTTTTAAAAATTAATTTTAAATTCCAGCACCTGATGAAATGCAAGAATAATTAGAGAAAGAGTTAGTAGGCTGATGGAGACTTTGGGGTCTACAAATGAAATATCTATCTTTTAGGAGATTAATGACACTGATTCTTTATTATGTCTGATATGACTTGAAAGATTAACTCATTGCAAAAAATAATATTTCTTGGGTATCTAAAATCCACTAGACAATACTATAGCAGAGATGAAAGACCTAGTGCCTACTCTGAAGGAGATCATTGAATGGCTGTCTTGAGAGACACTATTTTGTACCTGGTTTTCAGAGGGACTTATGCATATTCCCCAGATACACTGTGTTGTGCCTGGCAGTTCAGAAAGTCACAGGATAAATATAGAGGGATCTTCCTGGACCACTAGCTTTACTCAATGATTATTTGAGGAGAGATTATTTTACATTACATAACATAAGTAATAGTGCTGATTTTGTAAGAATATTTATGATGAGGCATGCAATTACCAAAAAACCTCAGATGATCATATAAAAGACTGTTTGGGGTCATGCCTGACTTTACCTCTCCCCATCTCCACCACTGGCTCAGATCCTCATAGGAGTACCAGTTCACCCTCTTCCCTTGGAAGCACCACCATCCACTAAAAGACAGACGGGCACAACTGTCTTTTCTTTCCATATAGGCTATGGAAAGACAGAGAACTAAATCACCCTGGGCAATTTCAGGGAAGGCTTCCCCTAAAAAGTAATGCTTAAGCCAAGGCTTCTAAACTGAAGAAATAGCCAGGCAAAATAGGTCATAAAAGCATTCAGAGGGTTTAGTGTACACAGACCTGTAGATGTGTGAGAGAGCATGATGTGATGAGAAATTGCAAGCAATTTTGTATGACTGGAACATCTAGCTGGTGCAGGGAACTTCAGAGACACATTCCAAGGTTGAAGAAAGGAGGTGGAAAGGAAAAAGATGTTGAATCCAAGAGTTTTCTGTTCCAGTCAATAGGTGGCATTGTTGGCCCAGGGCAGCTTTGTGGTTATCCAGAGCAAGTGGCCTTGGGAAATTTGAGAAAGGAGATGGTGGTATGAAAATAGCCAATTGTAGATGGGACACATTTAAAAATAGGTTTTCTTAACTACAGAAAGAGTTATAATCATATCTGCTACTTGTTACTTCATTCAGAGACTTTGAATGAGGTAAAATATAGTCCCTGCAAGCAACTTCACCAGATGTAAAGTTAAGAAATTAGAGGACAGACCATCATCTTTCTCATCATGGAAAAACACCATTTCTTTATGCTGAACTGCCAACATATCCAAACAACAGAGTGGGAAATTCTGCATTGTAACTTCTTGACCTACCACAACTACTAGCACTTGTTAATCCATCACCTTTTATGATCCCAGAGGACATTTACAACCTTCTCCTGGGAAATGAATATTTGAACAATATGTCATTGATAAACAATGCTTAGTAATAAATATATCAGTTGCAGGCAATCAAGTTAATTAGCAAAAAGTTCTAGTGTCATTAAAGAAACTGAAAGTTAAAGTAACAGGCCTTACCCACCAGACCCCTCCCTTTTCTCAAGACACAGGACACTACTGGCTCTGTCCCTTGTCTAAGTGACACCACTTCTCAGCTCAGTTTTGTATTTTGGTTAAGGCCATTTTTTCTGATCAGTGTTTGCACCTTTGAATCAGAACTAAATTTCTTCTACTTTGGATGAACTAAAAAGAGATTGTAGCACAGGCCATAGCACAGCTTTTAACCCTTAACCTTATTGAGAGTTTCCACTTTCCCCAAGGCATTTTATGATAACCTAAAAACATCACTCCCATGTTTAGTTTGGGATCGTTATTTTCAAACTTCTGCAGACAGTATAACCTACTGGTAAAACAAAACAAAACAAATCAGAAAACATAGGTTTTGGAGTCAGAAAGAACTGAGTCTAAATTCTGGCTCTGCAACAACCAAGCTGTAATCTTGGGCAAGTTGTTATATAAATATTTGAAGCCTCATTTTCTTCATCTATGAAATGAGAATAATAATTGTACCTGCATCAGAGGGTTGTGATGAGGATAAGCTATGAACAAGCAACTAGCATAATCCTCCTGAGCACAGAATAAGTCACTAAATTTTATCTTCCAGTGATTTCATTAAAGTCATAAAGGCAAAGTGTTTCTGGAAATAAGCAATGAAACATTTCTTTTTTAAGTTTAGCAGTTAAGATGGCAGTCTAAGTATTTTTGCTTTGTAAGTGATAGATATAATGTGTTTGAGAGGGGCTTGTCCATTGATATTGGGAACTGAGGAGTTTGTCAGATGCAGTGGCTAGGGGAAACCAGGATGTTAAATGTTAAAAGTAACCTGGAAACTAAATTACTTTTAACATTTAACATCCTGGTTTCCCCTAGCCACTGCATCTGACAAACTCCTCAGTTCCCAATATCAATGGACAAGCCCCTCTCAAACACATTATATCTATCACTTACAAAGCAAAAATACTTAGACTGCCATCTTAACTGCTAAACTTAAAAAAGAAATGTTTCATTGCTTATTTCCAGAAACACTTTGCCTTTATGACTTTAATGAAATCACTGGAAGATAAACAGATTAGAAGAAAATAAAAATAACTGGAGTAAATATTTTTTTAAATTGCTAAAATAAGTTGCTAAAAACAAAGACTCCTGGAGAAATTATAGCATAACCCATTGGTTTTATATTTACATCTTCACTCAAATATCCACCCACTACTAAAATTGTAAACCAGTGCATAAGATATTATACTGGGAAATGGAGTGGGGTTAAAAAAAATCTTTTGAGACTTGGCTGGGTCCGCTTTCATCTTGCCAGAAGTGAACTAATATTAACCAATGTATGCCAAAATATAAAAGATGACAGCATCAGAAAGAATGGGGTCAGATCAGAGAAAAAGAGATCAGAAAAAAGGGCTTTAATTACCTGTAAGTAATAGCATCATGTCCCTACAAAGGTCCTTTTCACATACTTCCAATACCACTTCCTAATTGCAATAATAATAGTAGCAATGACAACAACTACAGCCACAACCATTTATTCAGTCCTTACGTCTCAAGCACTGTGCCATGTGCACTATTTTAATTACGCCATTAAATCTTCACAACAAGCCTATGTGATTTTGCAGAAGAAACCAAAACTTAGAAAGATATACCTTAAAATGTTTCTCTGGCTAATAAATTCCTACCAATTCATGAAAGCCTAGCTCAAATCTCACTTCCTTAGAAGCTTCCTTCCCTTTTCCTTGTCACCTCTTTCATCCATCAACCACAACCACGTTTTCTTTCTTCAATCATTTTGAAGTTTGTTGTTTTGTTTTGTTTTCTTTTTTTTTAATAGACACACTTGGGACTATAATCACACATGGATTTGGCTCTACTATTCTTTCACTGAGTGCTGGATGGGTTGGGTCTCTAAATGTAGCTGTGACACTTTAAAGATAGAGAGGTTCTCAGCTTTGCCCCAAATACAGAACAGGATGTAGGGCAGATTCTATACCTACAGAATCTGATCTAGGCCTAGATATCTATTAAATTGCAATAAATTGGTTTTTTGCCCTTTACCAAGTTTCAGATTTCATAGTTATTTCTGCTTGATATGTCGGACCAAGGGCAGAGAAATCTCCTACAGAGGGCTGGCTCCAGCCACAAGAATGTTGTGGAACAGGAAAGGAAGTCATTTTTTATCATTGAACTCAAAAGCTTCTTTTCTCATATGAATCAAGGGTATATCTTATCTCCCAGATATTTCTTCTGAGTCCATCAGTGGTTAGGCCTGCCACCCTCTTATAAAAGGAGAGTAGACAAAGAGAAGCAGAATGCAATTTGGCGGCAAAGAACATTTTTCCCTGGCAGAAAATGGAGTGACTTTTAGCTTATCTGTTGTCACCTTGTTAATGTGGTCATTGTTCTTCAAAATAAAATCTCTTCTTACCCATGATGTTTTTTGTGTTAAAAAAAAAAGAAGAAGAAGAAGAAGAAGCAACTAAAAACTCAGTGGAGAGGGGTGGAAGGGCAAAATAAAAGCCTAATCAAGAGAAGCAACAAATCAACTCTTTCTTAAGGAAAAACACTCAGCACACAATTATCTTAATTCTCCCAAGTGGTTATTTTGATTGCTTTCTGAGATAGGTGTGGAAAGCACTAGAAACCCATGGCCCCTGTCATCACCCCTGGTTTTTAGAGTAGGAATGATAGTCCTGTATTAGTTGGGATGCAAAATTTATCATCTGTTTAAGCCAAGGGCTCTGTGGCTGTTGATGTGTGCCCCTGGTCTGTTCTCAAACATATCCTTATTTAAAAATTAATCATCCAGCTCTTACTTGCCAGTGAATGTTTCCAGGGATACAAACTTAGATGGAAGAGGGAGCTTAGCTGTTAATGGCTAAATGTCATCCATGGCAAGCATAACACAAAGACAAGGTGGTGAGAGATGAGTGATTTACTCTATTTGAAGAATAAATCAAAACTTCCTCCTCAGTCAATTGCACAGGTGGGATCAAGAAAGGATCAAAGATAACATTCCTGGGAGGCCTCTCTTCCTTGAAGCTGAGGAAGAATTTGCATCTTTCCCCTTATTGGAGTTTGACATTTGGCCTCTGGATGTTGAGGAACCAGTTCAGTGTTTCAGTTGTGAAAGGATATGACTGAGATTAATTCCCTTCTGTATCTCCTTTCTGCCATTTCAGGAGCCAGGGGGTACACTACATTCAAGATCAATGAGTTATAGCCACATGCAAGGTCATGAAAAGTAATATCCTTCAGGAGAGTGGAGTTTCCAGTATTCTTGCTGAGCCAAAAAGAGAACATAGGAGGGAGACAGCCATGCTACCTAACGAAGTATTATGAAGTACACAGTGGGCTTCAGAGGAAATTAGAAGATTCTGCCTTGAACACAAATAAGTAACTTCCACTTCAGTTTACCTCTACATACAGTGGGGTTCTGCAGGATGGAGAGAGTATGGCTAGCAGATTACAGTTGCTTATAGCTTCGTGCAGTCTTATCCCTTCCTAAATCTTACCGTCTTCTCCATCACCTCCTATGGCCCCCAGTCTCAGAGAAGGCAAGAATCAACCAAAGGCAAATAGGCATTTTTTAAAAGTCACCCAAAACTTGATACATCTTAACCTGTTTATCCTGAAAAAGTCAGTTCAAAACTCCTCTCCTCCATCAGCCTCACTTGGCTTCCCATGCTACCCTACAAGAAAGAGTTGGTTCCTCCTTCCTGTGGATGGGCCTGAAGGCACTGTGTTGAGCCTTTCTGGTGTTCTCGGGTCAGTATTCTCCTGATGCTATGGTTTGAATGTTTGTCCTCTCAGAAACTCATGTTGAAACATAAACCCCTATTTAATAGTGCTAAGTGGTGGGGTCTTTAAGAAGTGATTGGGCTATGAGGGCTCTGTCCATAACCCAATGGATTAATAGATTAATTTATTAACAGAGTAATGGTTTAATGGATTAAATGGATTAATAGATTAATGGGTTAATGGATTAAGTGGGTTATCACATGAATGGGTTAATTATCACGAGAGTAGATATGTTATAAAAACCAGTTTGGCTCAGTGCAACCCCCCTATTACCCTGTGATGCCTTCCACAATGTTATAACACAGCATGAAGCCTTCACCAGAAGCCATCCAGATGCAATCACTTGATCTTGAACTTCCCAGCCTCTAGAACTATAAGTAATACATTTCTTTTCTTTATAAATTACACACTCTGTGGTAGTCTGTTATAGTAACAGAAAATGGACCAAGGCACTTGACTTGGAAGTCCTCAAGAACAGAACTGTGTCTTTGTCTTGTTTGATGTTCAGAGCCAAGCCTACTGCCCAACACAGATGCTGCTCCATAAAGTTTTACTCCCCAAATGCTCACTTCCCTCAAGGCTCTGGCTATAATGTATAGTCAAAACCCTGCAGAGGGGAAAGCAACCCAGCTGGGTAACCAGGAAAGAAGCCAGATCTGGAATAGAGAAGCTCAAATTGTTCATTCAGGAACATCCCACAAGAGAAAATAAGATCAAGACAGTTCAGGGGAATTTCTGAATGGTGAGTTTTTATGCTGAGGTTTTTCCTGGCTTGCCTTGGCATGCTCAATTCAGTGTAATATTTGGCTGCAGGCCCTCGCCTAGGCACACTGTTGATATTCCGTGTCCCATCTCATCTGCCAGTGCCTCTGGAGGACATTAGGATAAGTAGTTTGATCCAGAAAGGATACCCACTATCCTGGCCCTCTGCCTAAGACATGCAAATGGAGAGCACTTCCAAGTCACAAAGCTTTTGCCTCTGCCAGTAATGTATTATTTTTGTTATTACTATCCATAGCTACCATGGATTGAGCATCTACTAAGTGCACCATGCTAAGTCCTTTGCTTGCATTCTTTCATTTCATCATCATTTAAAGAATAAAATAGGCAGATATAATTATCTCCATTTTAGAGATAAGGAAGTTGTGACCCATAACTTAGTCACACAACTGATAAAGGGCAGAGTAAAGATTCAAATCCAGATCTGGCAGACACCAAAGCCCATTTTCCTCACACCATGCTGTCTTGCCCAGAAATAACTATCCTGAGGATGAAACCAACAACAATAAGCCCACATAGAAAAACCAATGGATATCACCAAAGCTGTACTCTGAGGTAACTTTATAGCTTTCAATTCTCACATATTTTAATGAAACATTCAACTTAAGAAATATTTCTCACAATTTAAAATCTCAAGTAAAGAATATAAAATCAGATGCACATAATTTTAAAATACAAAACATCAGCAAAATTGACAAAATGGTCTTTGCCATAAGACAGTGGCAGCCTATACCTTGCTCCCTCTGAATGCAGGGTTCCCAGGAATGAACTAAGGGACTTAAGATGATATTGATACTGACAAGCTTTGCTTCTGGGTAAGATGAATACCCAGAGATCTGGGGCACACTTAATGACAGTAGTTGTTGTACTTTCTAACCACTGACTATAGGTTGGCATAAGGGTCTGTGTCTCTGAGAGTTTGCCTGATCAGCTTAAGTGATTCTCACACCTGTCTAAGCCAGTTGCAACAGGAGCCTGAAATTTGAGTCCCATGCCCCACTTTTCCTGAAAACCATTCTATCCGTGGTTAAGCCTAGCCCAAATATAGTCTATCAGCCACAACATATGACATTGCTAGCACATGGCTGTGTCTTCCTCCATATTGAGGAAATTTGGCAGGGGTTGAAAAGGAAAGAACACAGAGAGTTTGTTTTTCCCTGCATTATTCCTATGCTTATAAGGCAATCATGAGAAACAATTGTTCCGTGGCTTTAAATCTAGTAAATAGAACTCCCTTTGAGATTCCAGTTTGAAAGCTGGTGAAGATCAGAGTAATTCCACTGTTTATGTAATAAACACACACACAAACCTCTAACATTTTAATAAAAAAACCTGGTGGTAATAAAATTTGTGTTAAGATAAAAGCAATCATTTCCCCCACAGCTTTTATTGTGCTGAATGCAATATCTGCCAAGTCCTACTTGAAGGCATCTTTGATTAAAGGCCTAGTCTTCCCACTTGTGAGCCATCCAGAGTTGGCAGGGGTACCATGACCTTGCTGAGACTAATGCCCAAAGATAGCCAAATTCATGACATGGCAGCAGCTTCAAGAAAGTTGAGCCCTCTGCCAAGTAGCTCTGTCCCCACCATCACCCCCGCCCAGTCCCTTCCTGGTCTGTCAGCCACCTGTAGGCCTTGGATCTTCAACTCTTGAGGGAAAACTAGGTCAAACTATTCTAAAGGCTTTCTCATATTTTTTTTTTTTTTTATTGAGCCTAAATCAAAACTTCTGGCAGGTACTTGGAAGGGCCTTATTTCTTTGGTACTCCTTCCCATTACTTAATTCTTCAGACCTGATAAATAAAGACTATCTGGCTGTTGGACACTCTCTCCTGAATCCACTGATCTGTATTAAAATGTATGAACTTAGGTCCTTAATTGTCTTCCTTGGTTCCCTGAGGGGAATTGGGGGGTCTGGGTAGGAGTACAGTTGTTACTTCTTACGTAAGTCAGTGATTCTCAACCCTGGCTGCACATTGGAATCCACCTAGGGAGCTTTAAAAGTATGCACTGATATCTGGACCCACTCCCAGAGATTCTGATTTAATTGGTCTTGGGTGTTTAATTGTTTTAATTGGCCTGCCCATAAAATAATGGTTATTTATCATAAATATATATATGAAATATATATGATATTAGGGACTTGTATTTGAACAGCTTCTCTGCCACAAAATTAAGAAACCACAATGTCCTGAACAAACTGATAGAGGCTCCATGACACCCATTGGAAGCTGCCTGGTTCACAGGCATGCTTCCTTCTTCTCCCGAGGGATCTTAAGTAGCAAAGCTGCACAGAATAGTGCCTTCCCATCATCACGGCCTGGAAAAGCAACTTGGAGAGAGTGTTCTCAGACAGCAGGTAGAACAAACTTTTCATTGAGAAAGGCTGCGTACATGGTATTGGTAGCAGTTGGGCTAATAGGAGACCCTTGAAGCTTGGCCCTGTATCAGCCTCCGCAGAGGTAGTGGAGGCAAATGTGCAGTAAAGGGGTTTAGCTGAAGCAAGGAGAGCTGTCAGCTTCAACTCTCACACTGGCCACCCCCTGCAGAACAACCTAATAGTGCATAGCAAGAAATGAAAGTAAGGCACTGTCCTTGACATTAAGGAGCCTGAGTTACAATTGAAGGACTAATAACTCCAGTGCTGGAAGAATACTGTAAAATGTTCAATGCTTTTTCAAATAGGGTTCAATTGCATGGCCAACTTTATGAGATAATGAAGTATCATGAAGGAGGGCTTAGAGGACTAAAGAAATCAAGACAGGCCCCAGAGTGGTTTAACAGATTTGTGCAAGGCCATTGACGATGTAACAGAAACTAGAGGTTGGGGGATTTGGGTCTGGAGACTCTCAGTTCAGGGCTATTTTGGGGATACCAGGAGATAAATAAATCTTTCTCTGTAATCTCCAGAGGAGGGTAAAATAGTGAAGAAGACTGGATAGGGAGGTGCTGGAGGAGAAGAAAGCAGCATAGGGCCTGGTGCGAGCCCGTGCAAGACGGGGCCCCTTCCCAGCAGTCCTGAGCTAGAGCCCCAGAAACCTGCCCTGGAATCTCCACTTGAGTTACCCTCTGGCCCTTTAAGATATTCAAATACCAGAGTAGAAGAGGAGAAGGAAGAAAGGGTTGCCCTCTGTCTTGGGTAGTTTGATGCCTCAGAAGGAGAGCAAAGGTGAAAACATTGGCCAGCCGGTATGAACGATGCAAGGTCCTCAGAGCTTAGGAGCCAGTGACCCCAAATGTCAAAGTCAGCCTTGAGTGAGGGTCAAGTGCAGATTCCCCTCCTCACAGCTGTTCCTGTGAAAGAGCTCACTTTCATTGGGAAGCATTCTTCTCCTTTCCCCCAGTATAGGAGGTGGCTACAGCACAAGCCCCTGTTCCTTAGGCCCAGCCTCCCCCTCCCCTTTGTCTTGCCAGGAAATGCTTCAAATCCCAAATACCTGCATTCTTGGGCATGCAGCAGGCCAGAGCCATGCTTGGATTCCCGCTCTGCTCCTTAAGGAAGGGCCTTTTCTTTTATGCAAAGACGTCTCTGAATGCCAGAGAGCTGAAAGCTGATCTGCTTAAGTCAGCAAGCAGGACGGGGGGGATGGAGGGTGAGAGAGGGCAACCTTCTGTAAGGAGGATGGCAGATTTTCACAGAACCTCTGTGCTGCCTCTGGGACTCCCCCCTGGAGGGGGAGATGGTCTCATCCAAGTGCTAGCCTGGCTGCTAATCCCTCCAGGTTCACTTGAATGGCAAATCAGAACTGCAGGGCAGCCAGGACACACCCTGTCTCCAGAGGAGGGGCTTAACACTTTCCTTTTTCATCCCTGTAGCAGTTTAAGTCACAATGAGACTTCTTTTACAGCCTTACTACTCCAAGTGCAGTTGGCCAGGGAGTTAGGAGCATAGGCTGGGAGCTTGTTAGAATGCAGAGTCTCAGGCCATACCAGTTTAAGAAGCTCTGCCAAGTGGCATCTGGCTATGGAAACCATTAGCACACTGCCAGAGACAGGGAGCTGGACAAATGCCCAAATCCAGGGAGCCACAGCAGCCCAGCCCCTATGCCAACTGCCTGATCAGGAGAAGGAATGCATTCCATCCCATCACTACATAGCTGCCCCAGGTTGCTACCCATTCTTCTCACCAGAATGGGGCTGGTTTACTTGGCTGTGAAATTTTAGGTTGGTATGAGGGTGCACTATTCAACAGGTCTGCAAATATTTGCACACTCACCGAAAGGACAAGAATGGTGGGGGTGGAGGCGACACAACTGGAGTTTGCTCTTTGCAGGTTACAAATCAATTCCTGATCCCCTCCACTCCACTCCCCCCCACACACACACACCACCTGTGTCAACATGTTAGACTCTCATGATGCTGATAACAGCAGTAATAGCACATAGCAAGAATACTCAAACCACTTCGCAAACAGCAATCATCCTGGACCCTATTCAGATCTTCCTCTTGGCAAGAAAGGGAGAGTTTAGGGACTTTCATGGCTTTGCCGTAATAGCCTTATGTTGTCATAGCACATGAGTTGCCTCCCACCTGAGCCCAGCAAGTGAATCTGTGTGCAGAAGCTAGAAGGGAAAAGAGAAAGAAAGAAGATAAACTAATGGAGAGTGGGAGACGAGCTTTTGCTTTGCAGTCCAGAGAGAACATTAAAAGAACAACTAGTGAGGCAGATGGACTTGCTTTTTTCTCAGTTGCCAGATTTCTGCTGATGGCTGTGACTCCCTGTATTGGATACTTCTGCTACTTAGTATGTGCAGCAAGAATCAGAATGAGTGACTTCATTTCCGAAGAGGAACTGAATGGCTCTGAGGCTCTGGGATGCATTAAGACAGCCCAAATCAACAGAAAGTCTGGCTGGAACCTTAGAGAAATGACCCAGACAGAATCTTCAGCCTCCCAAGCATCTGTCAGTGGCATCAGTTGCTGGCATGGCCATTGCCTAAAATCCTGCTAATTGCACGGATCCCGTCCCTTTAGCAGAGAGTCAGGGCCCTGATTGAGGGAAGAAAGCAAAGGGCTGGAGAGAAGGAGGGCAGGTCAGCCAGAAATGAAGACAGAAGAGAGAGAAAGCAAAGAGGGTGGCCCTAGGCTTTATAGGGACTTGTGTGGGTTCTTAAAAGCAATCATGGTGGCCTTTTGAGTAGAAAACCAAGCTAAGCTAGTATTTAAAAATCTTCTTCAGAGCCCCAATCTTGCCTCAAACAACAATCACTCATGAAAAGACTCTCACGAATAAAAGGAAATGCTGCCATTGTTTTATTTTTTTTTCTGGAAGTCATAATAGGTTTTAAAAGGTTAATCTCCCTCTCAGCCCTGTTTTTTCCCTTCCAGTGACCCCAAGCTGAAAAGGAAAAATATTTCCACTTGGTGTTTAAAAACTACCACAGTGAATTAGCTTTTGTTGTTCATGGCAAAGCCACTATTTAGCTGCCCAGAATCAAACCAGATGTCAGGGAAGAAAGAAGGCCCTGCGTCCTGTGAACTTGCCTTTCACCTTTGCAGAAGAGCTGAGGGGAAAGCTGGGCTGAGATGGCAAAATAAAGGGAGTTTGGTGCTCAGCAAACCTGATGTGCACTTTTGATGCAAGCACTGGGTAGCTCTTGTGGGCGTGCTGTCCACAGGACTAGAATGTAACAGCTCTAGAAACCTGGATGCACAATGCCTCCTGATTTCCAGAAGTTTTCTTCTGTGGACACTAGGTCAGCAGCATTATTCCCATAGGTAGCAGAGACCAGAGATGGAGAAGAGATTTAGGAGACAGAAAGAAAACACAAAAAGAGATCAGCAGGACTTGCTGGAACATGAAATCTATCAGTGAAGGTTAAAAAAAAAAAAAGAAAAGAAAAAAAAGAAAAGAAAAAAGAAACTGAAAGGAAAAGGATATATTTTCCTTCTGAGGCCTTCTGGAAGAGTATGAGGGGTAGATTATTACTCATTCTCATTTTTCTTTAGGACACCACCCGCCAACACTCACAGTTTAAATTGGGCAAAAAAAAAAAAAAAAAAAAAAACCCTCCACCGTTCCTATGGGTCTCAGGCTGTTTCTCACTGTTTCCTAAATCTATAGTATAAGTAAGCAGGAAGTTCTCTCTACATCAAGACTCTTTTTAACCACTCAACAAACATTTAATAAGTCCTGACTTTGATCAAGTATTTGAGTGATACCAGAAGGCTTTGGATACTATTCCTACCCAGGAGTTTACAGCCTAATAAAGAATAGCATTTCTCATTAGGGGAATATAATAACACAGTACAATAGTATAACAATAATAGCAACAACAATAATTGTAAAAGGCGTCATTTTTCAAAATCTAATGATATGTCAGTAATTGCACTTTATATACAGTAACATCTTTAATCCTTACATTAACCCTGTATAGTAATTTTTATTATTTCCATTTGCAGATATAGAACTGAGGCTCAAAGAACTTGACCAAGGTCACGCAACTATTAAGCTAGCCAGGGTTTTTTTTTTTTTTTTTTTTTTTTTTAATCACTGATGAAGCCCAAGTGCCTAGAACAGTGCCTGGCACATAGTAAGTGCTCAATAAATATTTACTAGAAAGCAGTTGTGGATGCAGGGAAGGGCTTTCTGGGGCATTGGAGCTGAACTTTGAAGAATGCCTAGGATCTATGCAAAGGTGGTAAAAAGCACACCAAGAAGAAAGCAGGAATCTCTTAAAAAAATTGTTTTACAAAATAGCAAAAAACGGACAGAATGAAATAGTTGTCAGGAGAAGGATGATCACAGAGACTTGAGTCCTACTGTGACTGCCACTGATAAAGTATGTGAACTTCACCAAATCATTCAGTCTCTTAATGCCTTATTTTATTTATCTGCAAAATGGGGATAAGAATATTACCTACTGTGGTATAAGTTGTCAATTTCTTAGTAAAACTTCACATTCTCCTTTTCTTCCAAATTTTATAAGATCTCATTTAAAAACTAGAACCCATTGCCATACAACCAAAATTCTAGATGTCCAGGTCTCCGTTTTAGCTAGGGATTGCTACCTGGTCAGTGTGGTAAAAGCAACTGTGGTATGGGATTTCTAGAAAGACTCCTCAGAAAACAAGGGGCATGTTCCTTCTTTTATGCTGATGCTTGGGCCAGTGATGTGATGACTGGCACTCCAGCAGCTATCTTAGACTATGAAGATGAGGGTCACCATCTAGGGATGGTGGAACTAGGAGCCGGAAGAAGCCTTGGTACCTCATTATTGCTGAGTCTGCATACAAGCCCTTAGCTTCTTTTACACAAGAGAGAAATAAAGTTTCATCTTTTTAAAGCCTTTGTTGATCCCCAACAGATACATTTACCTCAAAGAGTTGCTGGGAGGATTAAATAAGATAATACAGATCAAGTAATTAGTACTTGGTCTTATACATACTAAGCACTCAAACAAATTTTAGCAATCATGTTTTGTTGTTGTTCTTATCACTATTATCATCAATATCATTACAAAATCTAGAATACTCCCCTATTCTGCATTAGTCTGAGCCACCTTCATTCAGTTATTTAATTGTCCATTGGCTTAAAAGTCCCTAGGATTGTATCTTTCATGAGAACCTATTCATAAATCTTCCTAATATAGAGACTCTAATAACAAAAACATTTCTCTTTGAACTTCATCACTAAATCATCCACACAACCAGCAATAATGAAAATTTAGGTCTGTTAGTGAAAGGAGGGTTAATAGGTTAACACTTCTGAGGACAGAAAGCATTCACTATATTCTAAACTTGGTCAAATATCCTTTTTTGGAAAACAACTTTTGAGCAACTTGATGCCTCAAAAGTCTCTCCCTTTTCCCAACCAGATAGACCTTTACATTTCAGGACATATATGAAAAAAAATTTAAGATGCAATTTGCTGAGAAAGTTCTGAGAGTCAGCATGGTATGCTGGACTCCGAGAGATTTGCCAAGGACTGTGGATCTTTTGACTTAAATCTCTTTTTCTTAGTGTCTTGGACAGATTGTGTGGTTCGTTCCTGAACTTGATCAGTGAATGTTTCTTAGAAGAGCTAAGAAAAGAAATAAAGTCAATGGGATAGAATGAGTGGTTCTCACTGGTCAAAGGATTGGCTGAATTAAAATTACCAAGCACTGAACTCAGGAAAACTATAGAATCTCAGGCCTCACTCCAGACCCACTGAATCAGAATTGCTGGACATAGGGTCTGACAATCTGTATTTTTAAAGTTGCCCAGGTGATTCTGTGGTACAGTCACCTGGGCAGCTTTAAAAATATAGATTGCCAGATTGTACATTGAGATTATTCATAAATGCCCCTCCTCCCATCTCTACCTAAGATTGGGTTATCTAGAAGCAAAGTCTAAGTTAAGATTGACATTATTATTCAAGTGACGTATGGAGGGAGTGCTTTTAGTAGAAGGGGCATGAAGGAAGCTGGATATGAGGGACTGAGCAGGATTATAGTCTCAGCTGGATATTTGCTCCAGCCTGATGCCAGAGATCTCTGAGGCACAAATTCCATCACAGAGCTGGTCTCACCTGCAGGTGAAATGGTTGGTGGGGCTTGCATTTAGCCAAGAGCAAGTCTTTGGGGAAGAGGGCAGCTATAGCATTTAGCATCCAACACTCACAGCAGCTGGAGGACCAATGCACTAGCTTGTAAAGGAGATGTAGGCAGGGCACTACCAGCATCCACTACCAACTCCAACCTGCTAGGCTATGGTGCAGTCAGCTTTGCACTCCACTAGGGCTCTAATGTTCCTTTGCTGGCTTGGCCCAAGGTTCCTTCTCAGAGAAGGGACTTGGAGAGGAGTTTAACTTACAGGGAGGGTTTCAGACAAGATCGAGTATGTTCAGGGTGGTATGGCCTTAGACTGCAGGAAGGGTTTCAGAATCTGACACAATCCTTCCAGTGGCCAAGGCCACCAAGCTGGCACACTAGATTACCCATGCATCCACCACGGTTATCATTTGCATCCTAAATTTTGCTAGGAGTTGGCCCAAAGTCACTGTCCCAGAGCCCTTCTCATGAGTTCCAACCATATCCACTCATATGCTCCATAACCAGTGACTCAGATAACTGGCCACCTAGTGATCAGTACCCTCTCTCTTCTCCCTTGACAAATCAAGATGCAAGCCACTGAACTTCCTTTGCCTTATTCTTGATGAGTCCTAAATAGGTCAGATCACTTTGGAGGTTGGCCAGAAGCTAATTTTATATTCACCACTGACCTGTTTTATTCCTCTGGCATTTCAGGAAAAAGTTGGGTGAATGCCTTTTCTTCTTGTTTGCCTGAGTCCCTACTCCCTGGAGGTAAATTTGCAGCCCAGGCCAATGTGATTTATTCAGAGCTATTGCTACTTGTCAGTGGATTGCTGCCCAAGCTTGCTTACAGCCCATCTGCTGGATTCCTGTACATATGTGAACATGTGTGGAAAATTAAAGGCCCAGCCGGCTGTAGCCTGGAGCTGCCTTGCCCCACAGCTGTTCCAGCCTCCATCCGCCAGGCCTGATGCCAGTGTCTTTTGAAGCTGTCCTCACCACATGGTCAAAAAATGGGAAGCATCAATAATAACGCACTCAGGACCCAGTCATGAGTCTATCAGTTGCCTTTCATCAGGAGATCAACCAAGAAGAGTTTACATAGCACTCCATACCACTACAGAGCCCCACCCTACTCAGTCTCTGCTCTCAACAAGAAAGTGTCGCCATTTTGGTTTATATATCAGGGCAGAGACCCAGGACAGGAAGCAGAGAAAGGAGTAAGAAGTAAGGAGTGCTGCAAAAAAAGAGAACAATATGCTTTGCTTTTGTGATTCATTCCAACGTAGGAGAAAGCATAACACTTCCAACCAAAGTCTGAAGCTAGAAACAGGAAATATCCAGGCCTGACTCAACTGTCTCTCCAGAAGCTGTTCTTTAATTGCAAGATGTCAATCCCCTCTCCCCCTCACCCCAGATTTCATTGTTTGTTTTGTTTTGTTTTCAGGCATTTAGTTGTTGTTTTCCCTTTACCTTCATACACTGAGAAATATCTGCAGATGAGCCTGCAGGGCAATCTGGCCTTACAGTAATAACATAAGTCACAACTCTTTCACTCTCTCCTCACTGTTTCCACTAAATTTAAAGACAACATGCAATGGAAGTTTCTTCATGGTAATAATACAATAATGATAAACTTAATGGTTTATTCATTCAGCAAATATTTATTGAACACCTACTATGTGTCAGGCATGGTTTTAAATTCTTTGTGCTATTTCAGTTAATTCTCACGGCAACTCTACAAGGTAGATAATAGTATTAACCTCCATTTTACAGATCAGGAGACTAAGGTGTAGAGAGGTTAAACAATTTGTCCAAGGCATTGGAGGTGGTAAATGGCAGAGCCCATGGCTCCCAATCACTATGTTGGGTTATCCCAGTGATAGAGGGTAGGGAACCAATTATCCTGCCTCAGAAAGCACAGATTTACCATCTCCCATCACTCACATTCCAATCCTAAGGCAACAGACAATAAGCAAGAACAGGATTGAAATCCCAGCTACCCACAGGAAATGTCTGTCACTTGCTTTGCTGAGTGTTTCAGGAGGAACATTCATGTGTAGACAGAGTTGTGTGTGTATGTGTGTGAGTCCATGGGTGTAAGCATGCATATGCATGCATGAATGGCTACGTATACCTCCTTATTCAATGCTCTCCCTTGAGCCTGAATAAAAGAGCTCCCATGTATAATGAAGTTAAAAACAAGACTCTAACCTTCCCTCTTTGCACAGATCCCCACTGCCGCACAGATCCCCACAAACTGGGAATTTTTTTAAAGCACTAACACACCCTTCTGGAAAGGCTGGGTACCCTCACCCTGGGTTTGAGTTGTCTCTCAGTATTGTAACCTTCCACTTGACAGAGCTCCAGTTTTAGCAAGAACAACTACCAAGTACCCAATCACCACAGGGAGTCCAAAGACAAATACATAAAAATGAAGACATTTTGGGAGAAGGAGTGAGAGTCCGTGGAGCTGCCATGTGGGCCCCCAAGTTCCCAGTTTAGAACCCTTTGCCCTCCAGGCTGGCACATATTCTTCCTTTCTCCAACCCTCTGGCCTTACAGATATAAAAGTTTCATTCCACCACATATTACTTTGACCCTTCCTTCACAACGAAGTGAAAAACACCTGATAATGGCTTAAGCCTTTCCTGGGGTTTTTGCATTTTAATAGAAATTAAGCCTATTGCTGAGTGGACCAACCTGGAATGGTAAAACTAGAGGCATCAGCCAGCAGGTAGAAGAGTATTTGGGCATGGGAGAGGAAGAAAACCATGGGGTTTTCTATAGTCCTAGAATTAGCTAACACTTCACCTAAGATTTCATGAAGATCCTAGTAAAAACAAAACAATATTAAATGTATTTTACCCAGAAAGGAGAAAGAACATTAAAATGGTCCTAAGAGCAAGATCATTCAGGGAAAGAGAGATGATCACTGAGCATCAGATTATCACTGAGCATTAGATGATCACTGAGGTCCCTAATAGTTCTAGCACTCAGATTAAACTTTTGTTCATCTTTTGATGATTTTGGTACCTTTAGTATGAAGTGCTAAAGGAAGGGCTTGGCTTCCCCAATCCAGATGTATTCAAGATGGTGCACAGTTGCTGTCTCAGTTATGTGACTCCGGATTCTGAGTTGATTGTATTAATTGAAAGGCATTTTGTACCTAGCCAGTAGTATTGTGTGGTCATTGGTCCTCTGACACTCTGCACAGTGGGCTTAGAAACAGAAAAGTTAGGGCATCTGGTTCAACAAGGAGCCCAGAAAAACTTCAGTCTTGACATGTCATTTAGCATGAAATCATTTCAACCAGCATGGTGCTAGCCCTCACTGAGCTCATGATGGATGCCAATTAAGTTTATTTAGCTTAGCTACCTCAGATAAGGAAATTCCAGAAGCTTTCCATTTCCTTTTAGATTTATTTTAAATGACCTCATGCACCCAGATGCAGGATTCTTGTTGAGTCCAACATTAGGCGAATGGATATGATGGAATTATAAGATTGGCTAAAAGCTTAAGCAATCAACCTGGGGATGGGGGAATATTAGAGGGAGATAAAACTCATTTTTCTCATTTGCCCATTCAGTGACAAACAATTGACCAGCCACAAAACTTGTAGCAATGGGATCAAATGTTTAGACCTGGAATTTGTCTTTTTCATTTAGAGAGCAATAGGTAAAAGATCCCTCATTGTGTCAAATGGGGTAAATTTTCATTTTCCTATATTCAAAATGGCTTGGAGGTAATGAAATTCACAAACAGAACAAAATCTTTAAATAACTCTGTATAGACTTTCTTCAGCTCTCTTCTTTGAAACTTTTAAAATTAGTTTTGCTGCTTTTGAGTTATAAGATGCTAACCTCAGAGCTGCATTTTTGGCCTAGAATTTATTCCATTCTGTCCCTTCACCTTTTGTATAGCATGCCATTGAATGAAGGCAAGGAGACAAAAGGCAAGAAAACCTGCCTTATCTTTCTGACACTGATGTGGAGTTCATCACTAAGAACTGAGCAAACTTCCCAGTGCTTAGTTCGAATAAGCACAGGAGCCTGGTCTAAGTCCAGAGTGTCATCCCATTGAAGTTTCTGCTACATCCAACCAGAAAGAAGTCAATTCCAGGGCCGCCTGGGGGCCGCAGCATATTTCACAGCTGCTTCAGAAACAATGTGCAATTATTCCAGTTACATGAAAACATCAAATGAGAAAGCCCTGGAATCCAAGCTGAAAAGGAACCTACCATTGCAAATGATGGCTGCACAGTGATTCTCCCAACACCACCTTTCTCTTTGTCAAATATCTTAACTCGCCTATCAAGAAATCCATCATGGCATCAGTTTTCTAGGCAAGTAATGAGAATGAATAAGTTTTTCCTAATCAAGTTTCTAAACACTGAAGAACCACAAAGAGATAGAATAGATAAGAAAAGCAAAGGATTAAAAATTTAGATCTGCTCTCTCCAATACGGCAGCCCCTAGCCATATATGGTTACAGAGCACTTAAAATGTGGTATGAATAAGGCACTGAATTTTAAATTTTATTTGGTTTAAATTAATTTGAATATGGATACTGCATTCATATCCAGTATTATTATTGGAAAACTTTTAAGTATATCTGGAAGAACTTGGATTTGTGAATTTACTTCTTCAACTTGTGTAGAATTATATCAAATCTAAATACAGATCAAGTATTTCTGATGAAAATTTACTATCTGAATTCAGATGTCCTATAAACATAAATATACACTGGATTTTGAAGACTTAGTATAAAAAAGAATACGGTATCTCATTAATATTTTATATGATTTGATTTTTATGATTATACTTTATATTGATTTTATATGCCAAAATAATAATATTTTGAAAATAGTGGGCTAAATGAAATTCATTATTAAAATTAATTTCACCAATTTCTCTTGCATTTTTTAAATGGGTACTAAAAATTTTTAAATTACATAAATGACTCACATCATGTTTCTCATGCACATGGATAGCTTAAAATGAACAAAAGCAATACATTTCAGACTGAAGGATTATAAAGTGTTATAAAGAAGAGCATTATAAAGTAAAGGATTATAAAGAAGAAAATATGTTTTTTTTTCTTTTATTTTCTCCACCTAACCAATGTGCTACTTCTTTTTTGTTTTTATTTTTTCTGAAAATATGGGTTTTTCATCAGCTAAGAAGCGAATTAACTCATGGTGATTTGCAGTAAGTAGCAGCCCCCCACTGTGTGGGCTAACTTAGAGGTTTCAGTTCATTGGACGTTTCTGTTCTAAAGCTGGCTTGCACTTGGCCATGGTGTTCTAGGGCAGTGGTTCTCAAGTTTTGTTCAGGGAAACTCTGGGGGTCCCTGAGATCCTTTCAGGGAGTCTGTAAAGTCAAAACTATTTTTTGATATTAATACACTACTTGTCATTTTCACTTATTCTTTCATGACTGACATGTGATACCATATTAGATGGAATGCAGAGGCAGATATGAGAATCCAGCAGTGTTCCATTAAGCCACACTGCTTGCTAGTCAAGAGATTTGCAAAAAAGTACAAGAATTCCATTCTTCTCATTGATATTTTTTACATTGAAAAATATAGAATTTTTTCCTCAAAGTATTTATAAACATATAATATATATAATGTAGCATATGTGCTTATTATTCATTGATTTTGAAATAAATTACTAAGAAAATATTTCTCATTTTTAATTTATTTTAATTTTCTGTTTCATATATATATATATATATATATATATATATATATATAATTGCACTTTAGGTTCTGGGGTACATGTGTGGGATCGTTACATAGGTACATACATGGCAGTGTGGTTTGCTGCCTCCATCCCCCCATCACCTATATCTGGCATTTCTCCCCATGTTATCCCTCCTGAACCTCCCTACCCACTGCTGTCCAGCCCCTAGTCCCCCCCAACAGACCCCAGTGTGTGTTGCTCCCCTCCCTGTGTCCATGTGTTCTCATTGTTCAACACCCACCTATGAGTGAGAACATGCCGTGTTTGATTTTCTGTTCTTGTGTCAGTTTGCTGAGAATGATGGTTTCCAGATTCATCCATTTCCCTACAAAGGACATGAACTCATCGTTTTTTATGGCTGCATAGTATTCCATGGTATATACGTGCCACATTTTCCTTGTCCAGTCTATCATCAATGGGCATTTGGGTTGGTTCCAGATCTTTGCTATTGTAAACAGTCCCGCAATGAACATATGTGTGCATGTGTCTTTATAACAGAACAATTTATAGTACTTTGGGTATATACCTAGTAATGGGATTGCTAGGTCAAATGGAATTTCTATTTCTAGGTCCTTGAGGAATTGCCACACTGTCTTCTACAATGGTTGCACTAATTTGCACTCCCACCAACAGTGTAAAAGTGTTCCTATTTCTCCACATCCTCTCCAGCATCTGTTGTCTCCAGATTTTTTAATGTTTGCCATTCTAACTGGCATGAGATGGTATCTCAATGTGGTTTTGATTTGCATTTCTCTAATGACCAGTGATGATGAGCACTTTCTCATATGTTTGTTGGCCTCATATATGTCTTCTTTTGAAAAGTGTCTGTTCATATCCATTGCCCACTTTTGAATGGGGTTGTTTGTTTTTTTCTTGTAAATCTGTTTTAGTTCTTTGTAGATTCTGGATATTAGCCCTTTGTCAGACAGCGTATTCAATTAGGAAAGGAGGAAGTCAAATTGTCTCTATTTGCAGGTGACATGATTGTATATTTAGAAGACCCGATCATCGGGCCAGGCATGGTGGCTCACACCTGTAATCCAAGCATTTTGGAGGCCAAGGCAGGTGGATCACCTGAGGTCTGGAGTTCAAGAAGACCCCATAGTCTCAGCCCAAAATCTCCTTAAATTGATAAGTAACTTCAGCAAAGTCTCAGGATACAAAAATCAATGTGCAGAAATAACAAGCATTCCTATACACCAATAACAGACTAAAAGGGAGTGAAATCAAGAACGAACTGCCATTCACAATTGCTACAAAGAGAATAAAATACCTAGGAATATAACTAACAAAGGATTTAAAGGACCTCTTCAAGGAGAACTACAAACCACTGCTCAAGGAAATAAGAGAGGACACAAACAGATGGAAAAATATTCCATGCTCATGGTTAGGAAGAATCAATATTGTGAAAATGGCCATACTGCTGAAAGTAATTTATAGATTCAATGCTATCCCCATCAAGCTACCTATGACCCTCTTCACAGAACTGGATAAAACCACCTAAAACTTCATATGGAACCAAAAAAGAGCCTGCATAGCCAAGACAATCCTAAGCAAAAAAACAAAGCTGGAGGCATCATGCTACCTGACTTCAAACTATACTATAAGGCTACAGTAATCAAAACAGCATGGTACTGGTACCAAAACAGAGATATAGACCAATGGAACAGAACAGAGGCCTCAGAGAAAACACAACACATCTACAACCATCTGATCTTTGACAAACTTGACAGAAACAAGAAACGAAGAAAGGATTCCCTGTTTAATAAATGGTGTTGGAAAACTGGCTAGCCATGTGCAGAAAACAGAAACTGGACCCCTTCCTGACACCTTACACTAAAATTAACTCCAGATGGATTAAAGACTTAAACATGAGACCTAACACCATAAAAACCCTAGAAGAAAACCTAGGCAAAACCATTCAGGACATAGGCATAGGCAAGGACTTCATTACTAAAACACCAAAAGCATTGGCAACAAAAACCAAAATAGACAAATGGGATCTAATTAAACTCCAGAGCAAAAGAAACAATCAGTAGAGTAAACCAACAACCAACAGACTGGGGAAAAAATTTTGTAATATCTAATATGATATTTATATAACTCATACAAACAAAAGCACTCTGGGGCACTCAATAATTTTTAATAGTATAAAATAGTCCTGATCTATAAATTTGACAATTGCTGTTCTAGAGGGCTTGGTATTAGACACTGTTGTCATACCTTCCCATCATGCCTTGGTTCATCTCTAAGTCCACTTGTTGCTACTGTGACCATTTCCCACCACAAACACCCAGTTCTCTCTGTTGTTCTGCCTGAGGACTTTCTCTCCTGCTGCAGGACTATTAGTGAGAGTCCCAAAACCACAAATAACCAAATGCTAATTAATAGTAGAATGGATAGAGAAATGAGAAATTCTGATGTTTCATACCATGGAATACTATACAGCAAGGAGAATGAACAAGCCACTGTTACATGCAATATAGGTAAATCTCATCTATAATGTTGAGTAAAAGAAGCTAGACACAAGAGTACATGTTGTACGATTCCATTTTTATAAAGTTAAAAATCGGGCAAATCGAATCTATGGTGTTAGAAATCAAGATAGCGATTTCCTTTGGGGAGGAAGAAGAGCTCATGGAGTATCCTGGAAAGCTAATAATGTTTTAGGTCTTAACCTAGTAGCCAGTACAGAATTGTGCTCATTTTGTAATAATTCATTGGATTGTATGATTTGGATGCTTTTCTGTATGTATGTTGGACATCACTCAAAAGGTAAAAAAAAAAAAAAATCGAATACTAATTATTATTTTTACACCATGCTCTCCTAGGCATAGAAAAGGCTAAAACAGAATTTTCAGACATGGCTTATAGTTTTGCCCTTTCATTAATCCTTGTGAGAAGTAAATAGTAGAAGATTTCATTTGGAGGTGGGAAGTTTGTGGGGAGCTATCCTGCTTGAACAGTGCAATGGCATAGTTTTAAATGGACTTTGACTGCCTTTATTTGCTTACAACACACGCAGCATCTCAGTGCCCACTACTCCTTAGTATGCTATACCAACTCTGTCCCATGTTGAAGCTGGCTGCCTGGCCGTGAAGGCAGTTGAGCTTGAGACCTACAACTCCAATGATAATTCCAGATGTCACATGAGCTATTGTGCTATGCAGACCCCGCAGGCTACACTTGTAGTGAAAGCCCAGGGTGCAGCTACAGGGCACAAGGAAGGGTGCTGGCATGAGGAAGAAAATCATGGAGGATGGGGGTATGTCAGGTTATATTCCATTCTTCCACTGAGGGAGACAGTGAGGAGAGACTGAGAGGCCAGGGCACCACTAAGTAGGGGACAGCAGGCCCCTGGGGACATTTTTCCAGTCAAGAAATCACTTTTTGCCATCCCTATCACTTCCAGTACCCTAGTTTCCTGTCTGCTGAGACTCATACTTATATCCTGTGGTTTACCCAGGTCTCTGGGGGAGATTGTAAAGACCTCTCAAGACTGAGCACTTCACCCCAACCTTCATCAGGAACAAGCTACATCTCCTAGCCTAGCCTCAGTTCCACCTCCTCCCACCTCCATCGCCACTCCCACAGACATATCCAAATGAAAGGAGGAGAAAGAACCTGGGCTTCACTGCCTAGCACGACTCTACTACCACAAGGGAGGCTGGGAAATTTAGTCTTCCTGGCCGTGTGTCCAGGAAGAAGAGAACATGCATACTGGTAAGCAGTAGCTGCCTCTACCTTATGTTAATTCCCTTCTCCCTACCTGGAGAGCCAACAACACTTTTCAGGGGACATCAAAGAAGCCATTGAGGGCTGGCCACAGTAGCTTGTGTCTATAATCCCAGCACTTTGGGAGGCCGAGGCAGAAGGATCCCTTGAGCCTAGGAGTTTGAGATCAGCCAGGGCAACACAGGGAGACCCCTTGTTTCTATTATACAAAAAATAAAAGAGGGCATAGTGGTGCATGCCTGTAGTACCAGCTGTTCGGGAGACTGAGGTGGGAGGATCACTTGAGCTCTGAAGGATGACGCTGCAGTAAGCTATGATCACATCACCGCTCTCCAGCCTGGGTGACAGAACAAGAGCCCATCTCAAAACAAAAACAAAAACAAAAAAACAAAAAACAAAAAAAAAAAACAAAAAAAAAAACAAGGTCCCTGAGAAACCCCTGTCTGTCTGGGCATTGGCCCACCCACGGAGCTCTCCTATGTGCCTTGCCTCTAGCTCTGATGTTCCTGACTGCTAGACCTCTCAGACCATGCCTGATTGCAGGTCTTTAAATGGTTGCTCCACTGGCCTACAGCATCCATCATCCTGCACCTGCCCAGGATCCTGCTCCTGCCCAGGATCCTGCTCCATGCCCTGCTAGCCAGGCCATCACCACACTCAGTGGAATTGTAACTCACTTCTGATCATGGCTTGCTTACTGGGTGTACCCTAACAGCCTGGAGGCTATCAACTTATTCCTGCCCCAAGCAAGTACAGATGCAGCCTCAGGATCTAGGACCTGTGCACACATCACACCCTGAAGTGACAGGACAGCTGCCCAAGGTTCCAAAACATGATTTTGTTTAGCCATCAGGACTCCTGCCTTTGCTGGAGGAAGTGAGGTTGCTTTAGGACCACCACAGGCAGTTGGCAGACTGTCTTCATAACTGACAGACTCATTTTTTCTCTTAAGCCACTTAGAAATGCCTGCCCAAATACCAGGGCTCACAAGCCCATGTTGGCATTTAGGACACCCTTGACTGCGGATGGATAAATGGGCACAGGAAGCTGCTTGCCAATGACTTTTAAAGCTAAGGTACATTCTTTTCTTGTATCTCCAAGCCTTTGAAATCTCTCCTGCCTTCAATAAATGAAATTTCGAAAGCAAAGGGGTGAATGAAGGCTGTGGAGTAATGCCTCCCCACACCTACACTGGAGCCTTAGGAATTCAGATGCACTCAGTCAAATGGTCAAGGTTTGAAACCGAAACAAAGCAGGAGTTTTGTGTATGTTTTTAATTGAAGCTGAACAGCTGCAGCCCACCCAGCCTCCTCAGGGCCTTGCACACTCAAACGAAAGCTATTCTCTCTCAGGTATTGATGGCTATTACACTAGCTCCTACTGCCAATTCAGAAGAGGCCATTCACTTCACCCCGAGGACTGAGACAACTTAGAATTAGAAAATGTTAAAGCTCAAATACTCTTCAGTCCAATCCCCTCATTTTACAGATGAGGAAAAGGAGGCCTTAACCACACTGCTAGGGAACGGCAGAGCTAGGGCACAAACCCAGGCTTGCACACAAGCTCCAGTGGCAGCCTGCTCATTACTAATGTTCGGGGAATGAGTCACCATCTGGGGGCCTCATTTCCTACAGCCCCAGAGAAAGAACCAAAGCAACAGCAAGACCATGTTTCAGGAAGGGGAAGATCTCTGAGGATAAAAGCTAATCTGTAGAAGCAGAAAGGAGACCAGGGAAAGCCAAGATTGCAGCAAACTAGGTTGGAGAGGCAGAAATGATTATTTGCCATCTTGAGGAGATGGGCAAGGAAGCAAAAATAAATGTCACATGAAATCAAATGGTTAAACGTTCAGAATCTGACTTCATCCTGCCTTTCCTTGTGTTCTTCCTTTGTATTCACACCTGGTTGTTTACCCAGAATGCCCACCTCTTTTCTCTTGGCCTAGCCACATATTAAATGCCTCTTGTATGGTCCCTGTAGGCAATGCCATGGGTACCCCAGATTGGCCAAGGCCAGGACCAACTCCTCAGCGTCCCCTGCACACTCACTCTTCCTTAGAGCTTCCTGTCTCAGAGGTGGACACCCCTAAACTCTATGTCCAACACCCAATCCAGGAACCTGGGCACTGCCCAGGACTCTGTCCTCTGCCCCAAACTTCAGGTCCAGTCTACTTCCAAGGGCCCTAAATTATACTTCCCAAGCAGTTCCAAATCTGGCTGCTGTTTTTCACACCTTCTGACCTTTCCTCTAATCAGGCCTTCATTTGGGGCCTGGGTTGGGGTGGTTTCTTTACAGAGCAGCTGAGTGTTCTTCCTACAACACAGGGCAGCTAATTCGTCTCCTCTGCTTAAAATCTCTCTCATGGCTACCCACTGTTCTCTGGCTTATATCCAGCCTCTGGAAACAGAGTAAACAAGGCTTTTCATAAACAACCCTCTGTCTCTCTCTCACCCCAACTCCTTCCTTCAACCCTCCACTTTTCCCCTCCCCACCCAATATACTCTTTGCTCCCACCACTCAAGACATAGTCCCATTCCTGGACAGGCCACTTTCTCTCATCTCAGGAGCGGAGAAATCCAGGTATACTCCTTTGCTCAGAATGTTCTCCTTCCAGATTTCTATACGGCTGACTACTTTTTGTCATTCAGGCTTCAATGTCTATGTCATGGGAATACCCTCTCTCCAGAGGCCTTCTTGACTATGAAATCTTTGGGACCCAGACACTTTCCATCACGTCAATCTGTTCCATTTTTTTTTTCTTTTCAGGGAACTTTATCTCATCTGACATTTTCTTGATTGCTTATTGTCAGTCTGTCCACCACTTAACTGTTACTTCCTTGAGAGCTGGTTCATTCTGTCTTGTGCACTACTGTGTCCCAGCACCTAGAAACAGGCTCTGCCATAGAAGAAGGTCACTAAATGTTTGGCAAATGAATGCACAAAAGAGTAAAGCATCAAGATCTGTCTTGGGCCATAAACAGATGATCTGGATTTAACTTCTACTTGTTTTTTTGCTCTCAAATGTTTTTGTTAGGAATTTGGGCTACCAATTAGTTGAGTTCCAAGTCTTAAAAGTTCAAAGGGGCTAATAAACCAAAACCTGAAAATAGATTCTGCCGTTGTTTCTAATTCTGATTTGTGTTTTGACTGTTGATTAAAAATGAATATCAGTTTCCCTTATTATATTTCCTTTTGTTAGGCAGGGAAAAAAAATTCAGCCTGCCTTACTTAAATGGTCAGAGGAGCAGCTATTGCTCATGCTTCATAACTAAAATCCCATTGTAATTCATTCATTTCCTTTAATCACTCAGTCAACAACGTGTATGTGTCAGGCACTGGGCAGAATGCTGGAGACACAAGAATGAGCCAAGTTTAAATGTCCCCTACCCTCTGAGACATGTGGTCTATAAGGAAAGAGAGTCAAGATCAAGAGCTAGACCTTACCAGCCATTGAGATAAGAAGTCACTGTAGGTGCATGGGCAGTGACAAGAACATGGGTTGGAGGCATGGGAGGCAAGCAACCCAGACACAGGTGGGGTTAGGAAAGGTTTCTCAGAGGAAAAAAAAAAAAACTGAAGCTAAAGCCTGAAGTCTTTGGTAATTCACATGAATTTCTCTACCTTCACCGGCATCCTCTGGAGAAGCCACTTACTGAAATGATCAGTTTTTACTATAAGAAACTGTCCACAGTTGCATCTGCCCCAGATAAAAGGCTGACTCAAACCAGAAATTCACATAACCATGTGGCTTAATTGGACATGGTGATCAAAGAGCCACATGGCTCATTGGTTATTCATTTTCACGACCTACTATTCAATGTGAATTACAGAGAAATGTGTTCTACGTGCCGCTCTGAAACTTGTAGGATGTGTATGAGGAGAGTACTGATTCTCTGCCACATCTACAAGATTAGTTAGGGTAAGCTAACTTGTGTAACAAACAATTCCCAAATTTCACTGCTTCTGTCACACTGGAGCTGAGCACACACACAGTTCAGCTGAGATGTTCTGCTCCATGCAGTCATTCAGGGAACCAGGCTCCTTCTATCTTTTGGCCCCACCGTCTCCCATAGGCCTAGTGTGCTTCACTAGATTCCCTGAATCTAGCTAGCAGGCCAATAAGGAGAGACTGTTTGGAGAACTAAAAAGGAAAAATTTAAGGCCAGGGCTGAAAGTGGACTCCATTACTTCTGCTCACATCCCATTTGTCATAACTCAGTCACAGGGTTCTATCTAACTAACTTCAATGAATGCTGCGAAATGTAGTCTCTCTGTGTGTCCAGAACAAAAAGAAAATAGGGTTGGGTAAATATCTAGCATTTTCTCTGCCATAAGGACACCTAGTAGTGTGATAAAATACAGAATGGATTAGTTTGTGAACATAGATCTGTGGTATTGAGTAAACCAATTAACCACCCATTAGACCACTCAACCACAATTAAACTTCAAGTTAAGTCTTAAATAACAGACTGTAATTTTCAATTGGTGAGTTAATCCTGCTTACTTAGTCAAAGCATTTCCTCCTCCAGGTGAAAATCAGAAGCAATTATTAATTGATAGAAACAAATTCTCCACTTAATGCACCAGATGTAACTCTGACAATGTTCAAGCATATAAAATTAGTGGAAGAAACTTATGCATGGCCATATTCTCAAGAACCTATATGACTCTGTACCTAATCACTTACTCAAGGAATATTTATTAAATATGTCAAGTAAGATTTAAGTCTGTACATTGCATGTCTCTATTCCAAAGTGAGCACACAGAAAGCCATAATTTTTCTTGTCCATTGAAAAAACCCAGCACAAATAAACATGCTTAAATATGCACGGCTCTCCGAAGATATTTATTTGTACTTAGAGAAATAAAAATTTTCAGAGGGTCTTACGATTTTCTGATGGAAGTTGCTCTCTAAGCACAAAGCATTATTTGATTTGTCTGAACAAAATAATGGAGCAAGGTGAAAGACTGGAGACTTTGGGAAGAAGCCAAGAATTAATGATGTGGATTTGGCTGTAACTGTACTCAAGAATTTTTCATAATGGTGGTACTGTGCTAACTTCAAAAGTAATAATGATTAAATATACTGAGTACTTATATATCATCAATCCCTAAACAAAGCCAAAAAACAGATAGTTCCAAGGGCAAGAAATATGTCAGCACCACACTGTCACAGATCACAAATCCAGACCACCCTCAGGATGGTTATTTGGATATGTAATGAAATAATTGACAAAAGCCATTCCAAGGCTGCGACCCAAATGTGTCAGCAGATCTGAATGTCTAAAGTTCATGTAGCTTGGTAGCACAGAGGCCTGAACACATTTTTCACATTAGGGAACAGATGGAAGCTGTAATTCCCGCCATAGCTGAGGGATGCCTTGCACCCAACAGCAGCAGATAATAAGCTCATTTGGGGAGAAATTTGCCATTTTCATCCAAGAGCTCAGTGAACTGCTGCTGAAGCATTCATCCAACTGTGGACAGCATGCTTCCCAGAGGGAAAGAAGAAAGACTGCACCTGTTTCAAAACCCTTAAGGGTCTAGAGTCATTTCAGTTTCCCCTTAGGTCTCAAATCTCACATGAGAACCAGACACAGAGCCCCATGCCTCGCCCTTGCAGCATTCTGGGGAAATCAATTCCTAACCCCGGTTTCCTATTATAAATAAATAATACCAAGTGCTTTCACAGTTTTGCATGAGACACAGACTGGATACCGGCTTAGGTGACACATCTCATTTTCATTTGTTCCAGAACATTTTTGGTCTAAACTTTTCAAGCTTTAAATTGGTCTCTGGGGTACCATTCAATGGGAAACTTGAAGGAAGGGGAAAAATATATTCAATTCTTTTGGATTTGGAAAATATGCTGTTTGGCTGAGAAAGATGTTTTCCACATATTTGATCACCCAAAAGCAGTTAAGCACTGAAACTTCAAATATGTTCTAATCTGATCAAAGCCATCAGCATCTAAAAACATGGCATCCCAGTGCTGTGGATGATAAAACATGCAGTTGACTCATGTTCTGTGAGATGCTGGTGTAGACCTTGGCTGCAGAAGGAAGCACAGATCAGTGTGGTTGTGTGGGGGCAGCTGCAATATAGAGGCAGACCCCAATTCACAGCCTCGCCTGGACAACAAACCTGGGAATTACACAGGTCATTTCATCCCTGGATTTTCAAGTGCTTTGTCAACAGAATCCTATTACCTTTCACAGCAGCCCGGGGAAGTCAGCAGTAGGCCCCGGTTTCACGAAGCTGATGGAAGGCTGGGGAGAAAAGGCAGCTGGCTAATCGAAGGTCTCTAATAACTATCCCTGTTATACTTTTTTTTCCTTTTATGATTAAATTGTGAGGACAGAGAAATGAGCTAAATGATGCTTAGAAATCTTTGTGCCCTAGGACTATATGCCCTGAAACAATTGCCACTAGTTATATGTAGCTATCGGGCATTTGAAACAAGGTTAGTGTGTCTAAAGAATGTAATTTTAAAATTTTGTTTAATTTTAATTAATTTAAATGTAAATGTAGGGGCTGATATTGAATTAAGTTATTGGGAAAATTTTAAATACGTTTGGAAGAACTTGGATATGTTTATCTACTTTTTCAACTGTAAATTTTATGAAATCTAAATACAGGTCAAGTCTTTCTGATGAAAATTAGGCATCTGAATTAATTTTTATTTTATTTTATTTATTTATTTATTTATTTATTTATTTATTTTTTATTAAGTCTTTTTTTTTATTGCATTTTAGGTTTTGGGGTACATGTGATGAACATGCAAGATTGTTGCATAGGTACACACATGGCAGTGTGCTTTGCTTCCTTCCGTCCCCTCACCTGTATCTGTCATTTCTCCCCATGCTATCTCTTCCCACCTCCCCACCCCCCGCCCCTCCCCCATTTCCCCCCAACGGATCCCAGTGTGTAGTGCTCCCCTCCCTGTGTCCATGTGTTCTCATTGTTCAACACCCGCCTATGAGCGAGAATATACGGTGTTTGATTTTCTGCTCTTGTGTCAGTTTGCTGAGAATAATGGTTTCCAGGTTCATCCATGTCCCTACAAAGGACGTGAACTCATCGTTTTTGATGGCTGCATAATATTCCATGGTGTATATGTACCACATTTTCCCTATCCAGTCTATCATCGTTGGGCATTTGGGTTGGTTCCAGGTCTTTGCTATTGTAAACAGTGCTGCAATGAACATTCGTGTGCACGTGTCCTTGTAGTAGAATGATTTATAATCCTTTGGATATATACCCAGTAATGGGATTGCTGGGTCAAATGGGATTTCTATTTTTAGGTCCTTGAGGAATCGCCACACTGTCTTCCACAATGGTTGAATTAATTTACATTCCCACCAACAGTGTAAAAGTGTTCCTATTTCTCCACATCCTCTCCAGCATCTGTTGTTTCCCGATTTTTTAATGATCGCCATTCTAACTGGCGTGAGATGGTATCTCAATGTGCTTTTGATTTGCATTTCTCTGATGACCAGTGATGATGAGCATTTTTTCATATGTTTGTTGGCCTCCCGTATGTCTTCTTTCGTAAAGTATCTGTTCATATCCTTAGGCATCTGAATTAAAATGCACTGTACGTTGCAATGCATATGGGATTTTGAAGAGAATACAAAAGATATGAAACATCACATTAATAATTGTAAAATATTGATTGCATTTTGAAATGGTAACTGTCTGGACATTTGGGGCTAAATAAAACACATAATCAAAACTAACATCACCTGCTTCTTTTTACTTTTGTAATTTGATTATTAGAAATTTTTAAATGACATCTGTGTTTTATATTGTATTTCTAAGGGACAACTTTATTCAAGAATAAAAAAGAGAGTTGCAGAAGCAGATGTCATCTACCTGCGCAGCCAGGTTCTTGCCACAGTTGCACATACACACATACCCACGCAATATATAAAATAACAAATGGCAACCAAAAATCTAGTGCCAAAATTTCTGAAGAGGTGGCACCATCCAGTCAACTGGGGATTATGACAGATGTGACAGTGTCTTAACTTGACTTGCTCTTTGAAGGACCTTGGACAAGTGAATCTCTTTAGCCATACTTACAGTAGCAAATGTTAATCTCTCTTTACCTTCAATACAGGGATATTGCTCATTCAGTTCATTTACCGGGTTATCATTAGGGCCAGGCCACTTGCTGGGTGCTATAGTGGGCCACAGAGACAAATGAGACATCATGCCTGAGCTCAAGAGGCTTGCAATCTAGTTGTTTTCAAGCATGTAATTAAGCCTTTTTTAAGGTAGACTGAACTAAATGCTGAAATTGAGCTCACAATAAAGGGCTCCCAGAGCACAAGGGTGAAGAGTGATGAATTCTGCCCATAGATATCAATCAAGGTGGGCTTTCCATGCAATAACACTTAAGATGAATTGTGATAGACAAGTGGGATGTTGTCAATGGGGGAGTGGGAGAGGGCATTGCAGGTGATGGAAATAGCCTGAGCCAAGGAATGCATGTAAGTGGATAGTGTGTTCAGGGAATGGTGTGGGGGGAAAGGGAGAGAGGTCTTGACAGATGGGGTTGGAAAAGTCCAAAGGGGCCAAATGCCAAGTGAATCAGTTGAAACTAGTGTGCTTTCGGAGAAGGGGAGTGATGGGCTCATGGAGATCATGGCAATACTCCAAGCAAGATCTTGGCCGGCTGCAGTGGCTCACACCTGTAATCCCAGCACTTTGGAGGCTGAGGTGGGAGGAACACTTGAGCCCAGGAGTTGGAGACCAGCCTGAACAACATGGAGAAACCTTGTCTCTACAATAATAATAATAATTAGCCAGGCATGGTGTTGCACACCTGTAGTCCCAGCTACTCAGAAGGCTGAGGTGGGAGGATCTCTTAAGCCCATAAGACTGATGCTACAGTGAGCCATGAGTGTGCCATTGCACCTCATCCTGGGCAACAGAGTGAGACTCTGTATATCTATCTATCTACCTAGCTAGCTATGGCAAGAGCCTGCCCTGGGACAGGGAAAGAAAAAAGGAGAAAGAGAGGGAAGAGGCAAAAGGCATAGTGGAGGAATATTAAGCTATCAGGGAAGTAAGGGAAGAGGGAAAGAAGCTCAAGGTGTTGCTATTAAGTGAGATTAGGGAACACAGGAGGAAGAAGAGATGTGACATGATATGATGTCTGAAAAAAAGCACTGCAAACTCTTTGGACAAAAGCCTGGATTAACACAAAACACTGATAACAGACCTCAGGCCCACAGACCCACCTAATGCCTAGTGCTGTACTTGGCTGTTAGCAAAAACCTTTATCACACAGTGAAGATGGGAAATTTCCAAGAGGGAAAAATATCTTTATTTTGTGTTCCTGAGTTAATTTTCAGACCTGAGGTAGCATTAGTGTAGATTGTCGACACTTAATACATGAAACACTGGAAATGAAACAAACACATATCAAGTGTGGGTGCTGGAGTCCTAACAATACACCTATAATCAGTTGTAAGTCAAAGCTCTGCCCTTGGAAAATGTAACCCGCTGTGATGAAAGGATTATGTAATTTTTTCAGGGTAAAAATTATGAGAGGGTTTGCTTGTACAAGTGGAACATACACTAACACCCCCATCCCCACCACTGTAGCAAGGCGAGCTCAGGTTTCAAAAGCAAGCTTTCTGCCTAGCCCTAGCCCTCAGGCTGAGGTTCTGTGGTTTCAGATTGGTTTTGGCTTCAAGCAAAGGTAAATCCTTCCTTCTGCTCTCAGAACTAATTCCAGCATTTATGGCTGAGCCCCGTGGCCCCTTGTCTGCTGACCATGTGGGGAGCTTCAAAGTCTTTGAGATGTGATTATTTGTTCTCTCAACAGCTCCACGCCTCTGAAAAGTGAGGGCCACTGCTTATAACTATCACTCATCCTCTCTCTCTCCCTGTATTACTTCCCAACAATGCAGACCTTCTTCTGGAGGACGTTCAGCACTTTAACACCATATCACCATATCCCCAGTCCAACTGACACTAAGTGATACCAGGTGTCTCATTCAATCTCACAAGAACAAACCAAACACTATGCCCCCGTTCCCACCCCCAGAAGAAAGTGCATATTGAGCAAAATGGGTCTGCTAGCAGATTAACCACAAACCCATTAATCCATTCCATTTCATGGGGGAACTGACAGATCTGTAGCTTCTTTATATTTTTCCATCATTTTTTGTCATCCTCAATTGAACCACTGGTCAGAATGATCTTGTTGACCATTATCTGAAGTTCAAATGTCTTGTGCTTAACTGCACTCTTCAGTATTTATCCCACTGCCACAGTATATTTAAAATATTTCTTTAAAAGGCCACCTTAAGAGGAACTGAATGGAATGCATGCACTGTAGAGGGGAAGGGTCATTCTCTTATGAGAAGTTACAAGAACAGAAGTGGGATTTGTGCTCTAAACGTGAACCTGGGTTGAATTCAGACGCCAGGGATGGGTTTTCCTCCGGTGCTGCCATTAGATGTGCCTTCAGAAACTCAGTTTCTCAAGCTCTAAGAAGGGAAGCAGAAAATGCTGCTTTCATCACAGGTAGTCAGAAGGAAAGTGCTCTTGTTCTAAAGACTATGATGATTAGAACAAGTAGAAGGTCTCAAGGAAATGAAGTTAGGCCCTGCAAATATACTGAACCTAGGGAGAGGGGGTTGTTCTTGTAGTACAAGTGGCCATTTGGATCTTAACCCTGGCACTTGGAAACACCGGGACAGTACCCTTAAGACCAATGGTACAATCTCAGCTCACTGCAACCTCTGCCTCCAGGGTTCAAGCAATTTTCCTGCCTCAGCCTCCTGAGTAGCTGGGATTACAGGCACCTGCCACCACATCCAGCTAATTTTTGTATTTTTAGTAGAAATCAGGTTTCACCATGTTGGCCAGGCTGGTCTCGAACTCCTGACCTCAAGTGATCCCCCTGACTCAGCCTCCCAAAGTGCTGGGATTACAGGCTCAAGCCACTGCGCCCAGCCTTAGAACCATTACTTTTTTATTCAATATCATTACTGCATCATGACTATGAGATGTGTTGAAGAAGTGATGAAAACAGTAATTACTTTTCAAAAATGATCAGTCTATGCATCTATACAGTATACCTATCACACACAGTCAGCCAAGGGGATGCAAACTAGTTTGCGAGATAAGACTTGCACATGGGGGATAAATGCCTTGCAAGGCTATGTGTGAGGATGACCAAGAGAGTGGTATAGGTGGTGAGAGCTCTGATTTAAGGAACGATCACTTCCTGCTGTGGAAGTCAGAATGGGGTCTGGCGAAATAAGCAGAATTTGGATGGATAGAGAGACGGGAAAGGCATAGAAAGCATGAGAAACAATGGACCAGACATTGGAAGATCCAAGGCATTTCCAGAGTGCAGGAAACAGGGCAGCAATCAGTGCAAAGGTGTGAATCTATTTTCCCAGGTGCAACATGAGGATAATAATTACCTTCCTCATAGGACTGCTATAAGAATTAAAAGTGATAATGTGTAGAAAGTGCTTTGCATGGGGTCTGGCATAAAAAAATGCTCAACAAATTTGGGGGACAGTAGGGCAGTGACAATCAGAAAGGAACAAGGAAGGCTGGGAGAGATGTTTCCAAGGGCGGCCTGTCACCCAGCTGGACCTGGAGAAGCAAAGGACAAGGAACACCAAAGATGCCCCTGAGACTGGGGGGTCTTGAAAGTGGGAGTGTGGGGTAATGATTGACAGCACCAAGGGAAAGAGACAAGAAAAAGAAGACTAGCAGTTTGAAACTTGAGGCACTCAAATTGCAAGAAGAACGTGTTTGTCTATTTCAGCAAGATGAACAGCCACATTTTCAAAATAATGTGTAACTCAGGCCCCGAAAAAAAAAAAGAAGTCATGAGGAAATATGCAAAGTAAATTTGGTGTCTGAATCTACCTGATTCAAATTCCTATTACTTGTTCCGGTTTGGTGATGTTTGGTACTTTTGGGGGAAAACTGTGCCATTTGAAACTTTTCATAATAACATGCTGGGGGTGTGAGAGGCAATCCTAGAAGGAACTTGTTGTGTGGGGAGGGGCCGAGATGCAGTAATGCATTTTACTACTGAATCTCATTGACTATCCACGCATTTGTGCTTTACCAAAAGTTCTTTATCAAAAGTACCAAAAATCCTGGTTCTCTTCAAATGCACAAGATCCAAACAGCAACCAACACTGACATCTTGGCTTCCATAGCAGTTCACTACACACCCTGAAAACACAAATTTCACAAGGTCCCCTCCTTAGTAGTATGGATTTGAAGACCCTTGGCTTTCACTCCCAAGGAGATTCCCTCATCTCTTTTCTGGGTACCCGAGTGTGGATAATTTGGTTCTTGTTTGTCTGCTGAAAATACTGAAAGTTTGAGAATTTTGCCCTATAGTCGTCCCTAACCTACCTGTTGATGAGAATTTAAATGGAACTAACATTGCTAAGCCAACTTTAGTATGAAACAGACAAGTTTCTATTCAAAAAAAAAAAAAAAAAAACTTTTCAAAATGTTTCTTTCCCTTTGATAGTTCTTCCCCTTAACTTTGTTTTTAAACCAGAAAATCACATGTGATGTTTCAGTAGGGGGAGGGCTAAAAGCCTTCAACTAGCTAAGAGCATATTTTGTGCACTGATCTAGGTCCAGATATGCAGGCACAGCCTTGAGCCTGAATGCAGGAAAGGTGCCTCCGGAACAAGGAAAAGGAAAGCAGAGAGTAGGCATGGCTGCAATGAACCATGTGGGTTTTCCCCTCCCCTCTTATTGTGTTCACTGGCTTCCCTCATATAAATGGAAGTCTGGAATTAGTTCTTAAATCTGACAATGTGCCTAATGACAGGATATGGGTTGAGATCAAATAACCAACCAAAACAAGGGGTCGGTTTCACCTCGGCTACTCAGCATTTTGCTTTTATCTGCCTATTTGTTTCATGATAACTTTCAAAGGAGTTGACTGATTCTAATCAAATGTGGGGCATGGCTAAAGGGTTTTGAGATTCATCTTAAGCTCAATTTGTGGTCCCGCCAGCCATCCTGAAACAAAACAGTAGCCAGTAAAAGTTTCTAAATGGGCATATCTGCTGTAATCTTTAGCAGACTTCACCAAGGTTCATACATGAGTAGTGGTTACAGATCTATGTGATTACACGGAGTGAAGTTTGCAGATCACAGACCTAGGAAGGTATCTAAATTCACTGCATACAATGACTTCTCACAGTCTTTGGAGAGGCAAGTGTTATCGCTGCCCAGACAAGGAGGAATAAAAGCCTTAATAAAGGGGGACAAAGTTACATTACTTTGGCTATATCCTGTGAATGATTCATGAGAGAACAGTTCAATAGATGAAGAATTCAATCCAATAGAAACAAGCAAAGCTCCAGCAGCTAAATCTCTGTAGTCGAAACAGGATCTTCAAGAAGCAATGTGGCTACAAGGTGATAGATCTGGACATTAGAAGAGAAATTGTTCAGCTTGATGTATTGGAATTAAGTCTTCACAATGGCAGTACCAAAGGATGTCTTGGAGGGTTGTTAGCCCCTCCAAATATTCATCAGATTCCCACTGAAATCCACCCCCAATGAACAAATAAGTATTCTGCCTCTATAAAACCATTTACGTATCTCTTATAATGACAGCAAAATATTCAGTTGCACATTTTCCTTAATTATATTTGTTTTGTTTTATTTTGTGTTGATCAGTCCCAGGCAACTGATTATACCACCCATATGAGAGGTAAAGAATTATGTTTTGGTAATATTCCTAGAGTGATTTATTTGATATTAGTTCTTTTTCCTTGTCCTATTTTTATAGACCCATAATACACAATTCAGTTAAAAGCAATATGCTTCCCATGCAATACAGCTTTAAGAGAAGTCTACTTCTAGCCAAGTGGTCATCTTTAAGTACTTCTTCTGTAGAAACTTTAAGTACTTCTTCTGTAGAAATAGTCAAGGGAACCTTGACTATTCAGTTGGGTAACAAATAAGGAAAGCCAATTGAATACAACAGATCATTAACAACTCAGAAAGAATTGAAAGAGAAAAGCCTTCATGCTCAACTGTAGGGCTAGGATAACATGCTGATGGACTTCCAATTGCTTCCTGGACCAAGCACCTGAGAAGTCTCCTGTCCAAAGCTGAATATCCCATTTCTATCCAAGGCTGCTACATCTTAGTTAAAAATGTCTGTGTCCACCAGGCTCACCAAGCTAGAGTCCTCAAACCATCTTTACCTCTTTCCTATCTTCCAAATCCAGTAACCAATAGCTGCTAATCCAATGTCTCAGTGGCACTCAACTCCAGCCACTCCTTACTTCCCATCACCTCAGCTGCGGCCATAGACCAATGGTCCCCTTAACTCTCATGTGAACTGTCGCCTCCTTGCTAGTTTCTGTGACACTAGTCCTTTTCTCTCCTCTGGTGATGCTGTCACGTGACTGTAAATGTCTTCCTCCAAATCAAACCCCACAATCTATCAACATGCTAACATAAACTGTCTTGGCTCCCTATTATTTATAGGATTAAGTCAATTTCTGCCATGGCATTGGAAGCACTTCAGAATATGACACCAACAAAGATCATCCACTTTATCTCTGGTTGGACTTCTCACCCTAACAACCACCACCACCCGAATGCTATGCTCAAACACAAGGCACTTGTGATTCCTCTCCTTGGTGTTTCAAACATTGTCCCTGCTGCTTGAATGCCCTGTGATCTGGTGAGCTCCTACTCATCCTTCAGAACCCAGATTGAATATCACTTTCTCCTTCAAACTTCTCTAATACCTCAGGTCAAAACAATGTCTTCCTCCTCTGGTTTCCCACCGCTTTTTATAAACACTTCTACTTTAGCCTTGGCTCAAGGTTTTCCACAAGGTAATTATTTATTTGCACACCTGTCTCCCAGGCTGTCTGACTCAATTTTGTATTAAATAAATCATTGTTGGGGTGGCTCAGTGCCTTCCCACTGCAATCATTTCATTTCTTCGAGGCTTGGCACAGCCATGATATCCAGCGGTGATACTCAAAATATTTCACAACTGTATGGTCTGAGCACTGACCAATCAAATGGACTCCTGGATGGTCTGGTGTATTCCAACCAAAGCTCAAACTTGGCCTAAATCCCAACAGCCAGGATTTCAGTGAAGGGTATTCTATATCTGATTCAGTCTTTAAAAACTGCTCAAGTTTCAAGCTGATTAGGTCAGCTAGGGCCTGAGGCTGCGAGTATTGTTTGTTAAATCCTCCAGGATCCAAGAAATCGCCCTGAGTATAGATAGCAGGTTTTTAAAAAGTTACTATCATAATTATTTTTAGAAAGACTGGAGCCAAGAAGGTGAACAGTAGCTAATTGTGAGATTGCTTTGTAGAGACAAGGGCTTTAACACACACACAAACTTATATCGAAAAAAAAAAAAAAAGTCTTTTCATTGTTTCTGCAGTCATAGTATAGCTACACAAAGCAGGCTTTCATTTATGGCTCCCTCTCCCTGGGAAGCCAGGCCTGAGAGTAAAAGATATCTTAATGTTCTCTTTCAAGGCTGCTGAGATTTAGAAACAAAGATTGGTAGGATGCTACAATATCAGCCTTTCTTTCACTCCCCTCCTGCCCTTTCTCTTACCTCCTACTTGCCTTTTTGAACAAAAACGATTTTTGAGCATTTCTTGTTTTACTTAGCTACCTGGAAATGTGTTCAAAGGAAATGGCAGTGAGTGGAAATTCAACTCTGAAGAGAAAGACTGGATTTGGAGTTTTACAGCCCATGTTTGTAGATTTAAGTTTTAATTCAACAATGCACATTTGAAAGCTGCAGCTCTAGTAGCCTCTTTAAACTTTTCCCAGTGTAATTTAGGAATTTATTGGAATGACCTGGACCTGGCCAGGCATGGTGGCTCCCAAACACTTTGGGAAGTGGAAGTGGGAGGATCACTTAAGCCCAGGAGTTCAAGACCAGCCTGGGCAACATAGTGAGACTCCATCTCTATTAAAAAAAAAAATTAGCTGGGCATGGTAGCGTGCCTATAGTCCCAGCTATTCATGAGACAAGCAGGAAGACTGCTTGAGCCCAGGAGATGGAAGCTGCAGTGAGCTATGATTGTGCCACTGAATGCCAGCCTGGGTGACAGAGCCAAACCCCATCTCAAAAAACAAAAACAAACCCTGGACCAGGCTGGGAAGAGGGGTCTCGATGCCATATTCAGGACAGGAAAGTTCTAGGGCTGCACTGTCAACTAGAGAAGCCACTAGTCACATATAGCTATTTATATTTAAATTCCAATTAGTTAAAATTAAGAAAATAAAAAATTTGGTTCCTCAGTCACACTAGCCACATTTCAAATGCTCGGTACCACTTGAATGTGGCTAGTGACTACACTATTAGGCAGCACAGATTTAGAACATTTCCATTATCCTAGAAAGTTCTATCAGGCAGTGTTATTGGTGATGCCATTTTATTTCGTGAAGGGGTGAGGCAGGAGTGGGAAAGGAGTCATGCTGGGAAACAGATAACTCCTTACTAGAGGGGGAAACAGAAAAGCCTGATCCATTTATCCTTCCTCTCCTTTCCTTGATTTTCTACTTATTTCCCTATCCCTGATTTTCCCCTTCCTCGTTTTTGTGGATTAGAGAATCTGACCAGGACATACACTAGAGTGGAACCTCCCCAAGGGCTGGGAGTTGGAGATTTATGGTTCACTGCTGTATCCTTGGCAGTCACTATAGTGCTTAAGAGCAGATAAATGCTGTTTGAGGAGTAACCCAATGGGGTAGAGTGTCTCTGCTTTCTTCTACAAGGTAGGAAACAAAAACATCCTCCACTTTCTTGCTTGTCGAATGGGAAACTGATGTCTGGATCCACCAAGTATACCAGGAACCACCAAAGACATCCTCAAACTGCCTCAACCCTCAACTCTCTGACGCTGGACAAGATCTTGCTTTTATTATGAGACTCAAAAGGGTAACTTGAGTCCTGGAGCCAGACGCCCTGAATGTGAGCACTGTCTCTGTTACTTACAAGCTATGTGGCCTTGGCCAAGTCATATAAATGTACTCTGTGCCCCATGAGCCTTATGTTTAAAACGAAGATCATAAATAATATTTCCTACCTCATAGTATTGTTGTTGTTTACACGTTAATACATGTAAAGCACTTGGAACACTACCTGGGTTTGTTATAAGTGCTCAATAAATGTTCGATATTGAACTCCTCCTGCCAAGCTCATACCACTTATTGAGGAGTCTCAGTATGAATTGTGCCAATGAGCCCAAAAGTAGTGGCAGACCTGAATACGCTCAGTAAAATAAAACACTGAAAATATCCTCCAGCCATCTGAAACTTATATGTTAGGAGGCTTCTGGGAGTGCGACTATTTAAGAGATTTAAAAGCAGTACAAACCACCATATCTGTAGGAAACACAAAACTTTTAGAAAAATTGGGAATGGAAAAAAATTTGGCCCTTCCAACTGGTCATTTTTCTTCAAAGACAATAAATCAACAGGGTCATTTTTGATGGAAACGGGGTCTGAATATCTTCCAGTGACAGAGAAACAACTCCCTGCAAACTTTTATTTGAAGAACGAGACCAGCACGTATGAGGAAACTTGGCAGGAAGACAACATGTCATGTCAGCTCCAGCAAGGATGGAGAGCAAGCCTACCCTCTTGTGACTGTCATGTCTACGAGGGGCCTCCTTCAGTTCAACAAAACATGCTGACTCATAAGACCACTGTAGGCCATTGCTTGTGGGAGTCTACTCAGAAACAAACTGTCAGGAACCACCATGGTCAGGAGGACAGCTTCAAGCATCTCTCTTCTGTGGGGGTCTTTACAGGAGCCAACATGCTGTCCAGGGCCTCCTCTCTGGACCCCCAAGTAGCAGCTTAGGTGCAAACAGACAAGAAGTACTTCAGAGAATATAGGGTCCATCTTGGTTTAGAAGCCCCATACCCCACCGGAGCTAATATCTCTTGTAACAACTAGAGATTCCAGGGGCCCCATATGGGACGTACCAAGGATTTCACACTCAGAGAATCCCAAAGCTCTGGTTTTTCACCAGGTATTCAGATTCATTTACAATCCTGTGGCATAAAAGCAATTTAACAATTGGGTCATTTCTACCGTAAGCAATACTGCCTGGTAACACAGCTGACATTCCACCTTCACCACGTTTCCAGGGCAACAGAGCTGGAAAGTTAATACAAGGGCAGATTTCCACAGAGAAGGGGAAAGGTTACATTAACCCTTTCCCCACATTGACAAACTCTTCCAGAGATGGAGGCCTGCCAGCCTCTGCTCATTAGATGCAGGGACAGGAGGGGATACAAGGAAGCTGGAACTCCACCTAGGGCTGAGAACAAAGAACGACCAGTGGAAACCTAAGAGGAATGGTGCTCCATGGCAATGAGTGCTTAGAATGGGGGATAGGGCTAATTGTATAAAGGAAAGACAATGGGCGAGAGACTTTTAGGGCCTATATGCTAAAGGGGCAGAGACGGCTGGCCCATGGTGAGAGAGCATAAAGATTTGCACCACCAGGGAAAATATTATGAGCCCGAAAGAAAGAGAAGAAAATCTAAGTTAACCAAGCTACGCACTGGCTTGTAGTTAAGGGTCTTTGGACCAGCGCTTTACCTAGTTTCTGGCTTAGCATCTGTGTGGAAGATGCATTTCTCCAACCTCTATGACAGTACTCTTGTTATTTTTGTTCCAATAAGATACATCTATCTGATGGTGCAAGTGAATACAATTCCTGGCAGGCAAGCTGTTTTCTCTCTCATTGAAAAAAGCCCATCAAGCTGGGAATGAGAGTAAAGTTATCTGTAGCCTTAAATCTGTTCTAATTCATATTTAAAAATAAAAGATTCCCAAATGTGTGGCATTAATAACAAAGTACTTGAGGCATAACTTACAACTGACACACTGATTTGTCAGGACCTGCATCTGAGAATTGATGCCTCTTTATGTCAGTGTAAGAGCAGAGGAGAATATCCACAGTGTTGTCCTTAAAATCCACCTCAGAATGTAAACAAATATGCCTTCATCTTTCTCAAGTCAAACTTGGAGGCATCAGGCACCTCCTGCTCCAACCTGCATTGCCCTTGAATATTTTATTGTGGTTGGGCTACAGTTGTGGGACACCCGAAATGAGCCAGCTCTGACATTTCTTCATCTGATTTGGTCATTTATCTAATGCGAGGGACCCCAAATCATCAGGATGCATTTTTACATTCTTGCATGACCCTGGGTCCAAAGATAATCAGGACCAGCTAGTTCTTGGCTTATTCAAGTTTAGAGGAAACATTCTTTCATTCATGCATATATTCATTTGCCCAATAATCAAATATCAAATACCTATGCTACATGCTGATGGTATCGACCCCCAAAGAGTCCTCAAGGATTTCCTGGCCTCAAGACCTTAATTATTCAGATACCTTGTCACCCTTGGCTAATAATTCCTTCTCCCCTTCTTCCTCCTGAAAAGTCCTAGAAATTCCTCATTCCTAGAGGCATGGCCTGCCTGCCCTATAAAGGATTGCTGTTGCAGGAAGTTACTTTCGAAAACAGCATCTCTGAAAATGTGTTTTATGGAACTCAAGTCCCAAATGTGGTAATAGAACTGTATCTTCCAATGAGCTTTTGAAAACCCTTTATGTTTGATCTTCTTTGAGAGAGTTATAATATACTTCAGGATATTAAAGCCTTTGATGGGTTCTGCAGTAAATAAACCTATTTTATTTTTAAATCATCCAGTTTTCTCAAACTTTTTTGACCACATTAATATGTATGTGGCAGGGGTAGGGGGAGAGATCTACTAATATCCTGAGGAAACCATGTAGTTTGCGAAACACTTTATTTAAGTAATGTACCATTAGTTTTACCTGGAGATATAATTTATTAACATATATTTGTGCTACATAAAATACCTTATATTTGTACAGTATTATTAACTGATATATTTTAACACTATTATTTCAAAGAATATTAATAATACTTCACTATGAGGACACAGATATTGTTAAAGTGATATTCATAAGGTACCAGAATAGTATGATATGGGGTAAAGATAATAGGTTATCAAAGAGGCAAACTCATAGCCCTTCAGGAATCTGTAGTCTTCCTTTCAATGACTATGAGGGGTCATTGAAATCGAGCTAATAGCACCTGGGCCAATGCTATGGGCAAAAGAACTTTCAGTAGCTTATTAAAATATGTACCTCCCTCTTACTGCCACTCTAGCTTTGGGTGTAAGTCAGACTTAAGGCTTAAGAGGCTTACTGACTTGGCTATGAAAGCAGTAATGTTAAGGTGGTGTCGAGCCATGGTGTGAAGTCACAGAAACATCTTTTAGCACTTACAACTGTATTTTATTGTGTTCTTTGTTTGAACCATTAATAATGAGATTGTGAATGCATGAAGAAATGTCTAGCTATATTGTAGGTTTGGCATGCATTGGTGAGAAGCTGTAAAATCTGAAAAGAGAGAAAAAAAAGCAAATTCCTTTTGTTCTATTTTCTGAGCTCTGAAATGTCTTGGAGAAAGGTTTAAAATGGTTACAAGAATCAATTCAGTATCTCCAAATGAAGCCAGTATGTTTCGTCTGAGACTATTTTGGCTCTTGGCCATCATATTTCTTGAATTCACTCTTCAGAAAGAAGGAAAGTAGTTTATCTTGATTTAGACCCCCAAGCCTAAAATCACTGTTGCCAAATTCCAAAGAAAAGAAATACAAATGTGTGCATAAATGAATATAAAAATGGAAATTAAAAGTTTAACAAATTTGTCATATTAACAGTAGTTCGGTTGTTGCCAAGTATCCTCATGTTCTATGGACCCCCCTATACACACACAGAAGAAACCCCACTTAAAGAATTGTAAGTTGGTTGCAGCAGCTTATACCTGTAATCCCAACACTTTGGAAGGTGAAAGTGGGAGGATCACTTGAGGCCAGAGTTGGAAACTAGCCTGTTCAACATAGCAAGACCTTGTCTCTACAAAAGAAAAATTTTACAAATCAGCGGGGCATGGTGGTGCATGCCTGTAGTCCCAGCTATTCAGGAGGCTGAGGCAGGAGGATCATCTGATCTCAGGAGTTAGAAGCTGCAGTGAGCTATGACCACACCACTGCATTTCAGCCTGAGCGACAGAGCAAGACCCTGTCTTAAAAAAAAAATTGTACTTGTGCCCAATAAATATCTGCAATTATTATTTGTCTATTAAAAGTTTAAAAATGTAAAAAAAAAAAAAGAACATAAACATTGACTTCTTTCTTTGAACCTTTCTCTTTCCCTAAATACTGTTCTCAGAGAAAAAAAAAATTAAAATTAACTTGCTTATTAAAGCAGCAGGACACTTGCAGCATCTATGCTAGGCTACTCCATACTGTTTTCCTTGCAAGATCATAGATATCTCACTAGAATATTTATCTCCTCTTCATTTGCAGCAAATACATTACCTTTCTCTAATAGTGCCTCATTGGCACCTTCCAGAGACTCACTCCTTTCTTACAGTGTGGTAGGCCACCTCCAGTTGAGCAATCTCCCCTTTTCATTCTTGGAAGCCTGCCCCACTCAATTTCTGAGGCATAGTAGAAGACATTGTCAGTTACTACCAAAAACCAGAGGCCCATATGGATGGAAGGGGTGATCCTTCATCTCCCCTGCTTTACCAGTTCTAAGCACTCAGGATGCTTTCCTGGGAAGATTCTAAAATGATTTCTCAGATTATCACTTAGTGCACCAAGGAATGTCTTGAGAGCCACATATGTTTGGTTCTCTGTTTTTTGGTTTTTTGTTTGGTTTTGGTGGTGGTGGTGGTGGTGGTGGTGGTGGTGTGTGTGTGTGTATGTGTGTATGATCAATTCTTATGCCTGATCTCGCCAATACTACTTCTTAGGAATCCTAGCTTGCATTATTTAGAAGGAGGAATTGTTTGCTGTTTTAGTCAACATCTCTAAGCTCCACAGACGGACTTTGGTTGCAATCCTCTTTTCTTCCTCGCATGCACTGACACCTCACATTTATATGTTAAAGCCAAGTTTATAAGAGAATGTGTTGAAAAGCTACTCTCAAGGTTAAATAACAATAGTTGGGAACTTGATCTGGACTTCTAAATAAGCTTTGTGACTTTAGACAGTGACTGAATGCTTCTGAGTTTATATGTCCTTTTATGTAAAAGAGGCTAGTAACTCTGACAGCGTTTCCCATAATACTGAGGGTGAGATCAAATGAAGCACCAGTGAACAGCAAACTTTTAAAAAACAAATAGTTATAGTCCTTCCAGGCTGAAAAGTTTCTATGAATTATTGTTTGGGGACTGTACTCCTTAAGCCACTTGCAAATCTACATGAGACTGCTAGTATCCAAGCCAATTTGAATGAATTTCCACACAAGATTTCCTAGGACACCATAGAAACATGTTTTAAAGCTCTAGACATAATGTTCTTCTTCCATATCCAATAGTTACGTGATTTTTTTAAAGGATGATGGCTCTTTTCCATCATCAAATCCATTTGTCTTGATTTAAGATGTGGAAACTGCCCATCATAAACAGTTCCATCACATCTAGAATCCTTTAGTATTTTCCTTCCATGTTTATTCCTTACTTTGATAACGTTACAAAATAACTTTCTTTTTCTGGCCTGTCATTGACAAGATTATGCTTTACCTCCTATGAATGACTTGACAAGCTTCCTGCTTCTCCATGATTTCTCAAAACATAATTGGCAGGAAACGCGATGTCCATTTCTCTTCCTCACCCAGATGTTCATCCATCAAACCTACTGAATCTACAAGTTTGGGTTTTCCAAGCAGCTTTTAAAAAATTAATTCCATACCCTTCCTCTCCTTCATAACCTGTTACCACCATCCCCTCCAACACCACCCCTTCTATGGTTTTACCACTTCTTAATTAGTCACAATGCTTAATTAGTCACCTACAATGGCTTTCCAGCTGTTTCCATGAGAATTTATTGGTGACCTACTTTCTCCCAAGTTCTTTATGCTTCTCTGTACCCCGAAACCAGTCTGACAAATTGCTTGTTTTAGAGTCCCTTTATATTTGTTCCTGGAGGTTTGATCTTGGCATTTATTACTATATAACTGGCACCTTGCCTTGGGGGCCATCAAGCCAGATAATAGTACCAGTGGGAAAGCTCACAAGCTCCCACCCATATTCTCATTCTCTCCTCTCTCTCTCATTTTCTCCTTCCCTCTGGCCCTCCCCCAACATTTCTGTATTTTTTCCCTACCTTTGTTTCCTCCTTCCATTCATCCCTCCCTCGCTCACCATTCACTAAATCAACTGTCTCCAAATTCCACCTCTCCATGAATAGAGCCTGACAATACGAGACAGCTGAGATCTATTGGAAAATACTAAAAATAATTGCCTTTTGTTATTAAAGTAAAAATTGAGTCTGCTGTTCCCTCCTAGGAATTTGTACAGTTTCCTGTAGGGATTCAGAGGTCCATACCCTAGTGCTGTTTTTAGAATGCAAAAGGCTATTTCAATAAACATGCCACTAAATTGATGACGTCGTCTTAAATTAACGTATATTGTTTCTTGTCCCATTTAGCTGTGGCTGATGCTTTTTTGGAATTTGCCATTGGAATATTTTACACACTGATCTCTTCCTGCTGTTCTCCACACCCTGTCTGACATTCAAGTTCCTTTTGAGATGCCAAAGGGCCATGATCCCCAACAATCACACACACACACACACACACACACACAGGCTCGCTCTCTCTCTCTCTCTCTCTCTCTCTCTCTCTCTCTCTCTCTTTCTCCCTTTTTCTCTAAGCTTCCTTGCCCACTGGGGACTGGCAGCATCATTTAACTTTTCCAATGCAACCTTTTTTATACAAAGTCTTAGGAAACCTAAGAGTCATCCTTAGAACTCTGGTATTGACAGGTTGCCTTTTTGTTCATATATCTTTACATTATTAAAATCAGAACTAAATCAGTGTCTTAGTACTAGCTGCCCAGCCCAGAAAATGATACGCCCCTAGACTGAAAATATTACAGGCATTATTTATTTTGGGCTTGCTTTCCTATGTCTACAACATAGGTTATTAGACTTTAGGATGTATTAGAACCACCTGAAGTTTCTTGTTCAAAAGGCACATTCTTGGTCTGCATCTCCAGAGGTTTTGATTCTTAGTGTGAGGAGGGGCCCAAGAATGGATATTTAAACAGGAACCCCATATGCTCACTGACACAGAGTGATCATTGTAAAGGTTTATCCTAGATAACAACTTCCCTGCATCAACTGGTTCTTCGACTTTATCCAGCCAAGAACTGTAGTAGAGTCATCAATCCATCCCATTATTTAAATAATGTAACTTGCAAACTGTTTATCTAATAATCCTCATTTTACACAGAAGACATTAATATTGTTATTTTTTATTTACAATTTAAAAATAATTATGTGACTGATAATATATTAGTATTGGTTCATGAGTTGTTAAGAAATGTACCATACTAATGTAAGATGTTAACAGGGTAAACTGGGTGGGCAGTATATGGGAGCTCTCTGTACTATCATCTGAATTTTTCTGTAAATCTAAATCTGTTGTAAAAAATAAACTCTATTGGGGCCGGGCACGGTGGCTCAAGCCTGTAATCCCAGCACTTTGGGAGGCCGAGGCGGGTGGATCACGAGGTCAAGAGATCGAGACCATCCTGGTCAACATGGTGAAACCCCATCTCTACTAAAAGTATAAAAAATTAGCTGGGCATGGTGGCACGTGCCTGTAATCCCAGCTACTCAGGAGGCTGAGGTAGGAGAATTGCCTGAACCCAGGAGGCGGAGGTTGCGGTGAGCCGAGATTGCGCCATTGCACTCCAGCCTGGGTAACAAGAGCGAAACTCTGTCTCAAAAAAAAAAAAAAAAAAAAAACTCTATTTTCCTTAAAATAGAAGAAAAACACAAAACCTTTTGCCACCCACCAGGATGGTTATAAATTAAAAGACAAAATTCCAAATGTTAGCAAAACTAGAACTCTTGCACATTGCTGGTAGGATTGTGAACTGGCGCACCCACTCTGGGAAACTGTTTGGCAGTGCCTGTGAAAGCAGAATATTTGTATACCCTATGACTTTGTGCTTCTGGGTATATACCCAATGGAAGTACGTCCATGTGTTCACCAAAAGATGTGTACCTAGCAGCACTATCTGTAAGGTCCCAAAGTGGATATTAGCAAAATGCCCATTAATAATGGAATTCATAAATCACTTGTGACATGTTCAGAAAATGAAATAATATATGGCAACAAAAAGAAATAAATTTGAATTATACTCAATAATCAGGATGATGTAGAGGGAAAGAAATGAGACACTAGAGAAAGTAGACTATATTATTCTACTTACGTAAGTTCAAAAAACACTTCAAACTAATCCATGCAGGAAAAGTCAGTATAAGGGTTATCCTTGGGGTTGGGAGGGAGATGAAGGGGCTTTTCTGGGGCCAGTGATGTTTGGGTTTTGTGTGTGTGTGAGGACGGTAAGTACTTGGATGTGTCCAGTTTGTGAAAATTAAAAGAGGTGTACACTTAGGATTTGTGCATTTTTCCATATGTATGTTACACCATTCTATGAAAGAAATCCACATTTTCTTTGGGGAAAGAACATAGAAAGGGTCAACATAGTGAATGTAGACTCTAAACTCGATTGCCTTGGTTCAAATCCCAGGTTTACCACCTATAAGCTGCATGACCCTAGGGAAGCCGTGAAACCTTTCTCACCTGTACGCCCTTACCTGTAAAGTGGGGATAATAATAGTATCTTTGTTGTGGGTTGTTACAACAATCTAATAAGTTAATATTTGTACAACACTAGTGTAAGGCACAGAGTAGGCATCATATAAGTTTTTGTTAAATAAAAGTTTTCTTTGTGGGGATACACTTAAAAATGTTTTTTGATGATAACTAACTACTTTAAATGAGACTAAAGAAGAGTTAAGAAAATAAGAAAGGAGTTAAACTTATTTCCTAGGCAGCATTCTTGCTTATGAGGGAAAATATTATCTTGGCTCCTGGCCAGTTAATTCTGTTCTTCTTGACTTGGAGTCTGGCCTCCCAACAGGCTCCTGGGCATTGGTCCAGAGGCTTGACAATGAGCCACATCTGGGGCTGCCAGGAACTGCCACAAAAAGAGTCCGCCCAAGAAGGCCTATTGGAATTGCTGGGGAGGGAGAGTGCCATCCAGTCAGGAGCCATCCCAGGCCAGAGCCCCCTGAAACTACCTGCTGGGTAGGGCAGCCCTGAGCCCTGGCCTTTCCTCTAGCTTCCTGTCAGAACCTTCCCTTCCCTTCCATCACAGGACTCCTCCAAAAAGAGCTAAGACAGTGCTGCATTCATACGCAGGAAAAGAAAAGAAAGAGAAGAGAGAGAATCAAGCAGGAGTGTCCTACCCTCCCAGAAATGAGCCTACAAGAATTCTGGGCACCCTTTCTCCATTGAGTTTGTTCTTCCCTGAACATCCCTAGTGAATGAGGAGCCTGAGGAGTGTCTCCTTTTACAGGCAACCTCCAGAGTCCACCACAATCAGGTACCCACGGTGTGGCTCGACCCACTCTTCCTCTCTCTATTACTTTCTGACACAGCTGGCTCCTCAATCAAAGCAGAGTTCCCTCTTATCTAATCCTTTGCTTTGGAAAGTTTAACTCACCCTCTAACACTTGTGCCTAGAAAAAAAAATAAACTCAAATGAGAACAATTTTTATCTCCCATTATGAGTGGAAGTGAGTCTCCTCTAACTTGGCAACTCTCCAGGAATATCCCGCTAACTTTTAAGTCATTTCTAGCCTGCTCTCTTCCTTTGCTCTTTCTTCAGCTCTCTTCCAAATGCTTGCTGAAGAAGAGTGTTCCTCTTGTCCCTGCCCCTGCCACTTTTTTTTTTTTTTTTTAAAAAAAAGATAGTCTTAAGTTTCTGAAGCCATGTATGAGAGACTGGCTAGTTTTACACAGAAACATTTCCCCAAACCTTCAACACACAGATGACTCTATTTTCCAGCCTCCCTTGAATGTTAGTGGGACCACATGACAGTTCTGGCCAGAATATAGGTGGGCCCATAAAACCTCCACAGTATTTTCCACACTTTCTCTTTGCCTCGTCTGCTGTCTGGATGCAGTAGCTGAGGTGGACTTGAAGGCCCTAGAGCACAGGGAAGTCCTAAAATGGAAGGAGCTTGGGAGCCTGAATGCCTGCATGGAACATAGGTTCTCATACCCTCACCTCCCCACTCCTGCACTTGGAATGTGACACGAACAAGGAATAAACATTAATTTGTGTGAAGCCCCTGAGACTTGGAGGTGGTGAGCTTACCTTGACTAATATACCAAGTTCCAGACTTTCAAACTTTCTACAAACTGTTCCCTGTGCAATCATCTTTGACCTCTCTCCACGGTAGGCCACACCTGGAGCATGGACACAAAAATCCCATATCCTGACCCTTAACCTTTGACCTTAGTTCATGCTTCAATTTTTAATTTGTTTTCCTGCCTGCTGATTAAAATGTATTTGTTGAAAGTGAATTGAAAGTCTCAGAAATAGTGCCCATTATTACCATAACAGTCTTCAAGCCGTGTGTTCTCTATATCCATCTGGGCATGTCTGGGATATTTAATTCAGTCCTATTGGCTGCAGTGTAGACAAACAAGCAAAGAGATTGGAAGCTGCCAAATGCCTCCATGATAGAGAGGTCCTCCCAAGCCATCCTTCCTATTCTAAGGAAGAACAATTACAAGTACATTACCAGGAACAAGCCATTCATCATCCAGACTTTGCCTCTGCCCTGACTTGCATCTAAAATGACAAGATACAGGCAGTTTTGTGGTAAACAGAGGCTGTCACAGACCTACAGACTGAAAAACTGAGTGAATTTGTTTGACTTTATGAGATTTGGAGCTACCAGATTTCAACCAATAGTGGTGAGTCCAAAAAAAATTTCATTTTTTTTTTTTGGAGGGAGGGAGTACGTAAGCAAATTATCTATAATTTCATTCCAGCCCAGGGCTCTGAACCTCCTTCAGTCAGTTATTATTTGGTGGGAAATTGGAACTCTTAGGGCCACATAAATTCACTTTTCTGCTATTAAAGAGCCAACACAAGTAACTGTTTGACTCAAGTTAACATTCACTCCTTGGAATAGATGATGAGTAAATATTTACCCACTGGCATAGCTGTTGAGTAATTGCCCATTAAAGAAGTTAAATGTTAATCACTTATTTCTGGACTGAATAATTTCAACAAGATCCTATGACTAATCTATAAAGTCTAAAGGCAAGAAAAAAGCCCACATCCGTTAATTTCTTTCAGTCTTGACCATACAGGAAAGGCATACTCTTAGGAATGTCTCAAGTTAGAGTCATAACCAGTTTTCACTACCTTAGCACTCAAAGGCAGCTAGCTAATTGCCTTTTCATTGTTCTTCACCCAAAGAAACCTTGACCCCAGGTTGAGTATTAACAGGATTTGAGAGGGAAGGATTGGACAGGAGTTTAGAGAGAATATGTGGGACATCTAAACTAAGAGGAGAAATAAAACCTGGAGGTAGAAGACAGAAGATGTTATGAGGTTGGCTGTCCTACATCAGAGGGAATTGTGCATGATAAATACCATAAAAGTAAAAACCCTAGGCCAGATGTTGCCACATTAAATTCCAACTGAGACAGAGGAGGACTTCAGCATCAGATGGCCCACAAAGAACAGGTAGGGAAAGTGTCTATACCATCAGTGTCATAGAAAGGATCCTTGCTTGGTACCCACTCTCCTTCAAGATCAAAGAATGAGCTTGCAGGTGAGCTATCTGCACCCAGCAAGGTAGTCTGCATCTGAATGAGAAGCACCAAAATCCCTACAGAACTACTACATATATTCCATGCCAGCAGGAACATATATAGCAGCTTGATGGGTATAGTGGCTGCTGTTGAAATCCACCCACATCCCCTTAACTCTGGTGGAATCCTCCTCCCCAACAGTTATGTGTTGGCTGCTAAAAGCAACTCACTTCTCTGGAGAATAGCCCTTGGCCAATGGGAATCATCTAGCCCAGAAGGTGATTCCTCCTCCCCCAGAGGTAGCCCATAGTTACTGACTGGCTGATAGCCTGGTACAAAAGGCCAGTGCCCTACTTTAAGGTGGGATAAACTCTCTGGTGCAATTCCTGCTGCAATGAGATTGCACTGTAGTTAGTCTCTAGCCAAGGCCACAAACTTGCTTAGATCTTTCCCCAGTCACAGCCTGCTTCTCTTATGCCCCTTCTCCTGAGAGCACACTTTCAGTGAAGCACGTGTACAAGAATCAATGTCTCAGTGCCTGCTCCTGTTCTGTCTGCTTCTTTTTCTGAACCTAAACAAAAATGATAGGACAGGCAAGACCTTCAGTCTCCCCCACTGCCACCAGGTTGCCTTAGAATTTGTTTACAGAGATTGCCTGGACAGGTAGAATAGGCTGATCCTAGGGGTACCCCAGGCAGAATGGAAACAGAGTAACCCACCTTACTCCTTCTAACCAATGACTGATAGCCACTTAGAGGAGAAGCCTAGGCATGTAAGACTGCCACGTACCTCTCTCCTCCTTTTACTGATCCATGCCCTACCTCACCTGCCACCCACCTCCTCATAGATGACCAAGCAAAGACTCCCTTTCTTCCATCGGACTTTCTTCTGCCTAGTGACTCCTTCCCTCTAAGAAATGTCTGTGAGTTAGTGACCCCCTTCCTCACTTCTATACTGGCATGTTTTGTTTTTGTTTTTGTTTTGTTTTGTTTCACTTTGGCTATAGGAGTGTCTGCATTGCATGGTATACAAGAAAGAGCATGTATTTATTATATAAAGTGTGCTAACATAGGCCAGTTATTCAACCTTTCTGAATATGGACTTCATCTGTAAAGTGGTGTTAATAAGACCTACCTCTCAGAGTTGTGAAGATTAAATGATATAGAAACTAGATATTCATTGTTATCCTACCTGGTACACAATAGGTACTCAGTGCTAGACTATCTGGTATACAGTAGGTGCTTCTCCTTAGTGGAGATTTCAAAAAAGGACAAACAGGTATAAAAAAGAAACTGAAAAAGAAAACTCTACTATTAGCACATATAGACACACAGCCATCCCACTTCAGGTCAGTTTCCTCCATCCATCTATGCACCTACTCTCTCATCCACCTGTTCATCTACTCATCCATTCATCAAAAAAAAAAAAAAAAAAAACCCTCAAAGCCTTAGTATCCCTTGTGAGCCATGTATTCTGGATACAGAAATAAATTAGACACAGACTCCATGTAAGAAGTTTACAGCTCATTGCCGACAATAGCTGCATACATCTTTTGTTGGGAATCCAGGGGTACCTGGATGGGGGTGGAAACAGGAGATCAGGGGTTCAGTTCCACACTGAGAAGTCATTTATTTTTGAAGTCCTTCCTGTGTGAAGGGTTCTTGCATTCTCCCACCGAAACAACTAGGTATGCCTTGGGATTTGATGGGAAATCATCCCCATTAAGTTGTTGCAGCCTGAAAGAGACTCCCAAACGACCAAGTTCTAAGAAATAGGAGTTTCTTGGCTGGTGATTCTCCCTGTGCCTGAAGAGCTCCTGTTTTCCTAAAGACCGAAGAAATGGTGACTCCCAAATATGCTCCTTCACAGTGAGCCCACTGGAATCCACTGGGATTCTTAATCCACTTATCATATTAATAATAAAAGTGGGAACCACTTTGAGGGGATGCCTATCAAGGCCAAGTAGAGTTCTAGGTGCTTGACGTATATTAATTTCTCATTGTCTCAACAACTCTGGAAGGTGAGTGTTGTAACCTCATTTTATAGCAGAGGGGACTGTTGAGGTCAGAGAGGTTAAGTGACTTAAGGTTTACAAATGGAGTAAGAGACATGATTTGAACTCATATCCTTCTTCACAGCCCATGCTCATTTTAACTTTTGTGCCATGATGTTTCAATAAGTATGCTCTTATATTATATGCTGCTGCTTTTCTCTGCCACTTACTTGTTGAATGTCCTTGGCCAAGCTTGTTTCTTTCTTCTTGTAAAATTTTTGGAAAAATGTTTAGGTTTTTATTATGATGAATGATGAATTTTTAACATACCCCAAAGTAGATTAAACTTTACCATGAAATTCCACATACCCATAACACACATGTAACAACCATCTAGGATCCATCTGCCCTATCTATACCCCCTCCACTTCTTCTCTCCCAGCTTGGCAATATCAAAAATCAAGCCCCATTGGTTGCCCCCAAAACCCTCCACCAAGCTGGTCCCTACTTTGTCCTAGCACTGGGCTTTATTATAACATTTCCAAGGTCCACTTTAAATGATCATTTCCTGGTACATTTCTCTTTTTTAAAAAGTCATTGTCAAAGTGGATAAATTTGATAGAACATTCAAATTGACTATAGAGAGCATTTCACGGCTTAACCTCAGATTTTCATTTGACAGGCAAAGTTCTAAGGTGCCATTACTAAACTACTTTGGTGATTGTTGAGACGATGTTAAAATGGGATAGAATTCAAAGCTCTTTTGCTCCAGCGAAAAGAAATATATAACCAAGTCTCTGGCTTGCCAATTGGGGAGTACAAGTTGTTCCTTTTCTTCCCCTTAATTACCTCTCAATGGAACATTCTAGAATACCCAGGGGGTAACTTTCCATTAATCTTCAGGCCTCTTTAAAAGCTAGAACTGACACGAAAGCTAAATATAGAACAATATTCTATAAACAAAGTCCTGAGTCTAAGGACCCAAATGAGTCAGACATTGTTTTCAATCATGGCTTACAAAGAAAGTAGCCTGAATTGTGCTATATGGCTGCAACACCTCTGGATACTATTATACTGAAATACAAAATACATAGAAGATCATCTTCAAGGAATGTATAATATGGTTGAGTGTATGAACTATGCCTAAATGAAATGACAGAGATAGACAGATATACAGTGATTATAACATAGAGGCTTACGACTGCACGTTGTTATACATACATGTATGAGCATGCACATTTACATATACACATACACACACACACACACACATACACACACACACACACACACACACACACACCAGTGGATCACTCCATTTCAGATGCACAGCCACAGTATGATGTAAACACACAGAAACACAAGACTACCTAGGGACCGTGAAAGTCAGAAGCTTTAGTTTTGGTTTCAAGTTGGCCGCCTCAGATAAAGGCAGCCAAAGGGAAATGAGGGAGCCTGCCGGACAAAATTCTCAAGATTGGAAATATATTCCATTCTCTATTCAGCCAGTAATGAGTCATTTCTTTTAGCAAGTCACTATGCTTCATTGGAGCTCCATCTCAGTCTTTTTGTTTCTAAGGCTCCTTCCATTTTATGATGCTATAAAGACCCACTTGAAAAACAACCAACAAGGTCAGTTTCACACAGTATGGATTTGTGGGGCAAGCGGTGTGATCAGGGGTCACACATTAGTTGGTGCACCTCGGGCAATTTATTACACAGTTTAAAACCAAGCAGTGTCAAGTGAGTTTGACCCGGGCACGAAGGCAGAAAGCATACCTATTCTATATGAAATTTTAAGGGCAGGGTGGAGGATTCTGTCTTCATATCAAATATCATGGAAAGAATGGAGACAGATGTTTTCCTACCCATTATGAGGGCTTAAAATGTAATCTGCAAGTATGCATCGGGTTCTGATCGATTGGCTGGTAGATCTTGGGTTTGGTTGTGGAAGTGCAAAAATTGATGTGTTGACACCCTTTGGCCACCAGAGAGCTCCCTACATCCAACCAGGGGTGCTTATTGGATCAGCAAGCACAAGTGTGCAAAATGCAGGGTGCCCTCCCTGAAACCTGGAGCACAGATTCTATTACCATCTTTTACACTAGCAAAATCCACTCATTTACCCCATCAACAGTAACTCTGGCCTTGTTCTTTTGCCTTTTACAATGTGGGACTTGATGCATTCAGAAGGCAGAGGATTAACATGGGTACCAGGTCCCACATAGGAGAAATGATTTCCCAGCTGTGATGTAGAAAAAGCCCTGGCCCTCAGATTTATGTGTTGCTTATGGCTACCAGAGCTGGTGACTATATGGAATACAGTACTCAAGAAAATTTCTTTTTATGGGTTTTATTTGGTGGCGATTTTCTTTTTCTGCTCAAGTGGAAAAATATAAACTAGTATAAAGAAGAAAATGATGGCAATCCATCATTCCACCATCCCAAAGAAAATTACTAAGATTTAGACATAGTTCCTTTTATTTTCTTGTTTTTTGTGTGTGTGTGTGTGTGTTTTTGCAGGGTTAGGAGGGATGTGTGTGTATTCTTACATAGTTGGAGTCCATTTGTGTTCTGACATTTTTGGTAATTTTTCTAACCTGATATGGTATTTCCTCGTAATTTTATATGTGTTTTCTATATCATTACATGCACAATGCAAGACAACTTGGATAATTCAGAGGCATAGAAGAAAATTAAAAACCTTGTTTTTTCAATACCCAGAGATAATCATTTTCACATTTTGGCACTTTACTGCCAGTCATTTTTCCATTTATGGTATTTGTTTTTACAAAACTGAGACTGTACTATATATACTGTTTTATAGACATCCCTTTTCACATAATTTTATATAACAACCATCTCCTCCATATCATTAAATATCATCCCCAAAAATAATTTTTAATATTTGGGTACTACTAAAAAACATGAATGAAGCTTAATTCATTTAATAAATGGTCTATTGTTGGCCATTTATGATGATTGCAATACTTTTTATTACAGACAGCACCAAGATGAACAGCTTTATACTAATTGTATCCTATCGTATCATCATTGATGATCTACCTAACATAAGCTTTTAGATTTTGAATTACCAGATCAAAAGGTTTGAACATTTTCAAAAGACAGATTCCAATTGCCACACAGTCTCCCAGAAATGTATCATTTCAGATTCTCATTAGGAATATATGAGAATCTCTGTCTCATCACATCCTCACCCATGCTGGGGATCACCAATTTAAAAAATATTTGCCCATTTGATACACACACACTTACATACACAAACACAGAGTTATTTCTTATTAACATTTAAAACTTCATGTATTGATCTCAAACAAGGACATGAATAGACAATTCTCAAAAGAAGATATGCAAATGACCAACAAACATGAAAAAATGTTCAACATCACTAATGATCAGGGAAATGCAAATCTAAACCACAATACAAACCACCTTACTTCAGCAAGAATGGCTATAATAAAAAAATCAAAAAATAACAGATGTTGGTGTGGATGTGGTGAATAGGGAACACTTCCACACTGCTGGTGGGAATGTAAACTAGTACAACCACTATGGAAAACCGTGTGGAGGTTCCGTAAAGAACTAAAAGTAGATTTACCATTTGATCCAGCAATTCCACTACTGAGTATCTACCCAGAGGAAAATAAGTCATTATTCGAAAAAGATACTTGCTCATGCACGTTTATAGCAGCACAATTTGCAATTGCAAAAATGTAGAACCAACCCAAATGCCATCAATCAATGAGTGGATAAAGAAAATATTATATATATATATATATATATATATATATATATATATTATACACACACACACACACACACACACACACACACCCCATGGAATACTACTCAGCCATAAAAATGAATGAAATAATGGCATTTCCAGCTACCTGGGTGAGATTGGCGACTATTACTCTAAATGAGGTAACTCAGGAATGGAAAATCAAACATCGTATGTTCTCACTTATAAGTGGGAGCTAAGCTATGAGGATGCAAAGGCATAAGAATGACAAAATGAACTTTGGGGACTCAGGGGGAAATGGTGGGGAGGGACAAAGGACTACAAATTGGATTCAGTATATACTGCTCAGAAGATGGGTGCACCAAAATCTCACAAATCACCACTAAAGAATTTACTCATGTAACCAAATACTATCTGCTCCCCCAAAAAACCTATGGAAATAAAAAATTTAAAAATTAAATAAAAGTAAAACTTCATGTATTGGTCATTTGTATTTCTTCTTTTGTGAATTACTGAGAACCTAGTAAGTATCTAGCACTGTGCTGTGTGTTGAAAAACAGTTATTCCTAAATCTTCCAAGAAACCTGGATAACAGGTACTATAATCTCAGTTTTGCAGGTGAGGAAACTGAGACTCAAAGATATGACTTCTCAAGGTCACACAGCAAGGAAATGACAAAGTTTGATGTCAAATGCAGAACTATGATTCCCAGTCTCACGCTCTGCCTACGATGCCACATTGCCTCCCTGAGAAATTTTTGAAATGTATTTTTATAGGGGAGATAAGATTAAAGAACCCTGCTGATATCTGTACAAGAAATGTTGACACTGTTAATATCTATGTAACTTGTGCTCTGAAGATTTAAAAAAAAATAGATGAAAGAACAATGGAAAATTAAGACTGTTTTATGGTTACAGAGTCCAACTGCCTCACTTTCACAACAGATGAAGATCCTGAAACCCTGACAAATTAAGTGACTTGCTAGATAGGATGTTTGACCAAAAAATGGGGGAAAGAGGACAGAAAAATCCCCCACAAACAGCACAATAATTTGATAAGCTCTTTCATGCCTCTATGCTTTGCACATTTCTCTCTGTCATCCACCTGACTCAGCTAAGCTGTCAGGTCCTCTACAAAACCTCCCATTATTTTTCAAAGCAAAATCAACTGTCTCTGTCTTCTGTATGCATCTGTACTAGAGCACTTACTATATCATGTAGCAGAGATGTCCAACTGGCCAACAAAATTTTTTAATCCTTTCCATAGTCTTGAGCTGCTGATGGAAAGTAGCTGCACAGCCAGACTGGACTTCTAGGCAACCTCTCCCCAACCCTGGCATCTAGGAGTGGCCATGTGACTTATTTTTGCAAATGGTATATGAGAGCATAGGTCTCCTACCATACTGCACCCCTCCCCAGCCCCTGCCTTGCTTACTGCTTTTGAACTCTGTTATTTTGGAATATGATGCTTGGAACAAGGCAACCATGTTGCAATCACGAGACAAGCCTAAGAACACAAAGCCAGCATGCTGAGAATGACAAAGCAAAAGAATGGGAAGAGACAACCCTAGAACCATCTACATTCAGGCATTATATTTTGTGAGATAATCTTTAGCATCGAAGCCACCATTACTATGCTATTCTGTCCTTGCAGTTAAAAGCCATCCCACTGTAGTCTCTGATTACTCGCCTCTGTCTTTCACAAGATCATTAGCTTTCAGGACATCCTTCATATCTAATTCATCTTTGTATCCTTGTTCCCCAGGTCTATTATAGCCTTACAAGGCTTCAACAAACATTTGCTGAATCAAATCCACCAATGATATTCAGTTTTGGTAAAAGACAGTGGTATGGCCAAATAATTCTTGATTTTCACTGGTCAATTTCTCTAAGAACCTATTTGCTTAAAACCACTCTTCCAACTGTGGCTCCAGGAAGCTCTCTGCCATTCACACAGCCCGGTACAGAATTTGCTAGGCAAGGATTCATTTACTGCTTGTTAATTAATCAAGTGCTGAGTGCACCACAGGACTCATTTTTACATTATTCGCACAATTGCGTAATTAGCATTTTAAACGGTTTTCTAGGAGGCTGGCCCAAGTAAGTTTATCTTGAAAAATGTCACAAAAGGAAAAGAATAATGAACAAATCAGTTCCCAAGCAGATTTAGTGGACCATTGGCTTCAGTCTGAAAGGCACCGCATGGAGGACTGGCTTCCAGTTCGTGGCCAAAGAACTTACCTTCACTGAACTGAAACCGTGAGGGTTCTCAATCCTGTTCCCAGAGCAGCAGACCTGGTGAGGAAGGGAAGGAACATTCTGTGCTTGGTGGTGTTATGTGGTTTTTAGGCTACTCAGTTTGACAATTAACTGAGGGTGCCTATTCAGTTTATTCCAACTAATTGGACAGTTACCAGTTTGGCAATTTGTTTTTGAAAGAAGCTTAAGAAGTGCATAAAAGAGATCTAATTTTTATTAAGTGAAAAAAAAAATGTGTATTCTTTAATGTAGATGGAAGTTGCCTCATTAATTAATCAATGGATTAATATATATCAATGTATTTCTGTCTTCTTCTAGAAACCCCAACTTACTAAATCAGCATTGTCCTGGGTATTGGGCAATTCAATTTTTAGGCCCCTTCCCTTCTATAATTCATGAAAAACCTAGGTGACTATAGCAAGTCACTTTAGAAGTTAAGAGAAAACCCTGATATCATTTCCTGCTCTGTCAATCTCAGAGGGTTAAAAAAAATAATAAGCCTGTGTAAAGCTTACATCACAGCCAAGAAAGTTTTTACAGGGCTGCTCTGCCATTTTGGCCACAGAACAGGCGCATCCATGCTTCCTATGGTGTTTCAGCCAGTAGTCCTTTGCTTATGGCATCTCTGCCCAACTTCCCAAGACCTGGTGGACAGGCAGGGTTGATTAGAGGGCTGGGCTAAGGAAGTCATGGATTATAGTCCTACTGGGTGTCAAGCAACATTAGCAACATTCTCAGATCTTGGATAAATCCTGTTTGCTCACAGAAGGTAGCCAGGGAGCATGAGGTTAAAAAGGAGAATCTGATCTATTGAAAAAGCAAGTGGCAAGGTGTCCTGTCATTCTTTCAATACCATGTGGATTCCCAGCTACATTTTCTCTCAGGCATCTTATTATTATTAACTGCTCTTGTGGTGAGTATAATTGTATGCTTTCCTTCGTACATGTTTGAGCAGCTTTTACATGTATGCTTGGGTTTCTCTTTGGATCTAAGTAACTTGAGGGTGGTGGCTTATTTTCTGATGTTCTTGTAGCCATTCTCAGTTGGCACACCCAGAGAAGAGAGTCTGCAGTATGCAAAGGACAGGCATGCCCACATTCACCCAACCCACAGCACCTCATTGTCACTGCTCTCAGCCCATCAACATGGCTCTGTAAGACAAATACTTCTGGCCCATATTCTTAAATAGATAAGAAGCGGAACAGAGAGGTTAAGTAACTTGTCCCAGGCCCCACAGCTGGTTGGTGGCAGAACAAAGACAAGGAGATGGGTGCTTTGACTCTACCGCTGGACTTTCTGAATTAAACTGTATGGTAACAAATATACCCCTGGTTTTAAAAAGAGACCCCCCAAAAAAGCAACTCTAGTCTGGTCCCGCCTTTTGCCAGATGATTTCAAGGTTCTTCTCATTTCTTGTGCTTCCTGTGTACAAACAACCACAGAGACACATTCTTATTATTAAATTTTGTAGTGAAAGTGGCAAAATAAGTAGCTTTTTTTCACTTCATAAAAAAACCCACCTAAAACCTCAATCAATCTTCTATCAGCTCATCTAGTATGTGATTTTGGTTCCCTCTAAGTCAGTCTGAGCATTTTTTTTTTTTTTTTTTTTTTTTTTGCCATAAATTCCCCATGGTATCCCTGGGAGGTGGGGCCTCATCTGGATAATGGCATCTGTAGGAAGGCCCCAGGGGCTTCCGAGGGAAGGAACAGACTTACCTGGCAGACCCCTCCTCAGAGTAAAAGGCCCATTCCAGGTCTTCTCCCCTTTTATTGAAGAGAGCAACCATGAAGAAAATCTAACCACGTTGGATCCCATTAGATCTCTAGAAAACTAAACAGAGGGCCCTGTTTCTTCACTCATGTCGCCCCATCCTGAGTGAAAATGCTTCTGGCAAAACACTGCTCATTGAGGTTTGCCATATCCCTAAAGGTCTGAATCTAAGAAAGAAGCACTCAGCACTAATATACAGAAATGTACTTACTACTCACAACAATAGCTAATAGTAATTTAGCCCAGAAGATGTCAAATATTGCACTAAATCCTCACAACCACCCTATGAAGTAAGTGCTAATATTGTCTCATTTTACAGATGAGGAAACAGGCACAGAGAAGTTAGGTAACTAGTCCAAGGACACACAGCTAGAGCAATAATAAATAATGATTAACTCTAAAGAATGGTTTGGAGAGGGGCTATTTTCCACTTTAAAAAATTATTGTCCAGGCACAATTGCTCATGCCTATAATCCCTGTACTTTGGGAGGCCCAGACAAGAGGATCATTTGAGGCCAGGAGTTCAAGACCAGCCTGGGCAACATAACTAGACACTGTCTCTATCCCCACAAAAATAAATAAATAAATAAAAATAAAGATTATGTGCATCTCTGTTTATTATTTTTTTGGCCACAAGCAAGTAACTGCATTACTTCTGCAATTAAAAAAGATGTAGCCAAGCTATAAAGTGAGCCTAATTCAGACTAGATGTAAAAAAAACTAAGTTCCTATACTGATGACAATATTTTAAAAGAAAGTGTAGCTTCTCATCTTTAAGTGTTGAAGCCAGGCCAACCAAATACCACCCAGGAAGGTTTCCTAGGGAGACTGTTTGTGAAGAGGTATTAAAAATAGAGGACCTCAAGTGACTGGGGATGCTTAAAATGCTGCATCTTCTGAAGCATTTTAAATATTCTCCCAGCTTTCCTAGTGTTACTTCTTTCCTAGTCCTTGGTGAATCAATATCCCAAATTCCACACTAGTGGCCTCTGGTCTAACGAGGTTTGTTCATATCACAAGAACACAGTAGCTGAATAAAATTCACGAATTACTGCCAAATCCAACGTTTACCTTTGGTGCCACCTCTTTTTGCAAAAACAGAACTTTGAGTGGCAGCTGCCATGAGACAGTAATGGTAAACAAACACCAACAGGAGGTCCACCAAGGCAGCCAGCAAAAGGAAAGGAGAAACAAGACACCCAGCTTCTCTGCCCAGGAAGCAGGAGCAGCAGCCACCGGAGTAGCTGGGGTGGGTGCCCCATGCTGCTCCCTCCCCAGAAAAGGGGTGGCCTCTCCTTTGTCCTCCCTCCTCAGAGCCTCTGAGGGGTGTGAAAGTCGAAACCCAGAGGAAGTTCAACAGTGTCAGGATGCAATTACTCAGGAAAGACAGACTTCCTTTGAGAGTCCTTAATTTTCAAATCAGAGAATCTAGAAAGCTCAGCAGCTCAAACTTTCCTCACTGCCTATCATACCCCCACAAGGAAATTTCTTGTCTGAGACACAGGACTGCCTGTCTCAGCAACCAAATTATCCATTTCGATCAGGGCTTCCTCTGTGCCAACTCCCAACCCTCTCAGAAAATAGAGCAGGAAAAAGAGAGACAGAGACAGAGAGAGAGAGAGAGAGAGAGAGAGAGAGAGAAGAATCAGGGACATCTGCTGGTTGCCACATCTATTTGCATAATTGGATTAATAAGCTCCATTTTGGAAATGGCCTAAATATATTTTTACATGAATATTGTTCTAAAACCTCATTAAGATTCAATTTACAACCCACCAAATAGCAGAAAACTTCCACGAGAGCAATGATATTATCCTCAGTCAAACCTAACAAAGGAAAGTGTACAGGGAAATCCTATAATAATTTGTGGACATCTCTGAGGCAGGGTGAGGCAAGGTGGGGTGGCGTGAAGACTGACTTTCCTTCGTTTCCTTCAGGACTTGTATATGTGCTGGGAATTCCTCCCTCCAACCGCCAGTCCAAATCTAGGTCCTCAGAATTTACCTGTGTCATTCCTTTGGTGGAAATAATTTGTCTGGGTGGCCACGTCTGGTAGATATTGCAAGGCTGAATGAGTTTTGCTCAAAATTAACTACTCCAGATAATTCCCTTGAACACAAGATACCTTGTTTAGGGAGGAAAGCGAGAGGATTGATTTGTGTAAATACCTGGAGGTCAGGAGGCTCATTACATCATCCTCAGAGGCTCTATCAATACCAAATGAATGAATGGATTTGGAGGCATTACTTGTTATGGGATGGATTTGTGGCATCTTTCCCATAGCACTTACCGCCACCTGACATAGTTCATTGTCTCCCTCACTTCCCTAGGATATAAGCTCTCTGAGCTCAAGGACCTTATCTGACTTGCAACCCACTGTATCTCCTGAACCTAGAATTATGTACTCAGTGGCCAAGAAATATTTGTTGAATATTATTCATGACTAAATTAACTATGCAAGATAATTGGAAAATGGTACTCCAAATGACATGTGAAAGAGCCTGGTGGAATGTTCTACCCCAAAAGTTATGAAACATCCAGATTCTTCCCAGAGCAGTTAAACTCCAACTCATGATAGAAGGACCAAACTGATGACTCAATCAGAGGTTGGCCTATGGCCCCAGTGGGAGCCAAGGCAGGGTCTCAATGCCCATACCATTCTGACCCAGTTAGCTCAGACTCATGGCTGGCTATGGCCCCTCCTAACTTGGCAGCCATTTTACATACATGTGTGCATATGTGTCTGAGTATGAATGTCTGCCTGTGAGCACACACTCATACAACCTGGGATTTATTATCTTTATTTTAAAGAAGAGGAAACTGAGGCACATGAAGACTACGTGACTTGACCTAGGTCATGCAGCAGGAAGGTTGCAGAGGCAAGATTCACCCCTGAGCACTTAGCTCCCATTGCACCCACCTAGCCAGTGGGGAAACATACCATGCACCTCTGTGCAGTCTGGTTATACCCTATACTCATGCACGTCTGTGCAGAGTCTGTGCAGGCCCAAGGAGCACACTGTCCTCCATGTCTGAAGAGCTCTAGCACATCCAAGAAAAGGCCAAGGACTCTCTCTTCTCAAAGGCACCAGAAGAGCAGTTCCTATCATTCCCTCATCCACCTCCTAACTGGAAAACCCCTCTCACTTCTAGGTATGAATGGAGCTCAAGGAAACCCTGCTACACAACCTTGCTTTTACCTACTATGGTGTTTCAGCCTTTCTTGGAAAACAAATATATTGATTCTTAGTTATCTCTCCTCAGTGACAGGAAACAAGGAAAGCTACAGAATTTTCTAGTCTCCTTTTGGCCAGCATTTCAACTTCCCCGTGTACCAAATCTTCTTCCCGATACACCCACAGGCAGCAGAACAAATGGTTGATTGAAGTTTTATTTCTTCACCCCATTTCTCCAATGCTGGTTTTAAAAGTAGGGAAATCACTAAAAAACATGTAACAGAAGAGAAAAGAGAAGGTAAGTGAAGAAACTGAATAAATTTGAGACCTACATACCAGCTCCCGAAAACCCAGCTGAATTATTGATTTTAACATGTGCTAGCTGGACAGGACCAGCTCAGAAGCCTCATCAAGAAAGGCAGTATGGAAGCAGGGCCCTAGGCGACTTTCAGCAGAGCCAATGGCACAACTTCCTCACTCTGCAATTCTACAATCTTTTTTGTTTCTTTTTTGGAAGAGAGATTAACGTCACTAAATAATAGAAGACCTACATTCTTGAAAATTTAATGACTGTCCTACATCAAGCAGCTGTCAAATTTCCTTGCTTGTTTTCCTGACAAAGTGTTTCATTCCAAACATTCGCAGGAGATCTTGCCTTCATCAGTTTCAAGTCACCACGAAGGGGAAGGTGAAAGGCAACCCTAGAAAGCAGGAAATCCCAATTTCCTAATTAACCCGTTAATTCCAAAGGCCAGCCTGCCTTTCCCCCCAAGCAATTCCACAGAAAGCACAGAGCAGAGAATAAACCAGCTACAGAGAGTGTCATTTTACTCTGTTGGAATTATTAGCCAATTCCAACACACTTCTCCTGTGTGTCTTTGACTTCTCTCCCTTCCTTCAGTTTACTTCATGGCTGGTGGTCCCAATCCCCAAAACACCCTCTGCAGTGGCCCCTCTGTCTTCTCAGCTGGCTTCTTTGGCTTGGCTTCCCAACCTCCAGACTCTCTTCCTATTCCTGGGGGACCCTCTACCATCAGCTCTTGGGTGCAAGCCTCCATTCTTTCCTCAATACTAGTTTTCTACCTTCTTCCCCACTCATAGACTTGGCCCAGTTCTCTCTATACTTTCACTCCTCTCCAGGAACAATACCAGGAATAGATGTTGCCAGAAGTAACCTGAGCCCTGTTCTCTCACATTCTGATGTCACCCTGTGGGGAGTGATATTGGAATTGCCCCCTGCTTCCTGTCTCCCTGGTAACCTCATCCAGAGTTACAGCCTTGAGATCAACTCTTTGTTCCAGTATCATGTCTGCATGGTCCCGGGAGGCAAGAGAAGGTGAAACTGATTTCCCCACTGTGCTCGAGAGCCACCCCATGCCCTTAAAACTAATGATTAAGCTTTGCTTTTAATTACAGGAGAATTTGAACTAGGCACGCTCTTCAATTTCCTCACTGCCTTCCCCGCCCCAGTGGTCCTGGCTACAGCAAGGTTGCCCATTAAAGTTCAACTGGACTTCAAACAGAGAGAGTTCCCGACATGCATGCTTCATTCATTGAACATTTACTTCTTGATGTATACTGCTAGCCAAGCTCTAGTTATGAGTAAAGAAGTCAATGTGAGCAAAGAATTCCATCTGGAGAGGAGACAGACATTTGTTTCCTGTCCTTAGTGACTATTAATAGCATTAGCTTCTCCTTGGAGACTGATTTGGGAAATGAGAAGGGGGAGGGGCTATCTGGCAGGAGCAACACATCACAGCATCAAGCTCCACACTCTGTCCTCTGCAGGAGACAGAAAAGCTACTGCTAACTCTAGTTAACATTGCAACTGGTTCCCAACATCTCCCAGTGCTGAGCTCCCGTACTCAGTGTTCAGCTCGACTGCCTTAGTCCATAGCAGTTATCAATTTCTAACATACTATCTACTTTATTCATTACATTTATTGTTTCTTGTCTGCCCCCTCCCACTAGAGGAAGGGGGCAGGAACTTTCTCTGCTTTGTTTACTGATTATCATCCCAGCACCCAGGATGGTGTGTGGTAGGTGCTCAGTTAATACTTGTTGAATGGGTTAATGAAAACTAGCAGCTGAAAAAATCTTAGCTTTAAGTACCTAAAGAGAATTGTGCATCCCAAACTAGTCTACAGCATTAAAGAATGCTCAAAGGAAGGGTTATATTATAGTGCTACAGCCCATCTTTTCCCTTCTTTTTTTTCTGGCATTTGGAGAGAGTGGGGGAAGGGGCAGGATAATGACTATCGCTGGGGAAATATTTTTAGGTCTTTGTCTTACTTCGAGTTCCCCAAAAGAGCAGACCTTGAAAGGATGATTCGGGTGTGCGATTTGAGTAATTCTAGGAAGGCCAGAAAGAGACTGGGAGATGTGAGACAGGGAAGGGAAGGATGCCAGCACAAGCCACTGTGGGCAATTGGGACTCCATCCTGCTGGGGACCATCTGAGGGAGAGTAGAGAACACATCTCACCAAGGCGGGGAGGAATCTAGGGTATTCTTCCACCAAATCATCCCCCTCCCTCCACTTTGGTGGACGGTTACTCTGCAACAGGGTGGGGTGGGTGTCAAACACATTCCTGCCACCCTGAAAAGCCCTCAGGCAGAGAGACTGCAGTGCTTGAGGTGAGAAAGTAGGTGTGTGGCTGATTGTCTGCTGAGCTACAGGCGACCACTGACTGGAACAAGGGGATGGGGACAGGACACCCACAGTATCTGCTACAGCTCTTCACTGTTTCCGTCTGGACCTGCTATGCCTGCGTGAAGAGGGGTAATTGGTTTTGTTCTTTGTTTGTTGTCATGTCCGCCTGTCCCTCATTAGCCTGGTTGCCTGATGTTTAGATTCTTCCTCTCCTCATCAATAAAAGCAATTGAAATGCTTCCTTTGGGGGGAAAAAGGGAAGAGAGAGAGCTAGAGAATGGAATCCTATAGTGCTTGAAAAAGACAGGAGAAGCAAGCAAGGCTGCATTCGAATCAAAATAGCATCAGGAAAAAAAAATAGGAAAAAATGCCTACAGAAAGTTCCACTTTTTTTCATTCATTGTTAACTCACTAAAATAAAGTGCTCTATAAATATGAAGCACTGGGATGTTTGGGGAGCATCAACCTACTCAAGTTTAAAACATGACACACATTCCTGAGGAGCTAACTGTAAATTGTGTCATGTACTGAGAATTATTTTTTTCACTTTTTACTTGCTTTAAAATGCAAGACTTCCCGGCCAAAACAATCTGATCAGGGGAAATGTTTCTTGCCTAGAAATGGCAATAAATGTTTAAAAGGAATTGGAATTTCACCAGGCTTACAAATCTGAATTTGGTTTCCTGCAACTGAACTTTTGGCTGAGATAATTTACTGAGTGAGTTACTCGATTTTCTACTACAACACACTCTTGTCCACTGGTACACACACACACACACACACACACACACACATGCACACACAGAGTCGGGGGGTGGAGCATTATCTCTGGGCTCTAACAAAGCTCTTAAAACACCCGATCCAATATTGCAGAAGATGAGAGCAGTGCAGCAAGATAATAGCTAACATTTATTGAGCGCTTATTATATGCCAGGCATGATTGTAAACAGGTTTTTCTTTCTTGGTGGAAATATAATCTGCTCATGAAATATCTTGGACAGACAGATCTAAGAACTGGCTAGTTACCAGTTTTGATTATTTCGTAACATCAGTTGGTTTTCTGCTGTATGTGAGAAAACAGTCCAGCCTTACTTCTAGTTGCTAATGGCTGTTATTACATATGAAAATATACTGTTTACACTTTGAGTATTTCAATATGTAGGAACTCACTGAATCCATACACCCTATGCAGCCAGTTACTCTTCCAGCCCCACTTTACAGAGGAGGAAACTAAAACACAGAGAAGTTAAATGACTTGCTCAAGATCACTTAACCTATGAATGGCAGAAACAGAATTTGAACCCTGGCAGTTGGGCCTCGAGCCTACTTTCTTAACTAACTACCCCAACACTGGGATGCAGGAGGCATCTACCTGTACCCATATGTAACCTTGATGAAGGATATACCTCTTGGGCCTCAGCATCCTCAACTAAGAACCCAGATTATTCTTCATAGTTACTGAGAGCATATAATTTTCTGATCATTTCCAACATCTGGAAAATGCTAAAAGTCTTTAACATGAGGTATTGGATGTTGGCATCATTAAAGAACATCATTAATCACAGGATTGTTCAGAGAAGCTATGATAGCCTCTATTGTGTATACCCTTCAAGAGCATTTATGAAATGCTTACTGCATATTTAACAGACATATTTTATATTATTTCTAGGACAAGAATGGTGCTAGTTTCATGGCTAGCACAGTAGCACCTAACAGGCACTCACACAAAAAGTTTGTTGAATGAATGAGTGAATGAATAACTGGAAGTTATATCAAGGCATACATGTCCTATTAAATTGCAGAACTGTAGTACTGGAGGAGTCCTTAGAAACATTCTCATTTAACCACCCTGCCAAAACACTTCTATTCTCTTTTAAAGATGAGAAAATGGAAAGAGTTTGATGAAGTACAGAAAGTAGAGGAAGGGAGACAAGACAGAATGAGGTAGACATAGACAGGTTTCTAACTCTGAGTCAGTTCCCATATTTCTTCATTATTATCTTTAAAGCCAACTTTCAGCATGTCAGCCAATAAACCAGGAACACTTTCCAAAGTCAAATGTGAATGATTTCTGAGGTGTTGACAGGTTTTTTTTGGCTACCTCCTATTAGTATGAAAAATTGAGGTTGGAATTATATTTAACCTACTTTAGATCAAATGTTAAAATTCAGGTGGCTAAGGACATATGGATGTTTGAATCTAAGCCTGTGTAAGATACTCATCATATTCCATTTTCTGATTTAGTCACATAATATAAGAGGCATCTGATCTAATCAAAATGAAAAAGATTCGACTTACGATTTCTATAGTAAATGATCAGTAACCCTAGAAATACAAAGCACAGAAGTTCCACGCGGCTGGCATCTCCAAAAGGTCACCTTTATTTCCTTGTGCATTTGAACCTTTTCTCAAATTAAGTCCACGAGGATTTCAATGGATCCGTCATATTTCCCTAGACTCCTAGTTATCTTTCATGAATTCTGATTATGGTTCATAAAAATGTATACATCTATTCATTAAGATGCTAGGGAAATTGATGGACCCTGAAGTTTGGAGTGTAGTGTTAAAAGAAGAAACACTGGCTACACTTAACAGCTGGGAAGGATATTTATCTGAGTTTCATTTGATCTTCCTACTGGCAGGAGGATTAGGAGAAGGAGGAAAACCAGAGAAGGATGTCGGGTCTAAAAACACAATCTCGGGCGGCTGAGGTCCACCAGATAACCTTTAGGGCGTTTTCTTTCTTCCTTGTTTGTTCTCCTGTCTGTGTGCTGGGAGGAGAATGAACATACTATTTGTTTTCTTTGAAGATTTGCTTCTAATGAGAGATTTTGGGAATGCATCAAGGCTGGATAAGTGCCCATCCCTCAACTTTGAGATGCTATAAAGTGAACAGAACTGGATAGGGTCCATAAGTCGCCTTTCCCCATCACTGCTCCTTGTGAAAGGGAAAACAATCGTGTGTTTATCCTCATCATTGACAGTGTGCAGATGTGTTTTCTTAATGGCACTTGCGACACATTTATTTATCCTCTTGGGTGCTTAGAGCCTGTGCTTTTCACATCTTTTCCAGCTGTACAGGGCAAGGCTGTTGGTAACCTCCTGTTTTTCAAACTAATTCTCTTACTCTGGCTTGCTTGTTTTGTTTTTAAGTAATTTAATCCACACAAATAGCCCTTGGGAGAAGGGTTATTTAATCAAGGGAAAGTTGTTTAGAACACCACCCATGAGATCTTCCCATAGTTCACCCTTTGGCCGGGACAAAGGTGGGGTGATGAGAAAAAATGTGATTTACTTTGCATTAGTCTTTCTGGTAAAAATTCAAGGAATGTCAGGAAGGTGGAAAGAGACCAAATCTATACATCTCGTTACCTTTATCAGAGAATGTCTCTAGTGATGATACAAAGAAGAAATTAACTTCCAAGGTGCAAAGCTGAATTCTTGTTCACTTTCTGTAATATTAAATTATTCAAGGATGAATATATACATGATTGATTATCTGTGAGTCTGAGATGCAACTATTTAGGGTGGCTGAGGGTAGCAAGAGAATAACATATTAGGTACTTTATAAGTGCTATTTAGGGAATAGCATTTCCTGGATACTCTAGACATTGAGAGAACTGTTGAACTTCTAATATCCCTCTACTTTTCACTCTGCATCCTGCCACAAGGCCAAGAGAACCAATTGCAACAGACACTATCGTTTCTTGCTGTGCAACAGATCTGTGGCCTTTTTGTGTTGAAATTCCAAGGAAGGTATCACTCTCTGGAATGAGACAGGCCCTCGTTTGTGTCTGGGCCACACAACGGCAGGCAAGGGGGTATAAAGAAGATTTTGGGCAGTCAGAGAAGTCAGACGAGCTGAGCCCCAGTCATAACCCTTCATGCTTCCAAATATACATCCTAGACATGACAGATACACCAGCCATTTGTGTGTCAACAAATATTGATTGCACACCTACCATGAGAGGAGCACTGTGCTGAGTGCTGGAGGTACAACAGCAAACAATATAGACATGGTTATTGCCTTTATGGAGCTTACAGTTTAGTGGGGGAAGTAGAGAGCAAGGACCTACTCAAATAAATTAAAAGACTTCTATTAATAAATTGTGAGAAGATTGATGAAGGATATAATGAGTGTGTTGAGATACAGAAAATGGAGGAGGGGGAGGAACACTCAAGTATGAGGAGGTAACATTAAGCAGAGTTCTGGAGGATGAAGTGATGGGGAAAATAGCAGAGGAAACAGGCATGAATGCTCTGAGGCAGGAAAGAGCTTGCATGTATTTTAAAAACTGGTGATGGGCCAGTGTGCCAAGGGAGTGCTGAGCTGGAGGGAGTATGGCCCAGCATGAAGCTGGACAGGTGAGAACAGCTTGCCAGGTCATGCAGGGCCTTGCAGGCCATGGCCAGGAGCTTGGATTTCATCCTAAGTGCAGTGGGAAGGAAAGGAAGAGTTTATAAAGGGGCATGCCAGTGTGTGGCCCATGAGTTAAAGGATCACTTTGATGGTTGTGTCCAGAATGGACTGCATGCCACAAACGCTAGTGGACGTAGGGAGGCCAGGAAGGTGGCAGCTGCTGTGGTCCAGGCAAGAGTACCTAGTAGTCTTAGGCAGTGGTGCCAGAGATGGAGAGGAGATGGTGGATGTTAGTGAATTTTCTTTTCCCCTCATTGTCACTGTCTGTCCTCATAAAGGATCAATATCATGTAAAAACAGACCTTCATGTCTAGGTCTTAGGAACTGGATCCATTCTGTGCCTCAGTTTTCCTATCTATGATGGCAACAGCACCTACATCATGGGATTGATTTTAAGATTTACTTAGAATAGTGCCCAGCACCTAATGCTAAAGAGAAAAAAAAGTTGGCTCTTACTATGCCATCAGATGATAGCAACTACTATTTCCTGATCATTTACTATGTGCCATATGCTTGATATAGATTATCTCACTTAGTTTTTACCCTGAATAGTGATAATACATATGGCAAACCATATGGGTTCTCCATTGCACTAGCATGAACAATGCATCCAGCACACATGGAGGGGAAGGCCCTCTCTGGGGCTGCCTTCTACGTGGGACAGCTCACCTAGATGGCACTCTGAAACTGGAAGGTCTGAGACGTGGACAGCTCTCTCTGGTGTGCCCAGCGACAAGTTCATGGTTTTCATCCTAGCTGACCAAGGGGACAGGAGGGTAAGAACTGCTCTCTTTGACATTTGTAGCCAGATCCCATGGAAAGGTTGAATTTATTTACTACTTCTGAGGATGAATTTCCTGAGGTCTGTGCTGCCAAGAGAATGAGATAAGAGGACTGGGTGTGGGGGCTACTTACAACTATATCTGGAAGGACAAAGAAGTGAAATTAGGGAGGGAAAAGATTCATTAAATAGCTTTATTCACATTTTGAAATTACTACTTTAATCACTCCTCTGCCCTCTTTTAAGCTAGTCCCTATCTTTTCTGTTCCTCTTTCTTCTTCCCGGTCTCTCTTCTTCTTACTTCCTCTCGTCTCTCTGGATATTTTTTCTCGTCCTCTTTTTTGTCTGTTTCTCTCCCTATTTTTCTCCTTTTCCCTTCTTCTCTCTCTCTCTTTCTCCTTCTTTCTCTTCTCTCTTTTCCTCCCCCTCTCTTTTCTTCTCCCCACTTTACACACAGCTAAAAACAGCTTCTTTTCTTCACTGGCTGTTCTTTCCCTGGGGCTCAGTGACATGGGCAATATGCGGAGGGGAGGCAGAGGCCCAGAAACCCATCCATTTCCTACTAGACAGAGGTCGACTTTGCTTGTTTGTTTATTTTTTCCTTTGAAGCTATAGATCATTCTCGAGTGAATGAGACAGCACATAACCCTAGTGCAGTCTGCCAGGGACGCAGCCTGTTTGTCTGCATGGGGGACTGAGCTGAGGGGGAAGGAAACCAACTGTCTTTCTCATTTAGGTCATCACAGAGAATGAAGTGAGTGGGTGGCAGGAGGCTGGGCATCACTGCTCCTAACCAGAGTGACTGCAGAGGAATTCCATTCCGGCTTCACCTTCTGCCCAAGGCAACTTCAAAGGCAGTTGCCACACTCGCATTTGTTCAAGCACCCAGCACATAACTGGTTACTGAGAAACACTGAGAATCAGACCACTCATGGCCCCAATTGTGATGTATCTTTTATGGTTTCTGTAATTATTTTTAAAATAAATGAATTAACTATGAGCCTCACCCTAGAGGCCAAATCTTCAGTTCAGTGTTAAGTAGAATCAAGATGAGAACTATTATTAGCTTCATATTGGAAAAGGCCATTTTGCTTTCACATTCTGGAGCACAGACAAAAAGGCTCAGCTTGACTGGCAGATTAATAGTGATTATAAAGTAACTCTGAAAGGTATATCTGGTGCCCACTCAGTGCCCGGGTGGGCCTGGCAGCCCCTCAATGAGTCAGAAAGTTAAATGTGGTGGACAGAAGCCTGCCTTGAATGGCATGAGGCCAGCCCAATGTCAGGGATGTTCATGGTACATCCCATTGAGTCCAAGAAGGAATTCTCAGTGCTTCCTCTTCCATAATCACAAGCTGAAACATATCAGATAATCAGGTGTGTCAAGTGGCTTTTCAAATGAAAAAAATCATGGAATTAAAAATAATGCTAATCCTCTCTGAATCTCAGTGTTTTCTCTCACAAAGCAGAGCAGGAGATGGAAAGCAATGAATTCTAAGGTCTCTCTCAGCTCTCAGCTTCTATAATGCATTCATTTCCTCATTCATTCATTAGTCCACAAATGTATTGAGGAGAAACAGGAGAACAAACCCTGTGCTGTGAGCTAGGGATGCCATGAGCAAAGAGACAGAATTTCTCTTTTCATGGAGGTAAAGTCCAGTGGGAGCTGGTGCATGCAACATTAAAGAAATCACAAAGAATTGTGAGTTATGACTACAGTGGAAATGCTAAGTACAGTTTTCCTTACAAAATAAAGAAAGGGCTTCCTACGGCATCTGCTGTAGATCAAAAGAGATGTTCAACGATTAAGATAGAAAGTCAGGCAGGGTACAGTGGCTCATGCCTATAATCCCAGCACTTTGGGAGGCCCAGGCAGGAGGATCGCTTGAGCTCAGGAGTTGGAGAACAGCCTAGGCAATATGGTGAAATCCCGTCTCTACAAAAATAAAAATAAAAAATTAGCTGGGTGTGGTGGCACACACCTGTAGTCCCAGCTATTCAAGAGGCTGAGGTGGGAGAATTGCTTCAGCCCAGGGTGGCTGAGGCTACAGTGAGCTATGATCATACCACTGCACTCCAGCCTGGGCAACAGAGCAAGACCCTGTCTCAAAAAAAAAAGAAAGTCAATTACTGCTCACCATTTGTGAAGAAATTCTTAGTTTGAAATATCCCTTTCCAAACTATGATTGTAGGAAATGCAGGCTTAAGATATTTTCAGTCACATAACCATGGCTAAGAGATGCATCATGGTTAAACTCGGTAGGAAATGGGTGTATGTGTGTGACATTTGTATGTGGTGTATATTCATGAGCAGAATATATGAGGTGTCTACTACATATGAATGCTATGCAAGTGATCATTATATAAAGCAGCCACTTGGCCTAGTGTAGTTTTTACTTACAGCTTTTTGACCCTCTCTCATGGCCTTCAAATATAGAAATCAGCAGTTTTCCTGAAGAATGTGATTGAATGGTGCCCACTGCAAGGCTGATGTGCAGGCATGAGGCACCATCCAGCAGCCCAGGGGAGCATGGCTTCATTGCTCTCTATCTGAAGTCAAACTCTAAGAAATTGTTAAAAACTGTAAAGCTGCCATTGAATATTTGAGTTATCTACTGCTACATAACAAAATATTCCAAAACCTAGTGACTTAAAACAACAATGATTTCTGATTCTCATGATTATGTGCATACACTCGGTGGTGTTTCAACTGGTTTTATCTGGGCTTGCTCATTTGACTGGATTTGGCTGGAGAAACAGCAGACTGGAAGGACTGAGATGGCCCTGCTTACATGTTTGGTTAGTAGTACTGGTTGTGAGCAGGGTGCCTTGGCAGTCCTCCACATGGCCACTCATTCTCTGGTGAACGACACCAGCTTCCTGGCAGGGCAGTCACAGGATAGTGGCCAAGAGGGACACCAGAAGGCAGACTCTACAAGGCTTCTTAAAGATCTGGGCTCTGAAACTTGAACACCACCACTTCCGCCACATTCTGTTGCTCCAAGCAAGTCATAACGTCAGCCCAGATTCAATGGAGGTAGAGAAATAGACTCCACCTCTTAATGGGAGTTGCTGCAAAAAAAAAAAAAAAAAAAAAAAAAAAAAAAAAAAAAAAAAAGTGGCTATATTCAATTTGCCACAGGATTAAAAAGAAATCTTGAGGGGAATTTTGCAATGCAGTTAGCTTGTGGTGCAAGGCTCCACATGGAAACATTGGACTCACCTTTGAAATGTGACAGGACAGAATCATGAGCCTAAACAAACATTTCCACATTCACAATTTGGGGGAGTTTCAGAAGGTGCTCAGGACATCTCTCCTAAAGTCTGTGCATTTCCATTAAATCTATGAAATTGCTGATATTTGACCATTAGGGCCATACACACAAAAAATGGCAATTTGACATGCTGTAACCTAACACATTCGGAAAAAGAAACACCTCATTTAGAGCTGTTAGAGAATGGAGTGTCCTTATAAGACAAATAGTCTGGTTGGCATTTGAACATTGCCAATTGTAGCATGCACACTACACACAATCATTCCATTTCAATGTTTGTATGTGATTCTGAAGCCATATAAGCATCATCATTTGAAACATCCAAATTGCATAGGACAGTACAATGACTACTGGATTCTCGGACCAACCAGGCTTCTATCTAGGCCAGTGGTTCTCAATCAGCAATGATTGTGCCTCCCAGGAGCTACTTGGCAATATTTGGAAACAGTTCTGGTTGTCACAACTAGAGAACAGTGCAACTGGCATCTAGTGGGTAGAGGCCAGGGATGCTGTTAAACATCCTACAAAGCACAGGACAGTCCCAATAACAAAGAATTACCTGGCTCTAAATTTCATGAGTTCCAAGGGCAAGACCTGGTCTAGATGGATGAGAGGTCAGTTTCACATCCAAGCCTCCATGTTCTTACCGTTAGCAGGAAACAACACAATTGCTATTTTGGGTCTACTTCTAATCAAAATTCTATTCATTCTCGATCTGTGAGGTAATTGTACTTCTGTTAAGTTTTCTGACTATTTAAATTTCTCATGAATATACTGTATGGGAGTGGGTGTGTATCTAAATGGCCAGGTTATATTGGTTACTATACCTAGATTAGATTCCTTTTGGAACAAACACAGTAAGAAATCACTGAGTCTAAAAGAACAAAACCTGTTGAAAAAACATATCCACGCCAAAGTTTGTAGAATAAGCATAGCACTGTCCTGAAAATGTGATTCATACCTACATAGCCCCCTTCCTCTTTTGTGTACCTTTCCTCTCCACCTCCCCCATCCATCCACCCACTCCATCATACACATTTGCCACCGACAGAAACCACACACAGCCCTTCCTTTCTGGCTTTCCATTCAACCTCTCATCACCCACCAATCCCAGAGAATGACAAAAATCTTCTTGCGTGACTGATCGACCCTATGAGGCTTTTGTGGTTAAGACATAAAGTTCCTGAAAAAACCTTTCCAAATCTGAATGGGATTGCAGTAACATCAAAGCTTTTCCTCTTCAATGCCTTTCATCTGTTTCAGACTCTGGCACTTTTCCCACCAGCTTCAAGTCAACTAATTGAAAAGTCATTAGAAAGCCCTTCTGCTGTAAAGGTCTACCTCATCAGCTCCAGATCTGGGTCCTTCGAGAAAGAACAGAAGGGCCGATGGCCTCCACATTATTGGTGCTTCTCCCACCTCCACCCAATTCTGTTCTCAGTTGAGGCTGGTCTTAGGTGATGTCAGTGAGCTGAAGTAAATCTGCTCAGCCCATTAAACATTAACTGAATACCCACTATGTGCCAGGCATTGAGGTCAATCCTGACCTGGTGCCCAACCTAGGACATCATCTCATTGTCATTTTCCTATCCAGGCATGGCAGGTGGTCTCAGCTAGTTTGACCAAACAGGTTAAGTTCATAAGAACAGGCTGTCTATCAGTTTCTTCTGCATTGCAGATGTTTGTCCTATGGCCCCAAACATGAAATCCCTAGTCATTTATCTTAGAAAATGCAAGCCATGGTCACAAGGAGAACCTAGCAAGGGCAGCGTGGGCACAAACCATGGCACAGAAGCAGCTGAAGGAGACTGATTTCTTATTGGGGAGTCACTACCCAGGAGAGCATATTTCAACATTTTCTGACTGAAGTTTTAGAGAAAAGGCTTCAACTATTGGTCCACAACCCACGCAGAATTTTAGGGATCCAGGCGAGTATATCTCAAATATGCAGGAGCTTAGGATTGTACTGAAAGGTGTTACAATCTGGAATCTCATACCTGCTTATTTTTAAATTTAGGTATAATTTGCTTTCAGTGAAATGCAAAGATTTCAAATATATGTATAATTAATTTTCAGATCCCACACCTCTATCCTCTGATTTTTGTAAAACTATCCTTCTTTAAAAATTCTTTATTATTCCAAAACTTCCATTATATTTTGTTAAAGGGTAGAAATATTTATCAAGACCATAACTATGAGAAATGCCTCCTCCCCAACAATCTACATACCCACCCCTTGTGATTATAGCAGCCACCATCAGCGCCCTCCCCATCTCCCTTATACCTCTCACCTCAGTTTACTGCACATGACTTCCAAAGGCTCCTACGTGCATCTCTGTGCCTGGGTTTTTCCCATAACTGATGAAGGCCAATATATCCACAGGTTTGGCTTGAAATTCTGGGGAATTAGCAACTCCCAGGAGCATCTCTCAACAGATGATTCTTAGAAGTTGGGAGTATAAATATCCCAGCTCCCTCACCCCTCAGGTGGGAAAACACTGAGTTCTATGCATAGCTTCCCGGAGTCTCCTTTGGGATTCAGCTCCAGTTACTCACAGTAGCAATTCACTTAATAATGCTTCCTTGACTTCATTCCCTTTCCTAACTCCCTTCCCCTCTCTTCCTACCAGTTTTTCCACCACCTCTCAAATAAACTACTTACACTTGAGGCCTTGTTTTAGGGTTTGCTTCTGAGGAATCCAATCTAAGATGGTCATTCCCAAACCATTTATAGAATCTACCATTTCAGGAGAGTAGTACAGGCTTTTTCTATAGTACACACACATACACAGATCCTAAAGAAAAGGCTGAGAACTAACATTAGGGAAGATGAAAGCCAGAAACACCAAATCTTGGTTCATGTGGAGTAGGAGACTATTCCTGACCAACATATGCATTTAGATCCCTCATATCATCCTCCATGATTAGATAAATATGCCCCAGTTCCCTAATCTTCCCTCTCACAACCCCTTAAGACCGTTCAACATTCTATTGCCCTATTTTGGGAGATTAGCATCATGTTTTCTGTTCTTAGGGAAAGAGTTTATTCCCTGACTACTTCAGTGATTTACCTCTCATTAAAACTTCACCCATGAGCCTGGGTCATTTCTTTATTTTCTAAAAGTGGACACCAAGCAGTGGACAGCTCTCCAAGCCCAAATCCAGCATTCCTGCCAAGCCAAGCTAGTGCCTTGGGAAGACATGATGTATGTGTGTGTGTGTGTGTGTGCACTTGCATGTGTAAAGAACTCAAAGTAACTCTATCTACTGGCTTGAGAAGTCTAGACGTAGACTCCTTTTGGCTCTTTCTCCCACCTTTAAAACCCTACGAGAGGGGACTTTTTATTTCAATACAAACTTGAAACTTGTGTGAATCCTCTTCTCCTTCCCAGATGATGGAATGGAGACAACACCTCTGAATCCTCCTAAGTGGGTGATCTGGTAAAGATAAGAGACAAGACTTGTAGGGATAGGACTGAGGAAAGAGCTAGAGAAATATTTTTATTTCTGCCTGTTCCATCACCACAGATACTGTTTCTCGTTACTACAGAGCAACAACATCTATTCAGCCAAGGAAAACAGAGTCAATGGAAAATTCGAGGGAACTCAGAACAAGATTAGGCTCATGGACCTTATGACCTAGATGGCCAACCTAGAAGAGCATAGGGATACCCAAGGCTTTCCCTACAAGCCAGGCCTCATTGGACATTTATTTGCCTTAGGTTCATTTCTGAGAAAAAGAGCTATCTGTAGAGAAATAGGAGTGGCTTTTGAGTAGAAATAGTGGGCAGGCATGATGGCAGGTGACATTATCCTCTGATCAACATTCTGCGAGACTGTGATGTTGAAGGCCACCATCATTTAAAGGTCACTGGGAGGCCCTGGAGAAAAGGGCCTTTGGGTGGGACTGTTTGCTTTTGCAGGCACAGCCAGCAGAGTGGGCCTCTAGCTTTAAATTCAATTGTTGAGGAACAACTTAAACTTCAATGTCCAAAGAAAGTAATCACCTGAAAAACAATAGGAGGTTTTGTTCCAGGCAGAGAGAAAATAAGAGAGCGTTTGGTCCTTGCAAATCTTCATACTGGGACACGTAGAGTCTGTTTTCTTGCAGAAGGCTGTTTGAAGTGTGTTTATATGTCTACACAGTGCTGAACCATGTGTTGGGGTTAAAGATGGCAAGTCAGAATACTCATACTATCCGGGACTGTTCATCATGCAATAGCAGGATGATTCAAGATGGCAATGATGTACCTGTTGCCTGGTCTCCCTTACACAGAGAGCTGAACTGAGAGAAACTGTGAGCTCCCAAAGTGGGGTAAAGTGCCTGTGGAGAAACTTTTGTCCAACTCTGAAAGTGCAGATTTTTTTTTTAACCTCAATGAAAGTCCAAGATACAGAAATTATTCTTTCAAATACAGGAGTGTAGCAAATCCAATCCTAAAGATCTTCCAGTTGGCTAGCCTGTGACCCGGAAATCACTACCATGAATCAACGTGAAAGTATGTCAAGCCACCCTGAATAAGTTAAACAGGGCTTGGAAGCAGGCAGCCCACTGGAAAGAGGGCTGGCTCTGATATCAACCTCGAGATACCAGATTACAAGATTGAAAGGGGAGCTTCTAAGTTCCTTAAACCAGCAGCCTTCAAAATGCAGAGTGTGCACTCTAGGGATGAGGAAAAATATTAGACTATATATATAAATACTGTTAAATGGTCTGTTTTTACTTTTCTAAAACATAAATTGAGTTTTTCTAGCAGACTCAGAGACAAGGATTCAAGGGTAAAGAGTTTACTTCAGATGTGCAGGGAACCCTGATAGGGTGATGGGGAAGTGAACCAGGAAAGAGAAGGAAGCCAATCAAGAGAAAGTTAGCGAGTAACTGGAGCTTAGACCCATGGGGAGACCCTGTAAAAGAACCACCGAACGTCTGCTACTAAGTATTCTCCCAGGGGCAAGGGAGCTGGGATATTTACACCTTGGCTCCCATTATTAAGTGGATGAGGGCTCTTGGGAGGTATCTGAATTCGTTTACATGTCTGGACTGCCTAGGGAGCCAGCAGAGGGGTCTTCTCCATTCTTAGAGAAAGTCTGAAGGCAAAGAGATGGAGAGTCTGGCAGTTGGCTATCAGAAGTCTTCCTCTAAATGTGAAAGATTAGGGATATGGACAGGGGCCTAGAGACTGCTACAGTAAGTGACTTATTAATACAAGAACACATGTATATAATTCATAAATAAATAATATGGATTTGTGCTCTATTTTTTTCTTCAATTGGGTTCATGGAGGCCAATGCCTTAGCCCAGGTTCCAACTAAGAGTATCCTGCCTCACCTCAGCTGACTCAGAAGGCGGGAATCAAGCCTCTGCTTAAAGGTTTCTGGAGTCAAATACTGTGATCTCTCTTGGATGCAAAGGCCAGTGTGTAGCAGTAAGTCAACCAGTAGGGATGGTGGGTATCGTAGTGGCAGGCAGGGCTCCACAAAGAACATGTTTACATGAATCTCTAGCCCATGGTGTTGTGTTTCCTTCTGGACACTCCTCGTCTGCTCTACTAAGCCAAAATCTCAATGGCTAGCATACATTGGAGCATCTTCCCTTGATGGAACAGCCCTCCCAGGCAGCTACATAGAAAACAGGTAGATTTGCATCACCTCTGATGCTTTGGATACCTGGGACATGAGAAACTGCTTACATATAACTTGGATTCTCCTATCCACTCATAGGAGATAAAAAGGCATTAGAGTTTTGAAGAAGATTGGTCTTCATTTTCTTTAAGAAATTCTATTTGTTCAATGAATGAGTATGTGAATGAAAAAAATGAATCAATGAATGCATGACACAAACTTTAAGGAAATTAATCTTGGGGTCAAATGAGAAATTATGAAGACCCACTCTTTTTGTGGCATCCTAACTCAGTCACCCTCCAAAACAACTGGCGCAGCCTGCTCATGAAGGGGTAAATACCATTTTGGAAGGTAAGAGATCTGGAAGAACCTTTCCTCACCTTGTCAGGTGCCTTATGCTGATCACTGCCTTAGGACTAGCACATGTGTTTTGTATATTTAATCCTCCAGGAAGGTTTGAGATAGGTACCATTCCTCTCATTTCACAGAAGAGAAGAGTAGCTTTTTAAGAGTATAAGTATATGTCAGCAAATCACATAGCCGGTAAGAGATGGAGCAGGGGTCAGGACTCAGCTCTCTAGCTACAAGACCCATGTACATCTCACTGTTCCACAATGTCTTCCTTACAACTCTAGCTAACGGGCCTTCTTGGAAAACAGACTTCTGAACGGTACTGTTACCATTGACTCAGCAAAGGTATAGTTGGAGAAATAAAAGCACTTTTGATATGACACTGACATCTCTCTAAGTCTAGTAATGAGAAAATATCCTTAGTTGATTTTGTCACTGATTATGATGTGCATTGTGGAGAATGAGATGGGGGCAGGAGGCACAGGCAAGATTTAGTAGTAGCTAGATATGTGGCTGCTGCCACTGAGGATTAAGGAGTTTGTAACACCAGGAATCAGTTCTAATTCACCTTTAAATATGTTTTCTCTCTTAAAAATGTATTGTAAAAATATTTCAGACATATTGTACTAGTCAAGCTTCTAAGATCTCCCCCAATGATCCTTGCCTCCTGATATTCATGCCGTTGTGTAAATCCCTCCACTTGAGTGTGGGCTGTACCTAGTGACTGAATTCTAATGAACAGAATACAGCAAAAGTGATGGGATGTCACTTTGGTAAGTAGGTTATAAAATACTGTGACTATTCTCTCTCTCAAAACCCTCACCCTGATAAATCTGGCTTCCAGGTTGTGAGTTGCCCTATGGGGTGGGCCACATTGCAAGGAACTAAGGGAGGCCTTTGGGCAACAGCCAGTGAAGAACTGAGGCCTTGGTCCAACAGCCCATGAGAATACAAGTCCTGCCAACAACCATGTGTGTAAACTTGGAAGTGGACCTTCTGAGGCCTGCCAACAGCTATATGAGCAAGCTTGCAAGCAAATCCACCCCCAGTTGAGCCTTAGATGCTGCAGGCTCAGATGACACCTTAATGCCGCCTGTAAGAGCCTGAGCAGAGGACCCAGTTAGACTGCACCCAAACTTTTGGCCCACAGAGACTGTAAGATCGTTAATGTGTGTTGTCTTAAGCCAATAAGCTCTGGGGTGATTGGTTGTGCAGTGATAGACAACTAATGCAAGAAGGTATAAAGAATAACCTGTTGAATACTTGTATACTGCCCATGCAGCATGTAGCCTCAGGAAAAAAAAAAAACAAATTACAAAGATACTTAAAGCCCCTTCCTTGTATTCTACCTTCATTACTTTCCCCTCCTTTCTCTCCAGATGCTCTCTGGAACCAGACTGAAATTGAAATGCAAGATATATCTATATCTATATCTATATTTATATCTATCTATCTTAGAACCTCTGCCACTAAGTATTCTCCCAGAGGCAAAGGAGCTGGAGTATTTACACCCTGACTCTCATCGTTAAGTGGATGGCTCTTGGAGGATATTTGAACTCTCTCACACATCTGGACTGCCAAAGTAACCAACAGAGGAGTCTTTTCTATTTTTAGAGAAAGCCTGCATACTCTCTCTCTCTCTCCCTCTTTCTCTCTCTCTCCCTTAACAATAAATAGGTTTGTATATATTTATCTACCTATATAAAAACAGTATATTTCATGTACCTTTCTGCAATGAGATTTTCCTCAATTATATATATATATCCATGTTTTAAGCCAGTCATCTTTCATTCCTGAATAGCAGTCCATGTTTTAGTTACAACACAATTTATCCCTCCTCTCACCAATCATAAGGTATGATATTTAGTTAAATCATATGAAATTGCCAATGTTCAGTCATTTTTGCCTACAGAAATAGCTCTTTCATATGATCCAACCTAACCAATTTTCATATACGCAAACAATGGCCCTTTATTGACAATGATAATGCTACTGATGGTAATCATTATATCATTATCTAAACTGATTCTTGGCATGGGCATTTGAGTCAGACTGCCCTTGGTGTAGAGCCCAACGCTGCCACTTTCTACCAGTACAGCTTTGGGAAAATTATTTAACTTCTCTCCATTTTCTTCATCTATAAAATGGAGATAATGCTAGTAACTATAGAGCTAAGAGGATTGCTGAACACATATGATGATGAACACGCAGCCAGGTACATGGTGAGTACCCAATAAGCATCATCTGTTGCTGTGGTGCTTTCTTTAATCATCTTTGTGATGGACTTAAACCTGACATTGACCCTTCTTAAACCTGACATTGACCCTTTTCCACATTAATGCTCTATAGAGGAGCCCTCCTGGTGCGGTCATTTGCATGGCCTGTGCAGCCTTCAGTTTTCCCCTCCTTGTCTTCCCCAGACCCCTGTTTCTTCTGGCTTTGGTCAGAAATTCCAAGAGAATATTTTCTCTTGTCTCGGATAAGACTTCTAAATCAGTCTGCTCAGATAGAAAAAGCTCAGAATTCCAGGAACAACCTTTCCTTCAGTCCAGATGTTTCTGTCACTCCAAGTCCCAACCTAGGAAGTATTTCAAAAGAAAGAAACAATTGAAAATAGAATCCAGACTTGATTCACCTCCATAGGCTAACTCAAAATCCCTTTAAATGTAGTCTGGGATTGAAGGCCAGTTTCAACAGAATGTATATTTTATCCAAACCCGTCTGCTCTTCTCTCTTGCCAGCAACACATTTTTAAAAATCTAATCTCTGTTTTCTTTACAGGAATCTAGACCAAATGTGATTTCTCCCCTGCATGTGAAAATAAATTATTTCAACTGTAATTTTCTCCTCTGGTTTGTTCCTGCTCCTCCAGAGACCTCTGAAGGGTGTAACTCCAGATGCAAGCCACCTGCTATTGCAGTGCCAGCAGGAACTCCTAGGCCCCCAAGACCTCCTAGGGGGTGGGTGGAGGAGGGAGTATGAGGGAATCTAGGCAAATCCCTTAGCACCTAGGATTCCCGCTTCACACTCCGAGATGGTATCCTAACTTTCCCCATTAATGAGGATTGGAGGAGTGGAAACTAAGAGCTAGGCTCAAAAGGAAAGGCAGAGATTACATTGAGTTCCTCTTATCCTAACATATGTGATCTGTGCTGAGCAGGAGCTAGAGAGAGGAACAGCAATTGGCATCTCTTTTGACCCACTGCTACTCAGAGTGTGGTCCCCAGACTAGCAGCATCAGCCTCATCTAGGAGCTTGTAAGAAATGCCAATTCTTGGACCCCACTCCAGACCTATAGAATCTGAATCTCTGAGGGTAGGTCATAGCATCTGGGCATGTCAAGTTTTCCAGATGTTGTTATGCGTTCTCCACTGTGAGAAGCCCTGCTTTAGGTAGTCAGCCATACGCAACAAAGATTCACGGCCTTGGAGCTCAAATCATCACTGCAGTCTAGTGAGGGGACAGATAAACTACTGAATGGGAAACAAATCCAAACTAAGGTTTGAAAAAACATAACCCACTGTCAGGTCCCTCCCACTTTCTGAACGGCCCTCACACAGCCCCCGTCAGAATCAACACATTGAACTCCTTGAGAGGAATAGTCTTCTAATTCAAAAATTAATGGTCACTATAGTTGTAAACAAGGCCACTGTCACTTAGAAAACAGCCATTCCTCCATGAGAACACATGGACACAGGGAAGGGAACATCACACACCGGGGCCTGTCAGGGAGTGGGGGACAAAGGGAGGGATAGCATTAGGAGACATACCTAATGTAGATGACGGGTTTCTGGGTGCAGCAGACCACCATGGCATGTGTATACCTATGCAACAAACCTGCACATTCTGCACATGTACCCCAGAACTTAAAGCATAATTGAAAAAAGAAAGAAAGAAAGCAAGCAGCCGTTCCTTACAGTACTGCAAAATAAACATGAGTCTTCCAGTTGGGCTTCACACTCTTGGAGACAAATACAGTACAATAAAGAATCATTTGGTTGGGATAACAGATGACACACGTCTCAACATATACGGGTCAGTGAACAATGGCTTCTACTCGAATGGTCCTGTTGGGCCAACTATGACACAGTTCCTTGTTCTGCATAACATGCTTTTGTTTAAACTCACAGACCTCCAGCCATTGAAAGAGCTGTCGTAAACCTGGCTGGCCCAAAAGGCTTTCACAGTCCAGGGCTGAGACCAGGCAGGAGGTGCCCTGATTTGCTTGTTTATGGCAAATGGCACCTAATGTGAATATCTTCCTTGATGTCATCCCTGACCATCCTCATGACCTATGTCCCTCTCCAGATCTGGCCTGTGTATAGGAATATGGAATGTTTAAAAGGTGTCTGCATAACGTTCTGAGGAAAGGCGCTGATGAAACTTAGTCACAGAAGCTTGGAATGAGGAACTCCACCCTGACACTTCACAGCTGTCTTTATGTATGGCAGAAGGGTCTGGAGAAGCTCAGCAAGTCTACAGCAAGGCTCCTGGGTCGACAGTTTCCTTGAATCCAAAACATCCCTTAGACAATTGCCCAGCGGTTAAGAAGGGGACAAATATGGACATGCTGGGCTGCAGAGAGCTGACTAAAGGCCCTGGGGGAAGGCACTCTTCTCCTTAGCTGTATGGGAGAGTTTTCCCAAAACTCGTGTGAGCCACTGGACTCACAGCCAGAACGGCCAAACTGAAGGAGCAAATTGTAGTTTTTAAGGAAGTTGCCCCCACTGTTCTAGAATGTCTTGCCCCATTCTGTAGGCAGCACACAGTTCTGGCGTGTTGCACTGTGTTACTCGTCAAGTGACTCCCAAGCACCCAGGCATTCATAGCCGGGCTCTGTCTTCTCTTTCCAATTCTAGCAGACCCATGGCAAATATTTGTTAATGGAGCTTGAGGCCTGAAAAAGCAGTCATCCCCCAAGCCACCCCCAACCCCCAAACAGGACTTTCCAGGTAGCTATATGGGGTGCCCAGGGCATGAAGAAGGAAAGAAGTCTAGAAGGTGGAACGGGAAGGTCTGGGAAGAGGTTTGAGGTCAGGAAAAGTTTGTAGTTGGCTTTTTTCACTAATAAATCAGATCACTCAAGTTCATTCCTGTTGTTCTTGGCTGGCAGGGCTAAAAAATAAGTTTGAGTCACCAGAGCTACTCATGACAAGTGCTTCCTGTGTGGGATTTGGGCATTCCTTTTCTATTTTCTTGGCAGAAGGAAGAAAGCAACATGAAGGGATGGAAGAAAGAAGTGAGGAAAGAGTTAATCTGCTTTGTTACCAAGTTCTTAATCCAAAACCCATTCATGTTTGCTGTTAATGTATTATTAAGTCCAGTAATGATACCTCAGACCCACCTGGATCAAACACCCTCAGGGCTCTTAACCATCTCCTTGCCAGCTCTCCATACCTCCCACTGGGAGGGCAGGGCCTTGCCATGTTCTTATTCTTCTGAGTCCTGGCTCAGGCCTTGTTCAATTCCATACCCCAAAGGAAATACCTTCTATCTATCTTTCCTTACTCCTCAAAGGAAGTTTTCTAGGCTTTCTGCCTCTCGGTTATAGGCTCTGCCTTAGTTTGGTGGGACGAGTAGGGTAAGATCCCCACAGATAAGACTGATAGGGTGGTCTGCCCAGGACTGGGGAGTCACCCAGGTCATGGGACTGTCAGCACTAACTCTGGGACAGTCCTGGGCAAGCCAGGATGAATTAGTCACCCAAGAGCTGAAAGCTGTGAGAACTTTGGGGAAGTCAAGAAGTCCTGTGTTTTCAGTCAATGTTCTGGAAACAGTGCTTCTCAAGCTCTAATGTGCACATGTATCACCTTGGGACTGTGCCAAAATGCAGACTCGAATCCAGTAGGTCTGGGCTTGGGCCCGAGCTTCTGCATTTCTCACAGCTCCTGGACGATGCTGATGCTTTGAGTATAAAGGGTCTAGAATTCCTTTCTATTTCAGGGAGCTCATAACCCATATCTGAGCATTGCTCTGCCTTCCGATTCTCCTTCTATGCTTTACCCCAGGACAAATAAATTCTGTTGGTTTGGCATGGCCACAAAAGAACAGGACACTATTGATCACAGGGTCTGCTAAAAATGCATCTGGCTAGGAAGTCACAAACATTGGGGTGGCAGGCACTAGCCTAGAGTTCTTTCCCCATATCCTCTCCCTTAAAGCCTTGAAATTCAAATTTTCAAAGGTCCCAGATGGAAGTCTGGGAAAGTTTAACTTTCTTGATAAGAAGAGAACAGATGTGACTAGTCCCACCTTCCTCAGCTTCTTTCTCCCTAGAACACAGATATGATGCTTGGAGCTGTAGCAGCCATCTTACAATCATGAGGAAAGGCCAAGAGAATTTCTAAGACACCAAACCCAGCACTGTTCAGCTGCTGAGCCAACTGCTACAGTCACCTATCTCTAGACCTTGTGCTCTGTGAGAAAACTAAAACCCCATTTTTTTTAATGCCCTCCTGCCCCCAAGAGTTTAGGTTTTCTATTCCTTACAGTGGAATGTATTTCAAACTGATATAACTGATCCCTCAGCCAAATACTATTCCCAGCAGATGGTTAGAGTTGTCTGTGTACAGCCATGCAAACTGCACACTCCAGGAGGCACCATTCAGAACTCCTTTGGACTTGCATAGTGCAAAACCTGAATTAAGATGCAAGGTAGCCATGGAGGTAGTGTGGTGCATGGTCTTTGGAGCCAGACCTTGGTAAAACCCAGTCCCATTACTTACTTTCCTAATTGGTCTTAGACCAGTTAGCAACCTCTCTGAGCCTCAGTTTCCTCCCTTTAAAGAGGAATGATAATGCCTTTTTGGGAGGATTCTTGTAAAGACTAAAGATATGTGTAAAACACCTGGCACAGAGCTGATACTCTATAAATAGCACCTAAATACTATAACAGAAAACCCATATGATCTGTGCTGGCGGCTGTTTGGAGCACCCTGCATTGAATGGCTGCAGTGATTACAAGGGTCTCCTCCTCCCACAGCTGCAGTGTGTCAGGCCCAGTCTACTGCAGGGAACATCTGTGAAAGGGTGCAAGCAGGGCAATGAACAGGCACAGGGAGGAGAGGGGTACATCAGGGAAGCACGCTGAGAGGCCACCCTCCTTCATTTGATTCTCTGCACTTCTGCACCTGCTGCATGTTACCATTAATGGGATCGGCAGCTTCATCAAGGGGGCCCCCTGCACCCCACCATGGTGAAGCTTTAAATACAAGTATTACCAGATTAAGGAGCTCTAACAGATGCCATGGAAACAGGCCATTTTTTTTTGTTTCAAGTGCTATGTTTATGGGAGGAAGATCTGACAGGGCAGCTTTGGCCAGCCTAGGTGCAGCCATCAACATCAAGACTGCTGGGGAAGGAGTCAGGCTCCAGAGACAATCCATCCCGCTTACTCTAGTCTCCAATGCTGAAAAATTATTTGGCTTCTGCACCTCAGTTGAAGCACCAGGAGCTGAGTGATGATTTGGGTGTCATCCAAAAAGGCATTCTCTGGTTCAGGTCCATTCATTCTTTCTAGGAACATTTACTGAACTCCTACTGTTCTAGGACCTGCAAATATAGTGTTAAATAAGGCAAAATCCTTTGCCTGTATGCAACCTACACTATAGTCGGGGAGGTGGATACTAAACAAAACACATATGCAAAATACATAGTTAAGACAATACATGCTATGGAGCAAAATTGAGGAAAAGGGCTTCAGAGAGCCTAGTGGGTGACAATTTTTAATAGGCAGTCAGGAAAGGTGAATTCTGAAGGACATAAGGGAGGGAGCCACATGGATATCTGGAGAAAGACTGTTCCAGGCAGAGGAACAGCAAGAGAGAAAACCCCTGGTTGGATGGGCTTGAGGTGTTCTAGGGCCAGCAGGAAGCCAGTGCAGCTGTGCAGAGCTGTGCAGAGGGGGCGAGTAGTAGTAGATACACCGGCCAGGTCACGCAGGGTCTTGTGGGCCACTCCAAAGCCAAGACTTTGGCTTGTACCCTGAGTGAGTCGGCAACCTTTGAGTGGTTTTGAGCAGTGGAGATGTGAACCTCTTTTAAAAGGACTATCTTAGAAGCTGTGTGCAAAATAGATTAGAGGTGGGCAGAGGGGGAAGTGGGAAGACCATTAGGAGGCTGTTGCAGTAATCCAGGTGACAGGCGACAGTGGCTTGGGTGACCTCTCCCTCCTAAACTCCAGACCTTCAGGGTTGGAAAAAAGAGAGGAGCCCCATGGGCATCCAACCAGACCACTTCTGTGGCTCCAGGCTAGACCTGTGTGCCTCAGTCCCAGGCCAGCAGGCCAGCCCCTGACATTGGTGTCCAATGGCCACCTCATGGCTAAGCAATGGCAAAATCCAGGCACCCTTGGCCAATACCTGCCTTTGACTGCTCATTGCTGCAACACCACAGTGCCACCAGAGGCTGACCCAAGCATCTACCAGACTTATCTTTCATGAGTCAGAATCTTGAAAGCACCCAAACAATAAAACATTCATCTCCCAGGATGTGTCTCCGAGAGGCAATGCCAAGTCCAAGGAAGGTTTGAGATGTTCAAGAAGGAAATGCTAAGTGTGTGGTCAGGAACAAGCTCAGATTCCTTTCTGCCTTGCAAAGTCAGCCAGCTGTGTGTGTGCACATGCACATGTGTGTGCATCTTGTATGCATATACAAGATGGTAAGAGTTGTGTCTTTGAAGGCATGGGGTATCATAAGATCAACACCTTACCTGTTTATTTGCATTTATATTTTACTTTCTTAAGAAAAATCATAACCCTACAGTAAGTAGTTTAAATGCCCTGCATTTGAACTTGAGTTCCCCATTAGTAATAATGTGTGACATGGTAAAAAGCCCCATAAACCTGCATATCTCAACCATACCTCGGCTTTCTGGAACCTAAATGTAACAGGCAAGCAGTCCAAAACCCATGCCATCTTGGCCCCTGCGACTTGTAATTTCCACCCTACCCAGACAATGTGTAAACAAACGCTTATCTTGACTTTTGTGAACTGCTTAAGTAACAATCAGAATGTCAAAAGTCCCCTGGCTCTCGGAATGTCCAGAGCCTCTCACCCTCATCTTCACCCAGGAATCCACTGGAATGTCCAGAGCCCCTCACCCTCATCTCTGCCCAGGAGGTGATTTACAGAATCCACTAACCCTCGGAATGTCTGAACCCCTCACCCCCACCCCCACCCCTCATCCTCACTCCCGAGGTGGTTGTATGGGTATAAAAAGTCTTGACACCCTCCTTTCAGGGCCACGGGTTGAGTTCTCTGTGGCCGCCGGCAATAAAGACCCTGCAATTTGGCATACTTTTGTCTTGGTGTTGACTTTCCATGCTCGGATCAGTACAACAATGAATTCAATCTTTATTCCAAATCTTTTGCGATCTCTAAAAGACATCCCTTCTTGATCCAAGGGGCCTCTTCAAGTCCCCCCATCCAGACCAAAGATGTGGCCCAACTCAAACACCCTTGTTCCTTTTCCAGGGCTAAAGGCTTCCCCAATTCCTTTTCTCCCCATCCCTCTTCCTGCTCCCTCCCATTTCTCATCCCCCAGCTGTTTTCCCTGGTGCTGATAGCAGCGGCCCTTCCACCTCGGGGAAGATCATCCTGAGCTTCCTCTTGGAGAATATATGGTGGCCATTTCTGTAAGAGACTGTGGCAGCAGCTGCCACCCTGCCCCCTCAGGCTTCTGCTAAACAGAAATGAGCTTTTCTGCGGTCAGCGCATCCTCACACCCACCGCCTCCGCTATGAAAAGCTGGCTGTAATGCCGTTGAGTGCTGGGATGGAAACTGACACTCTTGTCAGCTGAAAACCTCTAAACAGAAACAGGAGAGCCCTGGGCTTGCAGGGAGGGGCATCCGACAGCTTGTCTTTCTTTTTCATGGTAGTGGGTAGGGCGGAGGGTGGAGGGTGGAGGGTGGGATGAGGCCCACATTTTTGCTGAGTGTCTGGGATGGAGAGACTCAGGAACAACGGGGCAGTTAGAACCAAAGTAGTATTTAAAGGAAGAACTCAGCCCTTCACACATCAGGCAGCCAGGAAAGGACAGTGCTTGTTGCCTTCCACAGTTTCCAAAAGAGCCTGTTATTCACAGCCACTAAAGGACCTGGCCCTGGCTCGCAGACGCTGAAGAGGGCTGTTTTTCTGATGCTAATGTGCAGCCTAGCTTTTTTTTTTTTTTTTTTTAATGAGGGGCCTACTCATCTTGAAACCTTTTTAAATAGGTCTCCCCCTCCCTATCTTCCAGTCTCTCCATCCCTCCCCTCTTTGTTTTTAAGCAGAAAAACTTGTTTCCCCCAAATGCATCCATAGAGATGGGAAAATTAATTTAAACAGACATGTGTCAACCCCATTCTTAAAAAAAAACGGGACAAGTATGATGTTACAAAATTGTACTTCAGGAATCATTATGCAGAGCAGAGCATGGTGGTATCTTGATTCAATGTTCACCTTAAAAGCAAGGAGAGGCAGCCATCCCCCAAGGGCCTGTTGTGTGCCCACTTCCCTCTCCTGTCTCTGCAGCCTGGCTTTTATTCTGCAATCCATAGATGCCCTAGGGATGGGCTTCTGCGAGTCCTCTGAGGCTGTTTGGAAGATCATGCATGCATGCAGTACATATACATGGTATGTGGTATGTACAAGCATGTACACATGAATGTGTGTGTACAAGTCTGTGAGAGAGCATGTCTATATGTCTATATGCACATGCATGTCTATATGTCTATGTGCATCAGGGATGTGTGTGTGTGTGTGTGTGTGTGTGTGTGTGTGTGGTGCATATGCATATATGCATGGCCCTAGTTTCTAGCAGTCTTGTATCTCTCCTGCACTAAACTCATCTTTTTTCCCATCATCTCCATGTCAAGAACTCATACAATTCTACTATGTTACTACCCCAACCCCAGCCTCTGCTCCCTGGGGATCCACAAAACTGGCACGTAGATGGAGCTTAGGAAAAATGCGCTGAATGACTTCAAGCAATCTGTTAGATAGCACTAGGGTGAGACCCATCTGCACCCCAATCTGCAGGAGAAAAAAAAACTCATTCATCAAATCTAGTCTTCCTTCTGGTTTCCTGGCTGTTAATGGCTTCACCATTTTTCTTATCAAGCTCCATGTCCTTGACACCTTCACAGTTGGCCTCCCTCTAGCCAGCCAGCCCCCATGTAGAAACAAGCCTCAAAATGTATCTGGTATCTATTTCATCCTGCAAAAACTGTGTGCAAAATGGCCCTTGGGTCCTCCCCACCTATGCTGATTCTGGCTTGGCCTTGCAACTTGCTTTGGTCCATGAGACAATAGCAAGTCTGACTTAAGCAGAGACATGAAGAAACACTGTGCTTCCTGGCTTGTCTTCTCATGCTTGCTTCTGGGGGCCCTTCCACTACCATGTGAACAAGCCTGAGCTAGCCTCCTGGAAGGCACAAGACCACATGGAGAGAGGACTCAGCAATGCAACTGCCCCAGCTGAGACACCAGCCATGGAGGTGAGGCTGTCCTAGACCTTCCAGCTCTGCTGAGTCAGCTCAGACCAGGTGGTCTGCCCAGCTGCCCCACAGGACCATGAGAAAGAATAAGTGTATATGACTGTAAGTCACTAAGTTACAGCAAGAGATAACAGATACCTCCATTACTTCCCCACAGCCACCACCTCTAACATTTAATCTCATTTTTCCTGACTCAGATAAAATGTCTAAAGAAAATAGAAAACATTAAATCACATTTGGTTATATATTTAGAACTCGCCTTTGCGGAAAAAAATCAAACTATATAAAATCAGGACTATATGGGAGATTCTAAGTTGAGTGGGTCACCGTAATGAGAGCCTAGAAACATGCAGAGTGTGGCACAGAGTAGGCTCTCAATGAATACTGGCTGGATTCCTGAGCTCATCTAATCTCACTCCCGATTTTACAGATAAGAAAACAGAGGCTCAAGGAAAGTATGTGGCTTATAACTGGTGGCAGGATTCCCCTGTAATATGATGCTCAATACACAGAAAAGGGGGTATTCAAATGACTCATAACTTGCCTGGATCAGAGAGGTGGGGGTGTGCTCAGCAGTGTGCACTGCTCACTGCTTTCAATCCACAGAGTCTGTCTGGTTGTTTGTGACTGGCACACAGCAGGTGCTCAATTAACGTCACATGAGGACATGCATGTAGAAAACTTGCTAAAGGAAAAATCTGTAGTTTATACCTGCAGGGCCCTTCTTCTCCACTCACACAGAATCATAGAAAATGTGCCACCTTCCCAATGTGAGAAAAAGTTTAGCTCTGAGCACCCTGCAGCAAATGCCTAAAGTGTGCAAAGAAAAGGAGCAGACTCCTCCTGGACCCCAGGGAGGAAAGCAGAGGCCTCCAAGAGGCCAGTGTGCATTGACTGCCCTCATTTATTTTATACTTTTCTCATTCTGTTGAGTCAAGGTCAAGCTCCACTTGATCTGCCCCCGATCAGTAGAGCAAGTCCAGGCAGCAGAACAATCAATGATCTCCACTCCATGCCAAGGACATGTTAAATGCTACTTTCTCCTCCTCTCATTTTTCTCCAATGAGAAAAGCAAACTCATTTCCATGCAATCTTTCAATGGCAGCACCCAAGAAGAAAAAAATCCCTGTGTCCTTAATCCCATATGTCTTTCAGTGCTTCTCCATTCCTTGTTTCATTTATACCATGTGCATATATGTGTGCATGTGCATGTGTGTGCCGTGTGTGTATAGGTATGGTGTGAGCTCCTTGTGGGCAAGAACTGCCTTATTTATAGCTCTATCCACAGTACCAAGCACATGCCTGGCATTCAGTTATGTGCTCAGTGAACCAATGAATGAAGAGATCATACTCGGAGGTTTCTTGGGTGAATGACCCCTTGAAGCTCCACTCTGGTTGGACCATGTAGCCAAACCATAAATTGTGCGAGCTTGAAACAAAAGCCCCTGCACCAGTTATTAAGTTTTTGTCTCTCAGTTTCAAACCGACTTTTTCTATACTCTGTTCAGTGTTGCCAGGGCTGGGACTCTGCACACCTCATTTCTGTTTTGCCAGCTGCACCTTGTTTAGTCCTGCTAGTAAGGGAATGAGACAGAGACTGGCAGGATCGAGAAAGAAGGAAGGGCTTGTACCTCCCTTTGCTTCCTGTTTCCATGAGCATTCCCTAATAATAGTCCTTCGTTCAGGCAGTGGCAGTTGGCCCAGAATCTAGCCCCTTTTTTTGGCAGTCCCTGAGCCAGTCTCACTGTACTCCCTCCGAGACACCAGTACTAGCCAGGCAGCACTTCCTCCTTAGTTGTCTGGGTCTCAGCTCTGCAGGGTATTAACTCCAAACAAATTTTTCATAACCCTAACCTTTGTCACCCCAATCTTAAGGGTGGCCACTGCTTTCTGCAGTTCACATCTCTGCTGCACTTTCTACCTCTTCCATCTTCTAAGATCTGTTTAACCAATGCCTTCTGCTAAATTCTCTGTTAAAATAATTGGGATGTTGCTCTTCTCCGGGCTGAATCCCAACTGATATGGGAACTACCATGTCTGTAGGGGGAACAGTACCTTGTGCACTCCCCCAAAAGATTGGAAATCAGGCACAGTGACCTCTGCCTGGACTTGAATAGGAATCTTCTAAATCTGGCTCTGACCTAGAGAACAGACAAAATGCCTCATGGCTATAGCAAACATGACACACACAATGTTCATGGACCCGGACATTGGCTAATGTATGGAGTATCTGCACAGCAGACACTCCAAAAATATGTATTGAACAAATGAATGGGCCTATGACAGAGATGGCTATGTGCCCCCCAGGTAGGAGCTGGACTACACTTCCCAGTTGCTCTTACAGTCAGGGGTGCCAATGTGACAGTTCTGGCAAGTATGATGTACACCACTTCCAAACCTGGCCCAGGGACATCTCCCACTGGTGAGACACCTCTGTGGACCAGCCAGGTATAGACAATCCAATGGAAAACCCTGGGGTAGAAGAGCCTCGTTTCCGAATGACCAGGTAGAGGACCTCCTGCCAAATGTTGAAATAGAAAACATTGAAATGGGACTATTAACCGAGCAAACAATAAATGTCTATTGTATTAAGCTGCTGAGATTTGGGGATTGCTTGTTCCAGCATTTAGCCTCCCCAGATCAATAAAGAGGCCAAGGTCACGAGTTTGATCTCTAGCCCTAGCCATCACACTCTTCAGCGCAGGTTTTGGGGCATGAAGGTGGCTAAGCAGGAATTTGGATGATCAGCACAAGCTCATTTCAACACCTGGAGGAAAAGCTCAAAGGGCACAGTCTCCTGACAGCAGGGAGAGCACATAATTACAAGGAGTTCTTCCATCCTGAAAATGGAGTCAGCCAGTTTTGGGGCCTCACATAGGTAAATCTATGGAATGATTAACCAAATTGACTAGCTCCTGTGGAGTTAGTATCGCTGGGACTTCACAGAATAACAAAAGATCATCTGCCTGGGATGACTTTAGACACTGAACTTGGAGAAAAGAAACTGAGCTAAGTAATTTTTTTCAATTAATAAATAATCGGCTGGGTGTGGTGGTTCATGTCTGTAATCCCAGCACTTTGGGAGACTGAGGCAGGTGGATCACCTGAGATCAGGAGTTTGAGACCAGCCTGGCCAACATGGCAAAACCCTGTCTCTTCTAAAAATATAAAACTTAGCTGGGCTTGGTGGTGCACACCTGTAATCCCAGCTACTCAGGAGGCTGAGGCAGGAGAATCATTTGAACCTAGGAGGCAGAGGTTGCAGTGAGCTGAGATTGTGCCACTGCACCCCAGCCAAGGAGACAGACCGAGACTCTGTCTCTAAATAAATAAATCAATCAATCACAGTATTTTTATTGGAAAAATAGTATATGCTCATTGAGAAAATAATTAGAAAACCAACAGATGGAAAAAAGTCCACAGTTGTACCATTGTACCATCCAGACAAATCAATGTCAAATATGTTGATATATTTCCATCTAGAATTTGTGCCTGGCTTACATTTTTTACATAGTTGTAATTATACACAAACAAAGCATCATGGTTAAACATTGAGTCCAAAATGTCGGATTTGAATCCTATCTCTGTCACTTTCCAGTCCTACAACATTGAACAAGTAACTTCACCTCTTTGTGTCTTCATTTGTTTATAAAATGGGGACAACAAGTCTAATGTCATTCAATTTGCAGCAAGAATTAAATGATGTTACACATGAAAACACTTAGCATAGTGTCTGCCTGGCTGAGACAAAGCACTTATGAGGTGTTAATTATTGTTATAGGCTATGGACAGATTTATCAATCTGAAAGAAAATAGTTTCTAGGTTTTCTGATTATAAAAGTGGCATTTCTTAATTGCAGGGAATTAGAAAAATCTGGAAAGAAATTACAAGAAAGAAAAGATGATTTATAATTGCTCTGCCACTTCATCTCTTCATCTGCATTTTGGCCTCGAAGAGACCCAAGCCAAGATATTCCCAGAATCCAGGCACTTTTGAGTGAAGTAGCTCCTGGTTCAAAAAGGAAAACAAGAAGGGGGCATGGAAAAGGGAACAAAATCCTGCACTCTGAAGAAAGGCACGGACACGGGAAGATGTAAGGGGAAATGACAGGACATGGAGAGCTGTCTAGCCTCTTATTTTGATAGTTAAAGTCTTTGATTTCATGTCTCATGTCTCATAACTACAAAAAAATCAAGAACTGCCTACAGAGTATTACTAAAGCACCCTTATTTTCCTCTCTGCATGTACTCTGTGCAAGAGAAGCAGAAAAGAGAGCACATTTTCCTTCCATCCGCTCCGTCTGCCTCCCCTGGGAAGAGGAACCCACACTTATCTGTGACTGGAATATGTTCTGACTTCAAAGTAGCATCAGGTTCAGCAATGGGATCAACCTTCAAGCCCTAAGCATTTCCTAGTTATGTTAGTATTTCTAGGCATTAGCTTCTGCCTTCTTGTCTTATCAATGCTTAGGACAATGTTAAGCACTCATTCTGCAGCCAAATGGAATAGGAGTTGCAGGTAGGTAAAAGTACCACAACTCTGTGTGGAGGTTGTAGCAAGAGCTAAGATGAAATGCATTGCATCTATCCCTCAAATGCATCAGAGTATCTGTTGCACATAAGGATAATGCTGCCCTGTGACTAATACCAATGCTGCTGCTCAAAGTGTGGTCTGTGGACCAACATCACCAGTATCACCAGAGAGCTTGTTAGAAATACAGACCTATAGAATCAGAATCTGGGGGCAGGGCTCAGAAATCTGCATTTTGACCAACTCTCCTGATGATTCTTATGTACTAAAGTTTGAGAAGCACTGGTTTATACCACCTGCCCCAGAGGATCAAACACATATGAGGACATTGTTAATAATATACAAGTAATCATAACAGCTAACATTAATTAAATAAATACTATGTGCTATAAACTGTGTTATTACTTATGTCTCCTTTACTCCTCATAAAAGTCCTACAAGCTAGATACAATTATTATACCCATTTTGTAGATAAGGCAACTGAGGCTTAGAATGATGATATAACTTGCCCAAGGTTATCCAGCCTAGAAGTCATGGGTCTTGAGCTTGAACCCAGGTCTGAGTGCTACACATCTCAACTTTCTCTGTCTCTGTCATCTGTTTCTCCCTCATTTCTCTCTCTCTCTCTCTCTCTCGCTCTCGCTCTCTCGCTCTCGCTCTCGCTCTCGCTCTCGCTCTCGCTCTCGCTCTGTATTCAGGACTTCCACAAGGAAAAGTTCCCTTTGTGTCTCTTTGTAGCAGCTCTGTCCTCTCTGCATTCAGGCATGTGAATAATGAATGCTTCTGAAGCTTACCCAACAATCCACAACTGCTTGAGAAAGGAAATTGCAAGGAAATGGGCAGCCCTCTTCAGTGTCTTTGGCATTAGTTGTAATGACAGCCGGGCAGGTTCAAGCATCCTCAGGCCATTGCTGCAGTGGAACTGGTTGGCACAACCATGGCGGTATGCTTGGCACTGTCCTTGTTCCTGCTGGCATGGGCCAATGCCAGGAAGGAATGAGCACCAGTGCCAGGCAGTGATGCCAAACTTCCCCAGTGGGCTGCTTTGCCGCAGCAGGTCAGGCAAGTGGCAGAAATGTAAAAACTGCTTCTCTGCAACTGGGGAGCAGGCATGCAAGTACACAGGCTGCTTCAAAAGGCTCTGGCCGCCTTGCAAGACAGTGTTGGCAGGGAGGGGGGCAGAGATGGCTCCTGGCAGGCTCAGCTCTGTAATGGATGTCAAGCAATCAGTAAACGATGACTTGTCAAACCAAGAAGATCAAGCCCTCCTTGCCATGCCTCTTTTGATGCTTTAGGTGTCCCTACTGGTTTGTTTTCAATGTTTTCTCTTCTCATTGTTTCTCAAGGAGATTGGGATTACAGGCTATTGGATAAGAGATGCTCCAAAGAGAGAAGGGCAAGAGCTAAGCAAGGCTGGGGTCTCTGGCAAAGTTCCACTGAGGTTACACAGGGAACTCTAGAGAGAGTTACACCTCAGAGTTGTCTCAATTTGAGGTAAGGCGGCTGGGCTCTTACACCCATCAATCTTTGGCTAAGGGGTGTGTGTGAGTGTGTGTGTGTGTGTGTATCTGTGTGTGTGTATGCATGTGTGTGTTTGCAAACTCAGATACTTTGAGCTCTTTCACCTGAACAGAGTAACTACATTCTTTACTTATGTGCATCTTACTTCATATTTTATTAATATGTGATAAATGTTATCTTTAAAGTAAAAATCGTTATCATTATCAACATTTAATTTACATGTTTAACCACACACCCTGCATTGCAGAGTGGGCTATATCACTACTCCCATTCCCGGTAGGTTAATAAGCTTTTCACCTTCACAATCACCCTGTGAGGAAGTGGGAAGACAAATACCAGTTAAACCCCCTCCAGAGGGAAACATGGAAAGATGTGCCCACTAAAGCATTTTACATGTCTCATAGAAAAGCCGTATACAGGAACTAGTCACATTCAAACCTGGCTCTGAAGTCAGACTATCTGAGTTTGAATCTCAGCTCTGCTACTTAACTCCAGGCAAGTCTCTTAACCTCTCTGTGCCTTAATTTCCTCATCTGTGAAATAAGGACAATGGCAGTGCCTATCACATAGCATTGTGGAGAAAGTCACATGAGTTGATTCAAGTAATCCATTAAAGGCAAGGCAAAGAGTACAAAATAAACTTTTTAAAATTTATTTTTTTAGACAGGGTTTGAATCTGTCACCCAGGTTGGAGTACATTGTTGCGATCTTGGCTCATTGAAACCTCTGCCTCCCAGATTCAAGCAATCCTTCTGCCTCAGCCTCCCAAGTAGCTGAGACTATAGGCACACACTGCCATGCCCAGCTAATTTTTTGTAGAGACAGGGTCATTCTATGTTGCCCAGGCTGGTCTTGAACTCCTGGGCTCAAGCTATCCACCTCTCTTGGCCTCCCAAAGTGTGGGGATTACAGGCGTAAGCCACCACACCTAGCCCACACAATAAACATTCAATCAGTGGGAGCCCTTACAATTGTGAGGTTGTTCATTATTTAAAGAGTCTTGAAAAATGACTTGTGTTTTGCCCTAACCAGAGTTCAGAGAAGTGAAATAATTCTCCAAAGTTCTTCAGAGGGTTGATTGTTTATCAAGAACTAGGATCCAGATTTCAGCATTTCTTTTCTCTTCTGCCCATCCTCTCTCTACCACCCAAATCAGATGCCTAGTAGTTTTGGCCTGATCTGTTTTTTTCTCCCTCAACCTGACATTCTACTTTCTCAGATAACAAAGTCACACGCTGTATAGACCCAGAACTCATAGGTAGCTATTCCAGCCCAGACTGCTTTAGCTTTTATCACTCAAAATCCCTTCTACCTTTTCCTGGTGGCAAAATCTGCCATTCTAAAGAACCCAGGACGAGGCCCAAGTGCACCAAGAAACCCCCTGACAATCCCGTGTCACAGAATTTGCTTCCTCTTCTGACTGTAAAGGCATCATACTACATATACCTGTCTGAGATACTGCATCTGTAAGACAGACAGAGTCCTCAGCAACTCCTTCCTAGGGTTACTGTGAAAGTCATAAGTTAAAATGTAAGTGTGTTCAACATACTCCATGTTGAACATCTGTCCTATGGTACAAAGATTATTAATGAACGAGAAAATAAGGGCTCAGACTGAAGTAACTTACCCACAGCAATACCACAAGTATTTAGTTCTATTGGTTAGAATAGGCTAGATTATGCTGTAGTAACAAATAACTCCCAAATTAAAGGTTTGATTTCTGTTCATATCACATGTCCTAAGCAGGACAGTAGAAGACTCTGTTGCACATGATTACTCAGGGATCCAGGCTGACAAAGACTTCCACCATTTCCACATGTGGCTTCAGGGTTTGCTGAGGCAGGTGACAAAAGCAAACAGAAACCTCACACCTGTTCTTCTAGACTGAAAGACCACTGGCCAGAACTAATCACGTGACCCTGCCCCATTAAAGAGCACTGAGGAGTGTAAGATTCCATGTGTCCAGAAGGAGAAGAGAGCTGGATACTGGTGAGCTAGTAATATTTAGAATTTTGTGGGAGCTGGGTTTTGAGCCTAGGAGTTCCAACCAAAGTCTGCTAGGGTCCAAAGCCTCTGTTCTATCTCCTGCACAAGGAGAAACTTCCCTGGGGATGCTGCAACTTCAGGTCAGAAAGGTCCCATTAGCCTTCCAGGCATGTGCTAGGAGCTGGGAAATGGAGGAAAAAGAGGAAACATTGTTTAATTGCCACTGATTCATTCAATAATTTTGTTTAGCTTTCTCTGGTCACTGGAGCACAGAAGTTCCAGGAACTCAGCATCTCTGGGAGCAACCAACAAAGGGCAGGAATTATGAAGAACACCCAGCTTCCTCACCCCCTGGGCAGGAAACTCTGAGGTGTGTTGTGCTTAGTTTCCCAGAGGTCCCCAGCAGGACGAGCCCCAATTGCCCGTGCTGGGAGCCTACTCTTTAATGCACCTATGTCAGCTTCCTTCTCATCCCTGTGTTACCTCTCCAGTCCCTAACCACTGTTTGCAAGACCCTCCTAAGCAATCAGCAGTTACTCCATTCCTCCTCTCATGTCTACTTTTAGAGAAAGCCAACCTAAGACACTGATAGAGTCCAGGAAAGGCAGTGCACTTTTTTAGGTCTCAGTTCTTGCACCTGAAAATGAGGATGTGAGACTATATAAGTCCAGGAACCTTGCTAGCCTGCAGATGAGGAAATGTACAAACTTGAAATCTGAACTCAAGGACTTTGTGCTCCTGACCTGCCTCCACTTCCACCTCTCTCTCCTCTCTGCAAAAGGGGCAAAGCCCCACTAGCCCTGGGAATGCTTGGCCTTCCACAAGATGGGGGCACTGGAGGCCTCCACAGCCAGGCTGAGCAGGACGCCCTCCTGCCCGCGGCTGGCTCTGCAATTCTCCCTTCCTGTGGATGTGCTGGGAACAGCTTCCCTTTTGTTTTCCCCTCTGATCCCCATCTGCTCAGCAACTGCCCAAATTCAATTCAGGCATCGCGTGCCCTGAGCCTCCAGTCGGGCATTGTCTCTTAGGAATCACTCCAATCCCCCCAAACAAAAGCTCTCAAATCTGAATAAACCCTCTGACATCAGCCTGGCGGGTCAGGAAGCTGAGCAGGACAGTCCCCACGCCCGCCTCTTTTAAACCCTTTGGCTTTGTTGACCTTTGTCTAACCCCCAATGCAACATACTTTCCTGTCACTGCTAGGCCAGACGCCACATTTCCTACTTGACTTAGCCACTCTGCTGAGCCAACAGGCCACCTCCATTTTGAGAAGACTGATACTTTTCTTTTTTGAAGAAAAAAAAATTCCTTTTTACAGAAATTCACCTCCAAAGGGTCTGATTTTTGAGAAGTTAGCTCAGGGTAGCACCAGGCAGAACCCTGTCCTCATCTCTGCCTGGGACAGGCTAGGAAGTATATTACTGGAAAATTATCAGCTACATAATTTACTTCCAATTCACTTTACTTTCTCCTCCTCATCCAAAGAGATTCTGTCTTCTTCTAGGTGAAGATTTGCCCCAGTTTAAACCTGTAATCACAGGTATGTCACTGTTCATTATGCTTGAAATCACATTTAAAGATAAAGCTCTCATCTCTTAATGGTGCTTTTGATCAAACTTAGCTGGTCAGTTTTGCAGATTCTAAAATCTAACAAAACAGGCAAAACATCTACCAGAAACTCCACTTCAAATTTGATGCCATATGCATGCCTGAGATGGGAGAGATGGAAGGAAAAATCCCCACTTTTCCTTTTCTGTAAACTGGTCTCTGTCTTGCTTGGACATGACAAGAGTCTTTGTTTTGCTTTCCATCTGGCAAGTCTTTGCTGCTATTTCAATAAGTTTCGTGACTCATATTTCAATTATCTCTACAGTTCAATCACTTTATGGAAAATCAAGATCAGAATTCCCCAAAAGTTTCCTTCCTGGAAAAAATCAGCTCACCATACACCATAAAAGCATGGTAGCATGGTCTTCAAATACCTTCTTAGAATGGAAAAAAAGAGGCTTTGCAAATAAACATTCTCAAAGGTTTCATGCAATGAACAAGAACAATTTGTTGATTAGTCAACACAATACACATTTATAGAAAGTTTCTTACATATCAGACAGTGGCTAGGTATGTGGCATAAGTGAGACCTATCTTGCCCACACGGGAATATACTTTTAGATTTTCTTAAAGAAAAAGAAGCAATATAGTGGGTTCCTCGAACTTTTCTGGAAGAAACAGAAAGGAAAATGGAGATGATCCCAAACCATCCCACCAGCAGAACAACAAATGGCTCAGGAATAAATCACTAAATCACAAATCTCACTCTGCCTCAGATGGAACAAACCTTCCAGTACTTTTTCCTTCCCTCTGTTCCCTATACATGGATTTCTGAGCAGGTAGAGACAGCTGGAGATGCTATTGCCCAGAGATGAGCCGGCTCTAAGAAAGAGCCAGTGCTTTTAGATCACACGTAGTTCTGAATGCAAGTTTTTAAAGTTCATCACCAGCTACAGATGCAGGGAAGACCTGTCAAATGAATGGTGAACTTGACCAAGGAATTTAGGGAAGCAGAGGGAATGAGTTAAGTGTTCCCTTATTCAACATTTCAAGAAGGAGGGAAGTCAGTGGTTATTTCTGGCAATACAGAATCTATTCAAGAGTTACCAGCTGGGTACAGTGGCTCGCACCTGTAATCCCAGCACTTTGGGAGGCCAACATGGGAGGATCACTTGAGCCCAGGAATTCAAAAACAGCCTGGGTAATGTAGCAAGATCCCATATTTTCAAAAAGTTCTTTTAAAAATCAGCAGAGCGTGGTGGTGGGCACCTGTGGTCCCAGCTACTTGGGAGGCTGAGGCACAAGGATTGCTTGAGCCCAGAAGTCCAAGGCTGCAGTAAGCTATGATCACACTGCTGCATTCCAGCCTGGGCGACACAGCAAGAACCTGTCTCTTAAAAAAAAAAAAGTTAACCATTCAGCCACTCCTCACCACTCCCCAGAATGAAATATACCATGGTCGGCGCTACCCTAGTCTGAGATTCTTGATCCATCAACTCATCTTAGAATGTCAAAACAAGAGCAAATTTGAGAAATATCTGTAGCAGTGGTTGACTGGGGATGGTGTTGCCCCCTATAGGTATTTGGCAGTGTCAGGGTTATTTTTGGTTGTGACTTGGAGAGGGCTTCCCTTACTGCTTCTAGTAGGCACAGAGATTCTAGATGACCTGGAATGCTCAGTTCATCCCGTGCAACAAGTCATTGTTCCACCTGATCCACCTATCATACCCCAGTTCAAGCAACATGTGACCATCATTTTATAGAAGAGGGGCAAAATCTCAAGAAATGCCCAAGGTGAGAGAAAACAGTGGTACTAGGGTTGGTAACCCAGGTTTTACGTTGTACTTCAGTGAGTGAGATCATTCCTTTTTTTTTTTTCCAGGGTCATTTTGAAATGTTGCCTTCGCATGAATTCCCCCAAATCCCAATCCTGAGACAAGGATTCAAGTATAAATAATGTTTGGGAGATGCTTCCAGGAAACATACTGCGAGACGGGGTGAGACAGGGAAGTGAAGGAAGCCATATGGGCAGGTTATCAAACAGGTTTCTGCCACAGGCAACTGAGGTTTAATCTTGCTTGGAGACTCTGGGATACACTGTAGTACAAAGCTCAGAGCTGTCTCACCTGAGAAGTGAGGAAGCTGGGGTACTGATTCCCCAGCTCTCGTCTTTCATTGACTGAAGGCTGTTCAGGAACATTAATCCCCAGGCACTCTGGGCCTGCCCTGCTAGAAGACTGACATAAGCCCCTCAGGCAGAGAACTGCAGGCACTTGGAGTAGGACACTGTCCAGGTATGCAGTGGTACACCATATGCCAAGGGCTTGTGGGTGGGCACCAGTAGTATCTGCTAGAAAAGCAAAGACCAACACTGAACATGAGTCCGGTCACTCATACAGTTCCTTAATCAAACAACCAGGGCTTGCAGAAATTGTTGGAAATAATTCTTTATACACTTGCCTTTATGTTTGGAAGAGTCCATACAACTAAATTTTGGAACCCCATAGTGGATTTGGCCAAGGGTCTCTCATGAAGCCATAGACCCTGAGGGGTTGCAATTTATGGGGTCACTAGAGTCATTAGAGTCATAACTATACTTTTAATTTCTCTCTTTGAATAGGTTGCTGCTTTCTGAGCTCTGGCCCCTAACTTTCAAAACAGGAGAGCTACAGCAACACAAAAATCCACCAAAAGCCACCAAGGTCTCCAACATGAGGGCATGTGCTGGCTAAGCAAAGGCATCTATGGGCCAGGGGGGAGAAAAATATGGCATTACTTCCCCAAACTCGACATCCGAGGCATCGCTAGCCGTACTAGCCTCCTGTGACCTTCTTCTTCAAGAGGCATTCTCTATTGTTCTCTCGTCAAAACATACAATTTTTGAAACTGTGAAATCAACTCATAGTCTCAATCCCATGAATTCCTTCCAAAGATCCACCAGGGCATCATGAGTGCATCCTAGGCAAAGTGTGTTAATGTGAGAGTAGACACGTGTGTGCATGCACACACACAATGACCTTTCAGTCGACAGTCTAAAGAAGCCTTTCTTCCTCTCAGTAGGTGAGAGAACTCATCATGAAAAGGGAGAAAACAGTAAAATATCACACTTATAGACTACCTTAATTAGGTTTTGTAATTAATTCCGTTAATGGCTGACAAGACTTTTGCTCAAGAAAAGTGCATATTAATGGGAAGAGAAGAGAAACAACAATTTATTGGACATAGTGTTAGACATTTCTGTATTTATGTCCTGTAAATCTTCAAAATAGCCCTCAGAATAGGCATTACTATTAACCTCATAGTGCAGGCCATGAAACCAAGACTAAGAGAGGCTGTGGGGCTGCCCAAGGTCTTAGACCCGAGGGGCTGTGTCAGGAAGCAAACTCAGTTCTCCAAGACCCAAGGCCACGCCTGTGACCCCAGCCCTGTCCATCTTCCTAGCAGGAGACAGCACTTTGTGCTCAGTAATTGAAAGTGATTATTCCCTGATTGCTTTAAAAGTATTAAACCCATAATTTTAAAAGTCAACAAAGCCCAGTGCAGTAGCTCACACCTGTAATCCCAGCACTTTGGGAAGCCGAGGCAGGTGGACTGCTTGAGCTCAGGAGTTCAAGACCGGCCTGGGTAACATACAGAGATCCTGTCTATAAAAAATACAAAAATTAGTCAGGCATGGTGGTGCATACCTGTAGTCCCAGCTACTTGGGAGGCTGAGACAGGAGGATCACTTGAGCCTGGAGGTTGAGGCTGCAGTGAGCCGTGATTGCATCATTGCACTCCAGCCTGGGTGACAGAGAAAAATCCTATCTCACTCAAAAAAATAAAAAATAAAAATCAACAAGCAGACTTACAAAAAAAAAAAGGTTGCCAAAAAATTTGTAAAGCACTTAAGCACATAGACCCTTGCACTGCAGATTATTCCATATAAAGCCATGCCAATGACTTTCACTTCTCTAGGAGCTCTGGCCCTCCCCCATGACTTTGCTTCCCCCACACTCCTGGGTGGTGGGCAGACAGGCACTTGCCAGCAACTTACTAGGCTTTTCTGGTGATGGTTGTTGTTCATTACAGAAAAATCCACGTAGGTCTTTAGTAGGTCCTGCTCTGCAGACCTAATACTTATCATAACAATAGATTCAGCATCTCTATACTACAGGCACTGTGCCGAATGCTCCACATGCAGCATTTTATTTATTCCTTTCTGCTCTACTGGCAGAAGCTATTATACCCATTTCAAAGATGAGAAACTAAGGTTCAGATAAGTTAAGAAAAGGGCCCAAGTTGCCCTCCAGTGAGTGATCAGGTCAGGGTTTTAATCCAAGTTACAGTTAGTTTACTCTAGAACCCCAGCCCCAGCCCCTTCCTTGGTCTGGGCTTTCTTTCAATACTGTTGGCATTTTCACTGAAGGATCAAGTAGACCATATCTCACGGTGACGTCTCAGGCTCTCTAAATTTGCTTGTCTTTGTAAAGGAGAAAGCCTTCAAAATGCACAGTGAGGGGAGCACTGAGGTTGATAGTAAACTGAAGGCACACTTCTGGTGCCATTGTCTATGCTGCTACTGAATTCTTTACTGCTAGGAAGGTCTCCAGGGGCCAGCCATCTGCTTTTCCTTTCGTCAAGGGCAGGGACTGCATCATTCATCTCTGTTTCCTGGGGCTCCAGTACGGTGCCTGGCATATAATCAGGGCTGAAGAAGTGAGCCTCGACGTATTGATTCATTTACATAGAAATGGCTTCTGCTTTGCACTAATTAAAACCAGAGCAAAAAAGTCTTCCCGATCTCGAGGGCCAATTCATGCTACCAATTATCTAGACATTCAGAGCTGAATTCTTATATATTTAAGATAATTTTAAAAGGCAATTGTTATAGGTTTGTGGGAGAGTCTGGTTTTCATTTTTTCAGTATCATATTTTAGGAAACCCATGCTCCCACACACCCCCTATATGGAGTGGTCAGTCTATGTGGGGTGTGAAGAACTGCATGGAATTGCAAAGGATCCCACTGGCTTCACCAACAAATATTTGTTGGGTGTATTCTACATACCAGTTCCTGGGTACACAAGCATCAACACAAACGAATGGGTCCTTGCTCCATGGAACTTGTGGTCCAGCAGGAGAGACATGCATTAATCCAATTGTCACACTTTGGATATACTGCATAGGGCAAAAAGCACTATGAAGATAAGAAAGGATGGTCGACAACAGAGGAATCTCACTGGCTGGGGAAGGTCAGAGGAAGCCTCCCTGGGGAAGCTTGAGGGGCCATTGGCAGGATGCTGAGGCACTAAACAGGTGAGGTGGGGCTGAAGAAAGCATCTCAGCTTGTGCAAAGGCCCTGTGGCGGCCTGAAAATAGTCCAGTGTGGCTGCAGTACAAAGCCAGGAGAGGGCCACGGAGAGAAAGACAGAAGCATAGGCAGGGCCCATCCTAGGGTCCTTCAGAGCCATGCTCAGAATTGTAGGCTACGACTAATGGGATGTCACAGAAAGAGCTGAAGCAGTGGCAGAGGAGGGATAGTGAGTAATGGTACGGGACTTTGGATAGGTCACTTGAACTTGAGAGTAGAAAAGAGACTGGACAAATGCAAGAGTGGCTATAAGGAGACCTCCAAAGATAGCTGCAGGAGAAGACGGGGCTCAGACCACAGGGGTGGTAGTCAGGGTGGAGGGCAGAAGAGGGATCTGAGAGACACTTGGGCAGTGAAACGAATGATCATGGTGATAGATTAGGAGGGCAGTGAGGGAGAGGGAGGCCTACTTCAAGCCTGCAATCTAACTGGGAAGGCTGGGGCACCAGAGGAAGAACTGGGGAGCCACTGAAGGGAGATGGGAAAGCTCAGAGTGGCCAGGAAAGGAAAGGGTGGGCTTGGATTCACAGCTAAGAAATGGGAGAGGTGCATAAGGGGGAGAAACTGACCTCTCCAAAGGGAAGAAGGGGAAGGGAATTGAAAACATAAAGCAGGGAGCAAGGGTAGCCTGACTGGTGTGAGGGTTTCCATGGAGAGATAAATAAGGGCTGCTAGAGGGGCCAGGGTTCCTCTAGAGCAGCTCTCCTCAACGTGTGCTCCTCCACTCCACCAGAAGCATGGCCATCACCAGGGAACCTGTTCAAAATGCAGATTTGGCTGGCAGGGTGGCTTCCGCCTGGAATTCCAGCAGTTTGGGAGGTTGAGACAGGAGAATCACTTGAGGCCAGCAGTTCAAGACCAGCCTAGGAATTTGAGGCTACAGTGAGCTATGATTGTGCCACTGCACCCCAGTCTGGGTGACAGAGTGAGACCTTGTCTGTAATAAAGAAAAGAAGGGGGGGTGGGGAAGAAATGCAGATTATCTGGCCCTGACCCAAATCTGATGGATTCAAAACTCTGAGAGTAGGGCTGGCCAATCTATGTTTTAACAAGATTGTTGAAACAAATATGCTCAAATTTGATAACCATCGCCCTAGACCAGGGCTTCTGAAACATTAATGTGCATCTGAATCGCCTGGAGATCATGTTAAACAGCAAATTCAGATTCAGTCAGCCAGAAGTGGAGCCCTGGTTCTGCATCTCTAACCAACTCCCAGGATAGACGATACTGCTAGTCCAAGGTCTACACTGAGTAGCAAGGGTCCAAATCATCCCTTCATCCCATTCTGAGAGGTCAAGGGACTATCCATCTGCTTGCTAGTGACAAATGGGGTCGGTACACTCAGCATAAGCCAAAACATCTATCTTTCCAGAAACCTGAGGAATTTCATACTCCTTAACTGAATTTCCTCCACATTAAAGCCCAGCACTGGCGTCTCTCTCAGCAGGGCTGAAAAACCTAGTGAGCAGGTCAAAATAAGCCATCCCTATCCAGTGACCTGGGCTGGAGAGGAAGAGGAGAGGAGGGGATTTAAATCCAGAGATTGCTGGATGTGTTTGCTGAAAGTCACTTTCAAGTTCTCCTGGAGCTATTTTAAAATGATTAACCCCTTTCAGAGGAGAGTTTGATTAGCTTGAACTTGGAGTCAGTGCAGAGAAAGCATCTTTGTTCTTTCCTCTCTGTGGCCCAGAAATAGAGGGAAATAAAAAGGAAACCCCCTTGGCTGCCACAGAAAAGCCTAAAGGACATGAAGCAGCCTGCACATCCAGAGAGTCTCCAAGGGAACTGACAGGCACATGTCAACAGGGGACACCAAAGGGAAAACAAACTCAAAAGACAACAGGATGCATTTGGTTTTAGCTGACATCCCTTCCTATGAACTCCACACTGTCATACCCCAAACACAAAATCTCCTAAGAATGAAACTTAAAATGTGTCTCTTGGGATGAATTGAATCCTGAATGCCCCTTCATGCTTTTTAAGAGCGACTATGAACTGATTTTTTTTTTTAATTTTCTTTAAGGGAAAATGTGCAAAGTGGCAAGAGTTGAATACATAATTCAAAGACTTTGAGTTGGAGTCTGTGTGGACCCTGGGCAGTTTGGTCTCCTTTCTGTTTTCTGCTGTAGTCTGCACTGGGAATATGGAAGGAGAGCATTTTTTCCCCCTAGAAAAACAACGCTGTCAGCTCTCTTTGCCGGCTTCAGTGACACTAAAGGCATTGCAGCGTTAGCCAAACGGGGCCAACTGAAGCTTGCATACTCCTGAGCAGGAACCAAATCATCAACGGGATCTGACACATCTTCGTTTTCCAATCCCTTCACATTTCCCTTTTGATTGCTCTTCATATATGTACATGCGTTTTTCTGTATTTCATATACATGTACACACTGACATCTTACTAGCAATTTTTAGCTCCTTGACACATAATAAAGGCATCCATTCTCAGTGAAATCAGGCCTTCTGTTCAAAGTGTTTTCCCTAGAAAATATGGCAGCTTCTAATTAAATAACTCAATGAGCAGCAGGAAGAGATAATGTGAAAATTAGAGCAGCATTTCAGCTTACATAGCACTCTTCTTGACAAGCAGCACACAGTAGTTGATGGATTTCAGAAAATCAAGCTGTGCTACCTTCTCACTGATGTGCTTGGAAAGGAAGGAGAAGAAGGGAAGGAGGGAGGAAGAAAAAAAAGGAAGGAAGGAAGGGAAGGAGGGAGGAAGTGGGGAGGGGAGGAAGTGGGGAAGGGGAGGGGAGAGGAGGGAAGGGAAGGGAGGAAGGAAGGAAGGAAGGAAGGAAGAAAGGAAAAACAAAGAAAAGGAAGGAAGGGAGGGAGGTCTGACACATATCAGATATACACAGGGCAACACATAACCATTCCCTGGGCATCACCCAGCTGCCAATCTGGTATTTGTGAAAGTGTCCTGTGCTTATAAAGAAGGACAGTGGCCCAGGGCTGTCTAATCTTCCCAAATGACAAACGTAGAACATTCCAAGGAGACCATACATTTACAAATATTTCAGAAATGGCGCATTCCTAGTATAACATGTATTCACAGGGGTTGTCTTCAAGTGTGGGCATTTTAATTTATTTTTCCTTCTTTTTTAAAACCAGCAGCCCTATCCTGAAGCCACACAGCATCTTTGAAGAAGGGGTGAGTAGTCAGCATTCCCAGAGAGATTTGGTTCCTCAGAAAAGAGTCAAAGATGAGCAGCCATGAAGTTCTCCCACGGGTAAACCCAGCACAGCTGCCATCCAGAGCAACCCAGAATAGGGAGTTCTGTGACTATTTCTTAATGCTGACATGCATCACCCAGTTATTCACATGTAACTCAAGGAGTCCAGAGTCAGTAGATTCCTTAAGGAAAAATTCTCTCCTCCTGTGAGTTTAGTTATTTAAGGACAGGTCAATGTAACCAATATCAGACACAAGAACAGTCCTCTTGAAGAAGAAGAGAGAGAGGGAGGAGCCATATCCGGGGCAGGAGCACCCTACCAGAAAGCAACCTGCTAGATCAGGGCTCCTTGTGGTGGCGCTGGTGACATTTGAGGCTGGATCATTCTCTGCTGTGGGGGCTGCCCTCTGCATTGTAGGAGGTTTAGCAGCATCCCTCGCTTCTCCTCACTAGATGCCCCTTTTCCCCAGTTGTGGTAACCAAAAATGTCTCCAGACATTGCCACATGTCCCCTGGGGGTGAGGGAAGAATCACCATCCCCCACTGCCCTAGACAAAAGCCACAGAAAACAAGTGGAAGCAGTAGAACAAGTCACCAGACACCAATTAATTTCAGGGTGGGGTTGGGAGCAGAAAGGAAAGAAAGAAATATGGAAACATAAGAGTAGAGGCTCAGAAAGGAGGAACATCTCACAGGTTTATACCAGGAAGAGCAAAATCAACATGCAGATAAGACCAGTAGGTACAGTTGTGCAACCCACAGACTCAGCATGATTATGGGTCCCTTTGAAGAGCAGCGCTTTTATAGGCAGGCCAACGGGGCAGTGAAGCCTATTTAAGAAGGGAGTGGCTGTGGTTTACCATATACCTTATCAAACTTACTTTAAGAATTCAACGCGGGGGAAAAAAAAAATTGCCACCTTGAATGCTACTCTCCTTAAACTTGAAGACTAACAAAACTTCCTGTCAACACATAGGAGCCTGAAGTGATTAAAGCAAAAGAGAGCACTCCCTCTATTGTGTCTGCTTTTAATCCTCAGAGAATTTTTCTTTTAGACACACATACAAACAACTTGGGATTTGTTGATGCTAACTGCAGAGGGGTTTATGCAAGGAGGGGCGGGGGCCGCTCAGACCACAAAGTGAAAGGGGAAATAGAAGCAAAGAGAGAGAGGGCCTGAGAAACTTTCCTTCCCCAGCTTCCAGTCAAGAAGGCTGGCACAGTGCTTAAGGGCATTTGGCATCAGTCACTGGACTGCTCCCCGAAATGCCCTGAAGGGGCAGAGCCAGGGAAGCTGGCAGGGCCCTCTCTGCCTTTGTCAGTTGGGAGCCCAAGTCAGCCAAAGAAAAGCTAAGTGCCACCTTTATCATGCAACAAAAGCCAGCCACTACAGAGCCCTCCAAGGCTCCAATGCACTTAATAAAGGCTAACTAAATAAACAAAGAACAAGTCCTGAGAACATAAAATTCTTCACACCTGGGTACCCTCTTTATTACAGACTCCAGTTTAGCAAGAACCCGGCAAGCTCTGACCTTACCTGGGAAACAAGCCCAACAGGGTGAACTGGTCAGAGAAGGCAAAGCTGGACACATCTTCCCACCTTCAGCCCCCAGAGGAAAATGTCTGGTCTGTGCTCCAGACTGCTTTTGCTGGGGGTAACTTATTTAAATGCCTTCACTTGATTATATGTTTTGCACAAGTATCTGAGGTTTTCTGCATTTTGTTGTCAAATGAATCTTCCTCTTTCACGTCTAAGTGAGGTTGAGGACCTCAAGTGACATATGCATTCAGGATAATAATAACAGCAACATTTATAGAGCTCTTACTACATGCAAGTTCAAAGCACTTTAAATAGATTAGCTCATTAAATCCCAACTGAAGTCTTATTTTTACTTTTTGCAGTTACAAATGATCTGTATCTCTTTTCCTCCTCCCCTACAAATTCTCCCAAATCCGGAAATGTACATAGAAATAATAGCCAGTCACGTATTAGTTGATCTCTGTGCTTGATTGTAAAAATAGCCCCAATCATTCCCCTTTTGGTATCTCCCCACCTATTTGCAATAAGCCCTTCTAGGCCCTCCCATCAAGAGGTGGAGTCTGTTTCTCAAACCCTTGAATCTGGCATAGGTCTGTGACTTGCTTTGACCAATGCAATGCAGAAGTGGCGCTGTCTGAGTCCCAAGCCTGGATCTTGAAAGGCCTTGCACACTTCTGCTCACATGCTCAGAATTCTGTGATCACCATGTGAACAAGCCCAGGCTGGCCTGATAGATGATGAGAGGACACTGCCAGGAGGAGCATCCCAGATGAGGCCAATCTAGATCAGCCAGGCCTCAGCTGACCTATCACTGATTGTGGACACATGCGCTAGGCCACAACCACCTGGCCTGGCCTAGCCCAGACTGAAACATCCACCAAGCTCAGTCACAGACTAGGTATATGTTTGTTGTTCAACACCACTACATTTGGGCTAGTTTGTTTTCTAGCAAAGATGTAACATTCAAAGCATTAATTATACTCTTTTAACTTTGTGATTCTCCAATAGGGAGCTATAATATGCAATGTTTTTGAAACTTATTTGACCATGAACTTACTCTCCCTTTTCTCTTTTCTGTGTATATATGCACATGCATATTCCAAGGAACACACACACGAGGGAAAGGCTGCTCTAGATCACTCATCACAGAAGTAACTAGCGTTGGTTCATCTGTAGGTTTTATGAAAAACAGCTGCTTTTCCTTCATGTCCACTTACAGCTTTTGCTGCTATTCTGAAAACATTAACCTTAATGGCAACTGTAACAACCAGTGTTATCACAACATATAAAAGCTGAGAAACCTCCCAAACATTCCTCATTTGTCCTTCGTTCTTACTATGGGCTATAAAGAACTATTTAAAATGACAAAAATCAAAACCAGAAACTTAATATTCTAGGCCCAATAAAATAATAACCAAAGGTTTCTCCCATAGACACCCCTTCCACTGTTAAAAAAAAAAAGAAAAGAAAAAGAAAGGATTTGTTTTGAACCAAAATCAATAAAGAAAAAAACAAGATTCCAAGCAATGCCATTCACTGCTTTAACATTCCAAAAAGAACTCCCACACAAGTATTTTGAAACATTCCTGGAAATTCATGTTTTACTTAATTCGTCTGCTTCCAATAGCTGGTTTTCCTTTTTGGTCCAACCATCCTTCTCAGAATTCAAACAATCTCTCTAATTGCATCCCTTTCTCTGGAGCAGGGTTCAGATGTTGGGAAGATATCATTATTGCTATCATCATGATCAGGTTTCTGTTGATCAATACTGTGTAAAAGAACCAGGTGCAATTTTCTAGCAGATGCCACAAAAATAAGTTACAACATATGCAACCAACATGCTAGCATTTTTGTAAAGTATTTAAAAAATTATTTGAAAGTTATCTAGTAAACAGTAAGTATTTCCAAAATGAGTTACTACACGTGTCAAAACATACACCCAACAGAACAGGACTGCTTCAAAAGTGCTGTCAGTCAGGGTCCAAGGAGGAAATCAAAGCCCTTCCTCCCTGTGACCTCAGCTACTGAGACTGGCAGGCTTGGTATGCCTTCCCACCCAATCAAAGACTATTTTGGACTAACAAATATAGAAGGGATGATGGATGAAACCATTAGAGTAAATCATTATTCAGGCAAGAATCCTCAATGAATGCTAAACTAGGTGGAGGGAGTTTGATGAGGAATGGGATATTTACATAATGTCAAAATATCTTCCAACAAATTATATTTGTTCATTACAAAAGGAAAAAGGGCAGCTACACAGACACCAGCCTAACTAAGTAATCAAATATGACCTCACCAACAAGGGGCAAATGGACATCTGTGCCTCCTGATATGGCCCCAGAGACCAAATCACTTACAACATTTATATAGCATTCCAACTGAAAAATGCATAAATCCAAATGTAAATGTGAAGAAATATCAGAGAAACCAAAATTAAGGAACATTCTATGAAATAACTGGCTGGCATTCTTCAAAAATGTCAAGGTCACAAAAGACAAAGGAAGATTTATGAACTGTTGTGGATTAAAGGAGACAAAAGAGACAGGACAACAATTCAATGTGGGATCCAGGACTAGATTGTGAACCTTAAGAAAACTGTGATAAAGGGCATTATTGGGACGCAGATTATATAAAAGTATGAAATAAATATTATATTTTCTAAATTTGATAGCTGTACATATACAAAAGAATATTCTCATTCTCGGGAAATGCAAGGGGTAAAGGGAGTCTGATGACAGCAGCCTACTCCTAAATGGTACAGCAAAAAAATTCACCTATATATACATGAATTAGTATGGGGGAGAGAAGAGATAAATGTGACAAAACATGAACAATTAGTGAATCTAGATAAAGGTATATAAGAGTTCTTTACACTATTCTTACACCGTCCTGCAAGTTTTAATTATTTCAAAATAAAAAGTACAACAAACATCACCAAACATGGAGCTTGCTATCAGTGGATAAGGCCAAGGGCAAGGGCAAGGCAAAACTGGGCCCCAGAGTAGTCAATACACAGCAGAGAGCCAGCTCTCTTCCCAGCTACCCTCCACAGCACTGTCCAAAATATTCCCCCGAATGGACCCCTCTTAGCTTCTTTTGAGATGAAGCTTGTGTGACCACAGGCCCCTGGCACTCCAGGATGCTGCAGGCTTTGAAAGAAAACCAAAACCACTTTGGGCCATGGTTCGACTTTTTATGAACATTTTCTTCCTGCAGATTTTTTGCTGTGGTGGTTGGAGGCCTTATTTCTTTTGCTGGCACTGTTGGGAGAGAAAGACACTACTGGACTTTTATTGAGGTTCAGGGATACCTGGGAAGCCAAGAAACAGACAAGCAGGGACTCACAGATTCCAAGATGAGCCACTGGGGTATTTGTTGGATGCCATCCTATCTGCTTTCCCTCTTCTGTGTGGAGATCCATTGAGGTCAGCTCATCTGGGGAGGTTGCCCCCATTACTGGCTCTGCCTCTGGACTGTCAGGAGCCTTGGGATGAGTCTCATGGCTGCTCCATGCCTCGGTTTCCTCATCTGCTCAGTAGAGATGAGCAATCCCGTTGTGTCAGCCCTGCCATTTTTGGCAGAGGCAGACATCAAGACCTGGGGGGGGGGTGGGCCCTGGAAAGACTTCCCTGGCAGGAAGACTGGGTCTCTGCCTCTCAAGTGGCACCTGCTTCTGAATTTCCTCATTGCTGCTGTGTCTACCCAATCATGTGACTGGGTTGCTACCTCAGTTTCCATTCCAGCACTCCTGCACTCTGTCAGGCCTGAGTCCTGCCAGGCCCTAAGACTCAGCCTGATGGTGCCCTCGCTCTCTTCTGGCTTTCTGCAGAGCCACAAGGCACTCTGTACTTCCCCACTACCACCCTTACTCACCAGATTCCACCTCCATGAGCACACATGCTAGACTCATGGTACTTAGCAACAGAACTGCCTTGCTGACCATGGCAACTCCTCAAAAGACAGTCACCAATGCGAGAAGTTTTTTTCTTCAAAGAGTCTTCCTTATCCATTTTTCTTTTCCTAGCAAGCAATGGACAATATAACCCCAGATATGACCTCTGACCTCCAACATAGAACTGTATGCCAGTGCAAACCCGACTGCTTGATGTAACTAGAGCAGGTACCAGGAAGAAGATGCATTAGAACTGCATGATGTAGCCACATCAGTTTCCCAACTGCAGTTACGGAGGGTGGCCTTGTTGGGCACTCACATAATAACTTGGAGAGGAATTATCTTAAGAAAAAGAAGGAAAGATTTAGGGGCAGTGTCACAAGATGGCTCCTAACAGGCCAATCACCAATCTCACAAATTAATATTCTGGGTCTCTAAATCAGCACCTCACAAAGAAAGCTTCCCTGCTGTAGGCAAGCCTATATTTGCTCTGAGCCAGGGCTGAACGGAAATCCAGTCCGTGTTTTCCAGATGGCAGCACCGGGAACTTCAGAAGAGCAGCCACACCCAGGCAGCTGCAGCTCCTGAAACCTGGACCACAGAGGGCCCTGGGCTGCTTCTGAGGAGCTACTATTTGAGCAAATGTCTCAGAGCTGCCCGAAGGGGATATTGTGGACTTGACACAGAGCCCACTCCCAAGACAGGTTCTTCAGAGGCTATGGCACCCACCAGGCCAAACCATTTGGAAACAGCCAAGGTTGAAATAGTCTCCCGCTCTCCCTTCTGCTCTTATCCTACATGTCAGTGGGGCGGTTCTGGAGGAGCCACTGCATTCCTCCGAGGCCAGAATCCACACACTAAGAGCTTGCTGCAGGTGACTCGGAGGCAGCACAAAGCAGAGAATCAGAAAGCACGACCTTAAAACGCCACAAAGAACAGGGGACACCATCTTTCTAGTGGCCCTTGTAGCTGGACATGGCTGTGGCCCAGGACCTAGCAGGCTCTGTCTTCCAAGCCTGGGCCCCATGCCACAGCCCCCAGGGGAACAGAGACCAAGGTGTCTTGATTCTGACAAAACCCATTTAAGGACTGAGCATACAGGCTGCTTCCTCTGCCAAACCAAAACAAAGCGACCGGGGAATTATCCAGAGAATTGGAACCAAACCCTGATTTTCCAACATCATTTGCCTAAATGAAGGCCATTTCTTAGTTTTCCACTTTGCTTCAGTTCTGGTGACCAGGACTTAGCTAGCTTAATAGTGAAAATGAAGCACTAGCAAATAAAAATACATTTGGCTTTGCAAAATGAATGAATGATTAAAAGAAGAAAATTAAGCTAGCAAACATTGAGCAGACATCTCTCCCAATGAAGCACTTTTAGAAACATATAATGCATTAGATGTAATAGATATTTGTAGGACAATAGCGGGGGGATAGCCCAGGCATGGTGGCTCACTCCAGTAATCCTAGCAGTTTGAGAGGCTGAGGTGGAGGGATCACTTGATCCCAGGAATTTGAGACTAGCCTGAGCAACACAGTGAGACCTTATCTCTACTAAAGACAAAAAAATTAGCCACATATGGTGGCGTGTACCTGTAGTCCCAGGTATACTGGAGGCTGAGGTAGGAGGACCACTTGATCCCAGGGAGGTCAAGGCTGCAGTGACCCAAGATCCTGTCACTGTACTCCAGCCTGGTTGACACAGTGAGACCCTGTCTCAAAAAAACAAAAAAACAAAAAACAAAAAACAGGGAAGGGATAGTGGACAGGGGACAAAGGTAGAACTCACTGGAGATTTTCCTCAGTGGCAAAAGCATAGAGAAATGGGAGACCCAGTTTAATTCTGCAAGGTCTCATCTGTCATACATTACAAAAAGAAGCATCTCAAACAGATCTCCCACCACCCTGCCCCACCATCCCTCCAACTAGACTTTCTGGAGCAGAACATTTCTATTCCCACCATGAATATGACATTTCTGAGCACACAGTGAGGCCCCTAGCTTTGTGTTCCTTAGAGAGGGCCAAATTGGGCTCCTTCATGTGACTAGGTTAGAGAAAGTCAACGCAGCAAGGAAAGAATCTATAGTTCTTTATAGCTTTCAAGAGCAATGCTTCCTACATGGTACTGTGCATGCAAACCAGCAACCCTGGGCTCTGGTTGAAATGCAGATTCTGATTCAGTGGGAATGGGGTGGGGTCGAGAGTCTTTGTTTCTAAAGAGCTCCCTGATGATGAGATGCTGCTGGTTCCATGGATCCCACTTTGAGAAAGCAGGTTCTAAAATACACCTGTAAATGAAGACAACGGAGGCAGGGTGTACATCTAAGTTCAAGTAAATGAAAACACACTCTACTTCCAGTCTCTTCTCCATCTTGAAATCATACTTGCAATTAAGAAAAAGGGTTCGTGCTCACACAATTTCACTCCATTAATGATGGCAATATTTAGAATAGATGGAAATGTGTTTCTGCTTTCCAATCATTCTTAGGGAATTGCATTTAAAAATTGCTAATTTTCTTCTCTCCACTCTCTCCCTCTCTTCCCTTACAATTCCTCTTAACATGACAATAAGCATGATGCCCTTCAGACAGCATGTTAGCCCAGCTGGATGGCCACAACTGGAGAAGCAATTCCTAAAAGGGGTAAAATGTTTCAGATCTAGCAATTCTCCCTTCTGTCCAAAGAAAATGTGAACAATCCATGCTATCCTCAGAGCCAGCCCCAAATCCCTACAGAGCTTGCTTTCTTGGCAGTCAACAAGACTATCACTGTATGTGCTTTCATTATCCACTCCTAGATCTTAATCATTCGGAGACATTCCTATTTTCCATGTTTGCAGGGGAAAGAAAACAAAAATGAAAAAGTGCCTTTCTCATCAAAACACTCCAGAAATTGGAATTTACAAAAATAGCATGCTATTGGTTATTTGGCCTAATCCTTTAGGGAACCTTGCAAAATTATTCCCTAGGGTGGATTCAATGGGTGCAGCCAAGTTTTAAATGTCCACAAAGATGAGGTTTCCCATAAATTCACAAATGTCAAACAGAACTAACTCTGATGTGTGTGTCATATGCAAAGAATTGGGAATGATCAGGAACTAGTTCCTGGAAACAGAAATGTAAGTCTTGACATTTGCTCATTAAATCATTAAAAACTCCATAAGCAAAAATGGGGGTGGGGGTGGGGATGGGGAGCAGGAAATGCCTTATCTTGGGAATTGAGAGATTAAGAGGCAAGGAACTTGCCAAATCAGAATTAAAAGGCTGAAGAGCCCTACATGCTTATTTTAAATGAAATAAGGATGACGACGATGGGAGGTACACCAGTGATCATCTCTCCCTCCTTCCCCAAAGTCCACCAGGGTGGTGGTCCCAGTGGGTTATCATAAACCACAAAGAAACATGACTAATAGCTAGAAGCAAGCGGTATTAGAGCTCTTTTAAGCTGATAGCCACCCTGCCCCTTCCTGGCACTTCCCATGTTTCGTGTTTTATTTCAAAGTGAAACCCAAACACACTCCGGAACATCTGGGGGGATGGTGTGTGTGTGCGAGTGCTCCTGGGTCTCAGTCCAGCTGGCCCAAGCCTCCTTGTTATGTAAGGCCCTGGGAAGACAGCAACACACCGTCCCCCTTACTCCTCAACAGCTTGCTCATTCATATCGGAAACTAACATGTGCCGCAAAACAATAAAAAGACACATTTCAAAATCATTGCATTTCTTTCTTTTTAATTTTTTTTGTTTTACATAAAAGCTTCCCCCAAAATAAGCCCTCCATGCAGGAGGTGAAAGAATGAGTTGTGTCAGTTCCAGAAAGTTCAGAGGAATTTTTTTCTGCCGTAAAGTCCTGAGAAGTCAAGGAAAGCCAAAAGGTGCATTCATTCCCTTGCTTAGACCATTGCTCAATGTAATCATGTTTAATAGCACGGTGTGGCTTTTACAACCGTTTCTTCAACGGCCAACCCAGTAGAACAGCTGGTTTTTCCAGGAGGCATTGGTGCAGCACAGGAAGCTGCAACATGATGACAGTATCAACAATTATTATATATATTGGACACTTACAAGGACCTAAGAACAATGCTTAGTGCTTTATTCACCTTCCTCTAATCATCACGACAAAAGCCTATAACATAGAGACAGATGAGAAAACCGAGCAACAGAGCAATACAGTAACTTGGACAAAAGCAACACAGCTGAGAAATGGGAAAGTCAAGTTCAGAACCCAGGTCTCAGCTGGCTGGGAAGCTGCTGCTTTTAACCAGAGGTTCTCAGAGTTTCTGTTAGAATCATCCAAGCCCAAGCTGCACCCAAGATCAACTAAATCAGAATCTCAGAGAGCAGGACCTAGTCATCAGTATTTTTTCCATCTCCCCAGGTGACTCTTGTGTGCCGCCAAATTTGAGAACCATCGCTCCCAGCCACCATGCTTCCTTGCTTCCAGGTAGAAAGGCCGGGCCCATCCTAGATTTTTGTTCAAGTCATCAGTAAATCTGCATGGAGAGCAAACAAGCATCTTTCAGCAGATGGAAGGATTTTGGAAAGGCCAAAGATCAGCAGAGGCCAGCATGACAGGAGTTACTGCAACAGTATGTCCCAAAGGCTCTTGCTTGGTGTGTTCAGGGCAAAAGTGAACTCTGGTAGATCAACTGAAGGGGTGGGGAGAGGCAGGTCATGACAGCTATGAGCTAACTTGGGTTGTGGCCATGCAGTCACTCCTTGGGTAGGTGGGAGTTTATGACTCTTTACTACAGCATCTTTTGCTACTGTGGTAGATTGTATTATTGTTTTCATCCTCCTCCTTGCAGAAGGCTGACATAGCCCCATCTTTGCTCTGTTTAACTCAGAGTTGGCTTGGCCACATGACTTGCTTTGGACAGTTAAGTGTAAGCAGAAGGGTTGTGTCACTTCTGAGCATAAGCATTAAGAGCAAGTGTGTGATTCACCATTTTCTCTTCTGTTGTCTGCCACTTGGGCAGCAGTGTTGCAGGCAGAGACCAATCCCATCAGCTCCAGTCCTAGAGTGAAGGAGACATAGGACAGAGCTGTAGCTGACCTGTATCAGACATTTTTCGTAAGCAAGAAATAAGCATCTGCTGTTGTAAACCAGTGAGATTAGGGAGTCATTTGTTACCAGGCTGGTCCTGACTGATACAATCGCCTACCCTTGAAATACTCTGATTTCATCTATACTCTAGGGAATACAGATGAGACACGGTAGAACATTTCCTTCTATATGGAACTCCTCTCAGGAGGGAAGAATGGAGACACCTAATATTAGTTCTCTTCCCTGGATACCATAAATCATTTCTGAGACTAGAAAGGGCCTAACTAATTGAAACTGAATTAAAATAAATGCATATTCTCTCTCTTACAAGTGGCTTACAAACAAACAGCATTTGAAATTAGATACCTAAATCCTCCTGTTCTCTCTCTCTGGTCCCCTAATTTTCCACCAAAAGAGTGAGGGACCATTTACAACACAATCAGCCCTCTAGCATTCTCCCCAATATTAGTAGCTCCATATGAATGAAGATTTTGAGGCAGGTAGCAGTCTAACTTGACTTCCCACCCTGAAGCCAGGGCCCTGACTGATTCTAAAGGAATAGAAGGCACACAATGCAAATGACACTTTCCCTCCTAAGGTTTGGAAGTAGGGAATATGCTATATTATCTGTAACAATGACACCAGGTGATCCACAATAGCATTGAAGACTAAGAGGAAAATTACAGATCATTTAATCCAGTGATTCTCAACCTGGCTCCAACCTCAGAGATTCTGATTTAATTGGTCTAGAATTGGATTTGGGCAACAACATTTAACAACAAACTCCTCAGTGACTCTAATGTGCATCCTGGATTGAAATCGAATCCCAGTCCCTTTATTATCTCAAAGGCCTAGAGGGATGAAGGTCACATGGCTAGTTAATGGCAAAAGTCAAGACTAAAACCTTTCATCCATCATCTCACTGCAGTATGTTGCTTCTCAACGTCTTGTTTTTCTAGAAGAACCACTTGCTCCCATGAATTTAATTAAAAGAAAGATGGCAATACCAACGGCTAATGTTCCTGGTGTTCTGAGTATTCAAGGGGTGCCTCTGTGCATTTTATCCAGCAGTCAGGGATAGATGTCTTCCTCAAGACAGATACACAAAAGGCACTTGCTCTTCTAGGCCTTAAAGCAGTCCCACATGCTTCTGAGTTGAGCTGATATCTTTCATCAAGCTTGATGCCATTATAACATAAGTGTGGGAGCTTTGCTTAAGTTCTGGGCTAGCTTTGCAACAAGCTTGTTTGCTCTTAAGGTTGTAGATACATCTATTCCCATTCCTGGGTTAAAATGTGTATGTGTGCACGTGTGTGTGTGTTCCATTTGAATTACACTGGGGCCAAGATGGCAGTATGTGAAAGTTGACAAGTCAAGCAGACATAGAAAGATATCACGTAGGAACAATTCAAATATCTCTCCCTTCCTGTGCACTCCTCAATTCAATGAAAATAATACATTCGCAGTAAAAATGGTCAGTGTTTTCCGTGTGTGTGCGTGTGTGTGTGTGTGGGGGGGGGTGTTGTAAGTTAAATCCCCTTTCAAGAATATTTGTTGGCAGTTACAGAGAAGGGGGATGTGTGCAAATGAGGGTATAAATTCTTGGGTCCATTTGCAGAAGCCAGCCCCCAGAAAGAAGTAGCCACAGAAGTCTGTCAAAATATGGAAAAACATTTAAGGCTTCTCTCTAACTTGAGCTAAGTAAGCAGGATTGGAAAACCATCTTCCTGCTTTTCAAAAATCATTCAAACTCAGTTCTTCAAGCCTACTGCTTCTCAGCAACTATCAGCTAAAGATACACTGTCCAATATGGTGGCCAGTTGTCACATATGTCTTTGGGGTACTTGAAACTTGTCTAGGCTGAATTGAGATGTGCTGTAAGTGTAAAATATATACAGGCCTTCAAAGGCATAGCACAAAAGAAAAATGTAAAATACTAATAATGCTTCATAGTGATCACATGTTCAAAATATAGTACTTCAGATATGTTGGTTAATAAAACATACTATTAAGATTAAGTTCACCTGTTTCTTTTCACATTTTTTTAACAGTTTGTCTCCAAGAAAACTTAAAATTATAGATATGACTTGCACCCCATTTCTACTAAACAGTGCTGGACCAAGAAAATCATCTTAATGATTATTTCACTTCATTCAAGTCAGATTTGAAAAATTATTGACTACATTTGAAGAAATTGAGGCAGAATAATACTCTTGTGAATAACCCAGACTGCCTGAATTCCAATTGTAGTTTGGCCACCTACTATCTGTGTGTCCTTCATATTTAATCTCATCTGTAAACTGGTAATAATTATACCTCTATCCCATAGGGTTTTTGTGAGAACTAAATGAGCAAAATAAATGTCCAATGCTTAGAAGAGTATCTGGCAGGTGAGAGTGCTTAATAGACGTTAAGTATTATAATTATCCAAACTGTGTTGACATTTTAATAATTTTAAAAGATCCTAGAAGGTTTTCCAGACTTCAACAGGCTATGGATTAAAGAGGTTCTACATTCAAGTTATAGCATATACAAAAACATTTCAGTAATATACATGAACTTGTAAAATCTCACTAGTTAGCACTTGAAACATCCTTCTTTGTACATAGTGTGGACACGTCTTATCACTGAATAATAGACTTATAATACAATAAATATTACTTGAAATATAATATAGACTCAGAATTTCAGAGCTGGCAGTTGAATCACCATTTACGCTATTCATGAATTATCAGTTTTCAAAGATTCATGGCACAATGGGATACTCCCAGTGTTGAAATGATACTAAACACACTAATCCCTCTTTGATGATTTAGAAGATATTTGCAGACTTTTCAGTAAGCACAGGTCAGTAACACATGAAGCATGCAAGTGTCATACAGGCACTGTCCTAGGTGATGAATAGGGCCAGCTTTCACTGTATCATGTACATGTCAGTTAGGTAATAACAACTGAGTATGCTTGACAAAGAATCCACACATACTAACAGAAAAGCTCATTCTGCTTCTCCAAACTTGTGTCATTTTCTCCAACTCTGCAGCGCCCTTCATCTCTAGGATGACCTTAGCTGACCTGATTCATAGTTCAACTTGTGGATGCTGGGGAGGACATCTTTCAAGGAGTCCATGATCACCCACGTCCACCCTGATTCTACCCACATAAAACTGCCAGTCTCCCCCCAACACACATTTCTGCTTATACAGAGAACGTTGTTGCTTCTAAGCCATCTGGTTGTAAAGACACCAAAGAAAATAATGACAGAGGAAACAGCCCTATAAGTGCAGCAGACCTTGGAGAAATCTCTCAGGGTTGAAACCAGGGTGTCTCAACCTTGGCACTATTTACATGTCCTGGGGGCTGTCCTGTGCACGTATAGGAGGTTTAGCAGCATCCCTGGTGTATTAGTCAGGGTTCTCTAAATGGACAGAACTAACAGCATATATGTATAGATGAAGGGGAGTTTATTAGAATTGCCTCAAATGATCACAAGGTGAAGTCCCACAATAGGCCATCTGCAGGCTGAGGAGCAAGGACGCCAGTCCAAGTTCCAAAACCTCAAAAGTAGGTAAGCCAACAGTGCAGCCTTCAGTCTATGGCCAAAGGCCTGACAGCCCCTGACAAACCACTGGTGTAAGTCAGAGTCCAAAAGCTGAAGAACTTGGAGTCTGATGTTTGAGGGCAGGAAGCATTCAGCACAGGAGAAAGATGAAGGCCAGAAGACTCAGCAAGTCAAATCCTTGCAAGTTCTTCTGCCTGCTTTATTCTAGCCACACTGGCAGCTGATTAGATGGTGCCCACCAGATTAAGGGTAGGTCTGCCTCTCCCAGTCCACTGACTCAAATGTTAGTCTCCTTTGGTAACACCCTCACAGACACCCTGATATGGTTTGGCTTTTTCCCCACCCAAATCTCATCTTGAATGCCCACTTGTTGCAAGAGGGACCTGGTGGGAGGTAACTGAATCATAAAGGCAGGTCTTTCCCATGCTGTTCGCATGATAGTGAAAAAGTCTCATGAGGTCTGATTGCTTTATAAAGGGGAGGTTCCCTACACAAGCTCTCTCTTTGCCTGCTGCCATTGATGTAAGATATGACATGCTCCTTCTTGCCTTCTGCCATGATAGTGAGGCCTCCCCAGACACATGGAACTATAAGTCTGTTAAACCTCTTTCTTTTGTAAATTGCCCAGTCTTGGGTATGTCTTTATCAGCAGCATGAGAACAGACTAATACACACATTCAGGAACAATACGTTACATCTTTCAATCCAATCAAGTTGACACTCAATATTAACTGTCACACCTGGCCTCTACTTACTAGAGGTCAGTAGCACCTCCCCCTAGATGTGACAACCAAATACATTTCCAGGCCTTGTCAAATCTCCCCTTGTGAGTCACAGTTGGCCCCAGTTGGGACCCATTGGTTGAAACCAGTGAGTATTAACCCTGAGTGCACATAAGCATTACCCAATAGCTTGTAGAAAAAAATGTAGATCCCTGAGCCCCACTCTCAAGATAGTTTGATTCAGGAGGTCTAGGGTGGAGCTCAAGAAGCTGTGCTTGCAATAAGCCATCTGGGGGAGATTCTGACGTGGTTGGTCTGAAGTCCACATTCTGAAAAACATTGATCTTGCAACCTGCATGCACACCTAGGTCAAAATCAAGGCTACAGAAAACGTGAACTTGAAACCAAAGCAGAACCAGTTAAACAAATGAGCCACGTGGTGTATAAGTTGCTTGATTGTGTAGAGCTACACATGGGAGAAATCAGGTATTGAGATTAAAGAAGTTGTAGAAAGAAAAGGGCCCATTTGTAACCTACCATGGGAAATTAAGAATGCGCTGAGCTCATACTGTAATTTTACCTCCTGGGAAGCACTGAATGCAGGTGAGTAATATATCTACCAAGGTTCCACATTAATTTTTTCCCCTAATGAAGGAACTGAGCATTTACAGAATCTGCTTCAGCTCATAATAATCTGACATTTGATTTTAGGTTTAAACCAGTTCCAAGAAACTGCAAATAGGCAGCCAAGATTCTTAAGACCTGTAAAACAGAGCTGCAGTCCCCAGGTGAGTTACAAGAAAGTGAATGGGTAAGCCCAGGTAACTTGGGATGCAGAGCCTCCAACAGGGACATTCTAGCTTTAGTTGTCACTTCTTACATCCAGCCACAGTCTCTACTGAACTTACTTGGGTGTGAAGGGGCTTGTATTTTGCTTATTAGCCTTGTTCAACAGGAAAAAGGACCACTTAAAAAAGAAAACCACCATCAAGCTGTCATTGATTGGTAATTTTAGCTTAGGTTTAGAAGCAAGCCCTGCAACAAGGAGACTAGTATAAGTATGGAAAATTCTGCTCTAAACATTTGTCTTAAAAACAGAATTTTGTTCCAATGTGATTGATATATTAGGAAATGACCTGGACATCATGCAAATTTCACATTTGCTTATGTGTGCCATTTCATCAGAAAGAAATAGTAGGTGAACACAGAAAAGTGCACCCAGCTGAATTGAGCTTCATTTACAAAATGCACACACATACACACACCTTGAACATCGACCAGCTACCTCAGTTCACCTTAGAAGCCACAACCATTCATATTTGGTGTTAAAATTTTCCATCTGGTTTCTGACCACCTTCCAATGACCACTTCCATGAGCCACCTTCAGGGCTTTTTCTAGTAAAGTGCCATATCTATTGTTATGCTTATGCATTTTTAAATAATATAATATGTGTAAAACTATAATTTCTATTAGGCTCATATCTTATTTTTTATATATTACTATGTCTTCAAGTGTTGTGTCCCCTAATATCATTTATCCCATAAACCCTGTGGCTTTTATTGCATAATTTTGCATAGCATGGTGACTTCCTAGAAACTCTTTTGTCATGTTATTGCAGAACTGGCTATAGTCTACTTGAGAGGCAAGGAAATGCTGGTAAGGAAATATAGAAGCAAGGAAGTGAGACAGGAAGGAAAGCCAGCCTATAAAGAGTGCATCGTCAAGCATATTATTACTGTACATGACTAGAGTGTAATCCCACTGGGAAATTCTGGAAAATGGTACAAGACATGGCTCAGATTTATCCCAGCTGAGAGGCAATGGAGCTGAGGTATTTACACACCAACTCCTCTTGGGTCCTGGTTGAGGGCTGCTCCTGGCGATGTTAATTCTAGCCTGAATGTCTGAACCAGGACAGAACCATCCCCCATGGATCCCTCCTTCCTGAGTCCCCAGGAAGGCAACGAGATGTAAATAGATGGAAATCCCACTGGAGCACACTGAAGTGGTAAGATCCAAGGGATATGAGTCATCTTCTTATGAGCATCTGCCACCAAGGCAGAAAAAGGGAAAAATACTGCAGAAGAAAAGAAGGCAAGAGCATGGGATTGCACTTTCAAAACCTCTTACTGTAAACCAAGCTTGCCTGGCACTAGGAATAACCCAAGGTTTGTTAAAGTACAGATTCCTGGGGCCTACCCTACATCTATTGAATCAACTTCTCTAGAAGAAGAGCCTTAGAAGCTTTTTTGTGGGGAACAAATCTCTCCCCATCCCACTGCCAGCCTCCAAAGGTGACTGTCTTATCTGGCCAGCCTGGGAAACAGTGCCAAACAACACACTCGTTCTGCCAGATTCTGACTGTGCTCAGAAAAAGTTCCTATACTATGCCACAGGGGCAGAAGAGTGACTAGAAATCACTATGGCAGAGACCTACAGTGGTGCTCAGCGCCTCCAGCCCCCAACTGCACCCACTGTCAGAAAACAAAGAGGTGACAGGCTGTGGTCATTTGTCTCTTCCCTTAATCTTCAATGGCAGTAAGTAGCGTATAGAGAGTTCGAGGGGGCAGGCATGAGGGCCTCCCAGGCAAGGTCACATCCTGCCCACCCACAAGTAAGGTGACTTATGGCCCCAGAATAGCTTCTCTCTTCCTAGAGATAATGTAGCTTCAGGAAATTGCTGTACATTTAATCTCCTAGAGCTTAAGGCCAAGGCAATCCCACCTCACCACCCTGGCTGAACACAGAACTGGAATTCTGCAATGAGCCAGTCCATCTACAACAAGGGACAGTCTCTTGTACATCAGCCTTAATTCCTTATTTTTCTTTAACCTCAAATATGTGTCATTTCTGAGCCTGGTCAAATGAATACAGCCCTCATCTATGAAACTGAATGAAATATCTTGATGGAAAATACTGCTTTAGAATTGATGAGTAAATAAACCTATGTCTTCAGTTAAATTGGCCATTTGAAGTCTTATGCCCACATCAAAAAACGTCCAGATATAAAATGTCAGAGTAATGAGGCTGGAGTTTATTTTTACATGCAACAATGTCTGAATCAGAAAGACAGAACCGTCTCTCATGGATAAAGGGAGATGGAGAGACCAACCACCCAGGCTACTTTGGGAAAAGCTAAAGAGCCTCACCACTCAATTTATAACCTCACTATTTAAGTACCAGCTCAGCTGCTGCTATAGTAACAGTGCTAACCTTGGGTATGGGTTTGTATTGGCCATCCTGGGAAGCAGTGCTCTCCCCATTGTTCATTAGTAGCAGTTCACACTGAAACCAACTTTGTGTGACATCTTAGGAACAAATATTCCAATAAGAAAGCAAGAGGTGGGCATCTGCAGACCAGTAAATCCACGAGGTGGAATGAAACCTAGACCAGAAGGCTATGTAAAGGCCTATGACCAATACTCAGGGAGAAGTATGGCAGGCTTAGCCCTCCAAGGGGAGGAAAGGCAATTTGGAAAGTTCTAGAAAGCCACCCAGAATTCTGTGCCTAGCTCTTACAGCTCACTTGACGTTTCACTTCCAGGGTCCTTAACTACAAAACAGAAGATGTTCATATGATCTGAGATAGTGGGAAGTACAAGGAGATACCAAAAAAGAGAAATAAAATAACAGTTTCTAATTGTAGTTGAGGTAAGGTCACCAAGGATAAACAACTGTCGGTGACAAACTTCAAGGTAGACCCTGGAAGACCAGGGTACACCTTTCAGGATTGAGAGCTTTTATGATGTTTATTCCAGATACTAAAGTGCACTGATAAAAAAATGTTAGTAGAAAGTTACTGTGTGCTAGATTATATTTGCTGCATGAGCACAATGTAGAGATGCTGGAATTGTCTACTGCTATTATTGTGGCGTGGCTGCTGTTGTTATCATTATTATGGCGTGATAGTTGTAAAATTACACTCCTTTATTACAACTAGCTTTTTATGTAAAGAAGGCAGTCTGCATGTAACCATTTCTGATTGCTGAATGGAGAGGCAACAAAGCCATAGAAGACCCAGTATAGGCCCTGGATTGTCTACCTTTAAGCTATGTGACCTTGAGCAAGCTCCTTAATTTCTCTGAGTCCCAGTTTCTTCATTTGTAAAATGGAGATGCAAGTTATAAAGTTGGCTACTTCAGATGGTTGTTATAATGGCCAAATGAAAACCCTATGTAAAAATATTTTTAAAGGTAACATTCTATAGAGATTAAAATTACTTCTAACTACTAGGCCAGGTATGGTGGCTCACGCCTGTAATCACAGCACTTTAGGAGGCTGTGGCTGGTGGATCACCTGAAGTCAGGAGTTCAAGACCAGCCTGGCCAACATGGAGAAACCTTGTCTCTACTAAAAACACAAAAATTAGCCAGCCATCATGGTGGGTGCCTGTAGTCCCAGCTACTTGGGAAGGTAAGGCACGAGAATCGCTTGAACCTGGGAGGCAGAGGTTGCAGTGGGACAAGATCGCACCACTGTACTCCAACCTGGGTGACAGAGTGAGACTCCATCTCAAAATAAATCAATAAATAAATACTTCTAACTATTACCTGAAGTTCAAGAATAAAGAAGAATGCCTTCCAACAACACTATTTGCTGGAGAGCAGTGGATACTTTAAAGGGATTCTACCTGAACCTGATTATGCCTGCCAGGCTTTCATTACAAAATGCTAAAGAGACTGTTACAAGCTAGTCGCCTAAGAATTCCAGGGACAGCACTATATTATAGGAAGCAGCATCACATGGTGGTTACATGAAGGCTCTGGGCTTGAATCCTATCTCCAACCCTTACTAGCATACTTACCTTCTCTGTACCCACACGTCCACATGCTGACTTTCCCTGTATATGCTCCAAAAAATGAAAACTGGTACTCAAGCAAATACACGTACATAAATGTTCACATGGCACTATTCACAATAGCCAAAAGGTAGAAGGAGCCCAAAGGTACATAAACAGATGAATAGATAAACAAAAGGTGAGCTGGGCATGGTAGCTCATGCCTGTAATCCCAGCACTTTGAGAGGCCGAGGCAGGTGGATCATTTGAGGTTAAGAGTTCAATGTCAGCTTGGCCAACATGGTGAAACCCCGTCTTTACTAAAAACACAAAAATTAGCTCGGTGGTAGTGGCATGTGTCTGTAATCCCAGCTATTTGGGAGGCTGAGGCAGGAGAATCACTTGAGCCTGGGAGGTGGAGGTTGTAGTAAGCCTAGATCATGCCACTGCACTCCAGTCTGGGCGACAGAGTGAGACCCTGTCTCAAAATGAAAAGATAAACAAAAAGTGGTATATCCACACACTGGAATGTTATTCTGCCATAAAAAGAAATGAAATACTAATACCTGCTATAATGTTAATGAACCTAGAAAACATTATCCTAAGTGAAAGAAGCTTCTAGAAAACATTTTTAAAAGTAACATTCTATAGAGATTAAAATTACTTCTAACTACTGGGCCAGGAGTGGTGGCTCATGCCTGTAATCATAGCACTTTGGGAGTCTGAAGCTGGCAGATCACCTGAAGTCAGGAGTTTGAGACCAGCCAACATAGAAAAACCTTGTCTCTACTAAAAATACAAAAATTAGCTAGGTGTTGTGGTGGGTGCCTGTAGTTCCAGCTACTCAGGAGGCTGAGGCACAAAAGGATGAATACTGTATGGTTCCAGTTATATAAAATGTCAAGAATAGGCAAATCCATACAGACAGAAAGTAGATTGGTGGTTGGAGGGGGCTGGGGGGAAATGGGAATGGTGGGGTGGGCTGACTGTTTACCAGATATGGGATTTCCTTTTGGGGTGATGAAAATGTTTTAGAACTAGAGGTGATGGTTGTACACAATTGTGAATGTATTAGATGCCACTAAGTTGTTCACTTCCAGAATGGTTAATTTTGTTATGCAAATTTCACCTCAATGAAAAAAATATACAATTTCAAAATAATAATAGCAATACCAACCTCAAGCTTACTATGAGAATTAAATGAGATAGTATATGGAAAACACTTAGCACTATGCCTGGCAGAGTAAACACCCAAGAAATGCTGTCCTTTATCATGCTTGTCCCCATCTTTCAGAGAAAGAAGGTGAAACACCAAAGCCACAGTGTGAGACATGAGCTAGGTTAAGAATGAATGTCATTCTTCACTTCTAATAAAAAGAGCTAATCGAATTTGTGCAATAGAGACAGAGAAACACACACCTTTCCCTCACCTAATGCATCCAAAACGCTTTAGCAGTTTTGTCTATATCTTGGGCAATATGCCAATAAGGAAAGTGATCAGACACCTCAGATAAACAATGGTGAGAGTGGGCCAGGTCTTTACTAAAAATCCCTATCTATAACTGAAAAATAAGCAACAGTGCCTTACTTCTAAAAGGGAAAACCTTTTCTGGCAAGAAGAACAGAGAATCCCCAGAGGCAAAATTTTCTGGGAATTTAAAAACACACCTGGGATGTCTTGCCATTCTTCATTTTTTTCACTTTGATCTTCATTACAGTGGGGTGAGGTATGGTTTTTTAGGTATTTGTGTTTTTCCATCTCAAAGCAAAACTTCAGCGCCAGTTAGGGCTGGGAAAGGTGTGACAGACAAGTTCACAGGAGCACCCAAGTCACAACAGAAAATATCTCACCACAGAAACACCCCAGATGTCAAAACATCAGTAACATTCTCTCTTCACTTATTTCATAATTGTTGATGATCCATGAACTAAGTACACATTTATGAAGTCCATCAAATATGGCATCTGAAGATGTCACCTTTTACAAAGGAAGAGTAGACACTTTTGTCCTGTTTTTGTTTGTTGGCTACTTGGGGATTGTTTACTTTAGCAAGAAGCCTAATAAGACTGGCCAATGGGATTGTAATACAACCCAGATATGGACTGGAAAAAATCTGTCAACTACAAAAAGTAATAAGGAATCTGAAAAGTAGACACTTCAAACTACACTACATTATAGCAAGATTAGTCATCTAATCTGACTGGTGTTGTTTTTTTTTTTTTTTCAGCCTTAAATGTAGCCAGCGGGAAGATATGTCACGAATTTATGCCCTAGAAACCAGTGAACCTGAAAAATCCCCCAGTGGATTCAAGAAGGCACAGCTACATCTACTTAACAAAATCTACTTGCCAATTGGAACCTAGCTGCAAGGGAGTCTGGAAAATGTCATTTCTAGCTTTTCAGCCTCTCTAGCCCAGTAGAGGAAGACATGCTGAAAGGATCTAAGAATAGATGCTAGAGGCCAATCCACTATCTTGTTGAGAATTAGAAAGGCAGACATTTCTGTAGTTGCCCTCTCTCTCAAGGAATTACCAACAGTCATAAGGAGAAAGAGGCAGATATTCAAAGTCCCTGAAGTCTCTCAGTACCAATAGGACAAGTGCACCTAACTTTCTTTTTCTTTCTTTCTCTTTCTTTCTTTTTCTTTTTCTTCCTTTCTTTCTTTCTCTTTCTTTCTTTTCTTCCTTTCTTTCTTTTCCTCCTTTCTTTTCTTCCTTTCTTCCTTCCTTTCTTCCTTTTTTTCATCTCACTCTGTTACCCAGGCTGGAGTGCAGTGTTGCAATCTTGGCTCACTGCAACCTCCACCAACTGGGTTCAAGCAATTCTCCCTGCCTCAGCCTCCCAAGTAGCTGGGATTACAAAAGCCCAGCATCATACCCAGCTAATTTTTGTACTTTTTAGTAGAGATGTGATTTTGCCATGTTGGCCAGGCTGGTATTGAACTCCTTACCTCAGGTAGTTTGCCCACCTTGGCCTCCCAGAGTCCTGGGATTACAGTATGAGCCACCACGCCCAGCCCAGTGCACCTGACTTTAAGTGGGATGTTTGTGAATAACAGATGGGAAAGGCAGCCCGTCGGTTCTGATTCTAGAAATGAGTTCCTTAGATATGTGAGGTGACAAAGTTATGACTTGGCTCTAACTTAAATTTCACACATGGCCTTTTATTTCCATATTCCTCAGTTCTATTTCCGTGGGATCCACAAAGTGAGGATTTGCCTGAGAGTCAGATGAGGAAGAATATGCTGGGTGTGAGAATTAAATCTGATCATGTAGAAGAAAGCACCTGATGCTCAAATGCAGTTTATTTTTTTCAGGATATTAAAGGGGACTAGTGGGGAGAAGAAGGGAAAAGATCATACATTCAGCCATCTTCCCTCCCCAGGCTCTGGCTCCCTTTACAGACACACACATGCATACACATGCACATGCACACACACTCGCACACACACAAATCCACACAATATTTTCACCCTCACCCATGCTGGATAAACAATGCAATTTAGGAAAATCTATCAATCAATCTTGAGTCAGGAAACCTGGTTTTGATTCTCTGTTATCTCACTACTTGGCTTGGGCAAGTCACTTTCCCTCTTTGAGCCTCTGCTTCCTCATAGAGAAGAAAACACTGATCCCAATGTCACTATTCATTATGCAGACTAAATAAGAGGGTGTAATCTGTGTTCTATAAAGTAAATCACAATAAAAATGACAGTTGTCATTTTAAATCAGTAAATATAACTTGTATGAGCTACTTTGGATGAGCAAAAGTTAAGAGCTTCGTAATACCGAAAGTTGTTGCAGGATGGAAGAAAGAAGGTTCTCATACACACAGGGTAAAAAAGCAAATGGTACAACCTAATTAGAGGGCAATTAGGCAGTTTCTTTCCAGTTAGAAAACATACCACCCTTTGAACTGGCAATTCCACTCCCAGATATAGCTGCAAAAGTAAGCCAAGTTTTTGTAAAAGAATACACAATGCAGCAATGTTGATTGCAGAAAATGGAAGAACCTACGTCTTTCAGTGGGAACTAGTTCAATAAATTATAAAGTTTTAAATACTCCACATCCGATGAAAAAAAATGAGTAGCTAATTTGGAACTGAAAAGATGTCTAAGGTTTGTTATTAAGGCAACTAAAAAGCAAGATAATGAACATTGTAGTATGAGATAGATTAATTTACATTACATATATATACACATATATATATATTCACACACACACACATAGGTAGTTGAATAAAACCTTTCTGAAATGGTACACATGAACCTGTTATCCAGTGTTTATCTTTGAAGAGAAAACTAGAACTCAGGGGAGAGGAAGACTTTCACATTTCATTTTATTTCTTTCTGTAGGATTTGGTTTTACTTTTAACTGTGTATATGTATTTTATTTTTTTAATTCAAAATTACACACCATTAAAGAAAACTAGCAAATGGAGTAAAGAAACCCTTTTTGCAAGTGGGTGTTGTAAAAATAAATCAGTAAGTGGAAACACTGCATTGCCACATGTGGTGACCCAGCCTCAGTGTTTAGGGACATAGCTCTCCTAGCTGCCAGTCCTCTCTCTCCTGAATATCCTTGTCTTTGGGAATTATGAAAGGTAGAGGGAGGAGGGGGAAATAGAAGTGGAAAGTCAAAGGAAATAAATATAGAAAAAGCCCAAGAATAAATGGGAAGAAAACATGATGTAAGAAGAGGATGAGAGAAAGTCAACATTTAACCATGTTCTTTAGCTGGCATGGAACTGTGAAGGGAGAGATACCTTGAGGATCAATTTCACATCTTTACATGTACAGTTTGTATTTAAGTGAACATTTTCACCATAAAGATGGCTGTGGGAAAAGTATACATATCTTGTTAGCTAAGAATCTCAAGAGGTAGCAGGTATGTAATCTTTTTACAGAAGACTCCTGTTGTTCCTAATATTTATACAGCTATATATACACAGATGGGTACCAGCACAAAAGAGTAAAACTTTCACATCTCTGCAGATTCAAAGCTGTAGAAACCACTTATAAAAACATGTCAGCCAGTGTGCCCCTAGTGTCTTTCAGAAGCCTGGTTGTAGGCGATGCTAATAAAATGCTGCTCAAAGAGCAAATTTCCTGGTAAAACAAGGATAGTAAACACTTGAATAATCAAAGTTAAATTGCTTTTCCAATTGCAGAACATCTAGGTTCCTTCAACATGTTCAGTGCACTGTGATTCCTGAAAGGGTGAGATGTAATATGCAGTGTCTCTCAGATTTCCTGTTTGGGGAACCCTTTCTTTCAAACATGGCACTGCATTGCTGAGTCTTGGAATGTGCTTTGGGAAGTCAATTCATTCAAGGGTTGTTTCTCCTCCTCAATGTTGAGATCACCGAATGGTTGGGCATAGGACTTAGGAGATATGCACAGAATACTGTGCCCCAAATAATTATCTCAACACATGGATCAGGACAAAAATTATAAAAGCCAGGTGTTACGGCTTACAAAACACCTTGAAATTATCAGTGTACCCCATGATATTAGTCCTGGAATGAATTCAGAAGTTATACATTTCAACTCCTTTATTGTACAAATAAGGAAATGGTGCCCCAGATAATCCTCAACAGAGAGAACACAATGCTAGTGGTTCTGTGCTGGGACTCTGGAGCTAGTGGTTCTGTGCTGGGACCCAGAATGAGTGGGTTCAAACCCCAGCATTTTACAGGACCCTGAGTAAGTTACCTGACCTCTCTGGGCCTCCATTCCCTCTTCTGTAAAATGAAGATAGCAGTAGTCTATATCACATAGGATTGTGATATGGATTAAGTGGGTTTGTAGCTGTAAAGCACCCAGGACAGGACCTGACACATAGTAAGTACCACATAAACGTTTCTTTAAGCAAAGTCAAGTCAGTGGGATCTTGAGGTCCTAAACTGGGGCATTCTCACTTCAACATTACGATTTTTATACAACACTTCCACTATAATCAAGCAGTAATTTTAAAAAGTGAAGTGAAAAGGATAACAGTTTTGCCATCATCAAAAAGCCAATGTTAATGGGAGGTTAATAGGCCTATCATTGCCAGGGCAAAACCAAAGAATTCAAATAACACTTTCGCTTCTAGAAACACATGTTGTGTCATTTTAAAATTTATAAGGGCCAGGAAGGCAAGGGATGCATTGATATTTTTTTTCCTTGCCAGCCTTAAGGTTCTTGAAAGCTTAGGTCTTTTTTTCAAGAGGATGTTCACTCTCTGCATTGGGGGCTAGGGAAGTGGGAACTGTAGACTCAGGATACTGGAGGCACAAGAGAGGGAAGAGTTGAAAGTGGAATGCAGAGAAACTCAAAAGGAAAAAGGGTGTGTTTCTGACAGGTAAATGGATAAAGTTAGGGTATAAAGATGGGCTGAGGTCCCCCTCTTTAATTTGTTCTAATGCAGAAGCATCAGGCAGACTAGAAAACTCTAACTTCTTAAATACAGATTGTTCTTAAGTCAAATGGCATTAGTTGCCTTGTGCTGGCAGTTCAGTTTCAGCCTGAATGCTAAAATGCACATTTGTTAACTAGAGCATGGAGAAGGTTCCAGATAGAGAAGGGGCATGGAAGGAGAGAAAGAAATGGAGAGGGAGAGGGCAGTGTCTGTCTGTCCACTGTCCTTCACTCTCCTGCCCCAACTGCAGAGGTTAAATCTGGGCAGGGTCAATGAACTGCCCATGAGATTGTGTTCACTTGACCTTCCTGTGAAACTAGCCCCTCTCAAGCTTTGGAAGGAAACTTCCAGATAGTCAACGAGGAGAAAGGAATATTAACCAATGCAGGAAGGAAAAAATGGAGGAGGCCCGAGGAGACAAATAGGCGCTTTTTTCCCTGAGTATACACAGGCTGCAATTTAGAGTAATGTTTAAAATGTTGGCCTGTGGGGTGGGGGGCTAGGGGAGGGATACCATTAAAAGAAATATCTAATGTAGATGATGGGGTGATGGATGCAGCAAAACACCATGGCACGTGAATACCTATGTAACAAACCTGCACATTCTGCACATGTATCCCAGAACTTAAAGTATAATTTTTAAAAAGTTGGCCTGTGATATCAAATATTGAGGTAAATAAAAAGAATTAACTGAGTTCAGTGGACTCTCCACCAAACAATTGAAACTGGAGGCATGAACATCAGACCTAATCCCATGGGGAAACTGTCTTCTTTGAAGATGTGCCAAAGACTCTTAATATTCCCAAGCAGGTCAGCCTAGAGCTGCATTTTCTCACAAGGATAGTGATCATATTTTATGAACCCTAAATCTGTACAGTTGGTTTTTTGCTGAGAGAGAATATCTGAAATCATCACTGTCCTTGAACATTCAAGACTTGTTGTTACCCTGCTGACACATCTTTTTGTCTCTTTGTTTTTGAGACATGGTCTTGCTCTGTTGCCCAGGCTGGAGTGCAGTTGCTCACTGTGGCCTTGACCTCCCAGACTCAAGCGATCCTCCCATTTCAGCCTCCTGAATAGTTGAGAATACAGGCACCACCACCACGGCTAGCTAAGTTTTATAGAGACAGAGTTTCCCCTACGTTGCCCAGGCTGGTCTCCAACTCCTGGGCTCAAGCAGTCCTCCTATCTCGGCCTCCCAAAGTGTTGGGACTACAGGTGTGAGCCACTGCACAGGCCCTGCCCACACATCTCAACCTTCCCTTATTTCCACCTTGGCTATAGTCTCAAGGAAGTAATTCCCTCTAAATGTCATAATTCCCCCACCTTTTGCTTTTCTTGAGACAGGGTCTTGCTCTGTCACCCAAGCTGGAGTTCAGTGGTACAATCACAGTTCACTGTAGCCTCAACCTCCCATGCTCAAGCGATCCTCCCACCTCAGCTTCGGCCCACAGGCATGCATCACCACACCTGGATGATTTTTTTTCTAGAGACAAGGTTTTGCCATGCTGTCCAGGCTGGCCTCAAACTCCTGGGCTCAGGCAGTCCTCCGTCCTCAATCTCCTAAAGTGCTGGGATTACAGGTGTGAGCCACCCTGCCTGGTCTGATCCCTTTTTTGATCTCCTCAAGAAGAGCTATTAGCTCTGGTCTATTTTGACCTCCCCATAAATCCAAATTGCAGCATAACTTTTAAAGAAATATTGCATGTTCTTCACATGTACCCCAAAACCTAAAACATAATTAAAAAAACATATATATATATATATATATACATATATATATATACACACACACACATATAAAGAAAGCTCTAATAATAGATGTCACTTATGGAGTATTTACAACATGACAGGCAATTTATACAACACCATTCCATTTAATCTCTCAAATAACCCTTAAAACAGGTATTATTATCCCCGCTTTCAGGTGAAACAATAGAGTCTGGGAGCAGTTAAGGGACTCAATTAAGAAACCTCCCACAGCTGATAAGCACTGGAATCAAGATTCAAACCCCAGTCTGCCTAATGCAAAAGCCCCACACACTTGTCCCTATTCCATGCTACCTCAAACCCTTGTCATTCTTTTCTGAAGGAGCAGCTGAGAGTATGTAGAGAGGCATAAAGTCCTCCATCAAGACACCGCTTAAAGCTCATGAAATCCTTTCCCTGGCCTCGCATAGAAAAGGAGGCACAGACCTAGCTATTTATTGCTCCTGCTGCTTGTTCAGAGTGGAAGTTCTAATCAGGCAGCCCCAGAGGAAACGAGGCCAGACATTACAACCAGCAACAATGGGATCACAGCCGGGGCATTTCTATGAATCTTTCCCTCCTCCTCCACAACCTCCAGAAGACAAACAAATGATAAGACACAATCAGAATCAAGGAAAGCTTCCAGCAAAATCAAACCTGACCTCAGTCTAATTAAACATTTGCTTCAGTCATCTGGGTTCTCCAGCTTTATGGTTTAAGGAAGCAATTGCATCCAACACTCCTGTGTCTGCTGTTTGCTCTCTATGCCTTAAAGCCCCAGCTTGTGAATCATCTCTAGAAGCCCAGACTGGGAAAGGCACTGGCCTTCCTTTCCCATCTACTAAGGGATTAATTTCATCATGCCACTTGTCCTGGTTATCAGTTCCCACATGTGCCTCAGAATGCTTCTCAACATAAAATCAAAGTGGTTTACAGGCACGGAGGAAGTCCCAGACTCAATTCCAGGATTAAGATTAAAACAACAAAATATACTCAGACCTGTAGCCAGAAGAAAGATGTATTATTAAACATAGTCCTTTTATAGCACTCCATACCCATGGATGTCATGCTTGTTATTTGACTATCCACATGAAGCCCATCTCCTTTCAGAGCCCTGCACCCAGGACAGGGTGCCCCATCCAGATTCCCTTTACCAGGCCTGTGTAGCTATCCTCCAGATACTGTGAGTGGTGGCCGCTAGTGGCTCACAACTACCCCCTTCTCAGGAGAGTTGCCCTTGGCTGATGAGAGCCACCTTGCCTAGAATATAAGTCGCTCCTTTCCCATGGGCAGGACTAATTAACTATAAAAGCTCTGCCCCTACAAACAAAAGCAAAGCCAGGCTCCATCTGAGACCACATTCCAGCTCAGCAGTGTCCTGTGCCCCATTCAGCTTCTTCCTTCATACTCTTGCAGGTTTTCCCTGAGAACTCTCTCCCAATAAATCACATGCACGAGAATCCCTGTCTCAGGTGCTGTCTCTAGGGAACCCAATACAAGACACAGAGTTGGAAAGATAAGTTCAAGAGTAAAACCCTGCAATAATGCACCCCATGATAGCAAGATTCTAGATTTAATGCATTTGGTGATGGGTTGTGCTTTCAAACAGGAGCAAAATAAAGTTCTTATTTATGGGGAAGGGGATAGAAGAGTTGTGTAGGGGAAGGTGAGGCTGGACTAGGAAATGGCAGGCAACCCTGTGTCAGCAAGTAATGCAGAGAAGACAGTTATTCCCTGAGTCCCCAGTATTCTTCTGACCCAATATCCACAGATAAGCCAAAGAAAGAGTGCCAACTCCCCAGGAGATTCTTGGAGTATCCTAGCCAACCATGGGACACAGAATCATCCCCATGAATATTTAAGCCAGAGAGGTCCACTGCCACCCAAAACTGCAACCAGTGCTAGAACAGATTTGGATCACACAGTCAGATTTCTGGAACTCCTGGCCAGGTAACTATGTAGATTTGCCCAAGTTTTCAACTCATGGCATGGTATTTTATTTGCACACTATGAGGGAAATTCACTGTATTATGTTTAAGGTTGTTCAAAGTGGGCAACAATTATAACCCCATCAATTTTTACCCATGAAATTTTCTAAATCTGCACCAACACAGGGAGAGGAAGTTTAACATAAGCTTTCAGCAAGTGAGCAGCTAAGAAAACCTCACTCAAGTGTCCAGAATGTCCAAAGAGAGGACATCATGGATAGAAGATATTTATTTCTACACAGCTATAGCTTGAATAAGGTCAAGGCTAGGATCTCTTTGATGTTTCTCCACAATTGCTCTGATCTAACCATCATGGTAGTACGAGTTTGGCTGAGCATCTTGTTTTTCCAGATGCATAGGGCACTACCACATTGTGCCTGCGGCTAAATGGAAGGTATAGCAACATCATAGCAACATGGCTTGTGCCATTTTCTCCCCGCAAACCTAGACATCACAGATAAGCACCACATTATGCCATGAAATGAATGTTAGACTATACAAAGAAGAATGAATGGCAACAACCTCTTGACTGCAACACCCTGAATTGCAAGATCATGTGGTGTTGGGTGCCCCAAGTTTTTAGTTATACGTTGTGAGAATGGTTCCTACTCCATGACTTTGGGGCAAGGCAAGATTTTTACCAGGGGATGAATCAGATAAAGGCAGGTGTGGGAGGCCATCAAAGGGACAGCCCTTTGTCTCCTTTGAGATCCCTGCAGGGACAAAATCAATCAAGTTTAGGTGAGAAGATAATGTCAAGGAACAGGAAATCTCATACCTTGCTGGTAGCGTTTCCATTGGAAAGACCACATTGGAGAATAATTTGTAATATTGAAAAGCTGAAGAGGAACAAACCTTTCTACTCAGAAACTTCATTTATAGTTATATACCCTAAAGCAATGGCTGCCAATATTGGCAGCACATTGGAATCATCCAGGGAGCTTTAAAAAATACAGGTGCCTGGGCTTCACCTTAGTGAATCAGATTTAATTGGGCTGGGTGCAATCTGGCAATGGGACTTTTCAAAGACCCCTAGGCAACTCTGATGTGTACAAAAGACTGAGATCCATTGCCCTAGAGACCTTTTCCCCCATGTGCCATAAGGACATTTGACATAATTGTTTATGGCAGCATTGTTTAAAGGAGCAAGAAATTGGAAGTAACCTAAATATCCATCAATAGGAGCATGCATAAATAAATTGTACTGTATTCCTTTAATAGCATTCCTCATGGCAGTTAAAGATGAATACAGTAAGCCATGTGTATCGATATGTTTAAATCATAAAGCAAGTTACAGAATGACACATACATTATATGAGCTCTGCAAAGTTTAAATACACGTTAATATTATTTAATATATATGTAGTAATAATATTAAAACATATCAAGGTGGGGAAATACAAAAGTTAGAATACAACTTAACACTGAGGAAAGGACAGAATTAGATTAGAATGGGAAAGCAGGGGCTTTCAATTCTAATTAACATTTTATTCCTTTAAACAGAAAGCAGGCATGGGAGAAATGTTAGCTTTGGTAGAACTGAATGGTGAATACATGACTGTTATGTCATTCTCTGAAAGCTTGCATAATAAATATTTAAAGCTACAGAATATAAAAGTGATCAAGCAGATAAAGTGACTCAACATAAGCATAAGCCTCAAATTCATCATAAACTCAACAGTACAGAGGACAGAGGTTGTAACTCCTTAAAAGAAACCAAACAAAACCTTGAAGACCTTTTACTATTTAGGCTTTATTAAGTCCCCGGAAAAACTCCAAGGCATTAGTTGCCTGCTATCAAATGCTGCCGTGTGTATTTAAAACAAAAAGGCACCTGTCAAAGGGAATGAACAGGGTACTGTACATTTTGCATGTTCCCATCCATTCAGTGAGCATTTCTTTTATGAGAACCTATTGTGCACCCAGCCCTGAATGAGGTATAGGGTTTCCCTTTTATCTCTTCCCAATCATGAACCCAAATGACCATGAGTTTCTTTTTTCATTGGTAAAAGTTTGCAAAACTGCTATGAACCACAGACACAATTTTTCTTCATTCAGGGTTTTCCCATTTTAGTTCAAGGGCATCAGATGTCTCCAATTATCTACATAGAGGGTTGTGGAATGAACGACAGCAAAAAAAAAAAAAAAAAAAGTCCTGCAAACAAACTTACCTTTAACAGGAAAATGTCTATGGAAAATGGGATCCTGGGGGTGGAGGGAGGGCAGTGCACAGGGGAAGACAACGGTCCTGCAAAATTCAGCAAATTGGGAGAGGGTTTTGCAAAACAACAAAGGTTGAAATTATTATTTTAATCAGAGCTGATTAAGTAGTATCTAGAAGAAGAACAGGAGGTGTATTCCAGTCCTTTGGGTCTATCAGCTTGCCAAACCAGTTCTCCTGGCAGGACATTTGGCAGCACTGTTTTTGGCATCTGCTTGCCAAGATATTCACTGACACAGTCCTTTGTTGAATGACTAGAGCTTTGGTCTTTGTGTCCCAAAAGCAACAGGAGTTTCTGTCTGGGTCTCAAATGCATAACTGGACAAATCTAAACCACTTTCTCTCACCTTTACAAACTTCTGAGGTCTTCCTTTTTTTTTGTCCTGGGAAGTGGTCAAAACAGATTACTGTCAAGCCTGTTTTAGGTAGTTGTCGGGGGGCAACTAGGAGGTGCCTGAAGAAGGAGGTGGGTGTCACCAAAGAAGCAGGCTAAATCAGGGGTCCTTGAGGAGGAAAACTCAAGGGCACAAACCTAGTTTCAGGAGTGTACCCACACCTAGGAGTAAAAGATGCTGTGCTGCCCTGGGCCTGTTCCCCTAGATCCATTCCTTACCTTCCCCTGCTTTGCTCACCCCTGCAGGCTGCATATCCCATGTCTACTGGCTTCTAGCTGGGCTCAGCCAAGGGGAGGTACCTAGAGGAGACTGGAGGGCGGGAGGAATGGAAAAGGTAGGGTATTTTCTCCCTTCACTCTTAGCCCATGGCCACCTCTCCTCTGGGGTTTCCACTCCCTCCAGGCTGGCTCACCATTGTTCCAGGCTTTCCAGAGCGCCACCAGCCCTTAGGTTCTGGTAGCTTGGCGCTTTCCCTATGTCCCTCTAGCCTGAGAGAGGTAGATTACTACCATTGCTAATCTTCAGGTTACTTCACCATTCTCTGTGTGACTTCTCAGCTCTTCCATCATCAGTGGAGCCAATTCCTTATACTAAATTCCGTCTGTGTGAAATATGTGCAGTGGTTTCATTTTTCTGGTTAGACACTCAATGGTACAGACACTTCGAGACAGCTGTGTGCCAATGAGTGTACAACTGGCTTCTAAGTTACTCTTGGCTAAAATATGCCAATAGGCATTTAGTTTTGACTCAGAATACCTAGCCTCATATCCTTGCCTTCAGGCTGCCTAGGAGCATAACACTGGACATTCATATAACCTTCCTAAGCCCCTGTTTTCTCATTTTTAAAAAGAGACAATTGTGTCTACTAGATTCTGAGAAGCTTAGATGAAATGATGTATATGAAAGAATACATCTGTATATCTCTACAATGCTAAACAAATCTATACAAATATTACTATGCTACTAACAATATTATTATTAAGTTTCTGGTCTATGAGTAACATTTTTATAAATATAAAATGTTTGCTCTTTCCTATCCACTCATCTCTAAAGGGCAACTTTTATAGGATATTTTGAAGTGAATATTTCCCTGTCTTTTGTAGCAATGTTTACCATGTAAATGCACAGCCAGGCCAAGATAGAAGTAGGATTACTACGTTCTGTTGGGACAAGCCCCAGGTAAACACAGAGTACCATGTAATGGATGTGTGAGGCAAGGCTGGGAGTGTTTGGAGGCAAGGGGTGAGGAGCATTCACCTGGCTATCAATATTCCCTGTATGCATTAAAAAGCTTGAGTTTTGCTTCCCTGCCTCCATCAGTTGTTTTGAATACCTCCAGATTAGAACAGGCAAAGATGAGTTTAGAAGTAAGAAGTGCCTCAATCCGTTCAACTGTCCTTGAGCTGAACTGACTCAAGCTTGTTGGTCCATGGCTCCAACACAGAGAAGTGACTGTGACCATCAGAACTCTTAACACTCAGGGCCAAAGCAGGCACTTACCCATGAGATGTTATAATATTTCAGGGGCTGGGAAGTCCCTTCCTCAATGGCATGCACATGCAAAAAGTTTTGGGTTTTTAAAAATTTCAACTAATTGCCTTCTGATACCCACATCAAGGAAAATAATTTTATTCCACCATCAAGGACCCTGAGTTCTCAGGGAATTAAATGCGATGTGATTATGATCTTGACCGTTTTGGCTAGGAGCAAGATCTTATGGAAGAGGGTCTGTGATGTCCCATAAGGAGAAGGATATCCCAGTAAAGGGGAAAGGGTGCAGAAGTTTATGACTGGGGACACCAAAGGTGAGCCTCATACTTCACACATTTTCCAAGCACTCTCCACAGTTATGATTAAACAGAAGGGGGAAGATTCCCAGAACAAGTGGCAATTGAAAAATGAACAAATATCATTCCTTCATATTTTGGGAAGAATGGCCATGTGGAAGTAGCTCAAAAGTCATTCAGGGCTGAGCATAGTGGCTCATGCCTGTAATCTCAGCACTTTGGGAGGCCAAGTTGGGTGAATCACTTGATCTCAGGAGTTTGAAACTAGCCTGGCCAACATGGTAAAACATTGTCTCTATCAAAAATACAAAAAATAGCTGAGTTGCTGGCATGCACCTTTAATCCCCTCCCTTACACATTATACAAAAATTAACTCAAGAAGGATTAAAGACTTAAATGTAAGACCTAAAGCCATGGAAACCTTAGAACAAAACCTATGCAATACCATTCAGAACATAGGCATGGGCAAAGACTTCATGACTAAAATACTGAAAGCTATGGCAACAAAAGCCAAAATTGACAAATGGGATCTAATTAAATTAAAGAGCTTCTATACTGGAGAGGCTGAGGCTGGAGAATTGCTTGAACCCAAGAAGCAGAGGCTGCAGTGAGCTGAGATTGCACCACTGCACTCCAGCCAGGGTGATAGAGTAAAATTGTCTCAAAAAAAAAAAAAAAAAAAATCCAGGACCTGCTCTGTACTTCACACCAGAGCCACTACCTGATTTAATCTTCCCATAATACTTGGAGCTATGTCTTATTCACTCACCTTTCAGATGAGGAAACAGAGGCCCAGAGAACCAAACTTCAAAAGTAGGATCCCTAACTCACCAGTGAGTGCATTCCCTTGCCCTGCCCTGCCCTCCTGGTTGGTAATGTCTTTGAAATCAGTGAAAAGCTCTTCCTGGTTGTCATTCTCTCTCTTGCAGGTTAAGGTGGCAAATCAGTGCTCCTGAAACTGTTACATAACTACGTAATCACCTAAAAATCTTCTTTAAGTGCAGATTCTGACTCAGTAAATATGGGATAGGGCATGAGATTCTGCATTTCTAACAAGCATCCAGAAGATTCTGATGCTGTGGTAGATGGACCCTACTTTCGAGTTGAAATAGCATACGTACCCATAATTTCCCTTTCTTAATTCTAAATTCAGGGGGTCTAGCCATCCACTCATTCAAACTGTACTGAGTTTACTAAGCACTTGCTATAGGCCAGGCACTGTGCTGCGGGACTGGCAATGCAGTGGACAAACAGACAATGCCTTTGAAACAGAACAGAGGCCTCAGAAGTAATGCCACACATCTACAACCATCTGATGTTTGACAAACCTGACAGAAACAAGCAAGGGGGAAACGATTCCCTATTTAAAAATTGGTGTTGGGAAAACTGGCTAGCCATATGCAGAAAACTGAAACTGGACCCCTTCCTTACACAAATTACAAAATTTAACTCAAGATGGATTAAAGATTTAAACATAAGACCTAAAGCCATAAAAACCTTAGAAGAAAATCTAGGCAACACTTCAACTAGATCTTGATAATTCATGGGTTAATAAGAAGCACATATTTTACTATATCACAAATTCATATTTTTATAACTATTTATGTTGGTCCTTTGTAATTCTACATATTTTAAAAACTTAGTTTGAGAAGAGTCCAGATTTCATGAGCCTGCCCCAGAGGTCCATGGCATAGAAAAGGTTAGAAATGGCAGCTCTAGTTTCCAGATCTAGGTCAGGTTTCTGGACATAGTGATTGCATACCTTCAATGCCCCTGTGACCCCACAGGAGACCTCTCCTGCTTGTAGCTGCAGGACGTCTCCCATCCTTTCTCCCACCAAAATATTTGTGTCCTTCAGCCCCCAAATCCAAATGTCATTCTGACTGGAGGACTCAGAATGGGGAAAAGGGAGCTGGAAGCATCTGGAAATTTCCAGTGTCTTGAAGATAAGCCCTGACTCTAATATGACAGAATTCAGGCAAGGAGGTAAGAAATGTTGGGCAGTGGGCCAAATAAAATGTAACATTCTCTGCTTGTCCTTTCTGGCTCACTTGTGCCTTATCTTTTGGAATCTCTGCCTGTAGCGGAAACTCCTGAATGACAATTGTGTAGCCATCAGATTCCGACAGAAGCGAAGTGGGGAGGTGGGAGGAAAAGGCAAGCAGGTGGGATGCCGGCAGGATACAGGTGAAGAGGAAAACATTAATAGGATTTTTTGCTGTCTTGGAGACTTGTTCAAATTGGTTGCAGGAGTGGGAACATATATTGGCATAACCCCCAACCCCCACCACACAACGGAGGGCAGTAAGCACAAGGTTATGTTCAGATCTGTTGATCTGCACTTTTTATTTTGGTGTTGGGAACTCCTGACTCCTTGGCACTCCCCACACTGGGGGCTTTGAATCTTGAAAATATTGCTCACATTGAGACACTTCATTAAGTGTCTGCTTTCTGCCAGAGTTCAGGAGATAGAGCCTTGTGTCTTGGGTACACCTGTTAAAGAGTCCCCTTCACTTCCCCTTGCCTTTCATCCAGGACTAAAATTGCAGCTACTGAGCTGGCCTCGCCCTTCTGAGCCTGTAACTAGACAAATGGGACAGCTGTCCCAGCATCCAGTAGAAGAAGAAAGCAGGGGCGGGTACATCAGGGAGAGAAGGGGACACTCAGGGACATACCATGTCATGAGAAATGAAAGCCTTGGAGACCGTGAGAACTAGAGCACAGCTATCTTGCCATGACATCAATCTCATGCCAAGGAATAAGGACACAAATCCTCCAACCAGAAAACACATAAATAAGTAAAGTAAAAGGCTGCGTTGGAGGGTGGGAGCCCTAAATTAGAAGCCTCCCAAGGCCTGAAGGCAGAACAAAACCCTGATAACTGTGGAGTTGCTCCTCATTCACAAGAGTGGAATTCTTACTAGAAGCAAGTCCTGGGACTCCATGCTGGCTCAGTCACTTCCCAGTTGTCTGACTTGGGCAAGTCCCTTAAGCTCTCTGAGCCTCAGTATCCTCATGCTTAGTAAATGGAAATAGCCTAACCAGGCTTCCATGAAATATTAAATGAGACATTTGTGCTAGCATTTTGCAAACTTCAAAGTGCCCCAGAGTTGTTTAGCATGCTTCTTGCTCTCTGGAGCAGGAGAGTAGAGTGGCTAAGCTAGTCGGCATTGGGACTGGACTAGCTGGGTGTGAATCCTGGTTCTACTGCCACTTGGATGTGTGCCCTCCAACAAGTTCATCGGTCCTTCTGTGCCTCAGTCTTCTTACCTTTAAAATGGAGCTTAAACATAGCAGCACCTACCCCATAGAGCTGTTACGGTGGTTAGATAAGTTTATTGGAAAATGAATATAGAAAATGCTCTAAGCATGGAAAATGCTTAGAACAGTGCCTGGTACACAGTAACATCCAATAAATGGTAGGTAGTCTGTTTATTGCTCATTTATTATTGTTGTTGCCTATTATTGTTCAGTGATAACTAATTTCCCTCCTGGTCCCACTGAGGGCAAAGTATATTTTACTACTTGTTGCTTTTGGGCTTAGCCATATGACTTTGTCTGTCTGATGGGATGTCGGCAAATACGACGTGAGTTGAAGCTTAAAATGTGCTTATGCTGTGGGGCTCATCCTCCTGTGCTTCTGCCATTGCCATAAGAAGAACATGCTCTGGAGGTCCCACTGTCCCAGAAGCACAAAAGCCATGTGGAACAGACTGGAACCAAACCTGAAGATGAGAACCAAGCCCATTCTACATTAGCTAATCAATGCACAGACCTGCAGCTTGAAGCAGCGTTGCCATGGCTGATCTGCAAAACTGAAAACATGACAATAGATACTTGCCACTGAATTTTAGAGTGATTTGTTATACAGCAATGAGTGACCAGTAGCTACTGTTATTTTTACTGTTTATCTACAGCTTGTACACTTTGAGGTTGTAATGTTAAATCTTAAAAGTCACTCCATTTCATTTTTGGCCAACTTTCATGATAAAAAGAAACAACAGAAGGAACTGTTGTCTTTTCCTTGTAGGATATATAAAATAAGCGTTTGTTCATTCACTCAACTACCATTTACTGAGCACCTACTACATGCAGACAGACATCACACTAGGTGCTGGGGAAACACATGCTTCAGGACCATCTCCATTTACTTCCTGCAGTGAAATCATCCTTCACTGCCTAATATGCTGATTCTTAGAAGCTGAGTTGTAGCCTGTGATGCATTAGTCCCAGCTAGGGGAGGAAGTCTTGCATGCCATCATCACCACCGGAATCCACCAAAGTCTTTAGCCAGCCATGTGTCTACTCAACAGGAAGGCTGTCAGTGTCCAGGATCCTCCCAGACCTGTGGAAAGTTCTACAGCCTTCAAATTGCCACTGATGTTCAGAATCGAAAACGCTGTCATCTTTTCCCTCAATACAACCCAGCGCAAACCTCAGATTGGAAAGGCAGTAAGCTGCATTTCTTCTCTCCTTCAGGCTAAAGCAGTCCTGGTCTGTAACAGCCGACTGCTTTTCTGGGGCTTGGGAAAATTGAAAAGCAGTCCATATGGAACCCCACCCCCACCACCCAGAGCTGATGCTTTAGAACCTGGCAGGTGCAGGGATCAAGGTCTGGGCTGCTATTTTATCATCCCTTAGATGTAGGCCATCTAAGAGTCTATTATCCAACCTGGGCCAACTGGCAAAACTCCAGGTCAGCACATTTCAGAGTCAGAGGGTACCTCAGAAGCTGTTTCACCCACACTGTCCTACTGACCTCAGCGTCCGCTGTGGGGATAAAGAAAGGGTTTAGTCTGCAGATTATTCCATTTAGACCCCATTGCGAGCTATAAAATAATGGATGTCATGTGCAAAATGTTTACAACTCTCTAGAAAGCATATTTTTTTTCTTATGTGCAACATAGAATGTGATAGTATAAAAAGATCTGGTGAGTGTTTTTCTAAACACTCACTTGATTTGTAGAAATGCAAAATCTGTGTCCCCTGACGTTTGAATTAGTGCACATAGGGTTGAAACTGGTGCTATGCAGGTAACCTAGGAACCTCTTTAGATCTACCATAGCATAGTTATCTCAAGCTTAAATTGGCCATTAAGTCTCAGCTTTTACTTTCTATCATGCTTCTTTGTATGAGGACAATGGCAGCTGCCAATACGTGCAATGTGAAACATTCTCACCATTGGAGCTAAAGGAAGAGGGGGGCCTCTCACACTGCTTATTGGAAAAATCGCTCCAATCTAATGCTGCGGCCATCCACTCAGGACAGTTTTAGATTCTGCATTAATTCTGTATTTTTGATGCTTTGACATCTTGGGGACTTGTTCACCCTAGAGGAGCTGCCCCTCCCAGGGCCAGGTAATTCCTAGAGATAGAAAACGACTCACCTGGGAGAGCTCCTTTCATATGCGAACCAACCAATCCAGAGTCCACATCCCAACCACCTCCTTTTTGGAGTTCTTGTACTCCAGGTCAACATCCACCTGCCCTAATCATCCTGAGGCCAAGTAGAAATGCACCTATGCTTTAGTTGTCTGGTACCTGGCCCTTGGATGCCCCAGAGCCCTCTGAAATTCCTGAAACTAGCCAATTCAACGCCTGATTACCCTGCCTCGCCTGTTCCTTCCCATGCAAACCACAAGTAAGACTCTTGTCCACAGTTTTACCCTCTCCTGCCTCCTGACTCACCTTAGTACTTCCCCGTGTGGACCCCCATGGTGTGGTATAGCCCCTCCTCTTGGGAGGATCTCTGAGTAACAGACTGTCTTTTCAATGGAATTATCTGTCTCCTCATCTTTTGGCCTCACTGTACCTGAATAATAATAAAACCTACATTTTAAAACAGCTGCAGTACCCAGGAAGGAGGATGACAGTAAGCAAGTAGGCCAAGACCTTATGTTACCAAGGCAAGTTAGTTTTTCCTACTATATGCAGACAGACATCACACTAACTGCATGCAGTAGGAAAAACTAGATGGTTGGTTGCTCAAACCCTTTCCTTTGGAGGAGCGAGTACTGGGAACACATGAAGGACAAAAGAGCATGTTCAAGAGTAAATGTTAAACAACTGACTTTTAAAACAAAAATGCTTTGATTAGTAGTGTTTAGGAATTCCATGATGTAAATAGTCCTACCATGGTTGATTTCAAGCTACCAATGTGAGAAGAGATGTACACAATTGGCTCTTGCAAGCCTTTACATGTCAGCTCTGGCACATCAATGAAATAGGAGTACCTACCATTTGCTGGGAAACTCAAGGGAATTCCCAAAATGTGGCCCTGGAGATCCAAGATTTAAAAAAGCTGCTTGATACTTCCACAGCACAGGCTTTCAGAAGAAGAAAGGAGCTTGCTTTCTCTTTGGAGAACTATGGAAAGCCTAGGAAAGAGTACCTTTGCTATGTTCCTTTCAAAGTCCCTGGGCATCTCTCATGCCAGTGTCTCTCAGAGGAAAATGTAGCTCAGGAGTTCAAGGCATGCAGGGTGTGGGAGGGAAAACCTGAGCTCTCCCATCACAAAGCCCTGGCCTGGATGACAAGCTCCCCTGCTATGTGACCTTGGCTAAGTCAGTCTGATTCCAAACCCCAGTGTACTCATATGTAAAATGGGAATAACAACTCCAACATTGCTGGATTGTAAGACTAGGAATAATGCATATTCAGAGAATACCATAATGCCTGACAAACACAGGAGTTCCTAACCTGGTCAAGGGAGCCATAGATTTTTTTTCATTCATTTGTAACTGAAATTTAATATTTCCTTCAATTATGAGTGAAGGTAACAAATCACGGTGGTATTAGCAGTACTTGTGAGTTTCTTACCAATAGGAATTACAGATATTTTCATATCACATTAAATTGTTATATTGAAATATTATTTATACCACCATTTCTTCTAATTATAATGTTTGTTGGACTCACCGCTAACTCTGGTTATTTAATGTAGTAATAAAGGAGCATATATCTATTATAACATTAAAATTTTTTAAATGCCTTGATAACTATATGTCAGTATACTTGGCTTCCTTTGTAATCCTATATATCATGCTTTATGCATTAAGAAACATTACTCTGAGTAGGGATCCATAGGTTTCACCAAATTGCCATGTTTCAAATAAACAAGAATCCCTGGAGTGAAACTAAAAATGGTAGCTACTTTATTATTATCATTATTATTATTCTCACAGCTTCCAGGGCATTAACAGACTTACTTGGGTGACAGCAGTGGAGCAGATCCCCCCCAGAAAAATCTCAGCTCCATGTCCCCATGAGGTGTCAGAACATCAAGAAAGCCACTGATCAAAATCTCTCCATTCCCCATACCCTCCCCATAGCCTCTGGTCAATACCATTCTACTCTCTAATTCTATGAGTTGTATATACAAGTATTATTTGTCAATTAAAAATAAAATAAAACTTAAAAAATTTTAAAGAGAAAGCCACTGAACAGGATGATGGTGCTTGCTGCCTGGTGTTCTCTCTCATCCACCAGAAATCCTAACTATGGTTTACCTGGTCCCAGACAAGGCTCTCCAATCCATGACAGCACAGGATGCAATTCCCAATTCCATGCCCACTGACTAGATATTTCCTGACTTACTTTCATGCTTTGACTCCTACAGGAACTGGCAACAGCTGCTCCTGGAGTCCTGGAAACATGGCTACTGGATGTCCTCAACCAGAACCAATCACTAACATTCTGCCATGATCTATGATTCAGAAAACCTAGACATGGCACCTTCAGCCCTAGAAGATTCCTTGAGATCAGAGTGTCTGCACCTGTGAGCTGTTTTGGAAGTTGGAAAAATGTTTAGGAAGTAAATAATTTTGTTGGTTAGGCTCAAGCATTGCCGAGGAAATGGAGCTTACCTTATAGAGAGGGACTGTGGATAAACTGCTACTTGGGCAGTTAATAGTTTGTCATGTTGCTGAGACATTTCAAGAGCTCCCTAAAAATGCACTGATATGTCTCTTATCCTTCCCACTGGGAATGAGTGGGCACTCAAAAGTTGGCAGCAGAAATTCCACTGCAGGAGCTCCCCTGGCCTACTCAAAGCACTCAGAAACATATGATGAAGGAGTCCTTTTGTTCTCCACAAAACTTTGAGCTAAATATTATTAGTATCCCCATTTTAGAAATGAGAAAACTGAAGCAAAGCTACTTCCCCAAGGTCTCACAGGTGGTAAGTAACAGAAGCAGGATCTGAACCCAGTTTAGTGAAGCTCCAAAGCCTACATTGTTAGTCACTATTCAAAATAGATGCATCCTGAAAGAACCACAAAGATTGAAAAGCTTCCCAGCTAATTAGGTACATTTAAAGCAGTATTTAAGGGGTTGTGGTGACTTTTATCCTGAACAACTCTCTGGCTACAGTCAACATACCAGCCTTGTCTACTGACTGTGAAGACATGAAAGTGCTGGTTGATTTGACAACCGGGAACCAAAGTACGCCTTGTCAGCTGAGTTACTAGGATAAGGGCATCAACTGCACAGAGACAACCCTCTCTGGTCCTTTGTCATTCTCTCTGTCTCTTAGAGGATGTGTCAGGAAGTATCATCTCAGCTGAACGCTATGCTGCCCTGCAGGGAATGCTTCAGAGTCCTGGTCCTGGATGCGATATCAGGCTTTCTGCTTCTGGCTTCAGCAGAAAACTCCAACCTCCTCTCTCCCATATTATTTTCAAACAAATCAAGAACATTCATCGCAATGTTCAACCTTTGAGTCTCCCAACCTGGAATTCTGACAGACTTATTGAGGTTCTCAGGTCAGATGTAAGCATTATCTGAAATTCTTAAATTCTTTTGCAATGTCACACAGCAGTTTTGAGTCCACAGAATGCCTTGAAATTATTTCCACAGCTCTTTGAACCAGTAGTATCTATTTTACTTGACATTATGCTGGTAAATGTTTAGCAAATGACTTTCCATAGGGGAAAAAAAGTTCTGACTTGTAGTGCTTGCTGGTTTCTGTGGTGTAAATACTCCCACCATGGCTGATTTCACATCAGCTACCAACATAATGTCACTGAATGTGGAATTGGGAAGAAATGCACACAATTGGCTCTTGTGAACAAGCTGGCTCTTGTATACCACAGCCAAGGATCCAGCACCCATATTTGTTATGAATTACTGAGTATATACCCAAAGGAATATAAATCATTCTACTATAAAGACACATGCATGTGTATGTTCTTTGCATCACTATTCACAATAAGAAAGATGTGGAATCAGCTTAAATGCCCTTCAGTGACACATTGGATAAAGACAATGTGGTGTATATACACCATGGAGTACTATGCAGCCATAAAATAACAAGATCATGTCCTTTTCAGGGACATGGATGAAGCTGGAAGCCATTATCCTTAGCAAATTAATGCAGGAACAGAAAACCAAATATGGCATCTTTTCACTTATTAGTGGGAGCTAAATGATGAGAATGCATGGACATATAGAGGGGAACAACAGATACTGGGGTCTACCTGAGGGTGGAGGGTGGTAGGAGGGAGAGAATCAGGAAAAATAATGAATGGATACTAGGCTTAATACCTGGGTGATGAAATAATCTGTACAACAAACCCCCATGACATGCACAAACATAGGTTTGTTACCTATGCAACAAACCTGCATATCCTGCACATGTACATCTGAACACAAAATAAAGGTTAAAGAAAGGAAAAGCTCATCTTTTAATCGTCTTCAGAATACCAAAAACTCACTAAGCTGTCTGTGATGAATAACAAGTGATTAAGGGCATCTAAGGTCCAGCTGGGCAGCCAGATCTTGGGAGCTGATAGCATGGTGCCTCTTCTGTTCTAAGCCAGCCACTAGAGCAGCAAATGCAGAAATAAAGCAAAATAGACCAGGCATCCACCATAGTCACAAAGGTGCACACTGGGGAGATAAAGCTCATTTTACTACATAATTTCTTGAGCACTTTATACCTGGGTAAGAATTATCACGTGATTCGTGATTCTTAAGCTTTCATTCTCAAAATGACTGCAAGGCTAGACAGACATTCCTCTAGCTTCCCCAATGCCTCTGAGATGAAAACCAGCTTGGGGTATGCATTTTGGGGGCTTGGTTTTACTTCCCTTTGATCATATTTGTTATTTATTTACTTCATCCTCTGTTGGATGTTTTCCTGTCGATTCTTTTGAAACTGTTGAAAGGCATCAATAAATCAATCAATCCATATAAATTAAATGAGTGAATGAATGAAACTGAAATACTTTGTAAAATAACATTTGTCATGACTAACAACAGCTCACCCACTACATATCCCTGCTGTCAGGGTCAACCTCAGTGGTATTCACCTCTACTTGGAACTCTTATGAGGAGCCTAGATAAGCAAAGAAGACCAATATCTTCATCTCGATAGTAATGCAAATAGCAACCACTGATTGTCCACTATGTGACAGACATTAGACACATGTTACAGACAAAAACACTAACCATGTAAGCAAAATCATGGCCTCTTTGCTTCTAAGAGGGAAAGAATCAAGGTGGAAAGAAGCGGTAAAGAGATGGAAAGTAAGCATCCATACAGATGGGCTATTACAGAGTCTGGGAGAGTTTGGGAGAATTGAGAAGAATGGAGAGCAAAGAGAGAAAGAACCTTCTGAGATGCTTAGATGTCTTTGAGAGACGAAAAGAGTCAGATTTTTTTCAAAAAAAGAACTGTTTATGTAGGCTATGAATTGGATCTCCTTTAATATTTTGAGAAACAAGGATTCTATTCAATCACTTCTGTTCACTACATATTTCTTATTGTGATACTATACAAAGACTGGACCAGGTGGAGCTCCAGTTATATTGGGTGTATAATATCTCTGTTACTGAAAATAGTTCTTCAAGGTAGGCATTTTTATTTTCATTTTATGGATGATGAAACAGAGGCTCAGAGAGAATAAGCAACTATTCTGAGACAACACAAACTGACAAGTGACTGAGCCAAGATGCAGTCTCCTACTAGAAAAATAGCAATAAACATTGAAAACAATAAGTGTAACAATATTCTATTTACAGATGTATTAGTCCACTTGCATTGTTATAAAGGAATAATTGAGGCTGGGTAATTTATAAAGAAAAGAGTTTATTTGGCTCATGGTTCTACAGACTGTACAAGAAGCATGGTGCCAGCATCTGCTTTTGGTGAGGCCTCAGAAAACTTCCACTTATGGTGGAAGGCAAAGGGGGAGCAGACATGTCACATGGCGAGAGAGTGAGCAAGAGAGAAGGGAGAAGATGCAGGCTCTTTTAAACAACCAGCTCTCACATGAACTAATAGGGCAAGAACCCATTACCTTGAGGAGGGCACCAAGTCATTCAAGAGGGATCCACCCCCATGACCCAAGCACTTCCCACTAGGCCCCACCTCCAACATTGGGAATCAAATTTTAAAATGAGATTTGGAGAGGACAAATATCCAAACTATATCAACAGAAAACAGATCAGTTGTTGGGGACCCAGCTGTGTACAAGGGATGAGTTAACATCCATGCTCAGTAAGTTTAGGTGGCATGGCTGCTATAATTTTTCCAAGGAGTCAAGAAAGCTCTCAGAGGTTCTCCTGGGTTAGGGAAGAACCTTGCAACATAGACCTTGCACCCTCATTCTCCCAAGTGGGGCATCTGCTAACTCCAAGAAGTAAGCTTTGGAAGAAGGTGTTCATAATATCCCAATGAGCATAAGGCTTCCCAAAATAAAGATGACTCCTTGCACTTTATGGCAGGGTGGATGCAAAACAAGTCCTGATCCATGTAGTTCAGCAAAAGTGTTGTGCCTGAATCTAAGGAAGTTTGTCTTCTGCGGAAGGGGCATGCTGTTAACTTTTCTGTCTTATCCATTGTCTGGAATGTGGACACAGCAGTCAGTCATCTTATCTTGGACCACCAGAATGAGGGCCTCACCCTGAGCACAGCAGAGAACCACGATGAACCGATCCTAGGTCCTTGATTAGTATATGAGAAATAAACTTCTACCTTGTCTAAGCCACCGTTATACTGGTTCTTTGTTAGAGCATTCAAATCTTCCTTTTAATCTGATAATCCAGCAACTCTACTCCTAGTTATATGCCCAAAGAGAAGAGTATAGAAGTCCATCAAAAAACAAGCACAAGAATATTCACAGCAGCTTTGTTCATAATAGCCAAAAGCTAGAAACAACCCAAAGACCTATCAACAGGAAATAGTGATATAGTTATATAATGGACTATTACACAGCAATTTAAAAATGAAGTACTGATACACACAGCATGGATGAATGTCATAGACATAATGTTGAAACTGCATTTTGATTGTTTCTTGGGTAAGAGTAAGTGAAAACTGTATTCTATATGATTCTATTTATATGAAGCTTAAGAACAGAAAAAATTAATCTATGGTGACACGAATCAGAATAGTTGCCTCTGGGCAGGGTGTATGGACTGAACGGGGACACAGAAGAACCTCCTGAGGAATGAGGACAATGTTCTTATATATCTTGGTCTGTATGGTGGCTGTACAGATATATATAGCCAGGGTTATAATTGTAGTTATATATGTATTTGTGTAGCAAGTTTTTAAAATCTTCCCTTTAAAATCCTTTTTATTCCATGTTTTTTCTTCCAAACATGATGAAACTTCCATGTTGTGGAAAAACACATGCTTGCACACACACACACACACACACACACACAAACACAGGTATACACACACACATATACACACAAGACAACACAAGACAGAAAGTTCAAATGCTGTGGAAAACTTACTCTACCCAGTAGAAACACTTGCAACATCAAATACACAAAGGAGAAATTAATTTGTGACTGCGTGTTGAAGAAAAAAATAAACAGATTACTTCTAAAACCCAGAGAACACAGCATCTCTCTCAGGAAACAAAGTTACCATGGCTGCAAGATCAGAGTCAAGAGGAGAAGAAAAAAGTCATGTCAGAAGCAGCAAAGTTTATCTTTCCCTCCTCAAATGTCAGTGCCCACTGATCACTAAATCACTCCCATGGCTTATTAAAGTAAATGTCACAGAAAGTTACGGACACCGCCTTATTCATTAAATGCACTTGAAGAGATTTCTGGGGGAGAATTTTCTTTTAAATCAAATAGGAGGTTTGCACTGCAGTAAGACGGTTATAACCCATACCAGCCAGAAGGTCGTTCATAACAGTGAATGGGTGTTTGATGAGATGTTTTTATTCTCAGACTGCACTAAAAATAGGAAGAATGTAAAGTTTAAACTTTAAGCCAACTTACTTGCAACGCATTCATCTATGCCTAACTGGCCATCATGACCCCTCAAGACTATTTGGAGGCCGTGTACGAAGGAAGCCATGGGCACATCTTTCTAGACCATTCACTAGGCTCCATGTTAGAGTATACATATTATAAAGAGAAGTGCAAAAACCACCATGCATTTTTAAAGCTAACTTCAAAGTAATTTTGTACTTGAAAAATTGAAGTCCCCAAACCATCAGGGTATGCATTATCTTCTTTCTGCCATAAAGAGCATTTCAGTGGAAGGTTTGAGAAGCACTATCTAGAGGTGCACAGGCTAATATGGTAATTTAAGTTTAAATTTAAATTAATTAAAAATTCATAGTTTTAGGTCTTACATTTAAGTATTTAATCCATCTTGAGTTAATTTTTGTATAAGGTACAAGGAAGGGGTCCAGTTTCAGTTTTCTGTGTATGGCTAGCCAGTTTTCCCAATATCATTTATTAAATAGGGAATCCTTTCCCCATTGTTTGTTTTTGTCAGGTTTGTCAAAGATCAGATGGTTGTAGATGTGTGGCATTATTTCTGAGGCATCTGTTCTGTTCCATTGGTTTACATATCTATTTTGGTACCAGTACCATGCTGTTTTAGTTACCATAGCCTTGCAGTATAGTTTGAAGTCAGGTGGTGTGGTACCTCCAGCTTTGCTCTTTTTGCTTAGGATTGCCTTGGCTATGTGGGCTCTTTTTCGGTTCCACATGAAATTTAAAGTAGTTTTCCCTAATTCTGTGAAGAAAGTCAATGGTAGCTTGATGGGGATAGCATCAAATCTGTAAATTACTTTGGGCAGTATGGACATTTTCAAGATATTGAATCTTCCTACCCATGAACATGGGATGTTTTTCTATTTGTTTGTGTCCTCTCTTATTTCCTTGAGCAGTGGTTTGTAGTTCTCCTTGAAGAGGTTCTTCACATCCTTTGCAAGTAGTATTCCTAGGTGTTTTATTCTCTTTGTAGCAATTGTCAATGGGAGTCCAAACTCTAGAAGAAAACCTAGGCAATACCATTCAGAACATAGGCATGGGCAAAGACTTCATGATTAAAACACCAAAAGCAATGGCAACAAAAGCCAAAATTGACAAATGAGATCTAATTAAACTAATGAGCTTCTGCACAGCAAAAGAAACTATCATCAGAGTGAATGGGCAACCAACATAATGGGAAAAATTTTTTTGCAATCTACAAAGAGCTAATATCCAGAATCTACAAGGAACCTAAACAAATTTACAAGGAAAAAAATAACCCCATCAAAAAGTGGGCGAAGGATATAAACAGACACTTCTCAAAAGAAGACATTTATGCAGCCAATAAACATATGAAAAAAAGCTTATCATCACTGGTCATTAGAGAAACGCAAATCAAAACCATACCAGTCTCACACCAGTTAGAACGGCAATCATTAAGTCAGGAGACAACAAATACTGGAGAGGATGTGGAGAAATAGGAACACTTTTACACTGTTGGTGGGAGTGTAAATTAGTTCAAACATTGTGGAAGACAGTGTGGCAATTCCTCAAGGATCTAGAACCAGAAATACCGTTTGACCCAGCAATCCCATTACTGGGCACATACCCAAAGGAGTAGAAGTCATTCTACTATAAAGAGACATGCACACATATGTTTATTGCTGCACTGTTCACAATAGCAAAGACTTGGAACCAACCCAAATGCCCATCAATGATAGACTGGATAAAGAAACTATGGCACATATACACCATAGAATACTATGCAGCCATAAAAAGGATAAGTTCGTGTCCTTTGCAGGGACATGGATGAAGCTGAAAACCATCATTCTCAGCAAACCGACACAGGAACAGAAAACCAGACACCCCATGTTCTCACTCATAAGCAGGAGTTGAACAATGAGAACACATGGACACAGGGAGGGGAATATCACACCCTGGGTCCTGTTGGGGGTTGGGGAATAAGGGAGGGATAGCATTAGGTGAAATACCTAATGTGGATGACGAGTTAATGGGTGCAGAAAACCAACATGGCATGTGTATACCTATGTAACAAACCTGCACATTCTGTACATGTATCCCAGAACTTAAAGTTTAATTTTAAAAATTCAAATAAAATTAAAATTTAAATTTAAAATGCATTTCCTCAGTTACATTACCCATATTTCAAGTGCTCAATATCCCTAAGTGGCTAGTGACTACAATATCAGACACTACAGATACAGAACATTTCCAACATCACAGAAAATCCTATTGGACAGCACTGGTCTAGATATACAAAAATCTAGTTAATCTATGGAAATTCTTTGAGATCCTTCCCTCCTAGCCTGAGAAGAGGGGAAGGTTTAAGGTATTAGATAGACTGTTGTAGAAATTCAACTTAATTCCAAGGTTACGTTACTTGAGAGTCTACCAAGTGCTGGGTGTTGGGAGGGGAATCAAAGAAACAGGCACAGACCTTGGCTTCAAGAGTCAATACCAATAAACTACACTTAAAAAAGGACATAGAATGAGACTTCTGTCAACATCACAACTATAATACCGTTCTCAATCCAACCCACAGAACCTTGGTGTCAGTTTCAAGGAAGCCCATTCATTTATAAAGCAGATCGAAAATGAATTATATTAACAACTGGCACAGAATTCATCTTGAGCAAGTTAGGGATGGAGGTCTGATTTGGGTTGGGAAAATCCCTTGGTCACTACTTGAAGTGAACTTTGAAACTTGGTGCAAAGTGTTCAGGAGAAAGATTACTAATGATCTGGCAAAGTGTTCTTCGTGAAACGAGGGAGCGAGTGTGTGTTCTCAAGGAGAACTGGAAGAAAGAAGGATGAGAAGGGAAAGAAGAAGCTGACCAAATGACATGGTATTAAGGTTAAAAGGAGCAAAGTGGTCAAGTGGAAGTAGCTTCATAATTAGTTCCTCACCTCTGCCTGGCACATGCATACCCACTGACACCTGTGGTGGCCAGGATCCAAAGTGAACATGGCATATGTTCTTGGACCTTCCATTTACTCCATAACATGACGTGAGGTAGCCCCAGGATATTTTAAGAACAGGGATATTCAAAGTTCAATTTGAGGTCATTTGCCATGGTAGATTGTTTACAAAAATGACCACAATAATTTCCCTTCCTCTATCCATGCCCCTTTGTAAAGGGACTTTACAGCCCCTCCCATCACTACGTGAGTCTATTTCTCCATCCCTTGAAATTAGTCTCATTTTATAATTTGTTTTAGCCAACAAAATGCAGCACAAATTGTATCATGCCAGTTCCACATGTAGGGCTCAAGAGACCTGTTCTCACTCTCATTTTTCATTCATTTCTTATGAAGTAAAATAGAAGATCCTAGAAGATGTGCTTTGGACCAGATATCCCTGCTTCCATCCACCCCTGCCCTGCCTTGGAATGTTCCCAACACAGTATCATAAGCCACAATGTGTCCCTTCTTTGCTAAAAGACCCCCAGTAACTCCCCATCTCATTCAGAGTAAAAGGCAAAGTTCTTGTAATTACCCAAAAGATTCTGCATATCTTGCACTGTTGCCCCTACCTTGGGATTTCTCCAAGCTCTTCTCCCACAGCTCATGCCTTACCCAGCAGCTCTGACCACACCAGGCTCCTTGCTATTCCTCAAATATGACTGGCACACATGCCTACCTCAGGGCCTTTGCACTTACCATTTCCTCTGCTTGAAACTCTCTTCTTCAGATATCCATATGATTCATTCCTTCCAGGTTTTCACTCACATATCCACTTCTCAGTGAGGCTTTCCTTGATTGCTTGATTTAATATAGTATCCTCAGCAATCCTTATCCCCCACCTTTATTTTTCTTTTCATTACAGTGTCATCACCTAAGGAGCTGTATAACTTATTTATTTTATGTTGGTCACCTCCACTAGACTGCAAGTTCTCTGAAGGCAGAGATCTGTATGTGTTTTGTTTACTGTTGTATACTCAACACTTACAACAGTGCCTGGAACATAGGAGTGGTTGAATAAATGTTTGCTGAGTGGATAAATGGATGTATGAAACTTAGCTACTTTAGCAGACCCTGTCAATGCCCCTGCACATATCCCTCAGACCTTTCAGGTTAGTGCCAGGAGATTTCCAACTGCTAATGCCTGCATCTCTGAGCCTAAGGGCTAATTTTCCTGAACCAGGACTATAGAAGGTCATTCTGCCCATGTACAAGGTAGACTGGAAATGCCAAGGAACTAATGAATGCCTCCAGGAGCAGCCTCTAGGCAATAATTTTTGAAAGGTTGGTGTATAAATACTCCAGCTCCCTTGCCCCTTGCATAGGATAATCCTTCTGTAGGATTCAGCTTGATAATGTCCTTTACTTTTTGCCCTCCTTTCCTGTATCATATTCTCACTACCTACAGGCAGTGTTATCCTATATCCTAGCCACCCCCCAACCCTGACACAAAATAAAATAATACCTACACTTGAATCATTATGCTAGGATCTGTGTCTGGGGGAACCAAATCCAAAACAGTAGAGAGACCTGGCTGATTTCTACATTACATATGGAGCAAACATTTTCTGAATCCTACTCTGTGCCTACGTGTTAAGCTCAACACAAGACATCTAATTCCTGCTCTTAGGCTAATGAATGGGGCAAAGATGGATTTGTGAAGACTGTTAAATTATAAGTTACATGACTGTCCTCATCATTTACTACTTTCCAGGAGGAAAAGGGGAGGTAGGGATTAAAAAGCCCATTACAGCATCCCTCAATAGCTCTGCACAAGCCCCAATGACATGTCCTCAGTCTATCTCCAAAATCAAATAAACAAAAGGTGCACTGATTCTTCTTTAGGCTTCTGATAAAATGTTCTGTATTCATAGTGTGGTCTAACTCAACTAATCCAAGCATCCTGAAGTTATCAAGCCTCTAAAAAGTCAGGCTTTCCCTGCCAATCCCTCCCCACTTTTACGGCCTTTCTTGGTCTCCAGTCTCACCCACCCCCATCCTCCCTAGAGGCATTCCTCTGGTGGATAAATCAGAGCTCTGAATTCTCTTGTGATGTTGTAACAAGCTGGCAGCGAGCATGACATGTAGCAGGGGAGGGCACAGGAGCCCCTAAATCAGAAATAATGAGATTTCTCTCTCAGAGGCAGCGTGAAATGAGAGGCAAAGAGCAAGGTGGCTGGAGATAGAAAAGGGACGACATAAGGGGCAGGAAGGGAAGTGAGGTAGCTGGGAGCAGCTTTAACCAAGTTTGCACTAACGTACTTTTAGAGGTGTCTGTGGGTTAAAGAGTATGTGCATCCCTGTGTGAGTATGTACACGTGTGACATGCACAGCTCTTAAATTACAGATAACTGGCAGGAGAGGCAGAAAAGGCTTATGAGAAAATGCTCCTGCCCAGTGATCACAGGCTGTTGGACATCTCTGATGAATCAGTGTTTGCAAGCAGGCAGGGGAGATGCTGGGGAAGAAACCATACCAAGATACAAACTTGTCCTAAACGACAAAATAAAAAACAGAAAACAGAACCACCAGATGAATGGCCAGACAAACACACAGAGAAGAATTGGGGTCAAGCTCTCAGGGACTGAATGGCTACCAAGCTCTTATTTCCTCTGCAGCAACCGCAGGTCATTCTCTAAAAGAACTGGAGGCCGAGACCTGCTCCCTTTCTTGGCTTATTATCTGAGTGACATTCGTTCTCCATGTGGCTGGAAGCCAGTGAAATACTAGCCTAAGCTGAGGGTCTTGATTTCTTTCTAAACTGATCTGGGCAGGGTGTCTGCTTTGGGACTGGGCTTCCTTCTCATCCTTCCCCACACTTATGGATGGCTGCTCGCTTGTGGCTACAGCCCAATTCAGAAGTTAGAGGAAAATAAAATGACTCTCTGCGTATCTATGCCACTGGGGGATTTATAAGTTATTGAGTCATATTGATTCATCCTTCTATTCTGTCTCCATTTTTCTCTCCCCTCTCCCAAATCTTTATTACCTCTGTATTGCAGAAATTATGGCTCATTCCAGGGCAGGAAGGAGAGGAATGCAGAACACCTATCCCCTACTCCTCATTCTCAGGCACAGGGAGATTTTTCAGTTCCCCAGGTCTAGGATGATGCCATTTGAAAGGCTTTGCCTGTCTGGGTCTGGCTGGAGGCTGATGACTAGAACAAGGTTGAGATGTCATACTGGATGCTGTGGGATGCCTCCAAGACATCTCCTGAATTGAGGTATCCCATTTCCCAGCCACTGGGATTATTGGCTGCTGAGAGCTCACAGCTTTTTCCTGCTCTGAGAATTGCCTTCTGCAGAAAGGAGCTGCCTCACCTAAGCTTCTGCCCCCTACCTAAAGGCAACTTGCATTCAAAGACTGGTCATTTGGAGAATACAAAGGCCAGGCCTCTTGCCTCAATTTGGGACAACTATAAAGGACCAGCTCGGTTCCAGAACTGAGGTCTTTGTTGTACTGCATGGTGGTTCAGCTATTCTCTATGCCCAGCCCTGCTTCCCTCACTCCCTGCATGTGTTGATTCAACTGGCACTCCCCAGTAACTTTTCCGTGCACAGATCTCCATCTCAGAGTCTTTCCCAGGAACTCAACATAAAACAGATGTGTAAGAAGGAAGCACATTGTCCTGAAATCCCTTACCAACTAGATTCTTCATTGAGCTTAAGACTTAAATAGCACATGACAAAGTTCATTAATACTTAGCTTTCTCAGGATACAGAGACTTACATTAAATAGATCACCTAGTGGTTGGGCTCAGGAACAGAAGGAAAAGAGCAGGGGAAACTTTTGGTTCATACAAGACTAAAGGATCCACCATTTTTCTCATTTCCCCGTTCATTTTGATCTTCAGTGGCAAAGCTAGCCTTATCCACCAAATGTGGTTTCTAAGACATTGTTCATACAAAGATGGAAACAACAGACACTGGGGTCTACCAGAGGGGGAGGAAGGAGAGGAGTAGCAAGAACAACTATTGGGTACTAGGCTTAATATCTGAGTAATGAAATAATCTGTACCACAAACCCCTATGACACAAATCTACCTATATAACAAACCTTCACATGTACCCCAAAATCTAAAATAAAAGTTAAAAATAAATATAAATAAAGCATTGTTCATGTGAAATATGCAAGAATGCAGGCCACATATGTAATTTAAATTTTTCCAATAACCACATTTTAAAAAGTTTTTTAAAAGGCAGGTGAAATTAAGTTTAATAATGTGTTTTATTTAATCCATTATGTCTAAAATATTATCATTTCAACATGTGATCAATGTTAAAAAAATTACTAATGAGATATTTTACATTTTCTTTTTTTATATTAAGTCTTTGAAATCCCATGTGTTTTTACAGTTATAGCACATCTCAATTTGGATGGCAAATTTTCATCAGAAATGCTTGATCTATATTTAGATTTCATGAAATAGTTGAAAAAGTAGATTCATATACCAGAATTGTTGCAAAGAATAAAACTTTTCCAACAACTGAATCAAACACCCATTTTAAAATTTAAACTCATTAAAATTAAATGAAATTCAAGATTCAGCTCCCCAATCACACTAACTACATTTTGAGTGCTCACAGCTCTGCAGCTAGAGGCTGCCATATTGAACAGCACAGCCTCAGTGTCTTTAACAATTGCATATCTGGGCTGATAATAAATTGGTTATTTATTTGAGGAAAAACAATCAGATTACTCTTCTTGTGGGAAGAAGCATCCTCCCTCTCAGTGATCTGTCTGGTTCATATATGTCAAAGAAATAGCATCCAGTATAAACGGGCCACTGTTTAAGAACACTACCCTCACTCACTTCTATATGGGCTCTTTAAAAAGAATTCCATCTACCACCAGTTATTCTTTCCCACCACTTAGTAAGTTGAGTTCTCATTTTTCTTCTGGTATCTGTCAAGATTTTATTGGCACATCCTTGCTTCCTGACTTGGCTCAACAGTCTTGATATTCTGTGGTAAATAAATCATGCGTGTTTATGTTCAAACTTTTCACTGTCTGCAAATCATTGGAAAATTTGAATCTTCCTTATCCAAACTTGTACTTCATCCATGGTCTCTGTTCCTCTGACACCTTTGGAAAAGTAGAATATAATCTTTTCCTTCTGTTACAGTTGCTGTTTGGAACTTGAATTCCCTTTGCTAAAGGAAGCATACCTTCGGTATCACACATTGAGAGACTCACCCATGAAAACTGTTCTGCACATTGGTTGCTACATCACTCCACGAGGTCAGTGTCCTTTGGGTCCAAAAAATCCAGACTGATTCCCATCAGACTCTAAAAAGCACCCTAACCCGAGTCTATGGTGGTCTGGATGCTGGACCCAAATGGCCCTGGTCAAAGCATTTGCAGGGAACATTCCCTGTGTTCACGGTTGAAAAGCACTTGGAGACAAACACTGACCTTTGAACTCTCAAGGTATGTTGCAAGTTGCTCTGCCTTGCAGAGACTGCCATCCCTGCATTTAGAATCAAAGGAGCTTGAAGCCAGAAGGAATATTAGGAATCAGCTCTCTCTGTCTCTCTCACATTTTCTCACTGTGTATCTAATGGCAGGAGCCTGAAAAATTTGGTTGGGGTAAAATTTTCATCTTTAAGAGGGCGCTACAGATCAGCTTTTTCATAATCATAAACAGCCCAACCCAACTGTGTCTCTTGTCTCTCTCTCTCTCTCTCAATCTCTATCTATCTATCTATGTATCTATCTACCTATCTACCTATCTTGCCCTCCTCATCATTTCTCCTTCCCTTTCACTTTCTCTGATCTCCCTTAGGGTCAGAGATAATGCCCCCAAGATGCCGAATCCTTGGTACATTCCCTGACCACATTTCACATGCCAACTAAATGCCTTGATCGTAACACAAGTGGACATGGCATCAAGAGACTTCCTAGGAAAATCAAGCCTATCGTATTGCAAACCAAAGTCAGAATGAGACACAAGAACCCTCCAACAAATTTATGACCACTTCTCTGCCATTTTATACAGCAGGGTTCATCAGATGACATTTTGCTGTGAAACCATTCAGTGTTCTCTGGACTAAGATTTCACCCCAGAGGTTAAGTGCTTTAACTAGATATTGAGCTCCCATCAATCTCCTCCCTGCCCCACCAAGCACACATCCCCATCCCTGAAGGTCCATTCACAGAGATTCTCCTTGTTCACATAAGGCTTTATTTCCTACTGTTTTAGAAGCATTCCTTAGCTATGCACCTTCCTACAGTTTGATTCTGACTCCAGTAATTTCCTAATTATAGAGCCAGATTTTCTGTCTTGTTATTCTAACACAGATTTCACTTAGATCTGGAAAACAGAGCCCCAAAATGTGGTTTGAACTTTTTCATTTTAGCACAACCTTCATCTCCCTATGGTTTCAATTACAGCGGTAAAATAATATAAGTAATACTGCAAGCGATAGAAGACATTTGTTATCAAGGAATTAACAAATGATATTATAACAGCAATCATGTTCATAGGTTAGAAACCAGCCCATACCAATTGAAATGTTGTTTTAAAATAGCTTAGTTGAAATGATAATTGGATAATTTGTTATTTTTAAAAAATCTAAGTGTTGCTCTTTTCCACCCTGGTGGCTCATTCAAAAATGGGAAAGCCTGGCAAAGGAAAGGTTTAAACCACAGACCCCCAGACATGGCTCAAAGGTCTAACCTAGTCAGCAAGCCTCATCACAGCTGTGGTTGGCTATGGTCTCTGCACTCAAACAATCTTTAATGTGCAGAGATAAAACAGACATATACAAACCAAAGTAAATAAATATGGAGCTGAATAAGAAGAAAGGCATGGAATAAAAACTCAACCAAACCAAAAGCTGGTGCTTTGAAAAGTTCAATGAAAAGATAAACCTTTGGCAAGAATAATTGAGAAAAAAAGAGAGAAGCAAAAACAAATAATATGAGAAATGTAAGGAGATACAGCACCTACAAGTTTCTTCCATTAAACATAAGTTCTGCTACCCTCCTTGGGTATCAAGTACCTAAATTTTAACATCAGTTTCATTCATTCATTCATTCAGTATTTGTTGATGTGCCAGAGATACACAATGATTACCTCCACCCTGACTCCCAGCCTACCTGAAGCCTACCTTGTCTGCCAATTGCTATGAAATAAAGTAAATAAATATATCACAAGCCAGGAAGCAGACATGCCTTGAAGAAAAGTAAAGTAGATCAGGCAGTGGAACATAACGGAGATGGCATTTTAGATAGGGAGGTAAGGAAATATCTATTTTATTAGATGATTTTGAGCAGAGCCCTGAAGGAACTGAAAAAACAAACTCTGAGAAGATTTGAGAAAAGAGAATTCCAGCCAGAGGAAACAATGAGTGCAAAGGACCTGTGGCATATTTAGGAAGCCAGTGGTAGCTGGAGTGCAGTGAGCAGGTAGAGAGACCTGAGCAGAGAGAATAGCAAAATAAGAGCTAGTAGTACTTACCATGCTTATGTCACAGGGTTCCAGCAACAATCCCGTAACATCAGGCATGTGAAAAGGAAAACACAAAGGATTACATTCTGCTTGAAATGAACTTAAAAAGGAGAAAAAAGAGACAAGGGGGAGTGAGTTTCGTGTGGGCCTGTCTCTGTATTACGCCTTGGCTTCTTGAGCAATAGCTTTACAAACCAAAGAAACAAAAACCCAAAGAGTAAACCACTGTCACCACAATGGCTCATGCAGACCCTTGACAGTCTGTGAGGGAGACTGTGAAACGGGCAGTGCATGGGACTAGAGTATTGCTGTTTGGATAATTAAGGGAGTGGGGGAAGCCCTGGAGTCACACCACCTGGATTCAGTTCTGCCTCTTTTAGATGGGTGGCCTTAGGAATGCCACTTAGCTGCTTTACCCCCTCAGTTTCCCCAGCTGTAAATAGGGATAAGAATATGCCTTTCTCATAGAGTTGATTTGCAGGGTTGGGTAAAATAGTACCCATAAAATGCCAGCACCCTCCATATACATCAGTCTACCCCAGTCTGCTGTGTAGGCCTGCTTTCCCCTTTCTCAAGTGAAAACAATGAACTCAAATAATCTCTTTTCAAACTCTTTAAAAAAAAAAAAAAAAAGGCATGGTGCAGTGCCCTATAATCCCAGCACTTCGGAAGTCCAAGGCAGGCCGATCACATGAGGTCAGGAGTTCGAAACCAGCCTAGCCAACATGGCGAAACCCTGTCTCTGCTAAAAATACAATAATTAGCCTGGCGTGGTGGCACATGCTTGTAATCCCAGCTACTTGGGAGGCTGAGGCACAAGAATCACTTGAACCCAGGAAGTGGAGGCCGTAGTGAGCCGAGATCGTGTCATGCCACCACTGCATTCTAGCCTGGGTGACAGAGTGAGACTTAAACAAACTTATAGAACTAATTCTTGAAAGAATATGTTCTTTGCAATTTCACCACTGTTTATGAATCAGATGAAGGGGGCATTGCTTCGGTTGAAGGCAGAGCCCCAGAGTCCCACACAAGCTCCCCTCTCCTGTCACTGAAGATGTCTGAACTCCTTAGAGGGTATTGAGGCAGAATCAGAAAAACACCAGCCAGAACATGTTCTGTGGAGCCTCCTGCAGTCCTAAAATCTCATACTACTTTCTCTTAGAGAAGATGGAGGAAAAAAGCAAAACAAGATTTCTGAATAGTCCCTCTTAAATGATCCATAATTTTCTTTCTTGGTTATACACCCAACAGAAATACAAACACATGTTTTCTAAAAGTCACATCCAAGCATGTTCGTAGAAATACTACTAGTAATAGCCCCAAACCAGAAAATATCCAAATGTCCATAGAGAGCAGACTGGATCGATACATTGTGGTCTGTTCACACCATGAAATGGAATATAGCGATGCAGATGATAGAACCACTACTATACACCACGACATGGTTAACTCTCACAAACATAATGTTGAACAATAGAGGCCAGGTACAAAAGGGCACATACTGCCTGATTCCATTTATATAAAGTTCAAAACAAGAAAATTAATCTATGGGGTTATAAGTCATAAGAGTGTCTAACCTGGGGGCAGGTCAGGTGGACAGAGACAGGAAGCGCTTCTGGGTTGCTTATAATATTTTGTTTCTTTTTCTGTCTTCAGCTTGTAAAACTTCACCAAGCTGTACAGTTAATTTTGGTACATTTTTCTATATGTATGCTATGCTTCAGTTTAAAAAATGTATTAAGGCCTGCTGAGGTGGCTCGTACCTGCAATCCCAGCACTTTGGGAAAGCAAAGCAAGAGGATTGCTTAAATCCAGGAGTTTGAGGCCAGCCTAGGCAACATACCAGGACCCTGTCTCTACCAAAAAAAATTTTTAATTAGCCAGGCATGGTGACGTGTGCCTGTAGTCCCAATACTTGTGAGGCTGAGGTGGGAGGATAGCTTGAGCCCAGAAGATCGAGGCTGCAGTGAGTCATGATCACACCCCTGTACTCCAGCCTGGGTGACAGAGCAAGACTCTGTCTCAGTAAGTAAATAAATAAAATAAAAAATAAAAGGAACGTATTGAAAAATAATTCTTGGTGAGGCCGGGCTGTGATAGTAACTAAAACTTCCTGTGGTGATCATTGGTTTTGGTGTTCTCAGTAAGAAAAGAAAAAAAAAAAAGCTCTCTCCCAATTTCTTTAAATGATGAGCTGAGAGTAAATGGAAACAGCAACTTCCATACTGAGAAACACCTTCTTTCAGGCCACCTCGTATATGGCTGAACTTTCCAAAGGCTCAGACCTCAAGTTGCAATAGAAAGATTTTAAAGTACTTTATAAACTGTGATCGATAGCAAGGAACTTTTCTTGTTTTTATTTTAGATGTCATGGTGAGCTCATTTCTCATCTTTTTTTAACACTGGAAAATAGTATGATGGGAAAAACCAGCAGTGGGTATGGAAGGCGAGAAGACTGTAAGAATTTCATGTCGTGTCTAGAAATCCCACGGCTTTGTTCCCTTTCTCTGTTATGATAGATCAATGAGTCTGTTTTTTACATGTTCATAATATAAACACAGACAGCCCATTCCCAAATCCCTGGGGTGGCAGTGGGGGAGAGTAAGACAAAAATAAAAATGATTATTTATAACCATGCGTTCAAATCCACAAATTTGTTCTTTCTCATGAAGAGGGCCTAAATAGATTTTACATATTTTTAATTAATCAAATTTTTGAAAATAGCCAATTAATCAAACCAAAAACATGGCTCCTATCAATTATATAGTGTCTTTTAAAAAATGTTTTATACCAGTTTCACCTACATACAATAGATCTGATCAAATGATGCCTTCAGAATATTCTAGTTAAGAAAACAATCCTTGTGTAATTTTGTTGTTTGCATCTGTTTTGCTTTCTCTGTTAAAATCTAGGCAATCCAATTCTTGGGTTAAGAGCCAATTAAGGAATTAATTAGTGCAATGGTTATTAATTTAATTTTTAAAACTGTATTTAGGGGAATAACTTTAAGTGAGAAAATTCAGGTTCTTAAAAACATGTTCAATTATAATTGGCAAAATCATAATTTGGAAGAATGGTAAACAAAATTGCCATGAACTAAAAATCTAATTTTAATCACTATGAAATTTAATGTCACCTCTCCATGGCCCTCCACTCTCAAGAAAGAGTCCTAAGGTAGTAGGAACTCAATAAGCCCAACTCCTATAATCATGAAACCTTATTAAGTTCATTTGTTTAGTTTGAAATGAAACTAAGAGATGAGATGCTATGTTTGTCAATGAAAGGAAAGAACAACAGTTTTGGGAAACTAGATGAACTCCCCTTAGTAAGTAAAAGTACTTTTCTGTCTTTTGCTTTTGGAATTTAAAAGAAAGAAAAGGAAACTTCAGTAAGACCATCTTCATTAATTAGGAACATTAAGGTAATGTAGAAGAAAAGGTAACTTTTAAAAATGGTAGAGCAGAAAGAGCACTGGATTAGGAGTCCAGCAGGAGATCCAGGGCTGCTCCCTTCTTACCATGTCTGAGGACCAGGAATCTGAAGCCCTTCTGGGGCCTGCTAAGCTCTTATGCCCTGAGACTAGATGCTGAGTACAGGAGCCAGTAAAAAGGAATATTTTACTCCTTGTGTGCCCATTGGCCTTTGTACATTAACAGCAGGTTCATGTGGACATCCAGAGCTTACGCATGACTGTTTTCAAATCTGATTTTCTTCAACAGAAGCCCATGAAAGTAATCTACGAAGAGAGTGTTCAGTTTCTCATGTCATGGGATCAAACGCAACAAACAAGCTTCTATCACTTCTAAAGGTACAGACAATGGCATAAAAGTTGGATGTGTGCAATGCCCAGGTCGGGAAGGTCTATGTTTCTGCACTACATGAAAACCCCGCTCCGAGGTGAAAATAACAAAGGAGATGATAGGGGTCTGGTGTTAGATAACAGATCTCCTGGCAGTGGCTTCTGCCCCAGTGATGCAACTGGATTCGTCAACCCTCCAGCAGGGAACTTTCTGTTCCTCCATTCCATTTTATTGTTGTCAAGATTATAATAAGACTATTTTCTGACTCCTTTCCTTTCACTAAGAGGCGACTGCCCCAACTCCAGCCAACTTCTTCCACTCAAGCCTGCCTGATAAATAGACCTAGCCTTTCCATATATTGATTAGCCACTAATTCAACATCATTATTCAAAGCTTAGTTATATACCAATTCTACCTGGGAAGTGGTCTTGCATCATCTAATTCTAACCTGTCTTGAGCACTGAAATCCATTCTAACGTCCTAATATGGAGACATTCCTTTAAACACCTGAGAACAACAAATTGGATTTTTCCAGACTTCCCCCATCTGTTTTCCAACCACTTCCATATGGCATCTCTGTCTCCCTCTCTCCAGCTTCGCCCTCTTGCCTGCCCCACTGCAGCTCCCTCTTGGTCAATGAGGTAAATATGATGCCTGACAGGGCAGAAGGGCAAAACTTTGTTTGGTTTCAGACCAAATGTATGATTACCTCCACAATAACTGCATCTGTGATCTGTGCTATTTGCATTTGTAGGAAGGCACATGCATATAGATGCACATCATTTTGCAAGGCATGCTTACACACCCAGTGTCACAGCTAATCACCATATGCTGGACATTCAGATTCCATTATATAACGAAGGCAGGCCATATAGGAAAGAATAGACCGGCAGAATGCTGCTTCCCCAGGGGCCAGGAGGGTGCTGCTGGGTGAGCACACAGCAAGATTTTAAGCTCTATCAGAAAATGGATATAAAACAGCTTTAGCAGGTTAGACATTACACATAAGAAACTAGAACCACACACTGATGAATACAATGCTTTAACATAGACAAGGCAAATAGAAATTGCTGCACACAAAAGCGAAAAACAGTGAAAAGCAAAAATGATGTTTTCCCAGAGAAAGGGAACATTCTCTTAGACCCTAGCTTCCATTATGTAAGGAGTAATTTTTTTTTTTTTTTTTTTTTTTTTTTTTTTTTTTTTGCCTGGAAGAGCAGATTCTTCTGAGATGCATGCAACCCTATTCTTGCCTCTTCATCTACTCCTCCAGCAATCTGAAAAATTACCCAAAGGGAATTTCATTTCTTATTCCCCTCCACAAGTACCATTATAAGTATTAACAAAGAACAACCACACCCCTGTCTGAGCCCCACACCAACAAGGGCACAAGGAGTCCTTTCCTTTTATGTTATTTGCTGCTGTCTTGACCACACATGATACACAGAAAAGAAATTTCAGTCAAGGCCTCCAAAGTGCTTCTTTAATTCCTTCCACATTTTTTGCTTTTGGGCATTTACCAAGACTTTTATGAGCCAAGCAGTGAACTGCATCCATTTATTCACCCCACAGTATCATTACACTCTTCTCAAAACCATCCAAAAGTTCCTGCGCTCGGGTCAAACTTAGCACCCCAGACACCTACAATCCACATTTGCAATTACTCCAAGGGACTTACCTAGAGACATAGATCTCCTTAGTGCCCCCATAAAAATGCATTTGTACATCAGTGACTTGCTGGCCATGGTAAAGGCTCTCACAAGCTGACTGCAGGTTCCCACCTTCTGTTCTACATCTTTCCTCCCAGGAATTTAAGGCACATTGCCGATATAATACCAGTGTCCACATATTGCCAGCTAGAGCATCAGAGATCATGCCCGTCTTGGTTTGGCAGGCTGGTGTTTCCATGCAGCTGGCTCTAGCCTTCTCTTCTCCCTTCACAGATGCACAGCTACCATAACATGGCTGTGGTGGACCAAGGCAGACCTGGCTATATATGGGGACATGAGGCATCTGGCTCCAGGATTTTTCTGAAAGTTCTCACAAAGTAAGGGAGGACAATGGTGGGACAAAGGGAAGATGAAAGCTTTTGCTGAGCACAATGGGGGGCCATTTTCCAGTGAAACACTAAGCTGGGATCTTCCAAGTTGATTCTTGCTGCTGGCAGCTGGCACCAACCCTAGAGCTTCAGAAGAATCACCTGTCCCCTTATCTTCATTTTCCTTCTATTATCTGATCTTAACAGCACTTTAGAAATGGGAGTCCTTTCCATCACAATTATGGAAGGAGGGGTGTGGAGTTCGGGGCTCATTTCAGAACACTGGTCAATGCAGGACAGACTTGCTTGTTGTGGCTTCTCATTGTTATGTACTGACTCTTCACAACCACCCTCAAAGCTGGGTGCTAACCATCCCAGTGAGGAACCAGCCACCTCTTGAGTCAGAAAGCTACTTGAGTCATGCTCTTTCACAAGTCTTAAAGGGTCACTGGACCATTTCCTTGATCTCCAATAGTCCTCACTTTTCTGTCTTTAGAATTACATCAACCCTACAGTAAACTGGTGGGACTCACAAAACAATACCTCAAAATTAATGCCTCAGCAGCAGCCTCAGAGGCAAAAGTTTTTCTGTGACCTACTCCTACCTCTCTCTCTCAGTCCCATTCTCTCTAAGGCTATCCATAAAAACTAGAATCCCTCTCCCCCAAGGCAGGTCATAGAAACCAGAATACCTTTTCCCCAAAGCCAGTCATAAACACAAAAATACTACTCTAGCTTTCACTTCGCCTTTCTGTGTAAAAATTGGTTATAAAGAAATTACTTAAAGAAATTCTTCAACCTACTTTGTTTGACTATAGGTTATAAGACCCCCATTCCAGAGGGTCATGCCCCACATCCAGAAGAAAGGAATGCTGCTCAGAGAGGCTGAGAAGGGTCTTCTAGACAGACAGGCCTTGCTGGGTTTCCCCACTCAGTCTATCAGCATTCGATCAGGCCCTTTTTATCTCTGTTTCTCCACAGCTCTCCATACTTTATTAAGCCTAAGCATAAAAAATGGACAATTTCCCCTGGATCTTTGGGTCTTCATCCTGAAGGCTCCTGTGTATACATGTTAAATACATTTGCATACCTTTTTTTTTTTTTTTTTTACAGTTAATCAATCTGGCTCTTGCCAGTGATTTTCAGCAAACCTCTAGATGGCAAAAGGGAACCTTTCCCCTGGCCCCAATAAAATAAAGAGGCAAAAATCTGAAAAGTCAGGGATCACAGGAGGCCATAGCAACCCTGGAATATCAGTTTCAATAACATCCTATTTATCTGAACTTTCAGGGTATGACATGCTTTACCTAAGAAATATTAGTATCATCATCATGATCATCTATGACAATCTTTCCAAATTATATTATTTAATTCCCTCCTCTGAACACCAAAGCATATAAACCTAATCTAACCTTTCTTCCTCCATTAACGAAACAAAAATTTTAAAAAACCATTGTACCAGGTAGTAAGACAATGACCTGCCCTCCCCTCCACAAGCCCCCAGGAGTTATGATGCTTCTTATGGGCTGTTTGTCTCTACATCAACTACCCAAACTCTCTTACTTTGAGTTTTTGTGCTTTTTGGTATACTAGTTCTTCTGAAATTTCCTTCATTGTCCTGTGGTAGTGAACTTATAAGCTGTTGTCAGATTTTTTACTTAAGTCCGTTTTAATTGCTTTGCTGATTTGTGCAAGAGACCCAGATGAGTGAGCGTGGGAGCACTGCATGGGTGCCACACTGCACAACCCAGTGTGCTACCTGCATCACAGCTCATGCTACTGGTAACCCTGGGGTGGGGGTGGTGCACAGTCAGCTCCAACATACACAGTGGACAAGAAATATTAATATCAACTACTAAACTTCCCCAGCAAATACATGGGCTTCGTGACGACTACTCTAGATGCTCTGCTCTATGCCCCTTATTCTTCTTTCTTATAATTATCGTCTATGTTCTGGAGAGTTTCCAGAACCCCCTCCCCAACATCTGTAAATTGAGACTGTGAAATAAAGTCTGAATAAGTGAAATGATGCCATGAACTAGATAAGACAGTTGACCCTTCAGACCTGAATTTGAATCTCAACTTGCCCATGTACTAACTGTGCAACCTCTTCAACATATAACTTACTTCTTGGAGCTTTGGTTTCTCATCTGTAAAATGGGGATAAAAGCAGTCCTTATTGGATCAGATTGCTTTGTATTTTCAAAAAGTACATTTCAATATACTTTGCATACATTTAAATACCATAATGTATGTAAAGTACTTGGAACAGTGCCAGGTAATGCTAGGTCTTCAATTAATGTTACGACATACTAATTATTATCCCTATAGTTTGGTGGCACATCAACTCAATTTCAATAAGCTCGTAATGGGCAGGATGGTGTAGTGGTTAAGAGCCCACAGACTGGAGCCAGACTTCCTGGATAACAATCCTGGGGCCACCTCTTACTAGTTGTATGACTTTGGTCAACTTCTCACTTTATTTAACTTCTCAAAGATACAAGTCATTCCTCTGAAAAATAAGGGAAATAATAACACCTAGCTCTCAAAGCTGTTGTATGGCTTAAATGAATATATATAGTACTTAGAATAGTACCTGCACACTGTAAACATTTAATAAATGTGTTGGCTGACCTTGTTGCTATTATACTCTCTGACTTGGTAGATAATTATTCAAATAGCCACAAATTCATCCTTGTTCTGCATTCACATCCTTGCAATATGACATTGCAGATCTCCCATCATGATGTAGAATCTATTTCTTCACTCCTTGAATCTGAGCCAGCCATGTAACTTGCTTTGGACAATGGGCCATTAGCAAACATGATGCAAGAGGGGCTTGAACAGAGGCTTAGGAACTAGGACTTGTCCTCTGTTGTTGCTCTTAGGAACCCTGTGTCTGTCTACCTTGTGAATGAGCCTAAGCTAGTCAGCTGAAGGATAAGAGACCACGTGGAAGAGAATTAAGTCACTCTGGCCAATGACCAGCCAACAGCCAGATTTGTGGCCCAGCCACAAGCCCTACTGGCCACAGATGGATATGTGAGCCCAAAAGTTTCGCTGAACCAGTTCGAAACAGAAAAACAGCCCAGATGACCCAGAGAATTGTGAGCCAAATAAATGGTTGTTGTTTTAAGCCATTAAGCATTGGGGTGGTTTATTACACAGCACAAGCTAACTAAAACAGGCCTTGTAGAGTCTAACATGTAGTTCCATGTACCACTCTTCTGAATCCTGTCTGCCAGGCTTCTGTGGCCAGTCCAAGAACTGGATGTTGTGAAGCATTTTAAAATAAACACACACACATACCCGCAAGCCATGTCCTGGCTAACCAGTTTTTCTAAAGAAAACAACTCCTCCTTAAGACATTTCTATTAAAAACAGCTTAAGAGGAAAAGCTTCTTGGTGTAATTATAGACACACACATGGGATCTAAAAGTTGGAACATACCAAGAAAAGGACTTTGTGCTTGGAAGGGACATGATGACAAAGGGTGGGCTCTAAATAATTCCAAGCTTCCATTCATGGAATTTGGGATTGATTAGTCCAAGGAGCTGGAACTGGCTCAACGTCACCTCCCCTGAAAAGCTTTCCTTGGCTCTTCTCATTACCATCATTGTCTCCTTGACTTTTGATAACTGGCATGTGCATTTAGGCTTTGGATCATATGGAATCTTGTGTGGCCCTAGAGGACGCACTTGATCACATGGATCTGAGTCTCCTCTAACAAATAAAATGCTACATTTCTTGAAGGTACAAAACCTGTCTCAATCTGTCACAGCACCTAGCAAAGTTTCATGCATAAAGTAGGCATTCAAGAAATTCAGTGGTCATTACATAAAAGAAACTCTCCAAGTTAGAAATGAACACATATTTTGTGTCCATGGAGAGGCAACATAGCAAGAGAGCCCAGGAGCACAGATTTTGAGGTCAGACTCCCTGAGCTTGAATTGTTACCCCTCAAATGCCTAACTGTGCCTCAGTTTCCTCATCTGTAATTGCTGATAACAGAAGCAACTATCTCATGGGGTTCGAATGGGAATGAATTGAGGTTATAAATGTAAAGCACTCTATCTATATAAGAGAATGCTATTTGGCATTCAAAAGGAACAAACAGAAACATTACGTTCAGTGAAAGAAGCCAGTCACAAAAGATCACGTATTATGTGATTCCATTTATATTGTTCAGAAAAGACAAATTAATAGGGAAAGCAAGTAAATTAATGGTTGCCGGGGCTGAGGGTGGGATTGGGAATTAACTGTAAATGGGCATGAGAGGTGAGAGAAAAAGATTGTGATGATGGTAGCATTTCTCTGTAAACTCACTGGAAAAAAAATCACTGAATGGTGCATTTAAAATAGGTGAGCTTTGGCTCACCTATGCACAAGCGCAGTGGCTCACACCTGTAATCCCAGCACTTTGGAAGGCCGAGGCGGGTGGATCACAAGATCAAGAGATCGAGACCATCCTGGCCAACACGGTGAAACCCCGTCTCTACTAAAAAAAAAAAAAAAAAAAAAAGAGTAAGATTTATGGTATGTAAATTGCATCTTAATAAAGTTGCTTTGAAAAATGTAAAGGGCTTAGAGAACAGTGCCTGGCCTAAAATAAGCACTAGGTAAGTGTTTATGAAAAATAAATAAATAAGCATTGTACTTCAGAAAATGTGAGTCTAACAGTGTTTCTTGGATACTGAACCACCCTCGTCTTTCTAACCTCTTGCTCACCCCACCTCCCCCACCACAGGGATCTAAAGCTGGGGATCCTCTTCCCATGAGTCCAGGATGCTACTAAACCCAGCCATATGTGTCTCCTTGGCTGCTACTGTCCCTCCCACTGCCAAAACTCTATGCAGTCTATTAAATGCCTCTTGTTTATCTAGCTCATGATGCCAAGCTGTATTTTATTATATTGAGCCAACTGCTCTTGTGCAAGTTTTCTCTTTTGGAGGGGGGTGTTGGGGAGAGGGAATGATCACACCATTGAGGGAGGGAGATTCCTTAAAACCATGACTCCAAAAGCAGCTGCTGATTACTCACAAAAACCCACACATTCTTGTCCTTGACAAATGTCATGCCACAGGGTAGCTTTAGCCCTCATCAAAATACGGACAACAATAGCCTCCTGGCCAGAAAGAAAAAAGGAGCTAGAGAGGGAGGGAAGAGTTAAAGAAAGAGAAAAGGAATATAAGATGAGAAAAAGAAAAACAACAGTTTGAAATAGATTTACAGCAAGGCTCTGCCACATATGCAGGAATAGGGAGGGCTTAATTTGTAATAAGTCCCTGGAACAGACAAGAGTCCCAAGCATACAATTCTTGTAAACTTGTGGCTTTATCATCTTGCCCCAAACCATGTGCATGGAGTTCTCAGCCCTTCTGTGAACTCATCACTCCACCCTGTTTTATCTTCTGGCCTTCATTACAAACTGGCCCATTCAGTTGGTTCCCATCAGGTTACACACTCAGTTGCTCACCATTTCCCACATTGATGCTGACAGAGTCTATCTTCCCAGTCATTTAAACACATCCATCCAAATTTTCTGAGAAGGAAAGAAATACGACTCCATCTCCTCATAGTCTCCGCAGACTTGGCAAAATGGATACCTGGAGTCATGCCCAGACCCAGTAAGACCAACCCACTTTCCCTGTTCATACAGTAATTTATGTATGCAATCAATCAAAAATTACTTATTGAGCACCCACACATGACAGAACCTGGCTTCCTTGTCCTTAGCAGAGCTTCTAAAACTTGAGCATGCATGGGGACCTCCTGGAGAAATGCTAAAACACAAATTCCTGGGCCCCACCCACAGAGCTACTAATGCAGTAGGTCTGGGGGCAGAGTCTAGAGTCAGCAGTTCTTTTTATTTATTTATTTATTTATTTATTTTTGAGATGGAGTCTTGCACCATCGCACTGTCACTCAAGCTGGAGTGCAGTGGTGTGACCTCGGCTCACTGCAACCTCTGCCTCCTGGGTTCAAGCGATTCTCCTGCCCCAGCCTCCCAAGTAGCTGGGACTACAGGTGCCCGCCACCATGCCCAGCTAATTTTTTGTTTTTTTTAGTAGAGATGGGGTTTCACAATGTTGGCCAGGCTGGTCTCAAACTCCTGACCTCGTGATCTACCCACTTCGGCCTCCCAAAGCCTGGGATCACAGGCGTGAGTCACCACACCTGGCCTGAGTTGCCAGTTCTAACAAGCTCTCAGGTGATACTAAGGCTTCTGGTCCATGGATCAAACTTAGAGTAGCACTGCTCTTGGGGTTACAAAGGTGAATAACAGGTGGAGCCAGCCTGAAGTAACTATAATCAATTACTAGACCTAAAGAACGCATGCACAGGCTGGGCACAGTGGCTCACACCTGTAATCCCAGCACTTTTGGAGGTTGAGGTTGGCAGATCAACTGAGGTCAGAAGTTCGAGACCAGCCTGGCCAACATGTTGAAACCCTATCACTACTAAAAATAAAAAATTAGCAGGGCATGGTGGCAGGTGCCTGTAATCTCAGCTACACGGGAGGCTGAGGCAGGAGAATTGCTTGAACCTGGGAGGCAGAGGTTGCAGTGAGCCAAGATCAAGCCACTGCATTCCACACTGGGCAACAGAGTAAGACTCCCTCTCATGCCTGTAATCCCAGCACTTTGGGAGGCCAAGGCAGGTGGATCACTTGAGGTCAGGAGTTTGAGACCAGCCTAGCCAACATGGTGAAAACCCATCTCTACTAAAAATAAAAAATTAGCTGGGCATGGTGGTATGTGCCTATGGTCCCAGCTCTTCAGGAGGCTGAGGCACAAGAATCACTTGAACCCAGGAGGCGGAGGCTACAGTGAGCCAAAATGTCCCTACTGCACTCCAGCCTGGGGGACAGAGTAAGACTATCTCAAAAAAAAAAAAAAAAAAAAAGAATGCATGCACACACAAACCCAAAGCAAAACAAAACTTTAACACCAGGTAACACATGGTGAGTCTTAGCCTTAGGAGAGACCCAGACAGCAAGTAAGGGAAATTGAGAGGAAAGGTTGGGCTGTTTGCATACATTTCCATACATGAGTTCTTTGTGGACAAAAAACACATGATAATCATTTTTCTACTTCTAACACCTGGTACATCGTAGAGGCTCAATGGAATGTTTATTAAATGAATGAACACATATAAATATAAGCATTTGTTCATTAAATTTATGTAACAAAGTTTTATGTCTTGGTTGTGCATTTCTCTGCCTTATCAAAAATCGGTAAGTCAACAAGCACTGAAAGAGCACAAGGACTGCGTCAGGCCTGGAATACATTCTGTGCTGGAACCCATGATGAACATGATATACATGGTTCCAGCCCTCATAAAGCTGAGAGTCTGAGTTTTCACTGTATATGATGCTCTCCATACTTTAAATCTCAAGCCCACTGGGTCCTTTTCTGAGATCTCTGTCTTGAATATCCCAGTCTTCACCTCTGAATCCTGGTCTGCTAGCTATGGATTTTGGGGTAAGTTATTTACCCTCTGCTATGGTTTGGATATTTGTTACCTCCAAAGCTCATGTGAAATTTATGGAGGTGGGGCCTGGTGGGAGGTGTTTGGGTTGTGGGAATGGATCCCTCATGTATGCTTTGGTGCCCAGGAATGAGTTGTTACTCTATTAGTTCCCATGGGAACTGATGGCCAAAAAGAGCTTGGCCCTTCCCTCCATCCTCTCTCTTCTTCCTCTCTTGCCATGTGATGCCAGGTGAGTCCCTTCACCTTCCACTATGAATAGAAGCTTACTGAGGTGCTCACCAGAAGCAAATGGTGGTGCTATGCTTTCTGTACAGCCTACAAGACTGTGAGTCAAATAAACCTCTTCTCTTTATAAATTACCCATCCTCAAGTATTCCTTTATAGCAACACAAATGGACTAAGACAACCTCTCCGTTCTTTTCCTCATCTCTAAAAGAAATAAAAGGAGAACTGCCATCACAGGACTAGAATCAAGACTGAGCTCATTGATATAATAAACTTAGAACAGCACTTGGTACACAGAAAGGGGATGTTAAATGTTCACTGTTAATTTTTGTTATCATTATTATCAACGCTATCTTCATCATCATTATCATTATTAAAAACTGACCCCCTCAAGGGCAAGATACTCTCAGCTTACAGAGTTTGAGGTCAACAAAACAGGCCTTCTGGGCCTCAAAAATCCCAGCCAAATCCTACAGCTTTCTTTCTTCACCCTATTTGGTTTTCCCATCCTCCCCCAATCCGCTCTTGTAGCAGCTTCTTGAAACATCCAACCCATTTGCAAATCAGAGCCATTGCTGTGATGGCTCAAGTCCAGGCCCAAGCTGGCAGGATCAAGAAAAGACAGGCCCCTCTCATTCAGCCACACATAGGCTACTTGTTGCCCTTTTGGAAACCAGTGACTCAGATGTAACTCTCCGGCAAGGTAGCAGCTGGTGGGCTTTGGCAAAGCACACAAAGGGAGCGCATTCTCTCTCCCAGCGACTCAGGGCACCAAGGAGAAGGTCTTAATGCGACGTTCATTCATGTTTTATCCTAATTAAAATGGCATTACCAGTTTCAACGGCAGATTTCTTCTGCCAGCTGCAACTGATTCTCTTCTCTGCAGCTTTTTCTTCTTGTTTTTATAGTTTATTGATCCCCAACATGGAACTAAGGAAAGTTGGATTAAAAGATAGCAGCTTAACTCTTTCCTCTCTCCCTTGTCCTATTTGATATCCCAGATCTGCAGATAATTATTTGCCACCTCTGTTTATCTAAACTGGCTCAGAGGTCTCACAATGGGCAAATTTTTATAAACCAACAACCCAGACTCTTCTAAGTGAACAAATGGACTTCATTTTATAATTTAGCATAAGATCTCCCAGGGCCCAGGAGCCTAGATTTTATACAAAACAAGATGTATAGATGTATACACATTTATGTGTGTATGCGTATATCTCCATACATGAGTTCTTCATGGGCAAAAAACATATTATGTTTGTTTTTCTACAAATGAGCCTGGCTGCTTCAAAAAGACATGGCGCATCTTCTGGTATATGGCAGGCTGAGGTGACAGGTAATAAAATGCACCTCACAGCACCTTTCTTCACAGCACCCTTGTAAATTTTAAATTCCTTTCTCTCAGGAAGAGGCTGCTTGCCTGCAGATATCTCTAGAAATTTTTCTGAAGAGCCCCATTTTGCCTGCCTTGGATACAAACTACAAACCACCTTGCAATCCATGGTTCCAGAGCCCTGTAGTAGCAACATGGTGGCATTTAGGGAGGAGTTCAACTGCCACATCAAGCAAAAGCAGCTCAACTCTGAGCTGAGATTTATAGGAACAGGGCAACAGGATTTAATAATATTTGGCATGGAAAGTGAGGAGATAATTATAGAATAAATGACACTCCAGTAAACCCACTACCATGACCCCAGTCCTTTTATCCATTCTCTAGTATTTATTCTTTTATACATTTGCTTGTGTGTTCATCACAGGTTTATCAAGTGCCAAAGAGACCATATATGGTATACTGGTTGAGGGCATGCACTTTGGGTTCAAGCAGACCTGCTCAATTTCCAGTTCTATCACTTGACCAGCTGTGTCCTTAGTCAAGTCGCTGGGCTTCTCTAAGCCTCAGTTGCCTACATTCAATTGAGTATGATTGTGGGAGCTAAATGAGACTGTGTACATAACACCTGGCACAGTTCTCCAGCATAAGAATGAGCTATGGAATATGTTATGATGATGATGGTGATGGTGACAGTGACAGTAATGGTGATGATGGTGTTGATGATCATGATGATGATGAGGAGGAGAAGAACAATGAGAAGGAAGAGAAGGAGGAAGAAGCACTGTCTTAGCAATTGGGAGGTAACCAGTAGTAGCTGGTAGGTAACCAATCTTGTGAAACTCTTCTTCCGACAACAATATTTCTAGTCTTTTTTTGTATGAGAAACTACATGTGAACCTTCCAAAGCCCTGAGATTCCAGCTCATAGTTGCTGGGGATACCAGCCCCTGACAAGAGTAGTAGAGGGAAAATTAAAAGAAATTCCACCTTATTCTTCACTATTAACTATAACCCTCTCTCCCCTCTGGCACCCTCTGAGATAGCCAAATTGGACCCATGAAAAGAAGGAAATCTGCACATATCCTTCATGTTTAAGCTTGGAGCTCAACCTCTAAGAGGTAGAAACCAACAGGGAACCTGCTCTGATTGAACATAAAATTAAACTCTTTCATTGCAATTTGACAGATGACCATTAGTGGTATTCCAGGCACAGAAACAAACTTTGGTCCCTCAGGCTCTTCTCTTCAATGAACACCAAATGGAAAGACAGCAAGATGAAATGACCATGCAGTTCTTTTTTTTTTTTTATTGCATTTTAGGTTTTGGGGTACATGTGATGAACATGCAAGATTGTTGCATAGGTACACACATGGCAGTGTGGTTTGCTGCCTTCCGTCCCCTCACCTGTATCTGTCATTTCTCCCCATGCTATCTCTTCCCACCTCCCCACCCCCGCGCCCCTCCCCCATTTCCTCCCAACGGACCCCAGTGTGTAGTGCTCCCCTCCCTGTGTCCATGTGTTCTCATTGTTCAACACCCGCCTATGAGTGAGAATATATGGTGTTTGATTTTCTGCTCTTGTGTCAGTTTGCTGAGAATGATGGTTTCCAGGTTAATCCATGTCCCTACAAAGGACGTGAACTCATCGTTTTTGATGGCTGCGTAATAGTCCATGGTGTATTGGAGCCCATAGATGCCTTATGAGATTCCCTTGTGCACTCATAAAATTTTGTTCTTCTTCAAGTGTTTTCATACCCTTTGATGCTCACAGGAATTCTAAGAAGGCAACTTATTACCAAACTCATTTAACAGATGAATAAACTGAAGTTGACAGAGATAATATGGCTCCCCCAAGACCACAGAGCTATCACTAGAATAGTAAAAGTTAGATCTTTGGTCTCCTTATTCTAAACTTGTGTTCTTTTCACCAACTAGCTTTCCAGCCAACATTCAGCTTCTGAACTGAGCTTAGAAATCTCCACTAGCAGAATGAGTGAATGAATTGCTTGTGACTAGAATGGAAAGGGAGTCAGTAGCTCTGAGACAAGTACCAGGAGAACCTCAGAGGTAGCCTACTGAATGTCCACCTGGGATTGCCAGTGGCTAGGACCACTGACCAGATGGTGTCTATGAGGAGTTCTTGACTTGATCCAGCCCACGTTCTCTGTGGTCTCTTCTGCCCTGAGTTTATTCCTTCAACCCATCTACCCACCAGCATCTTCCTTTACTTGGCTTTCTAGTGGGAAGGGACTGGTTAACCAATGAACTTCAATACTAGCAAATAGCCTATAAATCAACAGGGCTCCAAAGACTTAGAGTTGGGCTCCAATACAAAATTTGCCTGCTCTACTTCCTTCTAATCCAGGAAAGGGAAGCATCAACTTAAGGACTCATATCATTCAATAATAATACAAACATGTGGGACTGATTAACACCAGACAAGAAGACATGCACTCTGTGGAGCACATTCATAGACATACCATGGGGGTGAATGTACTAAGATGGCTTTAATTAAAGACCCCCTGCTGCCATCTTCCTTAAGTTACTGTTCTACTTGCATAGCTTTGTTTCTTGAATACAAATCACCTGAATTGTCCTCCCCAAGATCGCTGTAAGATTTCAGCTTCAAGATTTCCCTCTCTTAAACTGATACATATCAGTAGAATTCCTAGAGTGGGCAGTGACCTCCATGATGAGTTTGTTCATCAAAGGATTACATCCTTGAGCAGCAGTTCTTTGCTGTGTATTGGTCCCTTTGGAAGGCTGGTGAAGCCAACTGACCCCTTCTCAGAACAGTTATTTTAAATGCATAAGGTAAACTACATAGGATTATAAAGCAAATCAATTGTATCAAAATACAGTTATCCAAATACTAAACAGCAAATTTGTCATATGGTAAAATGTACACTTGTTTATCAACACATTGAATAACAAGATCTAGTAGTGAGTCTTATACCATCATGATTTTGAGGTAATAATGAGCCTATTTTGAGATCTCTATAGTAACTCACATGGTACAGAAATGTCTATGATTTATGCTACTGACCAAGTTACAGGTACACCTAACACTACTGTGATTTGTGTCTTTATTTGTAATGGATGGAAATGCTAAATTCCAGCTCAAAATTAGTGAAACTAAAGATGTCATTTTTTTTCTGAACCCCATGCCCTCTATACTACAGGCTCTTCGGGTGGAGTGGGGGTGAATTTCAGATTAGGATCGACCCTTGTTCCCTGGTCCTAGAGACACATGGATAGACTGCTCAGAAGGAACTTGGTGAGCTACGTACATCAATGAGAGTGTATGTCAACAGCCAATCATTGGTGATAGGGGGAGAGAAATTTCTAAATATTGAAATACCACTCAGCCCCTGACAATGAAGAAAAGATTATGTTCTTGGGCATGGCACTACAAGCCTGGCTTAACTACAGCTAAACAATCCCAAAGCAAGGGATCCAGAGGCCACCCCTGGTACAATTAAAGAGACAGGCTTGTGTATTTTTCCAACTTGCTCACTTGTCATCCATTATATTGTTTCTCTAGGTCTTAAAAGAACTTTCCAGGTCAGTGGCCTGCTATGCCACATCCTTGGATAAACTGCCCAACCTACCACAGCTCAGGAAAGACATGCATGTAGAAGAGTGACTTTAGCAGTCTTTTTCTTTTTTTACCATCTGTTCCTGACTCTTCTCATGCCAAAGTTGATTGGACCAATGGTGAGCACCAGATTCAAGGGCAACCTAACTATTGTCTGGTAGCAGCCAGTGATGTGGCTTGAAAATAATAATTTTTTAAATGATCTGGGTCAAACAGCCTCTCTCTCTCATGCTCACCTGGAGAATGTGAACTACACATTGTAAAAAGGCAATTACAGGTAGAAGTCAAAGCTGAAAAAAAGTACAGAGGAAAGCCCAGAATTTGACTCAGGGTAATTACTAGAGGAAAAAAAACAAAGAGATACTGAGCCCGGGGAGTGGTGGAAGACGGCACTGGAGACCATGAGCTCCACTGCAGGATCCCTGGTGAGGTTTCAGATTTATATTATCTTTTACTTCCTGTCTCTGTAAAGCCTCCACTTCCTGTCTCCATAGAAAAATTTCATAAATAAAATTCAGGGGGTTGGAGAAAAAAATCATATTTTCATTTTCAGTAAGCTGGAAATGAAACATTGCATTTCCTTCCCCTCTTCTGAGAAGCCTTCATACATCCTCTAAGATTGGGTGAGGTGCTTCAACTATGTGCCCCCAAAACCCTTTCACCTACTGCTATCAAGGCAGAAACTATGTTCATCATAATTGCCTATTTACATATATCTACCTCCCAGTTAACCATAAGTTCCTTGAGGGCAAGGACCCTTCAGGAATTGTCAATTTAAGGATGCAAGTTTAGTAATCTAGCCACAGCAGTTAAGGGGAAAATAATGGGGCAAATACCAAACTCCACAGGATAATACTAGAATTAAGTCTTTCATACAACATATGTTAAAGCAATTTGGTTCACTGAACATTGACTGTGACCTACTATAGGTCACACTACCTTTTCATAAGGATTTAACAAATATGAGAGGGCAAAGCTTGCAGAACGCAATGCAGAATGAGATACATACTACAAAAGATAGACGATTTGCGGGGGAGAATTGCTATTAGAACTGGGGTCAGATGACCTATATCTAAATCTTGCTCTTCCCCCTTATTAGCAATAGAAATCTAGACAAGTTGCTAAACTAAAGTTCGATTTCCCTGTTTGCAAAATGGAGCTGATATGGACCTCATAGAAAAGTCACAAAGATTAAATGCAACCATTATGTGAAAGGACATGGTGCCATAATTGGTGCATGACAAGCATTCATTAAAGGTTTGGATTTTTTCCCTCATATATAAAAAACTGTCAACTTGTATGTGGTCGGCAAGGTGATGGTGGTGGAAAATAGGAATTTAATATGTGGTATATTACTCCTACATCCATTTTACCCATGACTATGCTAGAACAATATTTTACTGTATTTGGAGCAGATTGGAAGGAAGGTCTAGCTCAGCACTAGAAAAAAATAGGAATACAATATGAGCCACATGTGTAATGTTAGCTTTTCTAGTAGCCATATTAAGAAAAGTAAAAGGAAACAGGTAAAATTAATGGTTCATTATATTTAACCTAATATATCCAAAAATTATTTCAATATGTATTCAATATAAAAACTTATTAACAAAATATCGTACATTCTTTTTGTTGTACTAAGTCTTTGAAATCAAGTGTGTATTTTAGATGTACAGCACTTCACATCTCAATCCCAACTAGCCCCATTTCAACTACTTAATAGCCATGTTTTGCTAGTGGCTGAATGTAGGGTCTAGCTAGCATAAAGATAACTGTGGAGATCACCTCACCAGGAAATCAATTTTATTTAGACAGTGAATAAGAGCTCAGACTCTGGAACCAGACTGTGTTCAAATGCTGGCTCTGTCACTTACTGGCTGTGTGATCTTGGACCACTGACTTCATCTTCTGTGCCTAATTTCTTCATCTATACTGAGCAACAGCAATACCAGCTTCCAGAGTTGGTGAGGATTAAATGAATTAACACATGCAAAATGCTTAGAGTGGCATCAGGCACAGAGTAAGCTATCAATACATGTTAGCTTGTATTACTATTACAGCTCTGGGAGAGGGGGCATAAAGAGAGTAGCAGATAAGTATAAAACCTATAAAAAATTAGAAGTTTGCTACTCTCCTTTCAGTGGTAGCCAAACTGATTAGGGAACTCTGCTGTTCTCTCTTACAGGCCAATGAAAGTGAGAATCCTGGTACATAGCATCCCAGCATGAGATGGTCCTTGCAGGGTGGCAGACCCTCAAGTTTGCAATCTAAAGCCAATCCAAGGAGCTATGGTTCCAATTAGGAAGGCAAAGCTGGCCCAAATACCATTCCCCACAGCTTGGCAGGAAAAGTCACTTGCAAGAAACCAGACCATGTCTCCCATTTTCTGTCTTTGTTTCTCTGTTCAAACATTTGTAAATCATTCAGAACTTGGGAGAGATGGCAGCAGCAACTGTTTTAAAAGGTAGAGCCAGAATCAAATGAAGACAGGACAAACATACAAATGCTCAAGGGGTTTAGAGGCCAAAACACAAATCAAAAAAATAAAGATGAAATTAAGAGCAATAAAATTAATGTCTGCAGGATATAAGCAATTATGTCTTCCTGGAAATCACTTCTAATTCCTACAGATTAAGAGCTATCTATATCTCTAAACCTCTAACTGATTTTTTCCTTTAAATCTGCATCATATATGTCTATTCCTCTCCCCTGGTATCCCCCACGCTGCTTCTACAATAATGGCACAAGTCAATTTAAAAGCCTCCATTTTTATGAACTTTTTAATTGAGATATCACTTATGTACAGTGAAGTGCATAAAACTTAAGTGTACAGCCAGGTTAACATCATTCAGGTCCAAATATGGAATATTAACAGTGCTCCAACAGACTTCCTCAGGCCCCTCCCAAGATAATCATTCTTCTGACTTGTATCTCAGAGGAGGACTTTGCTTGGTTTTGAACTTCAGGTAACTAACATGCCACCTTTCTCTTTCCTACAAGAAATGCAGCCCTAGATAGGATGACAGGTCCCCAAACACACCAACATGCTACACTCAGGTCCTCTGACCCTAATGCATGAACGCTACAGCTCTAAGTTCTCAGGTATCCAAAATCCACTTCTAGTTCTGCTCTGTAGAACATCAGACCCACTGCCACAGGACAATGAGCTGCATTATAATGAGATTCAGCTTTATCTGGAGCAAGATGGAGAGGTCTTGCTTCCCATAGAGACTTCCCTTTCAGTTGAGTGGGCAAGTTAAGAGCTGGAAACAGCCGGCCTGGGTCTGAAGCCTAGCTTCCTCATTTTCTAGCTGTGTGACCTCTGGTAAATTTCATCATACCTCTGTGCCTCAGTTTCCTTATCTGAAAAATGGAGACAACAACAGTACCTGCTGCCATAGATTCTGTATGGATTAAGTGCTAAGTGCACTACCTGAAACATGGTACTTCATAAAGATTATATATTATTATAATCTAGACAATACCCTTAATGCCTAGACTAGCAAACATGCAGTGTGCACATATAAACACATGCTCGCAGATGCACACATGTATATGCACATACCCTTATATACACATGTGTGTGTGCATGTCCATACATATGCACCTTCAACTCCCCTTTTCTCAGGCTATAGATGACAAAAATTCTCCTCACCTTCCTAGAAAGCTCCTGCTCATTAAAAAACCATAGGCAAGAGATCAAAGTAAAGGAAGTGTAAAACAAGGAGAGGAACCTCATTCGTAAGGAACATATTTGCCTTAAGTAGGTCTGGGGAACTCAAATGTCTCCCTCCCTGAGTGCACACTGGGTTCATTCATTCTGAGGTGGCACTATGTGAGCTGGAAGTCACCAAATGGCCATAAATTCCTGATGAGTGACCTGATTGATAGGCCCCAAATCACAGTAGGTATTCATGAGAGGAGAAAGGCAGTTGGATTACTCGCATTCTCATGAGAGCAAATGCTAGGTCCAACATCAAGTCATCTCAGAGTATCATCTTAGAAATTCTGTTAACTTCTAGAATTCTATGACATCTATGAAATGTCCTATATCTCTAAGCTGCAGAGAAATAGGGAAGTGGCATTAGGTAGTATCAAGATGTCCTTGGCTCTTAAGAAAATATATTTGACAACTCTTAAAGATTTTTTTTTGTAGACAGCAATGAAAATTTTCAGAGATGCTTTGATCATAAGTAAGGAAGTTTCCCACTAAAACATCTTCTGGTGTAATTACAAATATCCTCTAACATATTTGTCTCCAACATTTCACCCAGGAGGTTACCACAGGATGAAAATATACTGCTATATATAAGATGATCAGAAGGAAGTAACTCAAAACCCAATCTTAAAGATCAGTTCAACAAAGGGGGGGACTTGGGAATGGAACAGTGATGGAGCTAAAAGACTCTGAAACCCCAGGATGGCCAGTAACATATTGTATGACATAAGGAAAGGCCTTTCTAAGCAAAAACAGTTATGCTCCTTTAGATCTCAAAGAATTTCACATCTAGCTATTTCTTCTTGTTTTACAATTAAAGAAGAAAGAACCAGAAAATCCTTTCTCTCTCTCTCTCTCTCTCTCTCTCTCTCTCTCTCTCTCTCCCCCCCTCTGTGTGTGTGTGTGTGTGTGTGTGTGTGTGTGGCCAAAGTCCAAATTTTTATTGTTGACTCAAATCTTGCTAATATTATGTCTATTTGTTTTCAAACTGCTAGCCAGCAAATGTTGATATTAGCTAAAATTACTTGGACTTCAGCCATTGCATGTATATAAAAACAATGAAATTTTATTTCCTTTTCCTCATCATTAATGAGCTTATTGGCCTAAAATACTTTGAAGTTTTCCAAAGCAGTTCTGTGTTTTATAAACACTCCAATAGCATCATTGTAGCATAAAAACTACAATGCCCACCTGTCTCTTTCACCCTCTGTTAGAAGATTGCATAAGAATTAGATATCTAATTTCTATTTAATTTCTTTTGGTAAAAAGGGGTGGGGGGAGTCAGCCAATGCTCACAGGTGCTAGTTAACAGAACTGAATTATTTCATAAAATTCAAAAGATGTACCTTCAGAGTTAGACTCTTGTGATCCTAACACCCAGCGAACACAGTTTGACTTTGGGGCAGATGGGAAAGAGAAAATTCATAATCCCTACCCTAATCACCTGTTAGCTCCCTACGTTCTGACAAAAATCAAGACAGTACACAATTAATATTGGCCTTCATTTCAGAAACACATGAAGACCTATCTTGACAACTATCTCACCCAGCTTCTTACCCAGCAGACATCAACTGGCACCCACAAGCTAGGTGCAGGCAAATGCACCATTTAGGCCAAAATTAAAGTCTGGTTTCCTTCAGAAGAGTTGGCAATGTTACTTACTGATTTGATCTTTATGGCAGTAAAAGCTGAAGCAACTCATAAATTTCATGCAAAAAAAGAAGTCTAAGATGGAGTAAGCCTAATTTTGTTATCCAAAAAAGAAAATCTGTAATCATTAAAGAAGATGCTGTAGAAGAATATTTGGTGACACAGAAATACATTATTGCTCTAATAAGTGAAAAAAAATCAATTTACAAAGCAATATGTAGACCAGAAGCCACTTTTATTAAAACATGTACCGAACAAAACCTGAAGGATATACATCAAAATATTAAGAGTGATTCGCTCTGGGTGACAAGAGTTGGAGATTACTGTAATTATTTTTATTTTATTGATCCTTATTTTTTAAATTGTGTTCATTTAATAGCTTTTATGCTTCTATACTAAGAGGAAAAGTAAAAACTGCCTTAAGATTCAGTTTTACTCAAGTCCTAACTCTGCCGAGAGTCCAAGATCAATGTTTGGTCAACATTCTTCCCTAGAACAATCTGTAGCTACACATAACAACGTGGATGAATCTCAAAAACATACACTGAATGGAAAAAGCCCAACACACAAAAAAACCATTTAGCACAAACTAAATGATTCCATTTACCTAAAACACAAAAAGAGGCAAGATAACACTATGATATCAGAAGTTAGGGCAGCATTTACCCCTGTGGTAAGCAGATACTTTTAGTATTATACAGCTTTTTGTATTATTTCCAGGGTTTCTAGTTGTATTTAGCACAAGGGACCTGGGAGAAATGAGTCTCTCCCATCTTGTGTGGGCTTCTCAGCCTAACACAGATCCTGTTTAAAAGTACCTTACCTTCTCTGTTGTAAAAGACAATCTAGTGGCCAAATGAAATGCTTGATGTGCCCTTCGGGCTCTGATCCATACCACAACCAGCCAATAGCACATATCCAAAATTTCACGGATACAAGTCTGGATCCCAGCACATGCCCCAGGAAGGAAGCATTTCCAAACTCATTTTCCCCCATATTTCAGCTCTCACTGGCTGATAGTACCAAAAAAAAAAAAAAAATAGCATACACTGGGGGTGAAATAAAAGCCATCATAAATAAACGATGCTCTTGCTATAATGTTGCAAAATCACAAAGACAGCCAACAAGACAGTTCTGGATGCAAAAAAATGCAGAAGACTTGCAGAACCCTTCTCAGCACTGTTTCCCAGCACTCTCACATATTGAGCCAAAGAAACTCTTCAGGAAGTAGACAAATGGGAAGTCAGGGAGGACAGAAGAACATGTGGTGAAGGTAGGAAGGAAGAGAGGCCTCTGGGTGCCTGTGGTGTGCTGGGTAAATTCCCAGGGTTGCCTCCCCCAATCCTCCCAGCCACCTGTAGACCAGGCATCGTGATCTGCACTAAAATATGAGGCGAAACTGAGGCACAGCCAGTTAGAGTAGTGCTCCCCGACATTAGCTGTACACTAGAGTCACCTAAGGAGCTTTTAGAAATACCAATGTGATGCTCAGGCACACTCCATACCAATTACTTCTGAATGTCTGGAACGGGACTCAGGTACCAGCATTTTAATAAACCCTCCACTTATATCCAATGTGCAGCTGAGTTTGAGAACAAATGTCTTAGAGAAGCACTTTAAAAACTTTAATGTACATATATTGGACATTAAAATTAGATTCTGTTTCAGTAGGTCTAGTGTAGGACCTGAGAATGTGACGCTGGTGCTCTTGATCCCTGACTCAACCTGGCCTAGTCAGGGTATGGACCACGGACTATCAGGAGCTGCAGGAAACCTAATGTCAATTAGGGGCAGAAACAATTTCCAAAATAGATATTTTTCTAGCCTCATGTGCCTGCTTGCACACAATGAGTTTCCAGATCCATGTCCCCTTTGTACTAATGCAGATATGTGGGCCCTCATTTTGCCCTCCTCTGCTTTACAGAGAAGCTAATGAAAGTGCAAGACATCAAGTTTCTCAAACATCAAGTCAGAGAGAGCCAGCCACCTCCCTCAGTCCCACCCTGGTAGCTAAAAGAGGCTGACTCCACTGGGGAAGTAAGGAAGTAAGGCTCCCTTACTTCTATACACTCCCTTATTTGACAAGATATTAGGCACAAGCCATGCCAGAGTGTGTGCATTAATGAAGCCCACATGTAACTGCTTAAGAGTAAACACTCACTTAATCCCATGTAGCTGAAATGTCTAACAAACAAATTAGCTGGTGGCATCCATTTAGGATATATGATCCAATTTATATCATGATTTCTTTCTAACGGCTGAACTGATTTCGACACGTATAAAAATGTGGTTTCAATCATCCACAATTGCACCATTTGAACAAGGCAGAGGCAAAGGTTTTTAAAGGGCCCAGACCTGAAGGGAGCAAATTACAAGGTGGAATGAAGGAAATTTGCAATGGGGCTGGGATAGGGAGGTGGGGAACCTTAGGGGCATTGCTACTGCCATCAAGGAGCCCAGGAGACTTTCATCTCCACCGCTGGGTTCACTCAGTGGTGAGCCACTAATCAAGCCTGTAAGTGCAGCCTTAAGAAAGAGCTCATAGAATTCCTCATCACCTCCTCCCTCAGACTGCTTTCATGTCCATTGACAGTTCAGGGGCCCCAGAACCATTCATGGATAGTCAAGCTACAGGGAGAGGACAGGGCTCTGGCAAGCACCAGGTGTGCTTAGGCGGTCCTAAGACCAAACAGAGAATAACAGGTTTACATGCTCAAAGAACCTCTATCTATATTGGCCTCAGCTAAACATGCCAAGAGGAAGAAATAGTGGAATTCCACAGGAGGCTAGGAAATTCACAAAAATATTTCTCAGTATAAAGTCGTTGGCTTTTTCTCTTTCTATCATCACAAAAACTCTGTAACATAGTAATATGATTACTGCCTTTTTACACATGAGGAAACTGAGGTCCAAAGGGCAAAGTCACCTAGCTGGGTAACAGTGTTGATTCCAGGGAGTATGACTCCAGAAACCAAGTACTTAATGAATCCTGTGGTCTGGAGCCTATGTGTTTTATTGGGCCTTACTGACATGGCCTGATTTCCTATGGTACATCTGAGACATCAATGCAGCAGTCTTTAGCCATGTAACTGCTGAGATCGGGACATGCCCACATCCTTTAAAAAGTGAATACCACAGCTGTCTACATGAAGAGGCTCTCAGGGCCACAATACCTTGTCACTGTCCATCTGAATGCAGAAAACATGGAAATAATTACTCTGTTTTTATATGCTTAGTACCAGGCTAGTGATTTTCACGTATATCTTATCCCAATTTTTATAGAGAAAAAATAAGCAGGTACTGAGAAGTTAAGTAATTTTAGAGTCAGCTATCCTGCTTTTGAATAAAGAGCATCTGGGCCTAAATCTGGTGATTTCTCCTCCTCTCTAATCTATGCTATAATGATGCTAAATAATGGCCCGAATTGTCTGATGCAAATTTCCCTGGAAGAGCATGAAACATCCATTTATTCTCTCAACATGAATGTTGAATGTTCCTCTCTAGTCAAAGCAAGTTTTATGTGGAACCTCAAACAGGCTGTGGCAAAGACTGTTATATTCTTTTCTGTTTCCTTTTCTACCAAGGCTTGTGGCTGGGACACATTTCCCAGACTGTCTTTCAGTTAAGTAGAGCTGTGTAACTAAGTTCCAGCTAATGGCAAGTGGGCAGAAGTGATGTGTTTCTCCTTTAGGCATAACCCATAAAATCCTGCCAAATTTGCCATATTTTCCTCCCTCATCTGCTAGCTCAATTCAGGGCTCTTTGGCACTGGGGAGTGGCAGAGCCACTGGTAGAAAGAGTTTGGTCCCTGGAATGACTGCATGGAGCAGAGCACTTTTCTATCAACCCACACTGGGCTGTAACATGAGCAAGCAATCAAATATTACTGTGCTACACCACAAATACTTTAGCATTTATTTGTTATGAGAGTTAACCTATCCTGACTAATAATTGCCACTTTAAAAATCTTACTCGTTTGTGTCAGTGATTTTCCAAGTGTGGTCCCTGAAATAGCAGCAGTAGGAGCTTATCAGTAATGCAAATTCTCAGGCCTCACTCCAGACCTACTAAATCAGAAACTTGGGGGTAGGGGTGATGAGTCCAAACATCTTGTGTAAACAAGTCCTCCAGGTGATTCTGATGCACATTCAAGTTTAAGCACCTCTGGCTTAAGTGAGTTGAAATTCACTGGTGAAATCTACAAGACTTCTCCCGCAAGGCTCACCCAGCTCCTCCTTTTCTGATCTCTGTGCCATCCACTCATTTTGGCCCTTAACTCTACATGGCCACTGTCATTGTGACCACACTAGTTCCCCTGTGGTGTGCATGCTTGTCTCAGTTTCCCATGGGGCAGAGAACACCTTCCTTGCCTATTGGTAAATGCTGGAAGGGAGGAAGGAAGGAAAGAAGGGAGGAAGGAAGGAAGGAAGGGAGGGAGGGAGGGAGGGAGGGAGGAAGGGAGGGAGGGAGGGAGGGAGGAAGGGAGGGAGGGAGGAAGGGAGGGAGGGGAGGGACAGAGGGAGGAAAGGGACGGAAGGGAGGGGAGGGACAGAAGGAAGGATTGGAAAGAGGAAAGGAGGGAGGTGGGAAGGGACATACCCATGATACAATACAAGGCAAGAAAACCAAGTCACTAATTACTGACATTCAGCAAACAGAAAGTATCAAGCGCCAAAAGATTAGGTGACTATTCAGTAAACATTCTCACCCTCTCAGTATCTCAGTTTGTTAATCTATATAGGTGAGATAATAATAACACCTACTGTCATGTGAATGAGATGAGGATTTAAAGAGAATTGTGTAAGGTACTTAGAAGAATGCCTGGCAGGTAGAAAGTACTCTATAAAGATTAGGAGCTACATCTTATTGGATGACTAACCTGGGGAAGTCAGCCAACCTCTCTGAGCCTCACTCTCCTCATCTACAGAAAATGGTATTACAAGGATGAATTGAGATGATAGATGGTAGGTGCAGAGCACCAGGACCAACACAAACCAGGAGCTGGGCTGAGGACTCAGGAGCTCCCTCTTCCCCAACATCTGCCATCTTTATATCGCTAGGTCTTACTTGTGCAATGCAGAGTGGAGAAGAATACACATTTCCAGGAAAATAGGGTATAAGTCAGACAGAACAGAGCTCACAGCTGGGAGTGGTGGGTGAGGGGCAGTCACTGAGGGCCTGGCCTTCCTGGGAGAGTTCGGAACCAGAACAGGAACTGACCCAGTCCCCCAGAGAGATGACCTATGGGAGGATAACTTAATTTCAAAACAAACAGCAACAATGGCACCATTGACTTTGATCCAGAGAAATCTTTGTCCAACTTTGAAAAACTGCAAACAGCAGCTAGAGAGCAAAGGTTAGCCACAGCTCACCTCAAACTTGTTATTAATGGATTCCAAAAAGGAAAGGGGTTGCTGATTTCTGACCTCCTTCCAGTTCGCCCCTTCCTGAACTGAGGCCAGAGAGACAGGAAGACAAGGAATTTCCTTCCAAACTTTTTTCTTTTTTAAGATTAAAAGTAAATTTACAAGGTCAAGAAAACCCATAATGTTTACCTAGGGTGAAGAGGCATGCAAGAGAAGCAAGGAAGGTAGCAATTTTGCGCTTTATTTTCTTCTCACTCCATCTCTGGCTTCTATGTGTACTTGAGGTCCATTTCTTTTCTGTGGACCTTTTGATGTAAAATCTCCTAGACATGTGAACTGGTACACTTGAAAGAGCAATTTGGCTATCTCCCACAAAGCCAAAGACATACATGGCCTTCAACGTGAGTCCATCCGTAGGTGCATCTCCCACCCAGGAACTTTCACATTTGTTGACCATAACCCACATAGTAAAAGTAGTTATTGTATCATTAAACTGGTTTCTTTTTTTTTTTTTTTTTTTTTTTTTTTTTTTTGAGACACAGTCTCACTCTGTTGCCCAAGCTGGAGTGCAGTGGCACAGTCTCAGCTTGCTGCAACCTCTGCATCCCAAGTTCAAGCAATTCTCCCACCTCTGCTTCCCAGGAAGCTGGGATTACAGGCATGGGCCACCATGCCAGTTAATTTTTGCATTTTTAGTAGAGATGAGGGTTTCGCCATGTTGGCCAGGCTGGTCTCAAACTCCTGACCTCAAATGATCCGCCTGCCTCATCCTCCCAAAATGCTGAGATTACAGTGTGAGCCCCCACCCTCAGCCTGGTTTCCATTTTAATTGAGTATCAAAGTAAATTTTGTTACTTTGTCATTGAGGCAAATTTAAAGAAACAATAACTACTCTTACCATGAGTGACATATTCTGATATTTTTCAGAACTGTTGATTCTATTTCATTTTCTAAAATACTATTTGCAACCCATTTGTTCAAGTTCATGATCCATGAATGGGTCACAACACACTCTGTGAAAAACTCACACATACATGCACAAAAGCAATGTATGTTCATTGTAGCATTGTTTGAAGGAAGAAAAACTAGAAGTATCTGAAGTGTCTATCAACAAGAGAATAGATAAATAAACTGAAGTTGTTTCATATAACGAACTATATATAGCAATTGAAAAGGAATCAATGGGAGCTACAAGTAACAATATGAATAAATACCCATACATAATGTTGAACAAAAACAAGTTGCAGAAAGATACAAACAGTATAAAACAAGGTCTACGGATTTTAGAACATGCACAATAATACTAAATGCTGCTTAGGAATATATATTAAAATATGAAGACATGGCTGGGAGTTATTAACACCAAATTTCAGGGTGTGGTTGAAAAAGGTGATGCTATTAGGAAGAAATCTACAATCACAATTTTCTTTGTAAAAGTTTATTTCTTAATCATGGTGGTGTTTCTTATGGCATTCTCTTTTTCATATATATATATATATATATATATATATATATATATACATATATATGACATTTTTATAATAAAAAAAAATTCCTCCATGGAACAGACAGAAGTCTTGGGACAATTTTGCTTCTTCCTTTTGGATTCAACAGAATACAGGTTTTTCACTCTTAGCCTCAGTCTCCAACAAAGAGCAGAAGGTGACCTCAGGATGTAGACCTATGGGCACATGCTGCACCCCCCACCCCTGCTGCCTTTCTTCCCAATCTGCCAATGTGCACCAATTTTGAAGGAAGATGGAGGAGCTGATGTTAGGTCTGGGACTTCTCTGGAAAGATGTGGAGATCATGCTGAAATTCACTGAGGTCCCTAAAGAGGTGTCAGTGATAGTGAAGGCCGTTACTCCAGATCACATGCTTCCCTAACACTACCCATAACACCTCCCCTGGGTCTAGAGGAGCCACAGAATCTAAACATGGCATCCAGGGCTTCATTTCCAATTTCTATCAGGATCCTCAATACTCTCCTCTCTGAACTAAATTCAGACAAATGCTGGTTCAGATTAAATTTTGTTAGTTTGGCCATCTCTGTCTATCACCAAGGAGAGTGTTGGAGAACTATTTCTTGCTGAAGACATCCCCATTTTATAATTGGAGTGATTTATTTCTTTAGATTTCTGTTACCAGAACTAGAATCAGAACTTTCCAGATTCACAGAATCTTCTAGCTGAAAGGAGTCTTAGACCAGTGCTTTTCCAATGTTAACATGCAAGCAAATCTCCTGGGGAACTTGTTCAAATGCAGCTTAAGATGCAGGTGATCAGTAGTGGCCCCAATGATGCTGAGCTGAGAACCACTCTGGGAACAGCAAGATCTCAGCGCACCCTCCCCACTTCCTTTAAAGAGGAAAAAGCTGTCGAGGCCTAGGGAGCAAAATGACTTGCTCACTGCCTCTCAGGACTAAGATCTGGCTCTTCAGAATTGTGCTTCTGTATTTTTTCTACAGCAGGTATCAGTTGCTGGATACACTGATATAGCTAATTGGCCATGGGGCTGGTTATTCCAAATGTAAAGGACAGCATCAGCCCATGAAACTCTGAAAGTAGAGTTCACAGACCAACGGCATTGGCATCCCCTGGGAGCTTGTGAGAAATGCAGAATCCAAGGCCCTGAGCCCACATCTACTGAATCCGAATCTACATTTTAAATGTCTAGATGATCCATGTATGCACCAAAGTTCCAAATGCACCATCTTAAACAATACACAAACCTGCATACCTGATGGCAATTCTCCATGTGTCACTACATCTTTTAAAAATTTTCTTTTTAATTGACAAATAAAAATTGTATGTATTTATCACATACAGCATGATGCTCTGAAATGTATCCTAGGCACACACTACTAGCTCACTCATTTACTCTTCCTCTCCCTCTCTGTCTTTGAAATGCTCACACACAGCACACACAAAATTAGCATACATAACTGATGCTTCCTCAAGGGCTTGTATCTGTGACTTAAAAATAATAGGGAACATTTGTTGGATACTTGCAGAGCACTTCCTATGTATTACTGAATTCTCATGACAGTCTTGTGCTGTGAAAACTATCACTATCTCTATTTTACAGACAGGGAAATGGAGGCTTAGTTGGTTAGGCAACTCGCTCAATTCTTACAGGAAGTGCTACTGGCTGATGAGGAAAAACTGAATGTCAATTGCTTCCCAAATTGTAACCTACAAAGATGCCAGGGAGTTGATCACTATGACGCTGAAAACTGAAGCCTCCCTGGGTGAGGCCCTGGGATCATTCCTGTCCTGGATCTGGGCCCCACTTCACCACAAGGGAAGGTACAGCACTTCATGACCCTTGCCTGAAGAGCCTGCCTCCCAGAGAAATGGGTGACTGGAAGGAGAACAGTAAGAAGAGAGAGACAATCTAACCTCCATGTGTCAAAGTTGAGGAATGCATCAAAACCTTCGAGTGTGAGGCATCTAAGTCCTGCAAATGATGAACGGTTTTTCTGGTGCTTTTGGACTAAATGTGCGTGTGTGTGTGTGTGTGTGTGTGTCTGTCAGGTCATCCTGAAGAAGCTTGGGCTTGCACCAGCAGGGGAGGGCAACAAGAGCTCTTGAACTTATAGCACTTAAAAAATCAAAACACAGTATGGTATAACTGGTGACACAAACAGAAAGTGCAGCAAATCCTCTCACCTGTACCTCAGGCAGACCAAGCTAATGGGTCACAGCGTGTTTTCTGGGTGTGTGAATATCAAGCCACAGAATCCTCAACACAGTGCTTCCACATAGTGTTGAGCCAGTATCACGTGATGAAGATTGGCATGCAGTAGGAAACCTGTCTGCCGTATCTGCTGAGGTCATTCCCATGAGCTTTCCCTGAGCATCAGGAGACCAGGTTTCTAGTCCTGGCTTTGCTGCTAACTAGTTGCATGACTTTGGAAAAGGCAGTTGGCATCTCAGGTCTTCTGTGTCCCCAGCTGTCAAATGAGAGAACTTTGGGAGAACTTTCAGGTAAGAGAGGTTGTTTCTGGCACAGAACCCAAGGTGACTCTCCTGAACTTCTCGGATTCCAGCAGATATTTTTCCTGTGTGGTGATGGAAACCCAGGCATTCAGCTAGATGTTACACTCACATATCTGAAAAGATATGAGTCAGGCCACATACTGCCACAGCTGGTCCCCCACAGCAGGAAACAACCCGGGGGAGAGGTGGTTTGGTTTATTTTAATTTTTTTTTTTTTAGTCTAAATATTTACCAAGAATCTGTCGGCAAAATGGCTGTAGTATATATCACAGAAATAATCACTAAAATTTTATTTTTAAAGTAGTTTCTATATATCCATATATATTTATGGGGAAAGTATCCAGATATAGATAATTTCCAAACATTTATTCCCACACTACATGTCCAAGATGTCTAGAAAAATGCATGCCCAAGAGGCTCCCATGAGAAGACAGTGCTTGGATAAACGGAGGGCTTTTCTTTAAATCTCTGAGAAAAGCCCAATAACCATAGGAGGTTTTATAAGGAAAATACTAACAATAGGTCTAAGTTTTCCTTCAGTTTTATTCTTAAACAAGCTATCCTCTATACTTGGGGTGATTCCCCCCAAACTTCACAACCTTCTGAGAGATACAACCCTAACTTCAATTCATCACCCAGCCCCAACTTTTTAAAGCAAAACAAAACAAATAAAACACTTTTTTCAGTTCTGTAGTTCGAATGATAAAATCATAAGGTTAAGGCACTGGTTTCATGCTTTCTAAATAAGAGCAAAGTTGTTTGCTTTTCATTTTAAGGCAACTTCTCTTGGGTCGGCACAGTCATCTTTGATAGCAAGGATTTCAGAGGATTCCAAACACATGAGCAAAACAATGTGGCCTGGGGAAGGCAGCGTGAGGCCTGCAAAACCCAAGCCTGTTTAGTATGCAGGCCTGGGACCTAAGGGTCTCTGCGGTTCTCCTGATGGTAGCGAAGACTGATAGACCCAAGAGGAGGCAGAAACAACAGCCAGTGGACTCCTCCATTATGTGCAGGGCCCCATGCTGACCAGATAAATCCCACTGGATTCTTTGTAACTCTGCTCACTAGCCTGCTGAACCATAAGCTGACAATTCTGATGCTGCGGCTTGCCCAGCCCCAGTGAAATGCAAACAACAGCAAGTCTGGAGCAGTGCTTGCACTTTGGCCCTTTTCTGCTTAAGAATGCAGAGGGAGAGGCAGGTTTTCACAATCCCAATCCTTATGCTTGTCTTGGCCCTCCCCAAATCACCAAGGGCAAGGGAGGAGATAATTAGAGCCTGCAGGCAGAATGTCACTGCCGGTGAAAGCCCACCAGGCTTAGAGCTCTGGGGAAAAAGGATCCCTCTCTCCACACACAGAAAAGAGCGCCTGGGAAGTGGCTTTTCCTCGATAAAGCATTTTCCCTGTTTTTCCCTGCTCCCCACCCATCCCATGACACATCTCACTTTGGGATGCCCTCAGCAACCTGGAAAGCTTTCAGTCCCTTACACACTGGCTAGGTGCTTTACTCCTCCTGGCCTCTCTTTGAGCCTGCCATTCCAATGACTCTTGACCCTGGTTCCACATCAGGATCACCTGGAAAGTTTCTTTTAAAAACAAAACAAAACTGATACCTGGACCTACTCTGCCATCCCTCACCCCACCCAAGATTCTGAGTTAATTGGCCCAGTCTACCTCATGTGGCTCCGAAGTACAGTCAAGGTCGAAAACCACTGAGCTTTTCCCTCTGCCTGGTGCACACCCACAGCCCTGCGTTCCTTCAGCTGAGAAACTCTTCATATGCCTCCTTTTGGGTGTCAATGGAAATGTCCCTTCTTTCTAGAAGCTTCTCTGGCTCTCCCAGCCTGGCCCAGGGCTCCAGCTATGAGCTTCCATAACACCCCTAGTTTCCCTCACATCGACCTCATAGTATATGGAATTTGTTCATTCAATTGCTTGGCTTCCAGCGGATGCCAGCTCCAAGAAGGCAGGGGCTGTTTCTGGGTATTGCTTGCCCTCATGGGCCTTGTACCTAATCTAATGCCTGGGCCAGAGTAGGAGCTTGATAAAAAATTGTTTGAATGAATGAATGTGCTTGGTGTCTTCAGCACTGGGTCTTTCCCTGGGACACACTGGTAGCAATTTTTTAATCAAGCATTTTCTAAACTACAGTAAAATATTCTGTTCCTCCTTATGCCAGCTGAGAGAGGAAGCTTCCAGTTGGGTTTTTGTGGCAGAGACTGACTAGTTTTTCACCAAACTATCTGCCTTTCTTTTGGGCACACTGCTAGATCACAGCCTCCAATCTCCCTGTGGCTAGTTGTGGCCTAAGGCTGGCCAGTGGAATGTGGATGGAAGTGATAAATGTCATTTCCCGGCAAAGCCCATAAAACTGCCTTTGCACTCCCCAACACTTGTTTGTTTTCAACCTTGGGCTGCTGGCTGACTTCGAGATCCAGTGGAGGACTCCAAGGCCTGAGAGAGGATGCAGCCACAAGATGAAAGAAGCCTGGATTCTTGAGTGACCACGTGTAGCCAGCCCACGTTGGTATGAGTGGGAAATAACACTTATTGGGTTAAGCCACTGAGGTTTGGGGATGTTACAGAAGTTAGTTTATCATGGATAATATACATTTTTAAAAACTGCACTACTTTACCAAAACTTCAAGGTACATGTAAATCCATAAATACAAAGGTCAAAGTGAAGAAAAATCACCTTGAACCACTCCATGTTTCTGGGTTTTTTGTGTTTGTTTGTTGGTTTGTTTTAGGCACACAGCTTCTTCCCCTAGAGCATGTGTGAAAGGGTTCAGTAAAACTCACTTTTCTACTTTCCAGTTTGGTCAAGTGTTACCTGATCCTAAACCAAGTGTAGGGATCCTTTCAGGTGCCAAATGACCTGCTACCTTTCCTCTAGGTATCCAGGAAAGAGCATGGCGTGTGTGTGAACCAACTCCGCTCTGATCTGTTGGACCACTGGCCAAGTTACTTCTCATTCTCTCTAACCAGCCATGCCCTAGAATAGACAGGCCCAGCTCCCCACTGGACAACCACAGCATTCCCAGCTATGAACCAAAGAAGCACAGCAACATTGACCAGCTTCCAAACCCAGAACTCGAGTCAAATATTCCATTATTTTTCAGAGAGAACCAAGGGGTTTTGTGAGCTTTTATTTTAAAAGGGGAGAAAAAATAACATTTGAAGGAGTTCAAAGAAGACTGAAACCTATATATTTTCTGAAATTGTTAAACTCCAATAAAACTTTAATGTCAACCTGTTCTTTGAACTGAACTCACATTTTTATTTATTGTAAGTCTCTGGCTCCCACTGTCGCCCACCTCTTCAACTTTTACCTTTATCACTTCCTTTAAAAAACAAAAAGGAAGCCAACATGTCATGAAATTGTTGGAGGGATACTCTCTCTGCATGCATATGTCTGTGTTTGTGTTCAGTTAATTTTAAGAAAAAACACCTAGCAGTTTAATGGTTTAAAAACATTGTTTCTAAAAGGGATTAATTATTTACTAAATATTTATTGCCCTCCATGCAAGTCCTAACAGGAAATACCAAAACAATTGACCCAGGCACTATTCTCCAAGGGCTGACCATCTGGATAAGGGGTTGCGTTGAAAGCACAATCAGCTAAAATAAAGGTTAAATGTGGAAAATTCCATAAAAGGAGGTAGAGGCAAAGTGATATAAGAGCATAGAACAGTGGGGTGCTCCCAAATGGGAAAATGCATTCATTCAATTCATTCAACAAATATTCATTCATTTTTCATTCAACAAATAATTATTATCTATTATATGCTAAGCATTATGCTTGGTACTATGCACAAAGCAGTAATGAAGACACACTCAGGTACAGCTTCACAGAAGAGATGGTATCTGAGCAGGGCCAACAGCCATGAATGGAAAGGGCATAGGATAACAATAACAACAAACACAGCTAAGCACTGACTAAGCACCTTTCAAATATATTACATTCGTCAACCTATTTAATCCTCCCAACAACCACATGAGGTAGGTGGTATTCTTATTCCTATTTTACAGATGAGAAAAGTTTTTTGTCCAGGGTCACACAGAGCTGTGTTTACCCTCTGGGTAGTATAGCTTCACAGTTCTCATCCTTATCCACTATACTCTTAATCATTGATGGTCTTGAATTCCAGAGCAAGGCATTTCAAGTTCAGTCTTTGCCAATGGTGGAAGCCACTGCTGTACATGGAATGAAGACACATAAATAAAACTGGGAGCTTAAACCTGCTGGTGGTATAAGTCCAGGGAGGTATTATACCCCAAGTTCAGGTCAGTTCAACAAAGTGGGAGAAAATTGTTCTATGTGCCCCAGAAACATAAGTGACGAAGTTCTCAGTTGGCCCTGCTTGTGTCATGGAAATCCATGCTGAAAGGCCATTTATCAACGAAATTGCACTAAGACCCTGTTGTCATTTTGCAATTAAAGCCCCTGGAAAAGTGTTCTCATATGGAAAGTAGAGGTTTAACATCAGCTTTATCTGATATTAAATTGAGCATTCTGTTTTAAAGGTGTTTTCCCCTCAGTGTGCCATGCCCCTCACCACTAATACACACACACTCCTCACATTCTTCATGGGATAGATGAATTATTGGATTCCATAAAACATCTTACTAAACTGTTGAGTTTAGGAAAAAGCATGCCCCTCCAATCACAGCCAGACACAGTGCAAATAACAGAGTATGAAACTAAAGACCAAATTAAAGGGGGCTGGCAACCACAAGGCTATAACTTGGGCCATTGTTTGAGGAAATCAACCTAGGAAAGGCAGTTCCAGATGAGACGGCAGCTAACAGAGCTGAACAGCTGGTTTTTGTTCCCCACAGATACAGAGTTGACAGTCCACCAAGCACTCTAGTGGGTCATATTTCCTAGGCATCCCTTAAGAGAGGTTAAAAATTAAAAATCCTAGTTCTGGCCAGGGTCACAGACCCAGGAGAGCCACTAGTCTCTGGAAAATGAGGCCTCAAAGGGCTGAAGAAGATAAACTTGTTACACTCATAAAAATCGCATTGACAATCTGGGCACTGCTGAGATCCATTGATGTTCACCCCCACAAGAATTTATTCCCCCTGCCTGTCCTACCTTCAGACTTTATGGGACAATAACAGGTCAAAAATGCATATGACCTGTTCCTTCAAGGGTTAAATATAGAGTTACCATATGACCCAGAAATTCTATTCCTTAGGTATATAAGAGAACAAATGAGAATATATGGCCACATAAAAACTTGCACACAAATGTTCACAGCAGCACTATTCATAATAGCTAAAAGGTGGGAACAGCCCAAATGTCCATGAGTGAATGAATGGAGAAATAAAACATGGTATATCCATAAAATGGAATGTATTTCATTCATAAAAAGGAATGAAATACTGATACAACATGAATGAACCTTGAAAACATCATGCTAAGGGAAAGAAGTCAGACACTAAAGATCACATATTATATGACTGTGTTTATATGAAATGTTCAGAATAGGCAAATCTATGAAAGCAAAAAGTAGATCAGTGGTGTCAGAGGCTGGAGGGAGGAGGAAATGGGGAGTGACTGCTAATGGATGTAGTGATGGCTGCACAACTATGCTATACACTAAAATCCACTAAACTGTATACTTTAAATGGATGAACTATGTTAATAAGGCTGTTATTTTAAAATGTTTTTTAAAATAAATATTTTACTCTATAAATGTTCAGCACTCAGGAAAGAAGAAAGAGAAAGAAAAAGAAAGAGAGAGAGAGGGAGGGAGAGGAAGGAGAGGAAGGAGAGGAAGGAAGGGAGGGAAGGAGGAAGGAAGGAAAAATATGTGCATAATCTGAAACGGAGATCATTTTGGGTGTTCATTGCCATGAACCTCTTTCATAAGGTTTCCAGACGTCAGCCAAGTTAACCAAAGTAGATACAGTGAGGGGGAAAAGGCAGCAAGTCCTGCAGGCCAAGCTGCAATGTCAGGCATGTAGGGAGAAGACTGGGCCCAACGGTCCCCCAAACAGCAATGGTGAGAAGTTCTGTGATGCCACCTAGAGAACATTCTCACCACAAATACCAAAAATGATCCACTTCAGGTAGAAAAATGGGAAGGCCATTATACAATTATTAATGCTAACAGAAACTCAGCAATAACCCAACCCTAGGATCAGAGTCAACAACTTACCATGGGCCACAGCTCAAAGAGGACAATACCTCTCTCTGCACTGTCCTTTCCTAATGCATGGATCCTGGTTTTGCCTGATTCCCCACAGTATGGGAACAGGCACAGGGTTCTGATGGCTCTGTTTTCTCTCCATCAAACATTTGCTTATTTTCTCATCTTAAGTATTGTGATTGGCAGGACATGTGCCTAATGGGCAATAAAAGATACTGTGCATGTGTGTTTCAGACAAAAAACAGAATGAAATTTAAGACTGGCCTAAAAACCAATAAAGTTCCCCTTCTCCAATTTCTTCGAACGTCTTACTGGATTTTGATACCCAGCAAGGGTACTCAGACACCTTGGAATTGCCTGCAGGAACACTTGATGTTACTGTGGACCAAATCAAAGAGAATTAAACATTAAAGCACTTGGATAACTTTGCATGTCTGCAATGGTTTGATCTGTACAGCTCGCACGCACACATACACACACATCCCCCAGTACACAGAGGTAAATGCATCTTTTATTTAACAGACTTCATTATCTTTTCTTTAGGAACTTTCCCTCTAAGAAAGAGGCTAATTTTCAAAGATAGCATTGAAAGTTGCTTGCCTTTCCCTCTTCTGAAAATCTCTATTGAATTCCACAAGTGTGTGCATCTTGGTTATCAACAATGGCTATTTCCATGTGTCTCCATTGGTCATCTTTACATCCCCAATGCCTGGTGTAATGCCTGATGCACAGTAGGGTTAAATAAATATTTGATACATTTAATTGCAGTTGGAATTCAAGAGGAGATGAGGGAACAGGTAGAAGCTTTGGTTGTGGTGAACTGGGGCTTAATGTCTCTTATCTACACATACACACACACACACACACACACACACACACAGAGAGAGAGAGAGAGAGAGAGAGAGAGAAAGAGAGAGAGAGAGAGACAGATGTGAATTCAAGGAGATAAAAAGGCTGGAATCCAGGAAGTTCCAAAAGGGCATTAATTTACTCCCCAACTCAACTTTCTTAAACTGGGGCTTACCTACCAGTGGGGTCCCCAGAGACTTTCTGGCAGTATGTAGGCATGTGGATAGCTTTAAGAGATTCAGTTTCCAGATTTTCTGCTTCCACATGCATGCCTCCCAAAGCTGACATGCCATCTCTGTGGCAGCTCCATTCCTCCATATTCCCTTTTCACAGCTACCCTCTTCCTCCTTTAGTAAAGAAAGTGAAATTGCCTGCCTATTCTCAATCTTATGAGGGTGCATTTTCCTAAGGAGTAAAAATCTCCCCAACCCCAAACCAAGGTATCATTTGAGTCATCATCAGTTTAGAGGGAGAATTCCCAGGGCAAAGAATGAACACTTATAAAAAAAATCGAAGGCCATGGTGCCATATTTTATTCAGGCAACACATTCATAGCACAGTTTTGTGCCTTATATATCTATCTGGCCAACCTACTTATCCTAAAACCAGAACTCGGAAGGATGAAGACTGGCCAAGTATACATGTTAACACATTCACTGGAATCAATGAAGAAACTCCTTTCTTTATACTGACTAAAAGCTAGTCTGGCTTGGCTGATGGTTTGACAATAAAAAATGACTTTGCAGTTAGGTCATGTAAGCTGACCTAATAATTTTTTCATAAATTGAAATGTTTTAATGAAGATTTACTTAAAGCATGTATATGATATACACCAGTCTTCTCAGACTTAAATATACACATGAATCACCCAGGGATCTTATTTAAAATGCTTATTCTGATTTAGTGGGTCTAGAGAGGGACCCAAGATTGTGCATTTTTAACAAGCTCCCAGGGGATGCTGATGTTGCTGGCCCATGCATCAGGCTTTGAGTTGTGATAATATACAGTGTGCTGGAAGATATACTTTTGTGATGAATTCAACTTATGATTAGAAAATTCAGATATCAAATGTAAAATGTGCTTAATTAAAAATATATATTTTTAAGAAGTATTCCAACAAGAAAGGGTGGTAGACCTCCAATGTGGGTCACAGCTGACAGTCTGACCCCAAGAGGTTTGAACCCAACCCCTATTGTCTGTGCAAGACAGAACTGTATTTTGGCTTTGGAGTTAATCCCAGAAGAATTTACTTCTTTTCCAGCCCTTCACATAGCTTGTGCTTTGTGGTGGCAGACTCAATGGCCCAAACCTTCAGCTGTGGGAATCATGGCTTCAGTCATTGAACACACACAGCCCAGTCAGCTGGCAGAGTGGGTAAAAAACCCTACAAACAATCAGTAAGGCACTCAGGTTCTCAATTCAAGAGTAAATGGCTTCATAAACACATTCATAACAACAGCGGCATGAGTTGGTGCATGTCAATGTGCACATTTGGGTAGACAGGGCCCACAGGCACATATTTTGGCAGGTGCTAGGTCTTGGCAAGACTCTAAGCAAAATAACAAAGCAGCCCAAGTCTGTGATCAGTCCCAACTTCCTATCAGTACCCCTTTTCCAGCCAGGCACCCCATAAAGGTGGATTTGGTCTCTTCCACATTCTATTAAGCGTAGCCTCAATTCCCAACACAAACCCACACCACACCTCTTTTAAAGAATTTTATAGCAAAAGCTTTACCTAAACATGTATCCCAGATCCTCTGAACTAGCAAAATCTGATTCAGGTTTATCACCATGGCAGAGAGACGGAAAATATATCAAGTTATGTCAGCAGGTCAGGCAGGCTGACCATGCCAAGTGATCTGGGGTTATAGACAGCAGGCTAATCTCAAAGCTGGAAGTTCTTTAAGACCAAAAAGTAGCCTCTTTTCTGATTAAAAGATAAGTCAATTATTCTAGGTCCTTGGTCCACCATTGTGATAGACCCCTTGCAAAACAGGCACACTCATGCAGTCTTCCCTGCAGAGTGACCATGATGGATACTGACTACTGCCTTGAAAGTGCTTTGACACCTCCAGACGGAAGGAACTAATCAATTATGCTTCTCACTTAGAGGTACCCTGCTCATTCATGCTGAAGGTGGAAGTCCAGATAAAGGTAGAGTAACTGGGAACCCAAGATCCAGAAAGAAAATGAGACAGCTGAGCAGGTCATTGTGAATGATGTGCACGTGCCCCAAGCCTTTGAAACACATGACATTTTCCAGCAGCCAAGCACTCATCAATTGCAGAATACAGACTACAAGGAAACTTAGGAATTATTTAATGATCCAAATTACTTTTATTATAGTGAAGAGGAAGCTGAGGCTTAGAAAGGTAAAATAACCTGTCATATAGCTGAGCAGCGAAAGGAACAAACTCATCATCCTGGTGATCTCCTGCCACACAGCCCACCTCATGAAGCTCTCTCTCAAGCCGAGTTCAATAGATGAGAGAACAAGGGGAAGTCTGCCTATGCAAAGCAAGTATACATAACAAGATCAGAGCAAAGGGGTTTCCTCCCCTGAAGCTAAACAGCTCCCATAAATGAGCCTGAGGGGATATTACATGTTAGGATAATTTCCTAGGTATACTGGCAGATGTTTCACTAGCATGGATGGTGAGGACCCTTATTTGCCATATTTGCCAATTTATTTAAATACTCTTATCATGGCAGATTTCAAGCTACCAACTTGATGTCACTGAACAGCAGTTGGGGAGAGATATGTGCAATCAGCTCTTAAGAGCTGATAGAAGCTGGATCATATACACAACTGGAATTTCTGAGAATTCTGTATCACAGGTTTAAGGATGAAATAACCTGCTTGCCCATAAGAAGAAAACACCCAGGTTTATAAGGAAAATCCTAGCAGCACATACTCTAGGGTTCACTCACTGAAACTTATTCTCTCTGCATCTCCCGGATGTCACAGTTCCCATATCCATGGGATCCAGAGAATCAAAGTTTGGAGAAGTCATTTGGTCCACCATGCCTGTATCTCTGGATAGTGTCCTACCTAATTGATCCCAGGCAGGAGCATTGAAAGGTGGAATCCACATTCCCTATCTTAATGCTTTGGGCAACAAAGCATTTCTTTCCCAGCTGTTAACAGGATCCAGTTTCCAAGGTGATACGTGAGCTCAGAGCCCTATCTTTACCAAAGGCAGTGCTTGGATTCAGTTTCAGGTAGGCCTCCTCAGTTCATATAAGCAGGAAGGAAAACATGTAAAACTGAATTCCTCCTCAATTTCTTTTTTTTTTTTTCTGAGAAGATTTCCAAGGCTGGGGGCAGCAACTCATCAGGAAAAGTTCTTTGCCTGTGCTTTCTTTTTGCCAAACATTGATTTGCTAATAGAGAAAATAACTGGTGTATAAACAAAAGTGGTTGATGACATCCGAGGGTCTGGAGCAATTCCTCCACATCGTTCTGACAGCTAACAAATGGAACTAGCTCTTAGGGAGCATGTTTAAGGAACAGCTGGAATATGTAACGGACATTTTTCTGTGAATTTGACAGGTCAAGCACCATCACGGTTGAGCTACACTCACCGGACATGGATCAGAATGAACTCTGCCATTCCTCAGAAGGTTGCCAAGAGGCCTTTGAAAAGAGAAGGGAATCCAAGGAACTCAGTTTCAGACATGGAGAAGAATAAAGACCAGACAGATCATAAGCAAACCTGATTTAAAGAGAAAGATCTATAAATGCCAGTTGCTCAGCTTTCTCCCTGGTTTCCAGACCCTGTGATGAGCTCCAGCAAAACGAAATTAGTACAGCCCTTTCCAGAGGGTCACTTAGGGGAAAGATACTGCCATATGTTGCTTATTGGTCTTTAGCCTCACCAACACCCCAACATTTGATGAAGTCAACATATGTGAGTTCCTAAAAGGTATAGAATATACAAAATACTTTCCCTTATACAAGGATTACTCTAAGCATTGTTAAAATGGCAAGCTCACCTGGGACCCCTAAGATAACCTGATTTACCAAAATCTGATCTATCCTTAGCATGTGAGGAGCACATCCATTCTCTAAAGCAAGGAGATTTTCGAGATCAATGAGCAGAGAAATTTCTCAAAAGAATTTTAGAGAATTTTTTAAGATAACAAGCAGACTAACAATTGAGTAAACCTGGTACTATTCTTTTTCTTCTTCCAAACTCAAGGGCATTATTCTAAACAATAACATACCTAGAAAAGAACCTGTGAAGATTGCAAGATTATCTAAAGAAGTCTTGGGGCAAGAGTGGTGGACATGCTTCTCAATGCAGCTCTGCACCCAGTCCACTCATTGTGAACTCCATCAAAATGCATAAACCTTTGGGAAGCAAAGGATGAATTGATTAGCTGCAATCTGTAGGCCCAATCAATCCATCCCCACACTGTAGGGACCTGTACAGAATCCCTCCTCAACGTCTTGTCTTTCATAAGGAGAAATTCACCTCATAAAAGTCATAATCAGAAGACATGACAGCCTGGAGGAGCAAACTACTGCTAGGTCAGTGGAAGTTCTACTCCTGTTTGTGAAAGTGAGGAGAGCACAGAGCATTTGTCTCTCAGCTTCTGTCTCCCTTGCAGTCTTCTCATTTATCAAAATTCAAAAATCACCTCCATATCGAGGAATTCTTCTCCTTTGGGGCTTCCAACTCAAGGTTGTCTGGTTTGACCTCTCCTGACACCACTTCCTTCCTCCACCCCAAAGCAGATTAAGCTCACCTTGGATAGCCACTAGAACTTGATGATTAAAACATTCAGAGCAAAAGATCTTCAGAGGTAATGCCAACTTGTAAGTCAAGTTAGTAGCAAGGCATAAAATAAGGCAGTACTGTCTTTGTTCTGTGCTGATCCATGCATCGTCCTGCCTACGATGCCAGCACTTTGGTCTATTGAAACACACAGAAAAGGCAAGAGAAACACAACTCTGACAAAAGGATGAGGAAAGGAAGAGCACTTCCAGCAGACACTGCTTTGCCTTAATACTTAGCACTTCCATGAGCCTTTTCATCTTCAAAGCACTTGAGGTACACTAGCTAATTAATCCTCCAAACATCCCTGCAAGGTGAGGAAGGATTATCTCCATTTTACAAATGGAGAAATGGAATATTTTGAACACAAGTATAAAATCCAGTGACAGATAGAATTGCCAGAAATTGGGCTGGGATCCTTCCTGGTATCTTCAATGCCCACTCAAGCCTGCCAAGATAGCTCATCCCCAACCTGAGGACTGCCAAAAGCTCCTAACCAGGATATAGCCGAGCAGACAGAGAGCCAGAGGCAAGACAGACAAGGCTTTCATGCTAACCCTTCCAAGTCTCTAATTAATTCATTATCTCACTGGACTGTCTGGCTAGGGGAGGTCCCTTTTGAAGCTTAGATGGAGGAGGAGGAGATGCCCGCTCAAGTCTTCTTCTGAGCAATGATTCGATGCTCCTCTCTCATATCTTCACCCTGGTTGATATTTTAAAGCATTGCTGAAGACAGCACATGCAATGATAGGAATCCACCTTAAATCCTTCCTGGAATCAAGGCAGGTTCTAAACAAATATATGAAAAGCCATTGGCACAATGCTTTTATTTTTCAAGTTTTCTTATATTTTGAGACAGGACTTTCTCTTGATCAAACCCCAGCTGCGAATGCCAGTTGGAGCCCTGATCAAAACCTCCTAATTAAATGCAGTGTAGGAATTTTATGTCTTCCCCAGGCCTATTACTCAAGGCATAGTTCCAAATTGTGGTGGTCTTAGAATTTCTTGGATTTTCAAAAGATCTAAAAATCACTTAGAGATTCAGACTGCTAGCACATCCTTCAGAATTGCCACTTTGAAGTTTGACCCATTCACCCTGTCAGTAGCTATCATCAAAGCTTACCAATTTCTACCTTTTTTTCATAATATTACCCACCCCTAGAAATGAAATCTGTGTGCTTCATTCAACCAAGTACATAATAAAGAACTTGGAGCCCACCTTTCTTACTCTTCCAGAGTGTCTCATAGGTTCTTCTTATCAGAAAGTACCCCAAAACGTTTGTGAACTAAAATGTAGAAAGCAGTGGCAGTAGGTTTATGACAGTGACTCTCAATTGAGGGTAATTCTGCCTCACCAGGGATACTGGCAATATTTGAAAACAATTTTCGTTTCATAACTGGACAAAAGAGGAGCAGATGCCACTGGTACCCAGCAAGTGGAGACCAGGGAAGTGGCTAAACATCCTACAGAGCACAGACAGCTCCACAGCAAAGAATGATCCAGCCCCAAATGTCAATAGTGCTGAGGGTGAGAAACCCTGGATTTGAAAAGAACCATCCAGATGAGATACATGCTAAGCATATAGAGGATTTTCAATAAAAACCTATAGATGGATGGACTGAATCATTAGCTGTCCTATCACTGGGACCAACTCCTATTGCCAGAACAAAGTCAGACAAACCCAATTAGCAATTCTACTTTTTTTAGAACCTAAGTAGAATCCTGATAGTTTTGTTACCCCAGTCTGTGAATAAAAGCCTAAGGTTTATTTATTTTAGAAATCTCATAGGCATAATATTGATCAAAAGAAGCCAACACAAAAGATACATATTTTAATTATATGATTCCATTTATATGAAGTTCAAAACAAACAAAATGAATCTATGATAACAGAGGTCAGAACAGTAGTTACTGTTGTGGAAAGTGAGGTAGGAGTATTGACTGAAAAAGGTGCATGAAGAAACTTTCTGAATCACTGGAAATGTCCTATATCTTTATCTGATTGGTAGTCACATGGATGTGTACACACATAAAAATTTATCAAGCCATACACTTAAGATTTGTTCACATTACTGTATGTCAGTTACATCTCATTTTTTGAAAATGAAAACATTTATTAAAAATAAAAAGTTCAAAAAAGAAAAAATCAGCCACAGTATAAAAGTTTAAAACCATAGTTTTCAACAGGTAGACTTATGTTAACACTACTCTTTGAAATGGTAAATATTCACAGCTTTCATCCAAATTTCATTTCCAACAGTTGTCTTCTTTCTAATTAAAATGCAAATACAGACTTTATAGCTAGAAAACAAGGCAGGAAAAAATGACTCTCAGCCAGAAAGAACACACTAACTTATTTCTCCTTCAAGCAATGAAATTAAATCCAGGTCTGAGAGACCAGGTCTATCTCCACAATCCAGGCTGGCATGTACACACATGCATGTGCACGAGCACGTGCGCGTGCACACACACACACACACACACACACACACACAACCCCCGAGAGCTGCCTTTGATGTGGCTGCCTGGGGCAACTCATAATAGGAATAATGCTACTTAAAAATCTAAACAATTCATAATTAAGAAACCACCCCTGCTCTCTACCTCCCAAGAATCAAAAAAATCATTAGTTTCCTGTTACTGAAAAAAAAAAAAGATGGCAAGTACAATTCTCATCTGTCCCCCAAATTAATTCCTACATTTTAGTAGTCCCCTCCATGTAACACGTGTCTATATTTCTTATTTTCATTTTAAAAGTATACCATTATAGATCATTATAAAAACGCTATAACTGTAAGTAAGAAGTTAGACGAATGCAGGAAAACAATATTCAGTAGCCAAAGGAGAAATTAGCATTTTTTTAAAAAAAAAGATAATAACTATTAAAGAATGCCAACACACATTTACTGATATTAGGCCATTATGAGGTTGAAGCTTGCTTTTCTATCAGGAAGTTCAAAATATTTACAAATAATTTTTATGTGGTCTGTCTCCTTGCTTGGATTTTGAGCTTTAAGAGGACAGGAACTACTTTGCCAATTTTATATTTAATACGCCAAGATAAGTGCAAGACTATCAAAGGCCTTCAGCATCTGTCTGGTGAATGAATGAACAAGTGAATGGGTGGAAGGGTGGATGGGTGACTGATGGATGGGTGGACTGCTGGATGGGTGAATGAGTACATGGGTGAGTGTAAGAATGGATGAGTGGATGAATAGATGGGTGGATGGGTACATTAATAGCTCAGTAAGTGGGTGGACGGAAGAATGAATTGATGGGTGGATTCATAGAGGAGTGAATGGGTGGATGGGTGTGTGAATAAATGGATGAGTGAATAAATTAATGAATGGATGCTTGGATGAGTGCATGGGTGGATGGATGAGCAGATGGGGGATAAGAAGATGGAAGTCAGGTTAATGGGTGAATGGATGAAGGAACAAAGCATTAGCAAATAAAGTATTACTTTGGCAAGTTATTTTTTAGCTTCTTAAATTGTTTTCATTAGTTATCTTATTGTAACATTTCTCAGAGTCAGGTTCATAGTCAGTACTAAGTTAATATTTATCATCTAGTTAATAATAATTTTAAAAATTAAAATATAGGTCGAGTGTGTTGCCTCATGCCTGTAATCTTAGCACTTTGGGAGGCTGAGGTGGGTGGATCACAAGGTCAGGAGTTCAAGACCACCCTGGCCAACATGGCAAAACCCTGTCTCTACTAAAAATACAAAAATTAGCCAGGCCGTGGTGGCATGCGCCTGTAATCCCAGCTACCCAGGAGGCTGAGGCAGAAGAATCGCTTGAACCTGGAAAGCAGAGGTTGCAGTGAGCCAAGATCGTGCCACTGCACTCCAGCCTGGGTGACAGAGCAAGTCTCCGTCTCAAAAAAAAAAAAAAAAAAATATATATATATATATATATATATAAACTCATTTTAGAAAGGGGAAGGAATCAGCAGATTTCATACTGAGGTAGAATACTATAATACTATGTCATAGAGAATTAAAAGAAATCTACAACCACCATTCAACCACCAGATTTGCTGAAGAAAGTCAAGGCTAGCACAATGGAAATCAAAAAATCCATGAGGGACACACAAGCAGTAAACATGAATTTGCTCTCAACATCTAGAAATATTAGGAAAGACAGAATTACTTATTCCAAAAGTATTTATAAGCAAGGCACTTTAATAATCCAAAATATTACTTTCTAGAAAAGTTATCATACACCTTACCTTTTAAAGTGATATCAGGAAACAAGTTTAGCTTTTCATGGTGCATACTTTACAGATGGTTGTCAGCAGAGCCTTGAGGTGGGTGATTCATGGCCATGACTAGTGGAGTCTCACTTTCTAGAACTTCTAGGCCATTATTCTTTATACATCTAGAAATATTCTCTCTATCATATATACGCACACATGGGCACATATACGGTTCTTAAAGCAGCAGACCAAGTTTAAGCGACATTATATAAATTCACACAACTCAGGGCAAATACCACCCAGGCTTCCCACAGCTTTAAAGGCAACAGTTATTTTTTTCATGTTGTCTATGTGTGCATTTTGTTTACATTTTTGCTCTCATTTCAATCGAGAAATAGCAGTCACCCAAAAGCTTTCTCTAAATGTTCCTATTCTGAAAAACACACTAGATGGTGGAAGTTTATGTCCAGGTTCAGAAGGTCCACTTGAAAAAGAAAAGTGTTTCAATTGAGATTTTAGTGCAAATCAAAGTTAATGGCTCAGAACCCAATTTAAAAATGTTCCTGGTGCTGATGGCAGGCCATTTTTAAACAAATAACAATTTTAAACAAATGATCTGCCCATAAGCAGTACCATGTCTTTCAGATTTCCAGGCTCCATACTAAAAAGGGAAAAACTCTGTTTATGAAAATCTACAGCAAAGCTTGCTTATTTTATGATGCATTTAATAAAAGGAAAGGATATATATTAAACCATAAAGACACAAAGATAAAACTGCAACAAGAATATTTATAGCAGAATAATCCCATTCCTTTTTGGTCCTATCCACAAATACATATATAAGAGAGGAAAGGAGTGGTCTCTGCTCTGAGAGCCTTAGCTGTGAAACTTACACTTATCAGTCTCCAGCCTGACTTCAATATTCTCCTATACTTGCTCTTTGCTGTTAGAGTTGCTCTTTCTTTTCCTCCTTCTCTTCGTTTTCCTTATTCATTCTTTGACTCTCTGTCTTGCCCTTAGTGTCTTTTTATTTCTCCTCTTTCCGTCACTTCCAAATCAAATGGGCTGTATAAACATCATCACAAAGAGAAGCCTTGTGAAAATGCACTAAGAAGGATCGTTGGATAAGGACTTTGCAAAAAAACTTATCATAGGTTCTGATGCCACATAGAGATTTGAGGACGCACAAATCCTCAGATAATAGAGATTTATCTTTTCTACAAAGTTAGTCTGAACCTGGAAGAATTTGAGGGAATTTCTGGCCTCCTTGGCATTGGATAGAAGGCAGCCAAGAGTGAGGAGAAAGAAACTACCCTGTTTTGACAGAGTAGATTTGAAACCTCTGGGGACATTCTCAAAGTAGGCCCAGCTGAAGAAACTGTAGTTGTAAAATTTCTCCTAGGAACGTAGGGGGAAATTACCCAGAGGGGCCATCCCGTTTTAGGATGATGAAGAGGTTACCTCTATACTTCTAGCCTATTTTTAAATGAGCAACAATAAAACATCTCCAACATTCAGAGAATGAATGAATTCTCTGAATGCACCATCTTTCTCTCATAATATTAAGGGATTGACACATACATTGGCAATCTAGCTCATTATTTACCTTCTCTTTTTGCATTAATGTCTTGCTTCTTGGCCTGTTGAAAAGAGTCCTTGATGGACAAGGACAGCAACCTTCTAAATATTCTGCGGAGAAAATATCAGGCTTCATGCTTAAGAGGAGATTTGAGCAGCCTCACGATAAATAATAAAAATGAAGCCTATGCTTTTCCAGGACTTTGCAATTTTTGAATTTCTTTCATGAACATGCTCTCAGGTGTCAAGCGTAATCCTGACCTGAGTTGCTTAAAATGAGGCATCTACAAATGTGGCTGCAAATGGAGGCCATTACTGACAAAATGGAAAATAGCAAAATTAACCAAAGGCACGACATTGACACAAAATCCGTAGTCTTTTATTCCTCATCCAAATGTAAGTTACTAGACTGTTCACAGAACATTCTGCAGAATATACAGATATCTTGACCACACTGTAACTTCTACGAGCATGTTTTTAATGCCCAATTGGGATTGGTCTGATTAACACAACGCCAATAAGGAAAAGTAAGGCAGGAAAAATTTCTTTCTCAGATAAGCCAATGATTAATCACTGTAATTGACAAAATGGACCCTGAAGGCCATAAGTTAGTAAAATTATTACTAAAAACTTGGATTTTATATTGCATTTTGTTTTACCTGTGGCAGGTGGAAGAGTTTCATCACAAGTTTTGTGGTTGACGTGAGACACGAAACCAAAGTGATTCTGATACAGTCCCCCAATCTTAGTTCATTTGTTCCTGCTGTGCTACCTATCTACCCTGACACAGCTTATATGATTCCAAAATGTTACAGGAAAAGAATCATTTTTAAGATAAAATCGTTACTGAATGTTTACTATTTAAATGTAGAGAGTTTGTGCGTTAATTTTAAAAACTTTTTAAACAAAATATGTTCTTGTAAATTACATATTGTCTATGGCTGATTTTTCTTTACCACAGCAGACTTAGTAGTTGTGACAAAGACTAAATGTCCTAGAAAGCATAAAATATTTACTATCTGGTCCTTCACAGAAAAAGTTTGCTGAACCTGGTATATAATACTTCAGTTTTAAAAAATCTTAGTTTTTGTGTCTTTGAAACTCAGACTCCGTGTGTGTGTGTGTATTCTGTCTTCTTACATTCACACAGACCCACAAATACAGAAGCATTGTGTCATCACATAACAATATTGAAGCATTTGTCCAGAAGGGTGATAAAGAGGGTGAATGTAATTATCTATTTCTTGAAGAGAAACCCCCCTTTTCAAGGTTCATTGAAAGAAAACTATGACTCTTTTGTAACCAGATAACAATTTACACCAATCACAGTAACTGCCTTCCAACTCAAATGCACTCCCTAGTTTGTTCTCTCTCTCTTTCTCTCTCTCTCTCTCTCTCTCTCTCTCTCTCTCTCACACACACACACACACACACACACACACACACACACACACAATCCTACATTTTCCTAATGGATCCCAACCACTCATTCAGGACATATTTATCGAACACTCACTAGATGCCAGGTACTATGCTGGACCCTAAGAATCCAAAATAGAATACAATATGCCCCCACCCTCTGCCCTCACCAGGCTTGCAGCCGACTGCAACAGGCATGTAACATTTGATTACAGTCCACGCAGTAAATACTGTTAAGAGAAATATCTGTAAATATGAAAACATTTTAGCAGCAAAGTGGATGGAGTGAGCAGATGAAGTTAGGGAAGACATCACAGAGGAAGTTATATTTCACTTCTGCTTGGAAGTCTGAGTAGGAGTTGTTTGCAGTGAAAAAGAGAAGAAAGGTTATTTTAAGCAACAGGAACAACAGCACATGTAATGGAATGAAATAAACATGGCAGATCTGGAGACCTGCACATCACATGTGCTAGAGTCCAGGGTAAGCAGGGAAGCGTAAAGGGATGAGTTGGGAAAAGTGAGCCGGGTTCAGATCTATGCCCTGCTAAAAAGTTTGAACTTTATCTTTTATACGTAAGGGTTATAGGTGTCTCTTAAGCAGAAAAATAGCATACTATGATTTTTGGTTTAAGATGAAAACATTGGGGGGTAGGGTGGAGAGAGGATGAGGGTGAGAGACAGACCGAAAGCAACAACTTCCCAGATTTCTCAGTGTATGTCCACCCACACATAAGCCCTCTCTGGCACACTAAGTGAACAGGGCATCCATAAATGGAAGACATCCTGGTGTCTGAGTGAACCGAGGAAAGAGTCCATGCAGTTTGTTAGTTGGAAAATACAGAGTAATCATAGCATGCCAATTTTACTTCCTAACAGGCAAATACTCGTTCGTCCCCTTTCTATTGCTGCTGGTGCGCCTGAAAATCTCCAGTACCCAGAGCGAGCCCATGCAAATGGCAAGAAAAGTAGACAGAAATGCTATAGTTACCAGCTTTTATGCTTGTGGTCAAAAAAGAATGAAGACTCTGTTTCTAAACTCAGAAACATTGATTATTACAATATCCTGATCGCAGCCCAGACATCTCCAACTTGTGGAATGTTTGTGCCATACTCTCCCTTCAGAAATGCCTCCTCATTACAGAATTCTTGCAAAAGTGAAATAATTCCAGCTACTGTTTTTCCCATAAAAGGGACCACTGTGCTTCTGCTACTTTCCCCCAGCATGTTTCTGTAGGTGGTCATTTCAACAATAAAGGAAGTTCAAGGGTTCAAACAGATTTCCACTGTTACAGCCCAAAAATTTGAGGTTTTTTCAAGGAAGTCCCCCCTGCCGAGCAATTATGCTTGAATTCAAGGCTGGCTCTTTCTTACCAAAGCTGTGGGGAGATGAGGGCAGAGGGGAAAAGGGGTAAGGAATTGAGGGAGGGAAGGGGAGAAGATAAGAGACTAAAGAAATCAGGGCACTCAATCAGAAGTAAATATCTGCAACAGGCCATCTGATACCATGGAGACTCAGGAAGGCAGAGGAAAGATGAGTCCAGAGGATAGAATTGATTTATTCCCCATTCTTATTTTTGGGTAGTTTTTACTCTGATAGATCAATGCACTTAGGGAAAAAAAATATCTAGAGGAGCCGCATGTGGGCTATATCGTGTCCCAGGGAAGGAGCCAGATAGAGCCAGTGTCCTGGCAGAGAACATTTGTTTGTTCTTGGTGCAGTCTTGTCATCTGCTCAGCTGTCCCCAGCAAGGTCTCCACCCCTATGTGATATCCCACTACCTCCCAGGGCAGAGCAGGGCAGGGCAGGGCAGACCCGGTACTAAGATGCCAGCCAACCCCCACCCCCATGCAGTGTTGCCAAGGGCAACAGAGAACTGCAGCCTCACCATTTTCTCTTCTACCTTTCTGTCCTCGATTCTTCAACCCTTGCTGCTCTGTCTCACGTCTTTCTTTCCTCTGCTTCTGTGGAAGGCGGCGAGGAGTGGGGAAAAGTCTGTCTTTGTCTCTGTGTTGCCTATCCTAAAATGAATTCATCCAATTCATCATTTTCAGAGTGGCTACTTGAAAACATCATAGGCTAGGAAAATTCTTGTTCTCCTTTGCCCTCATGCTAAAACTCCCAGGGTCTCAGCCACCCAGTGGCTCACCTCCCAGGTCCCAGTGCAGGGAGACCTCTCAGGAAAGCATCTCAGGTGGCATTTCATTGTCACTGCTAATGAGCAAACTGCTAGTAACATCTTAAATCTACTTTCAGCTAGAGAAAACAGGCCCAAGCTAAGAAGAGGCATTCTCTAAAACATATTACCTAATTGTTTCACTGGGGTGGGGTGGGGAGAACATTATGAAATAAAAACCTGGAAAGCCCACAAATTTTTAAAAGTAAATTCCACATAAAAGTACATGGCTCTCAATGATTTAAATGACTAAAATGTCACACTAACATTCATGACCAAACATGCTGATGGAATTTATGAATACACAACTGTACCTCAAGCCACTGGGATTCATTTCTGGCCTTCCTGCCTCAGGTGATTTTTACACCTTTGCTTGCTGCTGCCTTGTACTGGGATTCACTGATTTCACAGAAAAGCAAACTAAGATTAAGAAGATGTCAGTGGTTTTGCAGAGATGCTGCAACCAACTGCACAGAAAGCAGTAAGGGAAAAAATTCTCATCTTGACACTGTCTGGGCCAGTCCTCCTGGAAAGCTGACCTGGCAGATCAAATGTCCAGAAGAAGTAGCTTGGACCATGGGATAGTGTCATTTTGTGTGCTTTTCTGCACCTGCAGTTTAGATGTGGAAAGATCAGTTATTTCTTTGAAAAAAAAAAAAAAAAAAAAAAAAAAAACAGAAAAAAAAGTTAAAGCTGAGAGTTTAGAAGTGAAGACCCTCAGCCTGATTCTCTATAAGATAGAGATTCCCAAATACAAGGCAGGACCTTGTTACAAAAGGCCAAAGCTCTGTCTGATTGCCTTCCTCCTATATGTGCCCCAGGATGCTGGTTCAAAGCATATCCAAAGTAGAAGAGTAAGTTTTTTCTATGCTTATCTGCTTTTTCCTTGGGCGCAACTTTTGAAACTGTCTATCACTTCAACATTTCCAGAGTAAAAGGATTAAAAGAGTGATAGATCCCCCGAGGACAAACAGGTGAGCAGATAGTACAAGCCAGATTTATTATCCCAATAAATCCAGTTTTCAAAACAAACAGTCTTCGCCTTTGGAAAAGCATGATTATCTCCCATTTATGGGCAAATAACTATAGTTTTTTTTTTCTGGAAAGAAAGAAAAGTATTTTGAATAGACTCTGACAAGATTAATCAATCTAACCAAGCTTGTGGTTTCATTTCAATTAATGCCTAGTTTAAAACATCTAATGACATCAAGAGAGAATGACTCATAACAAAAGCAACTTGCACAGCCCACATTAAAAAAAAAAAAAACCTCCATGTGAATAGCATCATCACTACTAAAGAGTAATAATTAAGGAACCCATATGATCATGATGCAATGAACCTGAGAGGAGAAATGACAACAGTGACGAGACTACATAAACTTTGTAGGATAAGGTAGTTGGATAAGGTAGCCACAGTCCCAGAGAGAATCAGAGTATTTATTTAGAAAATGGAATATATTTATTGACTGTAAGACAAAATTACATGTAGAGGAGTTGTTCCAAACTGATCACAAAAAGGCATATAAACATTCATTCTTGTGTGTATGTCTGTGTGTGTGTGTGTGTGTGTGTGTGTGCATGCACTAAATACATAGGTAGTCACATATTCAACTAGGTGTCATGTAGAAATAATTTTTCAATTAGGCTATAGTTTAAAAGCTTCATAGTTAAGATCAGAGGCTGACAAACAGCCCACAAGCCAAATTGACTCACCACCTGTTTTTGTATAAACTTTTATTGGAACTCAGCTTTTATTGATCAATCATTTACATATTATCTATTGCTGCTTTCACACTCAGTGATAAAGCTGAAGAGCTGTGACAGAGACTTCATGATCTGCAACTCTCAAAATATTTACTTTCTGGATCTTTACAGAAAAAAAATTGTGAATCTTTGATTAAGATAATGGATACCTTCTGACTCACACATAAGTCAGCATGCAAACATTATTCAAGTTTGAGTCAACAAGCACTAGACTTTTTTTCAGATTATTGGAAAGTGATGTTAATTACCAGGACACACTAAGCATTCAGTTAAAAGGAACTTTTAAGACTTAGCATAATTGCTACCTTTCTCTCTCTCTCTCTCTCTCTCTCTCTCTCTCTCTCTTCCTCTCTCACCTCCTCCCTCTCCCTCCCTCTCTCTCCCTCTCTCTCTCTTTCTTTTTAAGACAGGATCTCACTCCCATTGCCCAGGCTGGAGTGCAGTAATAGATCACAGCTCACTCACTGCAGCCTTGACTTCCTGGACTCAGGTGATTCTCCCACCCCAGCCTCCTAACTAGCTGGGACTACAGGTGCATGCCACCACACTTGGCTGATTTTTTCTTTTTTTAGTAGAGACGGTGTTTTGCCATATTGCCTAGGCTGGTCTTGAACTCCTGGGTTCAAGTGATCTGCCTGCCTTCGCCTCCCAAAGTGCTGAGATTACAGGCATGCACCACCACACCCACCAATGCTTGTTTTCCATCTCAATTTCTTTGAAAACATTTTTGAGCTATGTTCTTGATATGATAGAATACATATATATTATCTTAATATATAATATGTATTATAAAGGAATACATTCTTTAAGTATATAAATATCATTGAAATTGAGGTACACAAATGTTACTCATCCATATTTCAAGAGCTTCATATATGCACAAGATTTTTCTCACTATTTCATATGAACAGATATACTTAACACCACAATGACATTTACCATCATTCATTATCACTTCATTCTATGTCACTGCACACTTCAGGGAGCTATATAAATTATCAGGGGCATCTTAACATTCATCTGAAATCTCCTGTTACCAAAAGTATGAAACTACACATAATTCTAATACCATTGTGAAATATATCTTTCCTGGGTATAACAACCACTTATGCCTTACAAAACAGATTATCTTATTTCAAAAAAAATGACTGTGATTAAAAGTGCATTTGGGGCAAATATAAACATAGGGTAGTGAGCCAAGAAAACAAAAATCTTACAGAATATGGTCATGAGTTATTCTACACTACCTGGATATATTTCAAGGAATATTTCATTTTTTCCTCTAATTCTAAGTTCAATATTTCTAATTTCATTTTTCCCACAGAGCCTGTTAATTATCTGTAGGTGATATAAAATTGCTTTCTTTTAAAAGAAATCTAAATGTAAGGCCTTTTGCTGTTTGAGGCTAAGGATTGAGCATAATATGCATCACTACTGTCATTTTCTGTCAAACCCATGCCCTGAAGGTGATACAGACTGTGATGAAGTATAGTACTGTAGCAATGATTGGGTTATACTGTATGTAGATGCAGGCTGTCACATTCATGATTTGGATCAAGGATACATGACCTCATTCCATGGCTAGTCAACCTAGAGCAAATGTAATTTATTGGCACCAGGAGGCCTCATTATGATCTGGCATTCAACACAGCCCATTCCTCTTACTGGAGTACACATCTTAACTCCCCTTACAAAGAAAAATGATAGCTATGGAAGAAATCCATATTACTAGTCTTCATTTTATTGACAAGATTTCTAAGGTAGCAGAAAGAAAATAAATTTGCCAGCCCATTATGGAACATACTTGGAATATTAAAATGATTATGAATAATAAACAAGGGATGGTCATTCACTTGAATGAAATCTCATTGAAAACTTTGGGATAACCCTTTTATGATACTTAGCCAAAATCGCCGCCTCTTGGGAAAAAATTAACTTGCCATTGCTTAATTTAGGACTCCAAAATATCCTTAATGACTTGAAAGCCACTTGTGACTATAATTTCTCTTTATAGTTGGACGTATCTCCACCCACACCACACTGCTTTCTAAGTTTCACAAAAAGACAATATGGTATGCTGGCTCCTTCCAAATGATTCATAATGAGCTCTTCTAAGAAAAATTGGAAGATATAGCCCAAGAAGCAGAAGTTTCCTTTGACTAAGTGATAGAATGTTTGCCTTTTCTGATGCAAAGACAAAATTTTGAAGCAAGGAAGAGGTGTGATACAGCATATAAAATTGGAGGCATATAAGATACTAACATCTGCTCATGGGCTTATGTGAGAGTTTTCCAGGAACGTTCTATTATAAGTAATTTAAACAAAGGCAGCCATTTCAAAACCAATGGAAATGAAGGCCTGTGTTTTGGGAAGGCCAGGAAAGGGAAAGGAAAGGTGTCAGGAGGAACACGGATTTCTTTACTCACTGGTATTCTAAGGCCTGTTTTAAAAAAAAAAAAAAAAATCAAGCAGAGCGTTGCCGTCAGAAAGGTCAATCTGGTTCCTTTTCCATGCTGTTGCTAAAAGCCGGTATGACCTTTATCTGGGCAGATAATGAACTAGTTATTATCTCTACGGAAGGTCCTGACTCTTTCTACACTCCCCATCAACTCTCCATGCTTAATTCAATCTGTGTTTATGCAACTCAAAGTAATCCCACTAGATTCAGCAAGCCCCTTTCCAGACAGCGATACTGTTGCTAACATGAGGCTGGTATCACTTTCAGGAAGGATGAGGAGAAAGCTTTATCTTGACAAGGAGACCACCCTCAGACACAGTCATTTTTTTAGTGTTCTGGCATGTTTGGGGGTTTTCATTTCTCAGCGGATCTGAGATAAGCCACCCGGAGAGCCTTTAATTGTTTCTTTGAGGCTATTGTTATTTATACTGTATGGACACTTGAAAGGCAACTCTCAGGATCTCAGTAAAAAAGGTTTCATTCTCTGAATCTCACTCTAGACACAGAAACACTGGCTAGGCAAGAAATCCTGGATGGTAGAGCTGTTTTGGAAGCAGCATTTTTCTAAACAAGCATCAAATACATAAAACTTCTCATTTGCTCCACAAGTTTTGCTCAAGTCCTACCGTGTTTACCTAGGTCTCATTATTACCCCATTATAGTAATAATCAGCACCGTTTAAAGCTTTCTTCCTTCTTAATAAGATTGTTTCACCTACTTCTTTGAAGTTGGATGTGGCCAAGTGACTTGCTTTAGCCAATGAGGGATGATGAGCAAAAGTGGTATGTGGTACTTCTAGGTGAAAACTTTAGGAGCCAGTATACAATTTACTATATTCTCCTTTGTGACACATGTTAAAATGAAGCCTCCATCAGTCTGGATCCAAGAACAATTAAAACTAACAGGGTACCCCATTGACACCCCTTAGACATGTACTGTAGGGGAGAAAGAAACATTTGTTATATAGAGCCATTGGGATTTGGGAGATGTTTATTGCCATGGCATAATCCAGCTTATCCTGACCTTCCAGTTTCCCCTCTTTTTACAACTGCTGCTCTGTGTCCAAAACAAAAGCACCTGTCTGTAACTGACAAGCTTAGAAGAATCCCCATGGAAGAGTAATTTAAAAAAAAAAAACCATAATGGAAGGAAAAGACAAGGGCAATGTAAACCTATGTTTGATTGACTATAGATTTTTCATTAAGTGCTCCTGCCTGACTCATTTAAGATGCTTCACACATGATACTATGCTTTTTAACATGAATAGTCTAATACCATGTTTACTTTTCATCACCTTTGTCTTGATCAGGAAACAGCAGATGTTACAGTGAGCAACAAGTAACTTTGTGATACAATTTTTGTATACCTCCAAAATTCATATGCTGAAGCCCTAACCCCCAGTGGGGCTGTATTTGGAGAGGGAGGGGGACTCTAAGGAAGTGATTAACGTTAAACAAGGTCATGAGGGTGGAGCCCTGATCCAGTTGAATTACTACTGTCTTTATCAGAAGAGACATGGGGAAGCGCCTGCATGCTCCCTTGTGCTCTCTATCCTCTGTGGGTTTCTCTTTGTCTCTCTGTAAAATGTGAGGGTGCAACAAGAAGGCAGTCATCTACACGACAAGAAAAGGACCCTCACCAGAAAGTGAATCGGCCATCACCTTGATCTTGGACTTCTCAGCCTCCAGAATCATGAGGAATTAATTTCTGTTGTTTAAATCGCCTAATCTATGGTATTTTGCTATGGCAGCCCTAGAAGACTAATACACACTGGGACTAGTCAAATGGGCATACGATGACATGAATTGGTAATTACTTGGAAAAAAAATTTCTCTCAGGACTGAGACACTAGAATAAAAGAAAAGAGCTTATCCTAAGGAGGAGGGAGAACAAGTTGGAAGGAGGGATTTGAACAATCCTTGACAGATGGATATTATTTAGTGGGAGCTCAACGATGCTCGTTATATACTGGGCACTGGGGATGGGGCTGGGGACACAGAAACAAAGGACATATGGGCCTTGCCTCCAAAAAACTCATCATCTAGTGGAAAATACATTGAATAAACACATTGCTTCAATACCACAAACATCTGTGCGCCCATCATGTGCTATTTAGCATCAAACTGGGAGTTGATACATTATTATTGATCATCTGATCATTCTTCATAGAGGTGCATATACTGTTCAGGCCAGGTGCAGCGGCTCATACCTGTAACCACAGAACTTTGGAAGGCCAAGGTGGGAGAGTCACTTGAGCCCAGGAGTTCAAGACCAGCCTGGGCAACATGGCAAAACCCCATATTTACAAAAAATACAAATATTAGCCAGGTGTGGTGGCACCAGAAAGGCTGAGGTAGAAGGACTGAGTCCAGGAAGTGGAGGTTGCAGTGAGTGGAGATCGCATCACTGCACTCCAGCCTGGGTGACAGAGTGAGACCCTGTTTCCAAAAAAAAAAAAAAGTACATATACTGTTATGTTATGAGCAGAATCAACTAATAACAGGGTGGATAGGGGCAGGGTAGACAAGTGCTCCCTGGCCTCTTCACTACATGACAGCATTATTTTCTATTTTCTATTTTCTTCAGAATGTTGCCCCATCTTCTTGGGTCAATCTCAGTCTGGCTAACTTACCCTGGGATACCTCAAGAGAGAGTCTGACCAGGATGGAGTGTTATAAATAGTCAGTGCTCACTAAAAATGAACCAGTAACAACCTAATCTTCAGCTCCACTGTGTAAATTGCTTGGTTCAAATAAAAGGTTATATGGTCACATGCAATGCAAAGTAAGTGATCACTGCACAGTATCTGAATGAAGCACACCATTCAGCAGTCATGAATGGTAATAGAAGCAGATTTGAATTTTTACCTGAACACTAGCAAAATAATCTCCCCTCCAAAAAACATCAACACTCCTCAGAAAGAGCTTGCTTTTCAGAGCCTTTCCTAAAATCTTATGGATCAAGCCTTACATCCTCATGTCAGTCTCATTCAAGAGACCTAAGACCAGATCATAAAAGACCCATAACTTCATTGTTGGAGGAAAATTGTGTTATAATCCCTAAAAGAGGTGGTACAGATGTCATCCAAATTGTCTAGGCTTTTTATTACTCTTAGAAAAATCAAGCAATTGGAGAAGGGCTTCAAAATATGGTTTATAGGGATGAGAAGGGAGGGCAAAAAAGGAAAACAGAATATAGTGTTAAAAAAAAACAACACTCTGACATCAGAAGAGGAAACACCACAATCTCCCTGTAACTCTGGATTTACTACATTAATCTTTTAATACAGAAAGGGATTTGCTGAGACAGATATCAACATAGATACTATTAGATGTCGGTCATGCTCTGCTTCTGCAAAAACAATGCATGGGAGATGATGCCAGAAGATATAGGTTTCTCAAGTATACCTGAGCTGTTGGGAGGGAGGGAGGAAGGATGGAAGGTTTGGGAATTGACATTACCTCACGCTTCTTACACAGGGACACTTTCTTTCTGCTGTTAGGATTTTGGTGCTAAAAATTTGGTGTTAGTTTCTGTGGGGTAAGAAACTCATCCTCACCTTCTTTGCCCCTGGCTGCATCCTCCCACATCACAGTCAACCTTTTGCTTCTCTCTCTCGTCCTCTGCAATGGCAAAATCCAGAAACCAGACTATGATAGACTGGGAAAACTATAGCCTTTGTCTTTAATTAGGTAGGATGGCAAGGTAACGTCAGCTTTCTGTCTGAGTGAGGTTGGGAGACAGTGTTAACAATTCCTGGGAATGCAGCAGTAGTGTGTCCTAGCAAGCACATCGACATTTATTAAAACATCCTAGCTCTGTGGTCTTTTGTTTTGTTTTGTTTTGTTTTGTTTTAATGAAAAAGAGTCCCATGGCACAACCCCACCGAGACACTGCTGTAATTAGCTGGGATGTGGGGTGCTGCAACGTTAGAAACATTTTAGCTGTCTTAGTTTTCTCCACCAACAATCAGACGGGATGCTGGAAAGCATGGATCCACAGCTCACAGAGATGTAAACATAGGGGAGGATTTTGTGGTAGCTTCTTGCAGACCTGCTTGTTTAGACAGGAAAATGAATGGTCAGTGTTGAGAGGTAAGGCCAGTCATGAGACATATGTTCCAGTCTCACTAACTGCAAACTAAGAGGACACCTTCTAGAAAATACTTTGCCAGCCAGGAAGCTGAGGCAGGAGAATTGCCTGAACTTGGAAGGTGGAGGTTGCAGTGAGCCAAGATTGTGCCACTGCACTCCAGTCTGGGTGATAGAGTGGGACTTTGTCTTTAAAAAAATAAAATAAAATAAAATAAAATAAAATACTTTGTCAATTTGAATAAGAGGGTTTGGGGTGGAAATGGCAGGAGAGGAAAAGCAGCCACGTGGTCTTGGGAAAGTCATCTGAGCTACTTTGAGCCTCGGTTTTCTCATCTGTAAGGCTGACATAATAACTCTTGGCTTTCTTACCTCACCATGTTGTTTACCAGGATGAAATGAGATAAGGTGTGGGAAAGTGCTTTAGAAAATTCTGAAGAACACCCACAGGTAAGGAGTTATTATATCCGAGCTCATACAGAAGTTGAGTCTTTGGAGGCAAATTTTCAAACTAAATTGTTGGTCCACGGTAGCTCTCACAACATGGTTCTCTTGCTTCTACCTACCCACGTGGGGAATGAGTTCTTTTCCATTGACAGATGGATACTGTTTTGTGGGAGCTCAACAATACTCGTTATATACTGGGCACTGGGGATGGGGATGGGGACACATCCCACCCCCCTTACTGCACACCTTGGTCATTGTTATTTAGACCTTTGGACACCTTTTCTGAATGGGTTGTGAGTGAAGCCTGAGTGGACGTTTCAGTTGAGGAAGCATGGCCTCAGGCATGCTCTAACTGTGGAACAGAGAGTGGACACATCATGTGTGCTACACACACCTGTTCCCTCTCAGGCAGGGGAATGACAGGCAGCTATGTGCATGCACTGGCATGCCACACACTACTTCCATCAACCTAAGAGGCATGTGTGGAAAAAGCTGACACTGTCACAGTCTACAAAATCCAAAAAGCAGTCCTCACTCCTCTTCTCTGTTACCTCCTCCTTTGTCCTCTCCAAAAAAATAAAATTCAAGATTAATTTTTAAAAATCTCTTTCCCTGTTGGATTTGAAGGAAAGCACCTCACTGACAGCTGAACTCCTAGGCAGCACTACTCTTCTCTGTCATTATCTGTAACCCTTCCAAGGTACCCAGAGCCCTGAAATCCACTGTGATCAGTCATCACATGTCCCTCCTGATGATTAAACTAAATCACCTAAGAATCAAGATGAAACCCAGAATACATTGCTCACTCATTCAACAAATATTCACTCAGCTCCTACCACATTCCAGGCAGGCAGTAACTGGTGGTGTGCAGAGACCCGCTACTTGCTCACCAAGCCTGCTCATGGCTAGATGATATTTTCCAGCAGCCCCTGCAGGAATATTCAGCCACATGACTTCGTTCCAGCCAATGGAGTATGAGTGGAGGTTTAGTACACAACTTCCAGGCACAGCCCATTAAAAACCTTCCTATACAATTCTCCATTCCCTCTTCTCCCATCTGTCTGTCAGATGCAGACTTGAAAACAGAGGACAGCCCTAGGAAATAAGAGAACTACAATATAAAAGGGGCCTAGATTTCAGAATAACAGTGTAGAAACACGCACATTGAATTCCACATGGGTAAGACATAAAACAAAAAACTTCTGTTGTCTTCAGATACTGAGATGTTTGGGGTTCTTTATTACAGAAATTAGCCTATTCTGACTATAGAATTGGGAGTACAATGTGGACTGTCATGGTCCATGATCCTATGAAGTGTCCAGTTTAGCGGAGAAGCATGAAAATAAGGAGGTAATTGCAATAGAGTGAGATAATTGCCATGGAGAGAGAGACACAGAATGCTATGGGTAACTAACTCAATGAAGAGGGTTAGTCAGGAAAGCTACCAGGAAAAAATGGTATCAAAGTTGGGACCAGAGGGAGCTGTAAAAGGTGCTAGAGAGCTTGGTGTATAAGAAGGAAACAAAAGAATCTTAGAACTGGGGTATGGCAATGAATCTAGAGAGGCAGAAGGAGAAATGAGGCTGGAGAGAGGCTGGCACTAGGTTCATATGGCCTTAAAAACCAGTTCATTTAGATAGTATTATAAGAGCAATAAGAAGTCATGGAAGAATGTGAACTAGGAATTGTGCCTTGCAAGACTTCATTCTTCAGGAGTGTAGACAGAGAATGGCTTAGGGGAGAACAACACAAGACAAACATAGTTACCAATTGAAAACCTCTTCCAGAAACCACTATAGTGGTTTAGACTCTTGGACATTGACACCATCCTGGATCCCACCCCTCTTACTGCATACCTTGGTCATTGTTATTTAGACTTTTGGCCACCTTTTCTGAGGGCCTACTCTTAACAGAATCACTTCTATCTGGCACTAGTGCTCCCTCCCTTTCTAATTTATATCCCTCTTTCAGCCAGCCTGGCCTCACTCCCAGCATGCTTTACAGCAAGCCCACAGGGAATTAGGACATAAAGCGAAAGGCTATACTATTCCGTCTTACACTCCTTATAAACAATGCTCATTAAACATCCAGCATTATACCAAGAGACAAGTGCCTCTGAAAACAAGGACAAGATAGCAAGGTGATTTTTACTATAGCATTAGCAGCCAGACACAAGCAAACAGTCTGTCAGAAAGACAGGCAGCAGTTGTCTAGAAGGGCAGGCACAACCACTACAGAAATATCACTAAAATAGCTGCACCTGTCAGGGTAACCCTGGAAACTTATGAAAAAGGTAAGTGGGAGGGGGCTTCAATCTGAGGGATCCACCAGACGATCTGGTTCCTGAGGAGAACTCAGGCCCCTCACCCACAAAGGAGCAGATGTGGCTAGGAGTAAAGGACATTAAGAAAGAGGGAGCCAGGAAGAAAAAGATCAAGAATGGCCTGGGGCAGATTTCTACTTCAAGCACAACCTTAAAAGGGGACAGAGTCTTATTTTTATTCAACCCTTGTCCAAGTGCAAAGAAATAGCAGTTTATTTCCCACATTCATCTCCTGCTCCCCTTTGAATGACAGTGTGGACAGCATAGCTACATTTCTCATTCTGCGGGTGAGATGCCAGTGTTCAAGGTTGCTCTGGTCTTTATTCTATCACCAGATATTAATGGTGGAGACTGGGCTACATTTACCAGCAGGAATATGCCCCATAGCAGTACTTTCAACCTATGACTGTTCCACCAAGAACAGTGGGAGAAAACAATCCAGCCCTACTCTCAGACACGAAAAAAGGCCACCTCAAGCTGGGCTTGGAGGCTGCAATCCTTCTCTTTGTCCTTGGTCAGCCCTTGTAGCAGAAGCTGACTAGCTGTTCAGCAAACCTGTTTATCTTTTCCTCCTGGACACATAAGTGGACTGTATGTGCCAATCTCTCCTGCAGTTAGGTGTGGCCATGTGACTGAATTCTGGCCAAGAGAATGTGAGCGGAAGTAAAGCAAGTTACCTCCAGGCCTGTTCCATAAAACCCTACCAGGTTCAATCCTCCATTCTCTTTCCCCATCCAGCAGCTGAGTGGAGAGGCCAAGGACCTAAAGACCTAAAAGACCAAGGACCTAAAAGATAGCAGAGACAAAAGATGGAAAGAACCTAGGTCCCTGAGCCACCGTTTGAAGGAGAGCCATTGAGGATAGTCATCTGACTGGGATCAGACAACTTTATGAGAGAAATAAACTTTTCTTGTGTTCAGCCGATGAAAGTTGGAGTCTGTTTATACAGCAGCTAGTCTAACATGACTAATACAGCTCTGTCTCCTATTCTTTTGAATGAGAATTTCAAGTCTTCAGCATTTTCCTCAAGTCCCCTAATATCCTCTACTCTTGGGAAAGGACGTCATCTTATTTTTTAACAGCTTTATTAAAATTAACTCTTGGTATGTTAAAGGTAGAGTTACCATATGACCCAACAGTTTCACTCCTAAGTATATACACAAGAGATTTGAAAACATTATCACACAAAAGCATGTACATTGATGGCCATAGCAGCACTATTCATAGTAGGCAAAATGTTGAAATAGCACAGAGGTCCATCATCCTCTGAAGGACAAAGTTCTTTATTTCTATGAAGTCCCATTTATTTTTTCTTTTGTCACTTGTACTTTGAGTTTCGTATCTAAGAATTTATTGCCTAATCCAAGTTCATAAAGACTAACTTTGCTTATAAGAGGTTGATAGTTTTAACTCTTAAATGTAAATCTTATGACTGATATTGAGTTAAATGTTGTGATGATAGGAGGAGGTGGCCCAGCTTCATTCTTTTGCATGTGGATATTCAGTTGTTCCAGCACCATTTGTTGAAAAGACTATTGTTTTCCCCCATTGAATTGTCTTGGCACCCTTACTGAAAATCAACGGATCATAAATGTAAAAACTTATTTCTGGACTTTTGACTCTGTTCCATTGATCTATATGTGCATCCTTATACCAGCTCCATACTGTCTTGATTACTGTAGCTTTGTGATAAGTTTCAAAACTGGGAACTGTGAGTTTTCCCACTCTGTCCTTCTTTTTCAAGACTGTTTTTTGGCTATTTTGCGTTCCTTCCCTTTCCACATGAACTTTAGGATCAGTATGTCAATTTCTGCAAAAAAGTCCGCTCGGATTTTGATATGGATTGCATTGAATCTGTATATCGATTTGGGGAGTATTGCCATCTCGCAAACATTGAGTCTTCTTGTGTCCATGAACACAAGATGCCTTTCTATTTATTTAGTCTTTAATATTCTTTATGTTCTTTCAATGAACTTTGATGTTTTTCAGCATATCGGCCTTGCACTTCTTTTGTTAAATTCATTCCTAAGTATCTTATTCTTTTTGATGCTATTGTAAATAGAATTGTTTTCTTTTTTCTTTTCTTTTTCTTTTTCTTTCTTTTTTTTTTTTTTTTTTTTTAGACAGAATCTTGCTCTGTTGCCCAGGCTAGAGTGCAATGGCATGATCTCAGCTGGCATGATCTCAGCTGACTGCAACTTCTGCCTCCCAGGTTCAAGCAATTCTCCTGCCTCAGCCTCCCGAGTAGTTGAGATTAACAGGCACCCACCACTACACCCAGCTAATTTTTGTATTTTTAAGACAGACGTGGTTTCACCATCTTGTCCAGGCTGGTCTCGAACTCCTGACCTCATGATCCACCCACCTCAGCCTCCCAAAGTACTGGGATTACAGGCATGAGCCACTGCACCTGGCCTTAGAATTGTTTTCTTAACTTCTTTTTCTGATTATTCACTGCCAGTGTATAGAATACAATTGATTTTTGTGTATTTATCTTGTATCCTAAAAGCTTGCTAAACTCATTTATTAGTTCTAATAATTTTTGTGGATTCCTTAGGATTTTCTATATACAAGATTATGTCATCTGTGAGTGGAGATGCTTTTACTTCTGCTTTTCCAATTGGATGTCTTTATTTCTTTTTCTTGCAATTTCTCTGGCTAGAATCTACAGTATAATGTTAAATATAAATGGCAAGAATGGACAGCCTGTCTTGTTTCCAATCTTAGGGGGAGAGCATTCAATCTTTCACTATTAAATATGATGTCAGCCGTAAGTTTTTCATAGATGTACCTTATCAGGTTGAGGAAATTCCCTTCTACTCCTAGTTTGTTATGCGTTTTTGTCATGAAAGGATCTGAATTTTGTCCAGTGCTATTCCTACATCCATTTGGGTGATCATGCAACCACACCTTCTTATTACAAAGAAAATAATGACCACTGAAAAAATTCAATTTTCAGCCATCTTCCCCATCTTATTTCACTGTAACAATCTGTATATCTTTCTTCCTTCCCTGCCAGACTGTGAGTTACCTGAAGTTAGGGGTCCATCTTAGATTTGTTTATATCTTCAATATCTAGAGAGGTGCATGATACATAGGAGTCACTCAACAATAAATGTTTGTGGAAATGATAAGGATAAATTCATCCCTCAGAGACACCTAACAGAATCAAGAGCCGAAAGTTCCTTTCCATAGGAAGAGCTGTTGATGGAAAGACTGACTGGCAGTAAAGCAGGAATGTTCTTAGGATACAGTGTCCCTTACCACAAGCAGTAACTATCACCTGCCTCAAATATAAACAATTTGAAAACTCAAGTCAGGTGCGGTGGCTCACACCTGTAATTCCAGCAATTTGGGAGGCCAAGGCAGGTGGATCGTTTGAGGTCAGGAGTTCTAAACCAGTCTTGCCAACATGATGAAACCCTCTCTCTACTAAAAATATAAAAATTAGCCAGCCATGGTGGTACACACCAGTAATCCCAGCTACTCGGGAGGCTGAGGCAAGAGAATCACTTGAACCTGGGAGGCAGAAGTTGCAGTGAGCTGAGATCGCATCACTGCACTCCAGCCTGGGCAACAGAGGAAGACCTTATCTCAAAAAAAAAAAAAAAAGAAAAAGAAAGAAAGAAAGTAAATAGATAAGAGTCCCCATGGTGTATAGAAAGAGCCATGCTTTCAGATTCCTTGTAAAGATGGCTTTGGAATTAGATAGCCATTGCAAACATGTATTTTTCCAATGTTGAAATTAAGAAAAGATATAGCAATAACTTAGTATTCTTGTGGCAGACAGTGAAAAAGGCAACAATTCTCCTCTTCTTGTGTCCACAAACCTTGAAAATCTCCAGTCAAGAAGTAGAGTCTATTTCTTCACTCCCTAAGTGTGAACTGGTCTCATAATTTGTTTGACCAGCCTTAAGCTTGGGCCTCAAGAGGCTGTGCATGCTTCCCTGCTCCGCTGAAATTCTGCTAAAGAAGAGAGACTATCAACTCAGTAACCCAATTACACTAGCCAACACCCAGCCAACCCTGAGATGTAAGACCACCCTAGACCAGTCAGTTCTCAGGTGACTTGCCAGCTGACCAGTAACTCATCACAGACAAGAACAAGCCCAGCTGAGACTAGAAGAGCTACCCAGTTGAGTCTAGCCCAAATTGCCAACTCATAGAATTATGGGCTAAGTAAATGGTGGTTGTCTTAAGCCACTGATTTTTAGGGCTATTTGTTACACATCAAAAGCTAACTGATACAGAGGCAATGTCCACATAAAGTTAGAAGACCAAGTCTTATTCCTGGATTGTTCACATACTGATTTTACAGCTTTGAGTCAATCACTTCACCTTTTTGAGTCTCAATTTTTAAACAAGAGAAACAAGGCAAGATGGTGGACTGGTCAAGTGCTTTGCAATTATCATTAAGCAGCCAGTCCTTTTCCTCAAATGATAGTTTACAAGGAACCTCAATACATGAAATAGATGAAAAGGAATCTGTCCTAGTTCTGAAGAAAGCTCCAGAAGTTCTGCTCAGCTTTCCTCTCATTCCTCTGTCCTACTCCCACCTTCACTCACTGGGATGGTACCCCAGGGATCCTGAGATAAAATCTGGAAAACATTATCCCCTTCAGTTTTTCTAAGGTCTCTCTTAGGTTAACATTCCATAATTGTAGGCCTGAAGAAGAGAGGTAGTTTTGCATGAATCAAGACAGGTTGGTCCCTTTTGTATCACTGCCCATTCTTTGTGGTAATTATTTGCTTACTTGCCTATCTGCTTCACCACACAGTGAAAAACTCAACTATACAGACAGCTTCCTCCTTATAGAGTCCCTTCTCCCAACCTGGTGATTACCACATCCCTCAACACACAGCATCTAACCAAGGAATGCTATGTAAATGGATGCCTGGAAAAATAGGTGGATAGATGGGTGGATGGATAGATAGATGGATGGATGAATGGATGAGCAAACAACCACATGAATGGATAATTATTGGATAATCAATGAATAAATCAATGAGCACATGAATAACTTTGATAGGTTATTCACAATGTTTCAAAGGCAGAAGAAATTTAGTCTTCTCCATGAGCAGAAGGCCCATGGCTCCAAATTACATTTTTAGCATTGCCAAGTTACTCTCAGCATAAAGTCTGAAAGAACAGTGACTAAATTACTATATCTTGAAAAGCAAACCCATTAATTCCTTTCAAAGGCAGGAAGCATCTCTCTCCATACTCTTTCTCTGAAAATGCCAGCCAGTCTCTCCCCAACCACAACCCAGCAGATCACCCTTCCTCCTGGGCAGTTAGCTCACCATGCCCAGAGATTTAATAGAACAACAAGAAAATAAAACATGATCTTAAACATTCAAACTCAAAAGATCACCAAGAACCCTACATATCACTTTACCCCAGTGATGCTGCATCATTTCTGTGGTATTTATTTATATGCCCTGATTGCTCATCAAGGGTTTTCCCAGAGAAGACCCAAGGAAAGCTCACTTAACATGCCACCCAGTTTGTTGTGTGGCCATGCTGGGGGTGGGGCTCCTGGGGTTGTTCTGCAGATTTCCAGCTCTGTGCTGAAAGCAGGAAGCCCATAGGGAAGTATACTGGCTCAAGCCAGGGATTCTTCCCATCCTCCTTTAAAGCTTTTGCTTCCTGATCTAAGTTCTTAATAACTACCTTCCATTTAAACTTATCTTTAGCTTTAAAGGAGGCTAACTTCAACGGTACTGTAAGCCAAGATAATCTGGCCAGAAAGAAGTCTGATGAATTTAGTAGCTTTGTTTTTTAAGGTGGGGAATGAGCATGAAAAAAATGCAATTTGGAACAGAAATAGAAATAAATTTCACAGACATAATGCAACATAACTGGGGTAAAGCAATATGCTTGATGATCTTTTGAGTTTGAAGATGTAAAGTCATGTTTTATTTTCTTGTTGTTCTGTTATTTAAACTATGTGTCTCAATGGACATATCTTTCCTACCATAATGTTCTTTAAAGTTCCCAGAATGTTCTGAATGCCCAGTAACTGTAGAGTAGAGTACGCATCTTACTTTATACAATCAGTATCCTCCTAAAAAGCTGTGGGCATCAATTTGCTTATAAACAGAATTATTATACAATTTTTCAAACTTTTATTAGTTTTTGAATCATATAAGTAACACAGATAAGCCACAATAATCTTCTCTCCTCACAAAACAGTGTTATGTACCACCTGCTAGACATAACTACTGCTAACATTTGAGAGCAGTTTTTCAAACTGTGAATTGTGGTTCATTAGGAGATCACAAAATCAACTTAATAGGTCATGACCAGCATTTTAAAAAATGAAACAAATGAAAGGAGAAGATAAAAGGAATAGAATTAGAATAAAGTCGAATAGGGTAAGAAAAGATAGGATAGGATAATACCATAAAAAAGAGAAAATAAATAAATATGTCAGAACGTACCACATAAGAAAATATAAGTATTGTTAATAAACTATTGTTTCAGCTACCTGTGCCTACTGGCTTACAAATGTAAAATCTATTTCTCATAGTAGATCATGATCAAAATATGTTTTAAAAATACTGACTTCGTATATACCCTTCCAGACATTTTTTCCTGTATTCTTATATCTTCTTAATAAACATGCAATAATGCATAGTATTTGGTAACAAGTCCTTTTAACCTTGGAAAGTATCATAAACTTATTTCTGTGCTAATAAATATCCATTTGTATAATCATTTTAATGATGGTAAAGTATTTCAGTGTACCAATGTGTAGTAAGGTTGTTTGCTATACCAATGCACGGTAATGTTTGTTCAGTCAGTTTTCTGTCGTTAATCATTTAGGATATTTCCAATATTTCTTACTTGTAAGCAGCACTGAGGTGCTTATATATTATTTTCTTTTATTTGCTTTTATAATTATTTTCTTAGATTAAATTCTGAAATAAAATTTTTGGCACATAGCTTTTCATGTATGCCAACTGCCTACCAGAAAAATTATACCAATTTATAGTTCCATCAGTAGTGTCTAAAATTACCCTTATGCCTACCCCAAAGTTGATCATTATCATTTTTCATCATGGTCCATCTGAATAAATGAACAAAATGGCAATCTATTATAATTTGGGTTGCTTTGTTCCTGAATTGGAGTCACCCACAGTTCACTTACACCAGCCTTCAAGCAACCTTAGAGAATACAAAAGGGTAACCACTGAACCAGAAAAGAAACATGTGTAGCCACAAGGTGAATGTTTTGGCTTTAGGTAGTAAAGGCCTGGACAAAGAAGATGACTCCTCCTACAGCAAATGACTTATTTTAGACAATCAATATGTTCCTATTAATTTTGGGGGAAAACTAAGCAACAAATTAGAATGAGACATACAGCCACAGCCTCACCCAAGTACATGTGTTAACTTGTGACCCAATCATATGCCTGCACTGGCTGCACCAGAAGTACCTCTTGATTCATGGGCCTTTTTGCTTAGATGTTCTAATCGAAGCCCTTTCAAGTGTGCAAAGTTGCACCTGGACATTGTCCTCCTGTCTTTTTTTTTAGTTTGCCTGTTTCTCCATCATAAACTGGGAGGCAGAGTGTTATCTCAGTGGCCATAAGGTGGTGGTGATGGGAAGAAGAGTAGTACGCTGACAGAGAGAAACTGGGTAGAGCAGAGGAGGTACCCAAACTGAAGATGCAAGAACCACATTTGAATCCCAGATTGTACACTTTTTTAACACTGTGGTCTCAAAGCCACTAGTGGAGCCTTCATTTCCTCATCTACAGAAATAATATTTCAATATTTCCACAGGATTTTCAGAGGCTTGTGAAATAATGTGACATAGTACTAGCAGAAAGCACTCACACAAGAAATGTTGGTGGGTATGTGTGAATTTGTTTGGTATCTGCCTCAACAAGTTTAGAAGAATCCTGTTGATAACGCTCAGTCATCCAAGGCAAAAAAATCAGCGATCTTCTAAAAACTGGGGGTGGGGTTGGCTATAGGAAGAAGTTAGGGAGTTGATGAAAGATAAAATGTAGGCCATGCTCTTAGCTGTCACCTACAGAAAAGACAGGCAACCTGGGAGAAGGAGTGGATTGAAGCAAGAGTTACACAGGTCCTCAGAGTCAATCTGGATTTTTAAAGGCCCCTTATTCTACACGAAGCTCATTTGCATTCCACACCTGGCAACTGAAGAAAAGCATCCCCTGTCTTAACTTCTGACTTCACAGAGCTGCCTCACTAGGCCTCCATCAGTTTTTAAAAGGCACAAGCAAATTACATAGTCACCTCTATATTTGAAGAAAATCTCAGTTAATGTTCCAAAGCAATTCCCTCATGGAAAAATCAGCTCACCTATTCTGTAGTTAGGGGGGAAAATGAAGCACTTACAGTAAAGTCTAAAACCATGTTGAAATTTATCATAAAAGCCCACTTTCAAAGGCCCAGCTGTGTGTCACTCAGCAGCCAGGTCCCCGGGGGGGGCTTTTCACAACCATTTTTTCAGACTTAACTGTAAAGGCGTTACACACCTCACACCCAAAGTGAACTAAATGCTCAATCAAAACACGAGGCAGCCTTCAGTCTGCTTTGGCCTCAAAGATCTTTCAGATATTCCTGATATGCTTGAAGGGTTGAAGGGGAAGGCTCAGACTAAAACATTCACCCTTCAATTCCCCGATCATGGTCATTTCAAACCAAACAGTGAGGGAGCCTGTGGGGCTGAGGGTGTAGGACGGAAATGTACCATTCATTGAGTCCAGTATTTTAAACTCAGCAAGGGAGTCAGGGAAACTGAGCATATGCCAGGGGTTTCAAAGAAAGTTTTAGAATTTGTTTCAGACCTTTTAAACCCTCAAATCTACAAAATTCTGTCTAGCTGGGATTGCTCCATCTCAGATCAGATATCCAAGGCCCTGACAGCAGAACCACAAGAATAAACTCTCTCAGCTATGGATAGGAAGGACTCCCCACTTCTTTTTCTCTTGTCCTCAGGAAGTTCTGCCTTGCCTAGATTTTTCATGAAACCTTGAATGGTAAGGGCAGTTACAGAAGGCAACTCCCAATAGCTCTAAGTGTAATCCAGCCAAGTGATTAGGGAACTCATCACTCTTCCTCCTCCACTGTTTCCCCAAGGAAAGGATGCAACATGAAAATCCAAGAGGATTCTCCTCACAGAGTAAGAGCTGAAGCAGTGCCAGTAAAGATTCCGATGTCAAACTCCAATTACACGGAGTTTGCAAGTGATTTGAAACACGGCTTTGTGAAGAGCCACTGTCTGTGAATCAAAAGGCCCCACAACTATGCTTCAATTTTTTTTAAAGGTGGGGGGAATTCTTTTAACTAGATCGGGTTTCCACCATTTTAGGCACCAGAACTTTGCCATTAAACATGAGTGATAATCTTTTACATTGCAGAAAAACAGACCAAAGCTTTTGCTTGGTGTAGATCAGAAAGTCAAGGTACAGCAAGGAATAAGAACAGTCATTGTCACAGCCTTGAAATGTCTTGAGGAATAAAGTTTTGTAAAAGTTCAATGAAAGAAGTTTTTAACCCAACAGAAATGTGTAGGTATATTCACCAAAAGACAGGAACTAGAATGTTCACACCAGCATTATTCAAAATAGAAATTATCCAGATGCCAATACCATGGTATATTCATACAAAGGAATACTATATAGCAGTGAAAATAAACGAACTACAACTACATACAACAACATAAATGGATCATGAAATGTAATTGTGAACAAAAATCTAGATACAGAAAAGGTACATACTATATGATTCCAAAACAGGCCAATGTAATCTATACTGTCAGAGGTCAGGATGATGGCTACCCTTGGGAAGGCAGGATCAGAAGAGAACATTGGCAAGATTTCTAGAGGGCGGAAAATATTCTGTATCTTGTTCCAGGTACTAGTTTAAAGCTGTGTTCAGTTTGCAAAAATTCATTGAGGCTGTATACTCAGGATTTGTGCACATTTCTTACTTGCATTATAATAAGGTTTAAACGTGTCACAAATCAATCTATATCATTTATATATGAAGAGAGAAAGAGAAAGGGAGAGAGGGAGAATGAATTATTTTGGTATTCTTTTGAAATTTCTCTGGAAACTGGAACTCTGCTAACAAGTTTTTATTTCCATTTGCTTACTCAAGGAAAGCTGTCACATGGCTTCTGGTCACACATAGGAATTCTATATCTCTCAAAAAAGAAAACTCTGCAGTTTAGTACCTCCTTTATTCAGAGAAGGAACATCAAATACTTTGAAGTAACTGTCATCTGTGTGTTTTCAGGAAAACTGGCCCTTTTTGCTCCCAGCAGTGTACCTCTGTGTTAGTTTGGTCAGCTAACTGCTGTAACAAACATCCCCTAAATCTCACAATAAAAGTTTACTTCTCCCTTACATGAAATCAAATCAACTGTTGGCAGATAGCTTTTCATGTGGTGATTCAGGAACCCAGGTTCTTTCCATCTGGTGGCCCTACCATCCCTTAAGGCCTCAGAGTCATCTGCTGAAACCTCTGCATGTAGCCAACAGATTGGGGAAAAAACAAACTACAGAAACAAACTACAGAGGGTTGTTTAGGAGCTTTTATATGGCCTTCCTACAAGTGGAGCAATTATTACTTTCACCTTCCATTGAACAAAACTCTGTCTCATGGTTGCAACTAACTGCAAGGGAGGCTGGGGAATGTAGTTAGCCATGTACCCAGCAGCAAAAGGGAAGGAGCTGGCAAACACCTAGGCATTCTCTGCCATGCAAGATCTACAATCTCCCCTCTGCTAGCTGTTCCATGCCTGATGTCTGACTACTAAGAGAAGACATGTCATAGGAGAAGATACAGTCATTATAGGAGAAGATACAGACAGTCTCAAAAAGCAAAGGCATGGGTGCCTGCACTCTACACCACCACTTCCATGATGGCACACATTCACATCCAGGCCTCCTCCACCCATCAGCAGAAGTACACACTCCTCAAGAATGACAGTGTAATGGCAGACAGATGCTACATTGTTCTTGTACTGCTTCACAACATGAGTTAGACCAGCCAAGCCAGAAAATGGGCGGCATTCTTCTCTCCCCATTTTCACCACACATCCAGCTGACCAGATCGTTTACACTGGTTCAGAAGTCACAGGGCCAGATTTTATCCATTTTTATACCTATGTCCTTTACCCAAGCCTCTTGATAATAGCAATGATAAAACAACAACAAAAGTAGTACCATCAATGGCACACACGTAGTAGCCCCTGGTATATATACTGTGTATGTGCCATATACTGCTGGCACTCTCCATGAATTAATCACTTAATCTTCACAACTCTATAAAATGAGTACCAACAGTATCCCCATTTTACATATATGGAAACTGAGTTAAGAATTTTTCCAAGGTCACAGAGCTGGTAAGTGATAGGACTGAGATACACTCTTTACTAGAAAGTTTATTCTGGTTAGGAATGCAAGCATGTGATCGTGACAAAACTCCAGTCCCTCAAAGAACAAACCTTGAAACTAAGGTTCAAAAATGCAAAGCTTGGTCCAACCAGGCTGTCTGGGCCACAGAAAAGCACACGAAGCAACTTGGAAAGAGAATAAAGCATAAGTTGAGAATTAAAAGAGGGTGTTTGTTTGTTTGTTTGTTTTAATTTTCCTTCCCACTCAGCAGCCACTAAAACCTTTGAATTGACAAATCAATCAAGAAAACCCAGAAGGACTTCAAATTTACATTTACAATTCAATACTCTTAATAGCCTGCTCCACTCATTGTCTTGACTCAAATTTATTTGTAAGTGAATCCCATTTCTCATTATCACCTTCTACCCTATAACCAGTCTAAGATTCACTGGTCTTCGGATATGGGGCAAAGGGTTAAAACAAAGCCACACAAGAGGCACACTTACGCAATATATTTTTTTTCATGCAACTGGATTAGTTTTAATCAGCAAAGGCTAAAAGTTTGCCAGATGAGTACTGAGTGACATCTGATACCTGAGCAGGGTTCCAACATCTCTTTTCTCATACCAAAGGCATTTAACTCCAGTGATACTCTTTGAAAATATTCCAGGGCACCCTTCCCAATGTCTCTTCTTGGTTTTCCCACTTCCCGCCCCTAGACATTGCCCCAAACTTTGAAGCCTCCGTCTCTCCTTTTTGTACAGCAGAAAGCCCTATGACTTCTCACATGGGAAAGGATTTCTGTGGTATTTATTCCTGCCGCACTTCATGATGCACTTCTCAAAGTTAATCTCTAGAATCAAACTCTCAATAAACATGCGCCATCTTGTAAATGAATCACTTCAGGGGTGGGGAGGGGGTGGGCTGAGGCAGCAGAACTCTGACACAAAATTTAAAAGGAAAATAAAGATTTCCTCTCATTATTAATATATAAATACAGGCTTAAGGAACAGAGTCCAGATGCAGACTGGAGAGAAACATAAATATTGATGTTATATTCTAATGAATATTAGGTCTCATGGGCTGTCATCTGTCCTCACAGCTACTAGCTCTTCCCTCTCTTAGATTTCTAGTAGGAAAAATAAAGAGTAACTGAACTCTAGAATAGAGCTTCTTATTTCACAAATCTAAATGCACATAGATAAGACAGTCATAAATCCAATTCTAAACAATTTTGTCCTCCATCCAGGCTTCAAGCATCAACATGAGCGGAAAACACAGTTTGCAAATCAGTATTTCCTGCTACTTAGAAATGTAACAGAGAGTATCAAGGTCTTTTTTTTTTTTCCATGTTTTAAAAAATGTTATTTTAGCTTTATCTTAGAAAACGCTCCTACTGGTTGGGCGTGGTGGCTCACGCTTGTAATCCCAGCACTTTGAGAGGCCAAGGTGGGCAGATCACTTAAGGTCAGGAGTTCGAGACCAGCCCAGCCAACATGGCAAAACCCCATCTCTACTAAAAATACAAAAATGAGCTGGGTGTGGTGGCAGGCACCTGTAATTCCAGCTACTTCAGAGGCTGAGACAAGAGAATTGCTTGAACCCTATGGGCAGAGGTTGCAGTGAGCTGAGATTGCACCAGTGTATTCCAGCTTGGATAACAGGGTGAGACTCCATCTTAAACAAATAAATGAATAAAAAGAAAAGGCTCCTACTTCTAAGTTACCCCTGGGGCCTCTAAGGCTAGATTTTTATACCTGTCAAAAACCTGATTCTCCCTAAAATCCAGCACCATGATGTCATAAACAGTCCAACACAATCAGACCAAAAGTGAGGAAACTCCACTGTTTGAATTTGTCTTGAACATCTTATACATGGAATCACTAATTCTTGGTCTTGGTTGAAAGCCCAGAAAATCCCTATAGAATCATCTTCTTCTGTGCCCATATTCACACAACAACCTCGGTAGGGGATAGTGCTAGGCAATCAGAGTTCAAATACTGCTTTCCCACCTGAAAGTATTATTAACTATCTGGAGTGAGGAGAATGTTCTCTATCTTATAGGGGCGAGTGCTATATAGGTGGATACAGCTGTTAAAACTAATCGAGATCTGTACATTTCACTGCATGTAAATTATATCTTGATTTTTGAAAAAGAGTATTGGTTAGGACACTTTAAGAATTTTTCCAAGACAGCAGATTAATCAATAAGACCGTAGGAGAAGTGCCTACTTCCTCAACATTCAATGGTTTTGCAAAATGCATTAAACTTGAAGCAAGTCTGGTAGAGTGAGAGGGGAGTGGAGGCTTTCTTGTTCTTCTCAATGCTGTACCTTTCTGTATGGGTTCCATGCCTAGCCCCAAATGTGAAACAAAAAACATCAACAGCTCTAAGTTGGATCCAGCCACTTCTCAATTCTTTTAACAGACCACCACTGTCTCTCAGCAGGATTACTCCAACAGCCTCCTACTTGGTCTCCCTGCTTCTACCTCTCCTGCCTCTCCCACAGTCTCCTCTTGCCACAAGACCCAAAGTGATCCTTTTAAACTCATGTTTAAAGGATCATGTTTCTCCTGGGCTTAAAAGCCTTCAATGACTGTCCACTCCACTTAGAGCAGAAGGCAAAGTCCTCGCAATGGCCTACTAGACCCTAGGTGATATGCCCCACTGCCATTCCTCCTTGCTGGTATCCTATCCTCCTGCTCTCCTCCTTGCTAACTCCTCATCTACCACACTGGCCTCTTTGTCATTCCCTGATCACACCAGGCATGCTCTCACCTCAGGGCCTCTGCACAAGCTCTGTTTCTCTCCTTTGGAACACTCTTCCTTCAGTAGTCTATGTAATTTACCCTTACCTCTTTGCCATCTTTGCTCAAATGCCACTTCCTCAGTGAGGTTCACCTGACCACCCCATTTAAAATGACAACCCCACCCCAACCCTCTGGATCACCTTCACCTTGCACTAGTTTCTTTTTGCCCACAGCACTTACCACCACCTAACATGTTTTGTAATTTTGTCATATGTATTGTGTTCGTTATTTAGGATTTCTCTTTCTCCACTAAAACATAAGGTCTTGGTAACTTTTTATTTACTGTTGAAACTCAAGGGCCTAGAATAGTGACTGCTGTGTAATAGATGAATGCATCTGGATGATGATTATTGGTCAATTTTCTCTCTACTTTTCTGCATAACAAAAAAAGCCACAAAAACCTTAATAGACATCTTTGACCATGCAGAAACACACAGCATTGCTTGGTCAGCCGGATACTTTACCCTGACCCAGCATTTCACAGATTCAGGCACAGGTTTTCACTATTTGAAAGAAATTAACAAGTACCTCCTACCCTGTCTGATGCAATTATAGTATCAATAAAATAGACAATAATAGCCAATAATTGTCAGATGCTAACCATGTGCAAGGCACAGTTCTCAGTGCCCGCACACCTTGACTTTCTTGATTTTGTCAACAACCTGACGTAATTAATACTGCTTTTATCTCCATTCCATAATAGATGAAGAAAAAAATTCAATAAATTGTCCAGAGTCATACAACTTCGAAGGAGTGGAGCTGGTATTTGAACCCACATAGTCCAGCTTCAGAGTCTGCACTCTTAATCACATATTCTCTTGCTTCTCAACAATTAGCTAAACCAGACACTTGCCAATGTTACTCAAACTGAGCCCCAGCAAATGCCAAAAGGTCATGAATTTCAAACATTTTGGTAAGGAACAGAGAGCAAGGACATCCAGGTATTAAAAGAAAGGAAGGGAAAAGCACTCTGACACTCTAGAGTCAGAGAAATGAAATCTAGGACCCATAGAGTCCCCTTGTAGTCCAACGTTGCAATTATTCTGTGACCAACATGCCAAAGCAGATTTCCCCCAAATAAATTCCTTACCTATTAAATATAAGAAAATTAAAATGGCCCCTCTGATTGCTGGAATTCGGTACAGTTTGAGCCAGATTAACCTCATTTCCCTTTTGAGTAGGGTAATTACACCGGGAGAACTAAAGAATGCTACAGACATATGGTATCTTGATTTCAGCAAACCATTTAACAGTTGCTCATGATGATAGATACTGTGGGTAACGTGGATAAGCGTGATTTGAACAGGAGGGTAGGGGAGTGCACCCGTGGCTGCTGCAACAATGATACCCAAAGAATGTTGATTAATAGATGTCAACTTGGGGAGACATTGCTAGTACTGCCTGCCAGTGGGCTCTGGCCTTGAATCTATCTGAACAATAGTTTTATCAAAGATGTGGATGATAGCATAGAATCTTGTTCATGGTGTATGCAGAGAGCAAAATGCTGTGGGCAGTAGCTGACACATTGAATCAAGATTTTAAACCATCACCACTGATTGGAAATGAAAGAGCAAAGCAAGCAAGATTCAATTTAACGGAAACAATGGGAGACTCTTGTGAAATTTAAGTTCAAAACACCAACTGCACACATGGACTAAAGAAAAGCTCATGTTAAAAACTGCCACTATAAAGGAAGGGAGTTTGTTGAGCCATAAGAGTACTTTTACACCGACAGTGTCATGCGATGGTTAAAACAAGGACCACCTTAGTCCTAGTCGCACACTCTTTTTTTTTTTCCTTTTTTTTTTTTTTTTTTTTTTTTAAGACTGAGTTTTGCTCTTGTTGCTCAGGCTGAAATGCAATGGCACGATTACTGCAACCTCTGCCTCCTGAATTCAAGTGATTCTCCTGCCTCAGCCTCCTGAGTAGCTGAGATTACGGGTGTGTGCCACCATGCCCAGCTAATTTTTGTATCTTTTAGTAGAGACAGGGTTTCACCATGTTGGTCAGGATGGTCTTGAACTCCTGACCTCAAGTGATCTACCTGCCTCAGTCTCCCAAAGTGCTGGGATTACAGGTGTGAGCCACCATGCCTGGTCTGAGACATTCTTATAAAGAAAGGAATAGATCCATTTGTGCCCTGCACCTGTGGCAGAGGAAAACCAGAGCAGGAACAGTCTGGAAACTTGGCAATAGGAGGCCTGGTTGAAGGAACTGAAGTTTTACCTGGGAGGAAGAAAGCTTAGACAGTGCCATAACAGTAACCTCGGAGCCCTTAAAAGATATTCTAGAAAAGCAGTTATAGGTACATTCCATATGACATGAGACACCAGAACAAAGATGAAAAGGCTGGCATTACAAAAAGACAGATTCACTCTCAATGTAGATAAGGAGTGTTTGAGAACGGGAGCTACCCAACAATAAAATTGTGGTGGAGTGGCCACTTTCCACTCCTCGGAGTCTCAGAGGGCATGGAAACCAGATGAGCAGCCATTTAGAACATCTTCAAAAAGATTTCCACTCTGGGTGAGAAGCTTGATTTGATGGGTACTAAGGTTTCCCAGTTCTATGATTCCAAGATTCTAGGACTCTTGTTAAATTAACTTTATTCTTGATTAATTTCACTTTGAATGACATAGACACTTAATAATTAGGTAAAAAATTTTTCGGGACATAGTGTCACTCTGCCACCCATGCTGGAGTGCAGTGGCATGATCTTGGCTCACTGCAACCTCCACCTCCTTAGCTTGAGCAATCCTCCCACCTCAGACTCCTGAGTAGCTGAGACTACAGGCACATGCCATCATGTCCAGCTAATTTTTGTATTTTTTGTAGAGATGGGGTTTCACCATGTTGCCCAGGCTGGTCTCAAACTCCTGGGTTCAAGCAATCCTCCCACCTTGGCCTCCCAGAATTAAACAATTTTTTAGCACATGAATGCCCAGGTCCTCAGATTACTCTTTCAATACAGCCAAATCTCATGTACATTAATGGATTGAGAGAAGTCAGAAACAAAAATTGGCCATACCTATTTTAGTCACTCTCAAAAATAAAGTAGACAGTCTCCCTGCCCTCTGGGCTTAGTCTGGTGTGTCGGCTCTTCAAAACTTTGTTTCAACAGATTTCAGTCCTAGAATGAGATCCTTACATTCAGGAACCATTCCTACCTCATTATTTTTATTTCCACTTGTTATTAAGATGTGCTTCATGAAGAATTCTTGATGCAGGACAAACTTTCAGGAATTTTTGTGATTGTTTGTTCCACTCTTACTCCTCCTATGATTTTTTTAATAGAATGACCCTCAAAATGCTGTGCCCCCCAATTTTTAATAAAGCAAAAATAAATTAAGCTGAACTATGAAACAAAATTCCAACTACATTTAAAATTGTCCTTGACCCTAAAATTTCAAAATGTCGTGCAAAATTAGTGAATCTTCAAGACTCTGGGACTAACATGGGACAATGGGAGAGATTTTTATGTGTCATTACCTTTTAAAAGTAATGCCCATTATAGGTAGACTAGAAGTTCTGAGACTTAAGACATTACTGAGAGTTTATGTGGACTTTACACTGTCCTGATGGCATTGCATAGAAAAGTCCTCCATAAACAGGAAGAAATAAATCTTTATTGTTACCATCTTAGCAATATCAGTCCAACAGAATCTCAAGGATTTCTTAGGTAAAGTAATTCAGCAGTTTTCATTTAAAAGCCCAATCCAGTATAACAAGAAAAGTCTAAAAGGAAATGTGATGCTGTTACTGGTTATGAGGATATTACAACCATGAATTATTAAACCTTTGAAAGATTGTGTTTTTCTCAGCTGTTCTGTGAAGGGTTTCAAAGCAGCTTTCAATGAAGCCATTAGGATCTCATAATGCCTCACAGAAACTCACTGAGCAGGGCCAAGAGGAAAAGAAACTTAACCACAATTACAGAAACATCCAAGAAAACACACTAACCAGACTGTGAAGGTTTCTCACAAGTAGTAGACTGAACAGAATGGGAAGGAAAAGCAGGATCATGCTTCCAAAACCAGAATGAGCCCATGATCAGTGTTGCCACACCAACCCAAAATGATCAATTCACCCAATGTGTTACTTCCTAGTTCCTTTCAGAGGTTAGCAGTTTCTGTGTTTGCTCTGGCTGAAAATTACCCTTCTGAAATAGGTAGTTTGGATCTCCTGGGGCTGTTACTTATGCATTCCACAGGGCAATAAACAGTAGTCTCAAAGGTTTGTCAATAGAAGATGGAGAAATTGAGGGGGTATGCCTTCATTACCATAGATTTGAGTTCCTTTTGTGTCCCTTCTCACTGCTGAAGCACTGAAGCTCTTCCATGCCAAGACAGGGATTCAAACCGTGCATCCGCTAATGGTAGTAACAGCTTTTACCAGACCCACTGATACGGTTTGGCTCTGTGTCCCCAACCAAGTCTCAAGTCGAATTGTAATACCCAATGTTGGAGGAGGGACATGGTGGAAGGTGACTGGATCATGGGGGCAGATTCCCCACTTGCTGTTCCAGTGATACTGAGTTCTCACAGAGCTGGTTGTTTAAAAGTGTGTAGCACTTCCCCTTTCACTCTTGCTCTCTCTCCTGCCACCATGTGAAGACTTGCTTGCTTTCCCTTTTCCTTCTGCCATGATTGTAAGTTTTCTGAGGCCTCCCTGACCATGCCTCCTGCACAGCCTGCAAAACTGTGAGTCCATTAAACCTCTTTTCTTTATAAATTACCCAGTCTCAGGTAGTTTTTTTATAGCAATGAGAGAACAGACTAATACATCCACCATAGAGTGTACTGGCAGGGGCTGGGGATATGGCTAATATAATAATGCAGGGTTAAATAGTTTAAGGAAAAAGAGTGAAAAACATTATCTCTACAATATCACTGGCCCTAGGTCTTTGCCCTCACAGTTTAAAGATTAAATAGATTGTCTTGGTTACGGTTCCTCCAGAAGTAGACCCTATGACTGCAAGGACAGGTTTGAGTGCAAGTAGTTTATGTGGGCGGTGACTCCAGAAACACCCACAGGTGAGTGAAGAAGTGAGATAGAGAAAGGAAGGCAGCAAAGATACGATGTGTCATCAAATACATCATCACTGTGGGTAACTGGAGCTCAATCCTACTAGAGAATTCTGAGAAATGATGGAGAAAATGCTGCAGAGTTCTCCTATCCGAGGAGTAATGGCACTGGTACATTCATCCACCAATTCCCTGTCCATATTTGATTGAGTGCTGCTGCTGGGGCATTAATTTGCTGGCACCTCTGGCCTTCCCTACATGCAAGGCTAAGCATGGTCCATAAGCCAGTACAAAACAAAAGGTCCAGGCAGAGTTACAGGAGTTTGCAGTAAGTAGCCTTCAGCATGAGAGGTGACAACTGCAGGAATATAGACAGGGCACCAACAGTGTCTGCTGTGCAGAATGAAAAAAGGTAAGATAAAGGTAAGCACAGAGTTCTAGAAAAGTCATAGGTGGGGGAGGTGACAAAGTATCACTGCAGTACAATGGGAAAATGAAGGCCTTTTCAATAAGTGACAGTAGGCCAATTGTACATCCATATTTCAGAAAAAGTAATCTTGACTCCACCTCATACCATTTTCAAATATCAATTCTATATGAAACATGGATCTAAATGACAAAGGCAAAAAAAATTTCTAGAACTTTTGAGATATGACCTCAAGGTTGGTGAAGAATTTCTTTAAGAACAAACAGAAGAGAACACAAAAACACACTAACCATAAAGAAAAGGGTTGATAAACTGAACTTTACAAAAATAAGAACTTCTTCCCTCAGAATATAACACTAAGAGAGTGAAAAAGCAAGCCACAGAGTAATAGAAGGTATTCGAAATACATATAGCTGACAATACATAAAAGATATCTATAAGACAATAAGAAAAGGTACAAAGAATCTTACTGAAAAATGAGCAATTACCTGGGTGATGAAATGATTTGTATACCAAACCCCATGACACACAATTTACCTATATAGCAAACCTGCACATGTACTCCTGAACCTAAAATCAAAGTTAAAAAAAGAGAGAGAGAAAAAAGAGAAATAAAAATGAGCAGCATCCTGAACAAGTAACCACAAAGGAGAATATCTAGGTGGTTAAAAAATGTATAAAACGGTTTTCAATCTCACAAACCATCAGATAAATGCAAATCAAAACCACCTGAGATTTCATTACACATCCACCAAAGTCGCTACAGTTTAAAAGTCAATACCAATATCGGTGAGGATGTGGAGCAACCAGAACTTTCATATACTACCAGGAGTACAAATTGGTACAACCAGTGTAGAAAACTGTTCAGCCAAACAAATCATCCCCTTTGATCCAACAACTCCTCTTTTAGATGCATGCCAAATAGTTGTCTACATAAGCTCATCAAGAAGCATGTAGAAAAAAAATTGTTCATGCAATAGTTCCCAAATGGAAACAACCTAAATGTCCATCATCAGGAGCATGGATCAACAAATTGTGGTATGTACACACAATGGAATTTTATTCAGTAATGAGAATGAACAAACTGCTATATATGCAACAAGATGGTAGAATCTTCCATATATAACGTTGAGTGAATAATGCTAGATAGTAAGAAGGATATATTATTTCACTTATGTAAACTTCAGAAACAAGAACATCTAATTGATAAGGGTAGAAGTTGGGAGAGCTGTTACTTGTGGGAAGGGGGATATTGACTGGAGGTGGCTTGAAGGGAGAGTAGGGTGTTCCAGGTACAGTAACATTTTATTTCTTGATCTGGGTGGTGTTTACATGAGCTGTTCACTTTGTGAAAATCAACCAAGCCAAACACTTATGGTCTGTGTGCTTTTCTGTGCGAATGTTAAAGTTTAATATAAAATTTATTTAAAAACTCAATAACTAAATAAATCAACAGCAACCAAAATCCCAACATTAAAATGTCTAAGGATGAACATCCTGGAGTTAAGGCCCATGAAGTAATCCCAAAGTCTCAGGTTTTAGTGACTGAACAGTCTCAGAAGGTTCTCAACACAGCCACATCATCCCAATAAAATTCGTTAATGCCTTCATGTTCCCTCCCTGAGACAACTTATTAACACCTTCTCTTCTCTCCTTACATTGCCAATACTCTCAGCTGATGACCTCACCCCATACTTCATAGAGAAAATAGATGCCCTTGTGGAAGAACACTCCATCCTACCACCAACAGTCCGCCAGCCCACCTGCCTCCCTGTTCCTATCCTTCAGCTTCCCTCCAGGGGCCGTGGATGAAATAGCACTCTCATCTCATCCCCTCTCAGCTTTTCAATATCCACAATTATTCAGTTCTCTCCCCCAGGATCATCAATTTACCCTTCTCTTGGAATCCAAACATGCCCAAAATATCAATACCTTTTAAGACATTCTTCCTTGATACTGTATTCCCTTCCAGCCACTGTTCTATTTCTCCACTCCCCTTCAGAGCAAAACTCCTTACAAGAGTTGTCTGTAGGGCTGGGTGCGATGGCTCAAGCCTGTACTAATTCCAGCACTTTGGGAAGTGGGAGGACTTCCAAGAGTTCTAGACCACCCTGGGCAACATGGTGAAAACCTGTCTCTATGCAAAGTACAAAAATTAGCCTAGTGTAATGGTGCACCCCTGTAGTCCCAGCTACTTGGGGGGCTGAGATGGGAACCTGGGGAGGTCAAGGCTGCAGTGAGTCATGATCGAGTCAACGCACACAGCCTGGGTGACAGAGTGAAACTCTGTCCAAAAAAAAAAAAAAAAAAGCTGTCCTGTAATTGCTATTTCCTCTTCACCTCTCCTATTCCTCCTATTCTTTCTCTAATCCCTCTGATTTGGCCTTCATCTCCAACCCTCCGTTGAAATGGTACCTCTCAAGGCCACTAGTTAATTACGGGTAACTAAACTCAATGGCCTCTTCTCAATGCTCACCTTCCTCTCAGAAGCACTTGACCAAGTTGACTTCTCCCCAATTCTGGAAACATCTTCTTGCCTGCACCATACCACACTCTTCTGATTTTCCTTCTAGCTTTCTGGCTGTCCCCTCTCAGCCTTTCTCCTCTCCTATGACGTTTTCAAAGTTGGACTGTCCTGGGCTAAGTCCTGGCCTCCTTTTCTTTACTATCTCCACTGTGTCTAGCTCCAAGGCTTCACATACCATCTCTACTTTTAGGTCTCACATGCACATCTCCAGCCTGGACCTCTCAACTTACACATGTAATTGTGTAAGACACATCAGGTATCTCAAACTTAACATGGCTCAAATAGAAAACTCGATTCCATTTCCCACAAGAAATATCCGCTCTCCCACTAGTCTTCTCCATTTCTACAAATGGTACCACATTCTGCAAGTTATTTAAGCTTTTCAAGCAAAAACAACAAACTAGGAGTCATCCTTAATTATTTTCTTCTGATACCCTGTACCCAATCAAATCAGTAAGTCCTGGCAATCTTATTTCCAAAATGAATTCAGAATATAACCATTTCTCACTGTCTCTACAGCTACCTCCCTAGTCCTAGCCACCATCACCAGTCACAGTGTCTAACTGGTTTACTAGCCTCCAGACTTGCTTCCAGAGGACTCTTCCAAAGTGTCCACAAGATCATGTTGCCCCTGCAAGAAGCCCCCAGCGTGTCTCAGGGCAACAGAAAGCAGCAGTCCAAGGATGAAATAGCAAGCAGACTGTGCAGGGGAATGGTGATCTGGGTGAGAAGGATATACAGCGGGTGTGAAGTCACCCTCAAAGGAAGAGAAAAAAAAATCAAGGTTTACTTTTAGGCTTCCTCTCCCTTTGAAACTCCCCTAGGACTGAGCAATACTAAAGGGAGATGGATGCATAATGCAGCTGATGTCACTGGTACCCTACCCACAGCTACTTTGCCCTCCCCAGAAGACCTCTGTCAACATTCCTGTGCACATCATAGGCTTTTTGCATCTCTCTACCTGGCCCTGGAAGCATCCTGGGACCATGTGTGGGGCAGGAGCCAAAAGCCATGGAGTTCTTGCTCCAAGTTCTACTTTCCATCTCTGAGAGGAAGAAGTTGGTGCATAAATACTCCAGCTTTCTTAATTTTTAGTGGAACACGTATGAGGTGTGTGTTCAGAGGGTCACCAGCTGGATTGAACCCCAGTTGCCCACAGTGCTAACCAGCTTACATAGTGTGTTGGCTTTCCTCTTTCCTCCCTTCCCTTTCTCACTTCCCCATCCCCCTCTGTGCTTCCGGGAAACCCTTCCCAAATAAATTACTTGCCTTGAAATCCTTGTCTCAGGCTCTGCATTCGAGGAAACTCAAAGCAAGATACATAATAGTGTGCTTTTACTCCCAAAGGTAATGCCTTTCATGACATCAAACAAGAACAATGTCATCCCAAATTTAAATGGGCAAGAGAAGAGAGATATCTGGACATAAAGTGTGGAGATAGCATTTTAGAAAATAAAATTTAAAATAAGAGATCTTTAAATCTATCCCAGGTAGAAATTAGCCCCATTTTTATTATTCATGTACAAATATGTATAAATAGAGTATATATTCACCAACTATATGCATATACTCAAGATCCTCTCTTATCTCTATTAACTATTAGTTTGTACCCCAAACAGTCAAAAGGGCTTGAAAGAACTGTGATACATTCCAGGTACATAGCTGCCCACTGCTGCATCTAAAGAGAGAAATAAGTGGGCACATTCTACTCTGGCAGTTAGTTTCACTCGTGTGAAATCTAACTTAAGGAGAGGTCTCTCTCTCTCTCTCTCTCTCTCTCTCTCTCTCTCTCTCACACACACACACACACACACACACACACACACACACACACACACGGGAAATGTATGCACCACTCAACAGTCTGCAAAACTTCCCTCCAGTTCTTTTGAAGTGAAATCACCACTCCTCGCCACAACCGCACTCCCCAGATATCAGCGCTGTTGAAAGTGAAGGGCCTGTCCCTGCTGTGTGGTTTAGGGTAAAAAGGAGGCAGGATTAAAGCGCTCATTTCAAGTCCCAAAAGTAAAATACGACTTGGCCTACGGCAGTCCTAATTCTTTCCAGAACTCATCCCCGGAATTGCCCTTTTAAACAACCAGTCATTAACCCAACTCCGGGTCTTTTATAGCTGCGAAAACCGATCAAGCACATCATTTATTCATTACGCTTATTATTATTGTTATTGCAGAAAAACAGTGAATTCCCGGGGCGGGGTTCAAAGGGTTTTTTGGAGGAGGGGAAGAGAGATAGAACCCACGGCGGGGGAAGGGGTGGCGGCAGGGACCGCTAGGAGGCTGGGCTGGGCTGTAGGGCAGAGGTGCCGGAAATCCCCAGGGAAGGATGCCACGAAAGCGCCTCCGCCCCGCGCGCTCCTAGGCCACTGCGCACCAGCGCAGCTGCTGCAGCAACCGAGGAAGCTTCTTACGTAAGTCGGAGTCGCTGACATCACCTTCGCCTCGAGCGTCGCAGCCGGACTAGGCGCCAAAGAACCGTCGCGCCAACCCAGCGCCCCTGTCTACCTCCTGGGTCGTTCCTAAATGATTCTGTCGTCGCCAGATTTGGGCGATCGTGCGCCAAGGGGACCGCCCTCGAAAGGCAGATGACATAGAATGACTATTTATTAGGAGCCCTCGGGTGTCACAAGAAAGAAGTCAACGGACAGCAAAGATGCCCAGGGTTCTGCTAGACCTCCTTCCTCATCGTCTCGTTGCAGCCCGCCTAGCAGACTAGTTCATACCTAAGTCCACACGCCAGTAGATTTGGGCGACAGTGCACCGGTGTTGCAGAGGAAGACAGCCAGTGGGATCCTCTGGGGCCAGATGGCACAGAGCCATTTAGTAGGAACCCTGGGCTGTTCAGGGCAGAAAAGATGCCCAGGGGTCTCCTTGATCGCCCCGGGGCCCCTGACACTCCCGCCCTCATCCCTCCTGACCCTCCCCGCGGCCCCTCTGGGCCACAAGGGTTTTCAGTAGAAGCACTATGGAGTTCACTCTAGGAGGCGAGCAGCGCCACGCTAAGTCGCACACGAGGGCAAGGCACAAGTTCGGAGCTCTGGGAAGCACCTGAGGTCACAGTGAGTGACGAGTGACGAAACAACCGCGGTGCTGCAGTAGTCGCAAAAGGACACTCACTACTCCTCGAACCCCCAACCCCGAACATGCATGGGGTGGACTCTAGGGCTCCTGTCTGGGCTTCAGGAAACAACAGGAGTTGCAACACTCCCCCTTACCTCCTCCCCCCGCCCCGCTCGCCTCGGGAAGGACGTGAAAGGCGAGCCACGGAGGTGAAGGACAGACCTTCTCTGCCTCTTGTGCTCCCATAAACGCTCCCTTTCTACTCCCTCTCAGCCCACGCTGCCTGAGACTTCAGAGGTCACCCTTTTAACTTTCCACCGTCCACATCTGCATCACAGAAAAGAGGTCCAGCCCCAGCCACTCAGACCCAGGAGGATTGGGGTGGGTCCCAGGGGATGGAAAGGGTGGGAAGGCGAGAGTAAGGTGCAAGCTGCAACGGGCGCGGCGCCACGGAGCTGGGATTGCCTTTGCTGGGGAGGGCGCGAGGGTGCGGCGCGGAAACCCAGAGCCCGGAGGGCGGACGGCGCGGGTACTCACGCACTGCCTCCTGCTTAGGGTCCAGCGTGCTGAGGACGCGCTGCACGCCGCCTAGCTTGCCCTGCAGCGCCCAGACGCGGCGATGGGTGAGCTGGATGTCGCACTCAAGCTCCTGGAAGAGGCTGCACGCGTGCCGGGCCACGTCCGAGAGCTGCCGGAGGACACGGGCCAGAGCGGCGTTGCTGACCGCGCACAGGTCCAGCATGAGCAGCACGGCCGCAGCAGCCGCCGAGGACACCTCGGCAGCGGCGGGCGCCGCCTCTGGGACCCCCGCCGTGCTCTCCTCGCCAGCCACGGACGCCTCTCCGTCCGGCGGCTGAGCCTGGTCGGCCGGCGCCGGCAGCGGCGGCGGCGGCGGTGGCAGCTCTGGAGGTGTGGGGGCTGCACTGGCTGGCTCCTCTGGCCCAGACGCCTCGACCTCGTCCGGGTCCCTCCGGCCGGGCGGCTGCAGAGACGGCGGCGGCTCAGCGCTGCCTCCGCTCCAGTCCGCGTCTGGGCCGGGCGCAGGGCGCCGCTGCCTGCACAGCCATTGCGGCTCCACGATCCGCTTGGCGAAAGGCATCCCGCGCAGCCGGGCGGCGACTTTCTGGTCTCCTCCGAGCGCCCCTGTGAGCTGGAGACCGGGCGCGCCCACCTGAGCAGGGAGGGGGCAGGAGTCCGGCAAAGGCGCGATCGGGCAGTCGGGATATGCCGGGGGCTCCTCTGCTCAACTGGCCTCCTCTTCCCCGCCCTCTCCCTAGCAAATCAGTCCAGCCAGTCCTCCTTGGGGTGCACCGTTCCCCCGGGAGGATGACAAGCGCCCCGCACAGAAATTTAGGGGTGCGCCTGGTTTCTTCTCACTTGCTTCCAACCGGGGTCGACTGGCTCAGCTCCATCGTTTCTATGCTCGCCGTCGCCACCCCGGCCACTGCCGTCGCCACCGCCTATATAAATGGGCGTGCGTGTGTCTGTGTGTGTGTGGGTGAGTGGATGTGTGGGTGGGTGGGTGTGAGTGTGTGCGCGCGCCTCAGTTTGAAAGTACCCCGGCGCAGGCCTCTCCCCCGCGCCCCTCGGCCGCTCAGGGGAGCGATTGCGCCCGGGATCTCTCTCACTCGCTGGGCGGGGAGGAGGCTTAGGAAAGGCGATCTGAAAACCCGGAGAGAGGAATCTGCCTCCAGCCCGGGCGCAGGAGGCAGCACTGGGGTGACGGGGCGGACGGAGGGCGGGGGAGGCCGGGGCGAGGGGGGCGCAGCGCCCTGTGCGGCCGCTGGGAGTCACTGGTGGCCTCGCCGCGCCGGCAGTGTTCAGGCGCAAAGACCCTTCCTCACATGCAAGGGGTTGGAATTGGGACTGTCGGCGTGGTGGGGGCGGGGAGTCCTCAAGTTGGGAGTAGGAGTGTGGGTAGTGAGCACAGAGGAAGAGGGTGGGGTATTGGGGATGCGGCAGATTTGGCGTGTTGGAGCAAGTTTTTCGCCGAATTCCAGTTCTGTACAAGACCTTTGGGTTCTTATACGGAAAACTGGGCTGCTCCTCGGAGATCCCTGGGCTCTATGAGCGCAATGAGACAACTGGGTAGGGCGAAGGGTGTGGGTGCATCTCCATGTGGCCAGAGCGGCCAGAGTGCTGTTTATACCCCTTCCCAGGCATCACGGGGCCCCCTGCTTTGGGCACGGTCTCTATAGAATATCATGAATGAGACCCAAATCACCAATGAGCAAAATCCCCAGAAAACTGCTTACAAAACCCATTGCACGTTAGGTGAGATAAACAGCATTACCTCCCCGTCACCCTACTGTGCTGATCATACACTGGATTTTTAAAGTTCTCCATCAGAGAGATGATGATTTACAGAAGAAAGGAAACTTTGCCTTCAGTTAACTGAAGGTTATAATTTCTAAAAAGGCATGCATTTTCGATTGCAGCAGGCTGCAGACTGTATGCCCTCAGCCTAAAACGTAAAAAGAGTTTGGGAACTGTTAATAAAACACGTGCTTTCATGCCTCCAAAAAGTATACTGTAAAAATATTTTTTTATTTTAAAGCCACAGGCCAGATCTTGGGAATGCAGCCTCGTTTCGTGTTTCTAAAAGGAACATGGAAAAAATATGTTTTATGGCAACAATAAAGTCCTCCAGACCTGCGGTGGTGTCTCCTCTCCTCCCTCCCCGCCTTTAGCGGAAGAGGGAGGAGGCTCCAACAGTCACCACTTTGGACTGGCCCACGCTTTGGTTTCAAAGGCTTCAACAAACCCTTGTCTTATTCTACCTAAAAAAAAAAACAAAATTTTTGGCAAGGATTTGTCCTTGTTCATGAAAGATCCAGGCCGAGGCTTTGGGGGTAAAGGGCCATGATGTCTGCAAGGTACACATAAATGTTTCAGTAACAACAAGAAGAATGATGATAATAATGATGTGTATGTATGAAGAGAGAGCAAAAAACAAAATATGGCAAAATGTTCAAAATAGTGAGTCTAGGCAAAGAGCATATCGGGGTTCCTTGTACATTTCTTGCAACTTTAAAGTTGGTTTTGTTTCCAAATAAAAAATGAAAGAAAAGAACATTTTGGAACAAGGTCTTCTAAGATTTGTTTTTTATCTCACAAATCTGAAAAGCGTTGAGCTAGCTGATTTTAAATTGAGCTTGACTTTTTAATATGTTCAAAATTCTGAACATGAGTTCTGCTGGGTAGGCAAGCCAGACACTTCTCCCTAAACACATGGAAGCATGGAGAACAATGAGGGGTATTAAAGGCACCTGGTTAGCAAGCCTTGTAGCAACAGGCTGCTCTGCCTCTCACTCTCTCTTACCTAGCACTGTCATATTAATAGCAAGGGCACCAGTGGAGTGGGCCCAGCTGAGCATTGACAGGGGCAATGAATGAGTGGTGTGGGACTCTCACTCCTAAAGGGAGTTTCAGATTATTGGCAAGTTCCTTTCAGGGCCCCCAAGAGAAGTGATCAGAAAGGAAGGGCAAAGGCCCAGGAGAGAAAGGGTTCAAGGGGGTAATAAGCTCAAAAACAGGCCGGCTATCTTAGTGTCTGCCCCCAAGTGATCAGCTCAGATTCAAGCCGAGATTTCAAAATGCTTCAAAGCACAGTTCAAGGATGCAAAAAGGAGTGCCCTCTTTGTAATCTCCTCGACTCTGACTTGTATGCTAATAAAGCCCTTTGGTTAAAATCTTTAATTTTGGCTTTTGATTTCCTTCATTCTCGCTGTTCCCTCCCCTTCCTTTGGTGGTGGTCCCCAGTGACTTTTCCAAGAGCACATTACATTTTTGTTTTTGTTTTACTTGTGGGAAAGGCAGACTCCTTCAAAGTCACCAGAAATAAAACTAATACAAATGATCATATTCACTGGTATGCTTGGTTGATGTTTTCTCAGTCCTTTATAAGGTATGAATAAAGGTATCTTTAGAAAATGTTATGATTGTTATACATTAGTGACACCATCTAAATAAAAACTGCTAGCTTTGGGAAGGCAGCTTCAAGACAGCCTGCTGGCCCCATCCTACCCTTTTCCCAACTCAAGTCCCTCCCAGGTAGATTACCCCACACACACACACCAACACACCTTTTTGGGTTTGGTTCTTGCTTTCTAGAACTAAAATACTGAAATTTTTAAAAGGGTAGCAACTACATGTAATACTGATGGGATATGTGAATACTCTTAAGCTGATGAGTTTTCAGCACACCCAGAAGCTGTGTCTTTCTTGTTTAAATCATGGTTTGTGACATTTTACTCCAAGTTTTCCCACAAAAAGTTCTGCTGAAGTCAAGGTTACTTTCTGAAGCCAGATTGTTACACCTGATTGTTACATCAGATTGTTACGTGTGTGATTATCTCTCCCAATCACACTGCCTCCCCACTATTCATGTACACGTTTACTTACCATGCACTTGCAGCCAAAATAGAAGGGAAAGGCAGCATTTTAAAAATGACCCCATTACCTAATTCCTAGCAGTCATTCATGCAGCTCAAAGGCCAGCACAATTTGCCCATAAATTCAAATGTCTGGTCAGTATAAACTTCATGCCATTGTAAAATGAATGAAAGATCCTGTCTGTGTCACCACACCCCAGTTACATTTTTGCCTGCTCCAGCCCAGAAGGAAGAAGGGCTTTGCTGAATTTGAAGATTGTCATTGAGAGTGTTGTGAGACACCACTGTCCTCAACCTGGCTGTCCTCATGCCTCCACAGAACCCTAGTCAGGCTTCCTATAGAACCTTACAAGCTGCAAAGCGGAGATTCCTAAAACACCCTCCACTAAAAATGTTCTGATTTGAATATCCTATCATTATTATACTTGAAAATATTTCTTAGTCATTTCTAAGAAATGCCAGGAGATACATGGGGCATGTTAGCATAATCATTGAGTAGTGACTCAAGTGTCCTTTCCTCCACCTAATTGTACCTGTTCCTCATGTAATCAATTTACTTCACTCCTTAAAAACCCTGAGACTAAATAAAAACCTGTTAAATAAAAAATATTTCCATTAACTTCATTGGGAAAAATTATGAGCATTCCATCCCAACCTAAGTTACTTAAACCATTTCACAGATAGAAAAATATAGCAAGTTTACATAGGTGAAGCCCTATAATTTGAAAGTAAATAAATACACTTTGTACATAAAATGCAATGTTACAATATCTTGTGAAGGAAGAAGAGCAGATTTGAAACTGGGTGGTGAGGAGCAGAGGAGGAGGAGGATGAGGTTGTCATTCTTGGGAAATTGTTGGAGAGTCATATGGTTCACACTGAAGCAGAAAACTTTTCGGAGCTCATGGCTATCCGATACTTAAACTGCACTTACAAATAAAGTTACAGTACAGAGCAACACCTTAAGGGAAAAATAAAGGATAAGCTTGAGAGAGCCTTAAAACATATGGAAAGAGCTCACACACATAGCAGACTAAAGGATCACAGAAAGATGTTACTCACCCCATTCTCCCCCACACCAGGAGGCCACCATCATCAGGCTTCCCAAGAGGCTCTCCCAAGTTTACTGTTACTTGCTGAGCTCTGAGAGTCCCCAAATCCCCCTTTCCTTTTGTTTTGCTGGCTCATGGGAGGAAGCTCACAGCCCATGGTTGTATGTATGCTATCTTGAATAAGGAAGCATGCATTTTTCCATGTGTGTGGTTTATGATGCCCAAAGCCTTCATAACTTACTTTTTGCAACTCTGAAGTCCAAGTTCTTCCAGTTCAGGAACCTTGAACGTGGCTTTGTGTACAGGTATTCCCAGGAAACACTGGGAGAGAAACATATTCATTAATACATCAAAATATTAAGCCACCATACTCATAAATATATTTACACATATATTGATAACTACCATGTGTATAGTTTTGAGGGAGAAAAAAACTATATACCACCACTGAAGGTCTTCCTTTGTTTCAGCTTCTGCTTTTCTTCCTTAAAAATCTTCATTTAGCCTATCAAGTGTGAAGGACAGGGGTTTCTCTCTGCATTTTATTGATAGGAAAACTTGGGCAAAAAAAAAATAATAATGCTATTAAAATGGTTTTCCCAAAATGCCAAAGACTGTGAATAAAAAGACTGTTCCAACCAGCCTTTTTATCTTCCTGTGAAGAGAACTGTTGATTACTCACATTGTTTCCTATGGGAGAAATTCTTACTTCTTTCTAATCTTCAAAAATCTTAGCCTCACATTTTACAAGTGAATATAATTTTAAACATGCCAAATCTGGATCTAGTCAGAACTGCAAATACATAACTCAAAATAACTGACAGAGTTAAAGCAGATGGTGATAGCAAACAACAATGGAGTTTCATTCACTTATTCGTTCCTTTGGTGATGCAACGAATATTCACCGGATGCTTCCATTTACTGAGTGCAAACATTTATTGGGTGCTCAGGCCTCTGTGAGATGCCGGAGATATAAAAGGAAAGAAGACATAAACATTGCTCTGAAAGGGTGCTGTCTAGTGGGGTAGACAGACACGTAAACAAATAATTGTAGTGCAATTCTAGGCAAGCTATAATAGAGATAAGAATTAAGTGCTATTCAGAATCCCAGAACGATTAACACTGTCTGGGGGGAACACAGACTAGAGCAGGGATTCTAAAGACAACACAAGCTTCCGCACTGTTCTCACAGCTTAGAAACGGAAAGACCAAAGCCAAGACGAAGCAAAGTGGCTAAAATTAAGACACCCTCCAGCCAGCTGCAAGAGAAAATGTGCTTTTGACTAGAATCACTAAATGGCATTCCCAACAAGTCTTTTAAAAACCTTGAAAACGAGGTGGTAGGAGAAACAATGTGGAAATTATGTTGATTCTTTTTCTATTAAAAAATAGCTGATTTATAATTTTCACTGTTTGGCAGGGCTCGGTTATAAAGAGGAAGTGGAAGAATTTTAATATATTTCCTATAAAGAAAAGTCTTCAATTGGGTGCTATGAGCCACAGTCTCTAGGGTACAGGGCGCTAATAAAACTGAATGGGCATTCTCCATGGGTTCATAAGCTCCCACCAGTTTTTAACTGTTCAGAATTTCCTCCCCAAGCACCCTTCTGTGATGAAAACACCCAGTGCTGGCCTCCACCCAGAGGAAGTGCTTTTGACTGTGGTGGTCCTGTAATAAATCAGCTCTTTTGGAGAGAAACTTGAGGGAGTAAAATCTACAACTCACATTATCAGTCTGGGATTGAGTCCTTGTGAACAGCAGAAGCAGCAAACTTCAACCTTTATCAAGATTGTGGTGCTCATTAAGGAAGTGAAATTGAGCCAGATTTGAAGGAAAGCACTGTAGTAATTACAGAGTTATGAAGATTTAAAAGCTATGCGTCTAGGCATGCAGAGAGCAACGTGTTTCCTTTGGGTTCAGAGACACCGCAATTACTGGGCTTAAGGGTAGCAAAGCACCGAATTAGAACTCCCCATTAGTTTGATTAATCACTGATGTAAGTGCAGGCACTAGAAATGGCTCAGTCTCATTTGTGTCTCTTCCTGGCTCCCCTCCCCCTTTCTCTCCTTCTATTTCCTTCACAAAATCAGGGGACCTGGGAGGAATACAAACCATGTATTAATGATAAGAAATTGGGTACAAGAAAGTAAAAACTTCCAAAGCTTAATGACTTCTCTACATCAGTGTTGGCTTTGCCAAGAGTTGTATAATAGCATGTTCTTTCCTCTTCCTAGGCTGTTAAACATTAATGGTACAACAATGGCATGTTAGTAAATCTAATAAGAAAACCAGAGAATTACGTATTTTATGTGGGTGTATAACAAGTTAACATCATCATGGGAAGCTCACTTGGATAATAATATATGATATTGCATTAAACAAGCTGTAACAAACAAACAACAAAAACAATATCTGGCTAATTAGCAATAGTCCTATGCTTGGAAAGGAACTGTTATACCCTTTGATGAACTTAGCTAACAGATCTACTTGCAGAAATGATGTCTTACCCTGTTGAGGCCAGGATATTTGACTTGGTGCCTCCTCATCAATACAACCAAAACTACAGTCAATTTTATCAATGGGGAACCCAAAGGCATGAAAATATCAACACACCACTTCAAACCCAGCATGATCAACCACTACAGAAAGAACTCCACTGTAAATGGAAATTCAGAACTCTAGAAAGGCCAACCCTTAAATAATTGTGCACCCAGGTGACTCTTAATGGGAAAGGTGATTTTGTCAGCGGGAGATTTGTAACTAAAAAATGTCACTAAATTTACTTACATGGTCCTTTTCATATTTGTGCATGAACTACAGGACTCTTGGGATCAAATGTGAGACAACCAACCAGCCATGCCTCTTAAATTATTTTTTCGGAGGTGTTTTCTCTCTCCACTTCAATTGTAAAGATTCAGGAATAATAGCCCAGTGCACAACGTAGTCATTTTTATTTCTCATCCTGTCTCCATGGCCTCATAATGGGTTCAATAAGAGTCTGGAAATAATAAAAGCTTCTCCATGGAGAAACCCAAGACTCGCTATAAGGCACAATAGCAGCTAGGAGTCTCCTATAGTAACGACAACACTAGCAGAAACATTGCGGGAGTCTGAATTTCCTGCTGCAGAGAAAAAGAATTTAAAAAGTGACCAGCCTACACACTCACTAGTGTACAATTGGAATACCAGGCCGCTAGGATGAAAATAAACAGTGGTACAAGAATTTTGTTGAAAAAAAGCACTGTAAGTAAGTGCCTCAGGTATAGCTTCATTTTGATCTGTTTTAAAACACATTTAAAGTATTTCCTGCCTACTGACTTTGGGGACAACCTCACCTCTGGTTGCTAGGAAAGTCATAATAAAAGGACAGAGAAGCAGAAAAAGAAGAAAGAAGGAATTTTGAGTTTTTAAAATTATTTTCCATTTTTATTTGAATGTTGCCTTCTTTGCTGTTGGGTATTTGTTTTCATACACCCATAGGCCTGCTGCAGTTTTGCTACAGTGGCAGACACCCGTTATTCCCTCTTTCCTTCCTAACACAATCCCAATTTTGTCCTGTGTGGCAATGTCACCAGCCAATCTGCTCATAGTCTCAGACTCCTTGCATTCAGGAGTGGCCCAATAACACAGTTCTGGACAAGGACATCTACATGGAAATCTGCTAGAGATTTCTGGGAACGTTTCTGTTTTCCTGATACAGGTGCTGCTGCTTCCTGCTCCTTCCTTTTTCATCTCCCACCACCACACACACCAGAATGGAATCCAGACTGAGATGGAAGGGCCATCCTGTGACTGTGTCATACATGAGGATAAAAGTCACATGAAAAGGATGGTAAAGCCAAAGGAGATAAGGCTCCTGGATTATAAATAATAAAGCCAAGTGATCTCCCATACCTGGATTTGCCCCACTCCAGATTTCTTGTATTGTGAGAAAAATGACTTCCTATTTGGGTCAGCCACTGTACAAGCAGTCAGATGTGGTTCTGACTGACTGGCAGAAGTGCCAATTCCTTACAAAGCAATGCTACAAAATTCAGGAGACGGGAGTTCTGGATCTGTCTCACTCATTCATTCCACAGATGTTATTCAACAAATACCCACTATGTGTCTGCGACTATTCTAGGAACCAAAGAATCATCTGTAAACTAAACAGGACAAGACCTGATCTTATGGAGCTTAACTTAGAATTAGGCGGAGACAGTTAGGGAGAGACAGGCACCCAATATTAAACACTCATTTGTTCCACAACACTTTGTATATTCAGGAGCTAATTCTAGTGGGTTTATATACTTAAAATAATACAAAGAAATTATGTCTGTATTAGATAATGGTTGACTCCCCTCCCAGATTCCCTTCACCCAGCCAGTGCACCCATCCCATGCACCCAGCACCCATGCCTGTGGATGTTAAATGCTCACAGCTGCACTCTGTTCTGGAGGATTTCCTGTATCTTGCAGGGCCACCCTGGAAGATTACATCCCTCAAGAAGAGAAGCCCATAGCCAATGACCTAATGGTAGGGTGCAAAACAAACTCTGTGCTAGTACAGTCCAGCACTGTCTATGGCATCAGGCTGAGGCTGGCCTTCTCCTGAATCCACATCTTTGCTTAGATCCTTCCCCTGCCACCTCTGCTTCCTTCACACTTCACAGGTTTCTCCTGGGAGCATTCTCTCACTAAATCATCTGCACTGAAAATTCCCCATCTCAGGTTCTGCTATTGGGAGCCTGATCTAAGGCAGTGTCTGTTGCCATTTTTCTTTAATTAATAAGGAATAGAATTTGTTGCATTTCTGCTTTGGAACAAACCATCAGAAAACTTTCCCATTTGAATTAAGGTTACCAGGAATTAGAGGGTCTTGCTTATAACTCACACAATAGATCATCACCCAAGTAAACATAGCTAGCCACCATGTTGGTTCTGACCAGTGTAACATACTAATAGTTTTAACTACTAATCATAATTTGTACCTCAATTGACCACTGTATAAGATAAGATTCATAAGTTCTTAATATTGAGGCACAAGTTAATGTGAAGCATAAAAACAGGAATAATTATGATAATCTCCTCTAGATCAGTATTCAACTGATCAAAATCTTATGTAAACATTAGGATGTTTCTGGTACCTCAATAATTAATGTTAAATTTAGAAAGTATAGTGATAATTTTATCCATTTTGCATTTGCATTTATTGAGAAGAAAGACTATTCACATTGATTTGTTATGCTCATAGAAAATAGCATTGCCGGGCGCGGTGGCTCAAGCCTGTAATCCCAGCACTTTGGGAGGCCGAGGCGGGTGGATCACGAGGTCGAGAGATCGAGACCATCTTGGTCAACATGGTGCAACCCCGACTCTACTAAAAATACAAAAAACTAGCTGGGCATGGTGGCGCGTGCTTGTAATCCCAGCTACTCAGGAGGCTAAGGCAGGAGAATTGCCTGAGCCCAGGAGGTGGAGGTTGCGGTGAGCCGAGATCGCGCCATTGCACTCCAGCCTGGGTAACAAGAGCGAAACTCCGTCTCAAAAAAAAAAAAAAAAAAAATAGCATTAAAACTTTTATCCTATATTATCATTTTTTAAAACCTTCAAATATGTCATATATGAAAAGCACAATATAAATTATTAACATCATGTCATGAAAATAGTTTTTGTCTATTTTGATGTCTGAGCATAGATTTAAATCTCAACTGAATTTTGATGTACATTAAGTCCCAGAACCACATACAAAATAATGTCAATTTAATTTGTTGACAGTCTACTTTTTACTAAATAAGCAATTTAAGGCCAATAAATTATGTCACTTGTTAAATAGGAAAATATTAAAATTTGTCTTTATAGATTATGAATAGTAGTAAAAATTACATTGTGTTTCTTAGTAAGTTTTAATTACTTGTTTAATCACTTATTAATCTAAAATTAAACGATATTTGCTTAAAATTGGGTTTCTTATTTACCATACAAAAAGAAGAAAATGATTTTTTTTAATATTTTAAGGAACTGGAAAGATGGCATTACTTTCAAAAGGGTTCAAGTGTCCATAAAATGAAAATGTCGATATAGCTGATTTTTGCAGTCACATATGATCTGAGTAAGTTTGATACTTCTGCCATAAGCTCAATTGGCAGTTGTAGCATGCCTTAGGAACGTAATCTTTTAACATATTAGTAGATAATTAGATAATTATTAATTATCTTAAGTATTCAAAAGTAGGGCATTGCTGTAGTCTTCCCCACTTTTTCATTGCACAGTCCTAAGGTGACCACTTTTCTGCCAAAGACTACCTTGTTAGTGTCTGTCTCATAGCCTATGAAACCTTCCTCTACCCTAGGACCTGTCTTCTTATACTGTAATTTTTTCTGAACAAGAAGAATTGGGCTTAACCTAGGGGAAAAAATGTGATAACATATGAAATAAACAAACATACAAGTCTCTTTACTGTAGAAACCCTGAATTGAGTTTATGGATTCTCAGGACCTAGAGATCTTTTACAATGACCTGTCTCCAAACTCAACATCTTGGTGTTTAAACATTCAAACACCTACCGGGAAGGAACTGAACTAAATGACCCTTCCAATTTCAAGATTGCATGTTTCCAACCACTGACATTTTCAATATTAATCCACGCTGAATTCCTGCATGCTGGTTTATTGTTTTTAATGTTAAAACACATGAAATGTACACTACGGATTATGTCCACACCAGAGGAAGAAAGCAATGTGTAAAATGAAGGTAACAGGAGAGAACTGTGAGACCTGGGAGGTAAGAAAAGCTATTCAAATTGAGTTTCCATTTGGGCCAATTCCATCAGCTTTACAATAACTATGGCTTGGTTTCTCCACTCAAAATAGGATTCCATCTTAGTAAAGCCCTGGAATTGGTATAACCTTGCTTTCTTAGTCTTGTTCTCCTATGTATGCCAGTCAAATGGCTAAAACCTAAAATGAATTGACAGGCTAGTCCATGCATCTTCATAGCTCTGTAAAATCTCTCTGGGCAATTTTTATAAACAGAAGTATTGGCCATGTAAACATAGTATTTTAATTAAACGTTGTATTGAATCATAATACCAAAGTACTTTAAATATTAATGTCAGTATCTCTTTATTATATATGTTACAAATAGACAAAATTCAATTCTGTGCTATTGGACAGTGGTTTACTTTACCGTTCCCTCATATTTTAAGAAACCCTATAATATGTTTAAGAAACTGTCATTGTTAGAAGCTCTAATTGCATGATATTGGCCCTCTTGGCTAGGGTAACATCCCAAGGGTGGAGAAGGGGCTCAAAAAAAAAGCAATCCTTGGGCACGTCACCCATCCTTTCTTTTCTCACTTCTCTTTCAAGTCATAATTCCCACCTTCACATATGGCCATTCTGAAAACAAGCCTCAAGCAAAGGGCTTGGCGATTCTGGAATAATATGAACCACCAAGTACTACTGCTATCCAATATGATGTTTTTCTGGGAGAAAACAGCTCCTCCAACCTATTATCCATCATTGCCTAAAAGGGTTTCCTTGGTAAACACAGCTGGAGGTTTGCCCATTTTAAATGATGCAAAGAATCCACCTCAAATCTCTGGAGTTACTCTTCTGTGGTCTAAGAGGATTACGAGGCAATAGCCTCCTGGTAACCAGTCTCAAATACATTTTCATTACCTATTTTATTCTAGTGCCTACACTCACCTTACAAAACCATTTCTCTGCCCTCAGGGTTCACTTTTGGAAGCTAACACATGTTGGTTCTTACCAGGGTATGGCCCCAACCCAACATGATGACGTGCTCTCTTTCTCCCACAAGCTACCACTATTTGAGGGCATGGTAATTCAATGTTCAATTCACTCAGTGAGGTTTTTAATTGTTCTCAAACTTTTTCTATTAAATGCAGTAGGAGGAGCGTGGAGTTACCTTGGCCCTACTTCATGATTTAATACGGTTCTCAACCTTGGCCGCACATCAGAACCACCTGGCAAGCTTTAAGAAATATTGACACCTAGACCCCACCAAGAAGCTCTACTTTAATTGGTCTGGAGTATAGCCTGGGCAACAGGATTTTCTTTAACTCCCAAGGTGTTTCTAATGTACAGGCAAGAATATGAATCAACTGGAGTAAGAAGACTTGATTTGAGTGCTGCCACTAATTAGCTACACGGCCTTGAGCAAAAGAAATACTCATTTATCCAACAGGTATTCCTCGACAGCTTGCTGCATACAAGACAGTGCTAGGGGCTTTATCTCCAAGCCTCTGAGATAAGTGAATTGGACTCAACAATTTATTCATTCATTCAGCAAGTAAGTATTGGGCGCCTATTACCTACCAACACTGTGCCAGGCACAAGGGATACAAAAGTGAACCAGATGGACAAAATCCCTGCCCTCATGGGCTTACAGTTTAGTTGAGGGAGCAATGACCACATACAAGTAGTGAAAAAGTGAATAGCAATGGCATATAAAGGATGGGAAGAATGACAGGATAAACGGACCGGCAGCCAACATGCCAGCAGTGGTGGGAGTGATGGAAGTGGGAGGAATGAAAAGAGGTAGATAGGTTCCAGAAACAGTCAAGGAGTTAACATCACCAGAACTTGGTAATGTATGTGATATAAGGGCTAAAGCATAAAAGGGGGAAAGGCCAATTCCTAGGTCCCCAGATTGATGAGCCATTCACTAGGATCTCAGCAACCCCAGGAAGTTGTGAGGATCTAGAGTTTAAGATATATGAAACTGGAGGAATGAAACCAAACCCACTCCATCAGGCAGAGGAGGGACCTTAACTAAGAAATGCAATGTCTCATATAGGTGACCATCTCTCCACCTGGACTGGGTCTTTGCATACAGAAAGGGATGGCCATTAAATAGTCCATTCTCAAAAAGCCAATGCTGAGCAACTTCAAAGGGAAAAATGAATAGACAAACCAACTGTGAGCATATAATAATGTGAGGTAGTAAGTTCACTGTGGAAGAGGGGCCTTGCAAAGTGTGGAAGCACTTAGAGAAAGAATTCTTTCTCCATCTGGGTATAGACTATGTTGTCCCTGAGAACCAGTATTTGTCTTTGGGAGCTCTCTGTAAGTGTGTGTGGGGGAGGGGGCGGGGGTAGAGATGCCAACAGCTAGAGTCAGACAAGCTGAAGAGTAAAGACATGCATCTGTCCCTCACCTTAGCATGCAGGTCTTGAGGGAGAGAGAACAGATCTATACCACCCAGGAGACGGGGCAGAGGTCCCCCCCTTGAGTAACTCACACTGAGGGAAGGGTCCTGCTGAGGGAAGAGGGATGCTTCCTGGGGGTGAGAATGGCCTCAGTGTATGAACATTTCCAAAAGGGGAGAGGCAGAGGTGGAAGAAGGAATGGCTTCCGCAAAGACAGCTGACTTGAGGTGGAGGAGGAGAGCCAGGGCCAGGACAAGAACTAGGGTGTGCTTCTAAGAGTCCTCCTGTGACAGCTGAACACCTCAAAGCCTCCTGCCATTTTATATCCTTCCCTTCACAGGTGGTTTTCCCCTTTGATGTTACCCAGACCTTACTCACAGACTGACAGACCCACATCACAGTCTGGCTGTGTTGGGAGGAAAGTGAGAGCTGGGACTCGCAATCACCACCACATCTGCCACCCCCCCGCCACGCCTCCCACTCCCCGCAAAACTCCCAGACACACCGAAGTACAGGTCCTCTTAGGGTTCCAGACCTCCACCCGCAGTGAAGTTCCTTGCGCCCCCTGGTGGAGCCGGAAGTAACACGTGACTCAGGGAAGCCAAGCGACGCCAGTGGACAGCTTGGGAATGGATCGAGATTCAATGTGACCTTTTCCCAAATACCATGGTGCGAAAACCAGCCCTTAAGAGTGAGATGGAAACTTCCATTTGGTTTACTGAGGCAAAACACCAGGCAAAGTGCCTGGTTCGGAGTTGGCATTCAGTAATTGGTAGCCATTATGATGATTATAATTATGATTATTATGATTATTGAGATGCAGTTGCTGTAGAGATTACTGTGGCCTTAGATGATCTGGGAATGATTCATAGAGGAAGAAGTCCTGCAGGCTCGAGACCAGTACATTGTAATGTGGTGGGCTTGGGCCATGATCAAAAATCCAGCTCCATTTTTTTTTTCAATCACTGCTCTAGTCAAGGGAGACCAGCTCCAAATCAATCCTCCCTTTAACCCCAGCAACTGAAGTTCATACACAACACATAGAGATCATAAGCCTGAAGATTTCTGAGAGGTTGTATTTCTTGCTCCAGAAAGGCTTTTATCCCTGCCACTGTACTGCTTTGATGCTGTTTCTCTAAGGCTCAGCAGATGCCTCAGAAGGCTCGCTGTGCTTCATGCTACAGGCCCAAGGAGGCCAGAAGATGTTGCAGGAAGTGAGAGAAAAATCAGAGCAAAGTAGGACGACAGGGCAGGGTGGGGTCAGAGAAGAGGTGAAGTTAAGGCCAATTGGAATCTTAACAGGAAACCGGTGAATGATTGAAGAACATTCTTTTACTAAGGGCAGCAAGTGAGCACAATGCAGGGACTCAGGACTTAGCGGCAAAGCTGTTACCACCCCTAGGCCCAGAGGGAGGATGGTTACCAGAAGGAGAGAGTAATAAAGGCAGGCTTCCTTGAAAGAAGCAGTGACCTTAAGGCATGGGACAGAATCAGACCAAAGATGGAACTGAGCAGAATAAATGTATAAATCTCATTGCCCACCCACCCCCAGCCCCCCAAACATAACTTCTGATACTCTCCCTGGTTCAAACTCATCTGGAAGCTTGTGGTCTAGGGAATTCTGTTGATGTAATCCATGTAAATGAAGCTCATAGGCCACAGAGCAAGGTGGAGAAGAACAAATAGAAGATCACTGGCACAGTAGAGGAGGGACATCTAAGGATTGGGATTGAGTGCTGGGTTTCTTTTTTGGGGGGTTAAGAAGGTAAGACCTCAGGCCCATCATCAGCAGGATAAGTGAAATATAACTAGCCCAGAAATGGTGATGGCTTTATGTTCACCATCCAAATCCTCTCGTTTCCTCTGGGACAAAAGGCAAGTCTCATTTTGGAAACAGTGATGTCCTGGAGCAGGAGTAGGAAGAGAAAACCCTAGAAAAGAAAACAACTATTTGGCAGTAAGAGAACAGCAAGGAGTAGAAAGTGACTATACAAAGTGTACGTGGCTCCTTAACAAAGGGCCCCAGCCTAGAAATCTAGGAGTGCAGTGAGGGGCAGCGAATGAGATTCAGCTGAGACACTACGTTTGCCATCATAGTCCAAGATGTCACTTTCTTTTCTTTTACCCATCCTCCTCCTGGAAGTCATACAAACCTTTCCCTAACACGGCTGTGTGTGTGTTTTCACTTGTCACTAAATGATCAGTATTCAATGAAACGCTTCTATTTTGGGGGCATTAACATCTCTAAAACAAGACTCAGAAAAGCAGAGGGAGGCAGCTAGGGGCTGCATTTAATCTTCTCTAATATCGCACTGTGAAGGAAACTGGGGAATGAAAACATAGTCATTTAGAAAATGGTTGATGAGTCACTGATTGGCACAGGGTAGAGAAAAAGAGAAGTCATTATTCATTCCGAGTATGGCTGGTCTTTAAAAATAGGCTCATCACTCTGCTGCAGGGGGTGTCTGGGCTTTAGAGACTGAGGGGCATGGGCAGGGAGCAAAGGCAGGGACAGAAACTGCCCAAGGCAGTCAGGGCCCACTCCTCCATCTCGATGTATCTCAGCCCTTGGAAACCCTCCAGCTCTAAGAAGCAGAAAACAGCTTAATGCACCTTGTTCTTCCTGTAGCTCTTTCTTGAGACTTTACTAATGCTTTTTGGGAAACTTCAGCTTTGAGGGAACCAGGCCAAGGAGAAGAGATGGCACTTTTTGTGAACATGTTTTTGCCAACAAATGCAACACTCCATTACTTGCAGAATTCCTTTGCCAGGTTTGGACTACCCAGGTCTCCCTGCTGTTGATCCCCTGCCATTTATTGGCTGTTCTATAATTTCACTGATGGAGGTGGGAGTATTTATAACCTATAACATTAGAACATAGTGAAATGTTTACTGGAGGCGGAAAACTAAAGTCCTGGATAAGCAGACATTTAAAGGTTGCCTGGAAATTTTGTTTCTGCATGTGTTATAGGAAAACAAAACAAAATAAAAACTCTGCCTAGTAAGGATTTTGCCTTTGCCTAATAGTTATTGAGTCTTAATGTACAGATTTGGGCAATGGGTGGGGGCTTGAACTGAAAACAGTTTGATCGGTTTGCAATGGGAAGGGTTGATAGTGCGTAACTTCAAGGAAGAGAAAAGAAATGGAAAAGAAATGGGGCTTTCATCATAACCCAATAGTTATGATGATGAAGTTATGATGAAAGGCAAGTGAAGAGAAATTTGGCTGAGTGCTATGAATGGAATTCTTCTTTATATTTTATGGATACTGCTGTAAAAAATTTAAATAGGTTTTGAATCATTTGGATTGTTAGAGCAGTGTATCTGCTAAATATGCACTGAGCTGAGGTGGACACTAGGGTTGCCCAGATTTATGCAGATTACAAAGGTGGCCAGGCATGGTGGCTCATGTTTGTAATCCTAGCACTTTGGGAGGCCTAGGCAGGAGGATCCCCTGAGCCAAGAAGTTTGAGACCAGCCTGGGCAACATAGTGAGACCTCATCTCTACTAAAATTTTAAAAAAGCAACAACAAAAAGCAAAGATTAATGATGGCAACTTGGTTTTGCCATCATCTGGGGGCCCTAAAAACCCTAGCCTTTTACTTTGAATAAAGGTGATTCTAGACCGCTCTCACCTCCAGGATCCAGCAAAAGCAAAAAAGCAAATCTTTTCCAGAAGAAAGCAGCATTATCCTAAGTAACAAATAATTAATACAAATAATTTTTTGAATACAATATCCAGTACACAATAAAATATAATCAGGGACATGAGGAAACAAGATAGCATGGCTAAGGATAATTGAAAACAGCACATGACAGAAAAGTTAACAGATGGGTGACAGATATAGAATTGTTAGACACAAACCGTAAAATTACTGCTTATTGTATTGAAGGACATAAAAGCCAAGCATGAAAATTTCAGGAAGAAACAATCAATATAAAACATGACAAAGCCAACTTCAAAGAGAAAATATACATTTTACAGCTGAAAAATAAAATAATCAAAATTAACAACTCAATTAGCTTTATCAGCAGCTGAGGAGAGAATCAGTGGATGGGAAGAAAGGTCACAAGAAATTATCCAGATTCTGACAGGGAAAGACCAAAGGGAGGAAACTATAGAAAAGTAATACTACAAAGGACAGAATGAGAACATCCATATTATGTTTATTAGAATTCCCAAAAGAGAGAAGACAGAAACACAGATTTTATATATAAAATCCACCCTAGACAGACCATAGTTAAATTACAGAAAACTAAAGGCAAAGACAATTTTTAAAGAAAATCAGCCTGATGCCGGGAAGATGGCCGCCTAAGAACAGCTCAGGACTTCAGCTCCCAGTGAAAGTGCAGAGGGTGAGTGGACGCCGCATTTCCAGACAAACTCTTATTGCCCACAGACCAGGAGATACCCAGGCAGAGGGGTCACCAGCGTCGCAGTCCCAGCCGGTGCGGCTGTTTTGGCCCCCGCGGGGCTGATTCCGCCCGCGCGGCTGCTGTGACCACTCCCTGTTGCTGCGGTTCTCCGTACAAAAGCCACTGGTCTGGGAGCCCTCTTAGCTGGCGAGCAGAGCCCTGAGACGGCAGAGTTGCCCATTCATCTGAAATAGCGAGTCAGGCCAGGAGATTCCTAGGCAAAAAATCCGCAAGGAGCCGGTGCCACAGTTCGAGCCGACTCCGTGAGTCGCAGCACGGGAGATCCCGGCGCCTTTTCAACAAGCGACCGGAACGCAGGGTCGTTCAACTTAAAAGAAAAGACTCTGAGTCAGGGAGCCAGGTGATCAGGCTCGGTTGGTCCCACCCCTCCACCCCCAACAACAAGGAAAACAAAAACAGTAATTGGAAACCCTCTGGGTTGAGCCCTTCAAGCCAAGCACAGCTGAACCTGGATGGTCCAGCTCCGTGGGGGAGGGGCTTCCGCCATTACTGAGACTCTCCACCGCTACAGAGGCAGGCTGCCGTTGCCGAGGCAACCCGCCATTGCCGAGGCAACCTGCCACAACAGATAGAGTCCCCCATAACATAGGCGGGGCCACCATTGCCAAGACAGTTCTAACTACGCCCATATAAAAAGGACTACAGGGAAGAGCTCAGGGCAGCTGGGCGGAGCCCACAGCAACTCAGCAAAGCCCCTGCGGGCAGGCAGTGGCTAGGCGTGCTGCTAGCTGGGCGGGTCAGACCTGAAAGAAAAATCAAAAAAGGCAGTAGTGCAACGGAAACTCATAAAGCTCCAACTCCCTGGGACAGAGACAGACAACAGGTGGATAAACCCACAAAAATGGGAAGAAACCAGCGCAAAAAGGATGAAAACTCCCGAAACCATAACACCTCTCCTCCTAAAAGGGATCACAACTCCTCACCAGCAAGGGAACCAGACCGGATGGAGAAGGAGGGTGATGAAATGACAGAATCAGACTTCAGAAGGTGGGTAGTAAGAAACTACAGTGAGCTAAAAGAACATGTTCTAACCAAACGCAAAGAACATAGGAACCTGGAAAAAAGATTGGACCAACTGCTGACGAGAATGGACAGCATAGAGAGGAGTATACGTGAATTGATGGAGCTGAAAAATGCAACACGAGAACTTCGTGAAGCATGCACAAGCTTCAACAGCCGAACTGACCAAGCAGAAGAAAGGATATCAGAGGTCGAAGATCAACTCAATGAAATAAAAAGAGAAGGCAAGAACAGAGAAAAAAAGCGCAAAAAGGAATGAACAAAATCTTCAAGAAATGTGGGACTATGTGAAAAGACCTAATCAACGTCTGATAGGTGTACCTGAATGTGATGAAGAGAATGAATCCAAGCTGGAAAATACTCTTCAGGATATTATCCAGGAAAACTTCTCCAACCTAGCAAGGCAGACCAATATTAAAATCCAGGAAATACAGAGAACACCACAAAGATATTCCTCAAGAAGAGCAACCCCAAGGCACATAATCGTCAGATTCACCAGGGTTGAAATGAAAGAGAAAATGCTAAGGGCAGCCAGAGAGAAAGGTCGGGTTACCCACAAAGGGAAGCCCATTAGACTCAAAGCAGATCTCTCAGCAGAAACCCTACAAGCCAGAAGAGATTGGGGGCCAATAATCAACACCCTTAAAGAAAAGAACTTTCAACCCAGAATCTCCTATCCAGCCAAACTAAGCTTCATAACTGAAGGAAAAATAAAATCCTTTGTGAACAAGCAAGCACTCAGAGATTTCATCACCACCAAACCTGCTCTACAAGAACTCCTGAAAGAGGCTCTACACATATAAAGGAATAACCAGTACCAGCCACTCCAAAAACACACCAAATGGTAAAAGAGCATCAACACAATCAAGAATCTGCATCAACTAACGAACAAAACAGCCAGGTAGCATCAAAATGACAGTATCAAATTCACATAACAATACTATCCCTAAATGTCAATGGACTAAATGCCCCAATCAAAAGACACAGACTGGCAAATTGGATAAAAAGCCAAAACCCATCAGTGTGCTGTATCCAGGAAACCCATCTTACATGCAAGGATACACAAAGGCTCAAAATAAAGGGATGGAGAAAGATCTACCAAGCAAATGGAGAGCAAAAAAATGCAGGAGTTGCAATTCTCATCTCTGATAAAATAGACTTTAAAGCAAAAAAGATCAAAAGAGACAAAGAAGGACATTACATAATGGTAAAAGGATCACTGCAACAAGAAGAGCTAACGATCCCAAATATATACGCACCCAATACAGGAGCACCCAGATACGTGAGGCAAGTTCTTAATGACTTACAAAGAGACTTAGACTCCCACACAATAATAGTGGGAGACTTTAACACCGCATTGTCAATATTAGACAGATCATCCAGACAGAAAATCAACAAGGATATCCAAGACCTGAACTCAGACCTGGAACAAGCAAACCTAATAGACATTTACAGAACTCTCCACCCCAAATCCACAGAATATACATTCTTCTCAGCACCACATCACACCTACTCTAAAATTGACCACATAATTGGCAATAAATCACTCCTCAGCAAATGCAAAAGAACGGAAATCATAACAATCAGTCTCTCAGACCACAGTGCAATCGAGTTAGAACTCAGAATGCAGAAACTAACTCAGAACCGCACAGCTTCATGGAAACTGAACAACTTGCTCTTGAATGTTGACTGGATAAACAATGAAATGAAGGCAGAAATAAAGATGTTCTTCGAAACCAATGAGAACGAAGACACAACATACCAGAATCTCTGGGACACATTTAAAGCAGTCTCTAGAGGAATATATATAGCAATGAGTGCCCACATGAGAAGAAAGGAGAGATCTAAAATTGACACCCTATCATCAAAATTGAAAGAGCTAGAGGAGCAAGATCAAAACAACTCAAAACCTAGCAGAAGACAGGAAATAACTAAGATCAGAGCAGAACTGAAGGAAATAGAGACACAAAAAACTCTTCAAAAAATCAATAAATCCAGGAGCTGGTTTTTTGAAAAGATCAACAAAATAGACCACTAGCCAGATTAATAAAAAAGAAAAGAGAGAATAACCAAATTGATGCAATAAAAAACGATAAAGGGGATATCACCACAGATTCCACAGAAATCCAAACCATCATCAGAGATTATTACAAACAACTCTATGCACATAAACTAGTAAACCTGGAAGAAATGGATAAATTCCTGGACACCTGCATCCTCCCAAGCCTAAACCTGGAAGAAGCCGAAACCCTGAATAGACCAATAACATGGTCTGAAGTAGAGGCAGCAATAAAGAGCCTACCACCCAAAAAAAGCCCAGGTCCAGATGGGTTCACAGCTGAATTCTACCAGACATACAAAGAGGAGCTGATACCATTCCTTCTGAAACTATTCCAGACAATCCAAAAAGAGGGAATCCTTCCCAAATCATTTTATGAGACCAACATCATCCTGATACCAAAACCCGGCAGAGACTCAACAAGAAATGAAAATTTCCGGCCAATATCCATGATGAACATAGATGCAAAAATCTTCAATAAAATACTGGCAAACTGATTGCAACAGCATATCAATAAGCTCATCCACCATGATCAAGTAGGATTCATCCCGGGGATGCAAGGCTGGTTCAACATACGCAAGTCCATAAACGTAATTCACCACATAAACAGAACCAAAGACAAAAACCACATGATTATCTCAATTGATGCACAGAAGGCCTTTGACAAAATTCAACAACCCTTTATGCTAAAAACCCTCAATAAACTAGGTATTGACGGAATGTACCTCAAAACAATAAAAGCTATTTACGACAAACCAACAGCCAATATCATACTGAATGGGCAAAAACTGGAAGCATTCCCTTTGAAATCTGGCACTAGACAAGGATGCCCTCTCTCACCACTCCTATTCAATATAGTACTGGAAGTTCTAGCCAGAGCAGTCAGGCAAGAAAAAGAAATAATCGGTATCCAAATTGGAAAGGAGGAAATCAAATTGTCTCTATTTGCAGATGACATGATTGTATATCTGGAAGACCCCATCATCTCAGCCCAAAATCTCCTGAAACTGATTAACAACTTCAGCAAAGTCTCAGGATACAAAATCAACGTGCAAAAATCACAAGCATTCCTATACACCAGTAATAGACTTCAAGAGAGCCAAATCAAGAACGAACTGCCATTCACAATTGCTACAAAGAGAATAAAATACCTAGGAATACAACTAACAAGGAACGTAAAGGATCTCTTCAAGGAGAACTACAAGCCATTGCTCCACGAAATAAGAGAGGATACAAACAGATGGAGAAACATTCCATGTTCATGGTTAGGAAGAATCAACATCGTGAAAATGGCCATACTGCTCAAAGTAATTTACAGATTCAACACTATTCCCATCAAGCTACCAATGACCTTCTTCACAGAACTGGAAAAAACCACCTTAAACTTCATATGGAACCAAAAGAGAGCCCGCATAGCCAAGTCAATTCTAAGCAAAAAGAACAAAGCAGGACGCATCACACTACTGGACTTCAAACTATACTACAAGGCTACAGTAATCAAAACAGCATGGTACTGGTACCAAAACAGAGATATAGACCAATGGAACAGAACAGAGGCTTCAGAGGAAATACAACATACCCACAACCATCTGATCTTCGACAAACCTGACAAAAACAAGCAATGGGGAAAGGACTCCCTGTTTAATAAATGGTGTTGGGAAAAGTGGCTAGCCATGTGCAGAAAGCAGAAACAGGACCCCTTCCTGACACCTTACACCAAAATTAACTCCAGATGGATTAAAGACTTAAACATCAGACCTAATACCATAAAAACCTTAGAAGAAAATCTAGGCAAAACCATTCAGGACAGAGGTGTAGGCAAGGACTTCATGACCAAAATGCCAAAAGCAATGGCAACAAAAGCCAAAATAGACAAATGGGACCTAATCAAACTCTATAGCTTCTGCACGGCAAAAGAAACAGTCAGTAGAGTGAATTGGGAACCAACAGAATGGGAAAAAATTTTTGCAGCCTACCCATCTGACAAGTGGCTGATATCCAGAATTTACAAAGAACTAAAGCAGATCTACAAGAAAAAAACAAACAAGCCCATTCAAAAATGGGCGAAAGAGATGAACAGATACTTTACAAAAGAAGACATACAGGAGGCTAACAAACATATGAAAAAATGCTCATCATCACTGGTCATCAGAGAAATGCAAATCAAAACCACATTGAGATACCATCTTACACCAGTTAGAATGGCGATCATTAAAAAATCGGGAAACAACAGATGCTGGAGAGGATGTGGAGAAATAGGAACACTTCTACACTGTTGGTGGGAATGTAAATTAATTCAACCATTGTGGAAGACAGGGTGGCGATTCCTCAAGGACCTAAAAATAGAAATCCCATTTGACCCAACAATCCCATTACTGGATATATATCCAAAGGATTATAAATCATTCTACTACAAGGACACGTGCACACGAATGTTCATTGCAGCACTGTTTACAATAGCAAAGACCTGGAACCAACCCAAATGCCCAACGATGATAGACTGGATAGGGAAAATGTGGTACATATACACCATGGAATATTATGCAGCCATCAAAAATGATGAGTTCACGTCCTTTGTAGGGACATGGATGAACCTGGAAACCATCATTCTCAGCAAACTGACACAAGAGCAGAAAATCCAACACCGTATATTCTCACTCATAGGTGGGTGTTGAACAATGAGAAAACACGGACACAGGGAGGGGAACACTACACACTGAGGTCCGTTGGGGGGAAATGGGGGAGGGGTGGGGGTGTGGGGAGGTGGGAAGAGATAGCATGGGGAGAAATGACAGATACAGGTGAGGGGACGGAAGGCAGCAAACCACACTGCCATGTGTGTACCTATGCAAAAATCTTGCATGTTCATCACATGTACCCGAAAACCTAAAATGCAATAAAAATAAAATAAAATAAAATAAAATAAAATAAAATAAAAAGAAAATCAGAGAAAAAGACCAATACTTTCAAAAGAAACAGTAGTTAGACTGACAGCTGACTTCTCAACAGGAAGAGTAGAAGGCAGAAAACAGGGGACTAATATATCCAATGAGCTGAAAATAAATGACTGCCAACTTAGAATTCCATATCTAGTGAAAATATCCTTCAGTAAAACATGCAAAGTAAGTATTATTTCAGGCAAAAAATGAGTTATCTATGAGCAAATCAGTGCTAAAGAATGCTAAAAAGCATTAAATGATGCTCTTCAGGCAGAAGGAAAAAAGAAAATGACCCAAGATAAATGTTAGAAAGGCAGAAAAAAAATGAAGAACTATGAAAACGATAAATATGTGGTTACATGTAAATGAACTTTGTATAAAACAGTAATATCTTGTGGATTTAGAAATTGTATTTAAATATACATAGATGTAGGTACGTTGAAATAAATAGATTAAAAACAAAAAACCCAACTAAACGCTGTTTATAAGAAATTCATCAGAAACAAAAGAAAATGGAATAATTGAAAGTAAAATAATGGTAAGATATATACCATCCCAACACAAACAAAAAGAATTCTGGTGTAGCTTCATTCATATCAGACTAAAGGAACTTTAAAGCCAACATTCTTTGTAATAATAAAGATAAAATTTACCAGGATGATATAATAATTTTAAGTTGATATGCAAATAGCATTGTCTCAAAATATATACATCAAAATTAACAGCACTACAAGGAGAAATAGATCTTTTCCACAATCATAGTGAGAAATTATAATATCCCTCTCTCTGTAACTGATAGTTACTAGAAAAGAATCAGTAAAAACACAGAATTGAGCAAAATAGCTAACAAAATTGATCTGATAGGCGTCTATAGAATATTCCATCCAACATCTGCAGAATACATTTTTATTTCCTAGTACACACTGAACATTTAAAAAATTGACTATATACTGGGCCACAAAACAAGTCTCAACCAATTTCAAAAAGTTAAAGTCTTGAAAAATATTTTCTCAGATTGAGAGGAAAATATTTTAAAAATCAATAACAAAAAAAATGATCAGAAATCTGTAAAGATTGAGATTCCCTCCTAAGTAACCCATAGGTTCAAAAAAGAAATTACAATAAAATTTACAAAATATTTTCCCAACTTCTTATTTTGAAAAATTTCAAAATCATAGAGAATTTGAAGTAAAAAAAAAAAAACACTTGAATACACTTTACTTAGAATCATGAGTTGTTAGCATTTTGCCGTACTATTTTTCTTTCTTTCTGTGTGTATGTGTGTTGCCTGTTTAAAAAAAAATTGCAGACACCATGTTACTTTACTATATATTCTGTAAAAATAAAGATGGTCCCCTATATAACTGCAATATTTTTACCACCCCAA